>NC_134313.1:129672156-130339656 GCF_964195595.1 Calonectris borealis
GGCAGCTGCTGGGAGCTATTGCACTAGTTCAGAAGTAGTTAAATGCATGCTTTGTAGTAAACATTAAACATCTGCTAAAAGCACCCCGTAAATGAAGTCCAGCTGACTTCAGTAGGACAACTCATGTGCCTACAAGTAGCTGTAGCAGTAAATTCTCTGCTAACATGAGCGATCACTAAAAAAAACCAAAACAAGCAGAAAAAAAACCCCAAACAACCCCATGGCTTGGGAAAAAAGACCTTATTAAATTTTCCTCATTTTTTGATCACCTGTCTTGACTATTGGATCTTCCTTTGCCCACATTTCTAATTTCATCATTTGATCAATGTAGTGACAGTCTGTTAACAAGGTCAATTCCTGCAAAGGGATTCTCTCTTTCTCTTCTCTCTCATTTAATGCAGATGGCTGAGTGATAATCCAGCTTGTCTTTAGAGAAAGGTTGGGCAGCTCACAGGACTCAAATTCCATTATGATACATTGTAAAAATATTTCCAAATATGTTAGCCAGAAATTATTGTTTGACTTAAATAGCAACAGTAGTAATATTCTTCTGAAAATCATGAGCTGAATGCTCATTATGCAGTCTTTATTTATTGGGGTTTTACCTTGTTTTTTCTCCATCTCTACAATGGGGTTTTACCTTGTTTTTTCTCCATCTCTACAAAGCAAAGGTACTGCTGAATCAATATATAGTTCAACTGTATGAAGTTTTCAGGATTCAAAAAGTGCTGTTCTGGTAAAAGAATAGTGAAGGATTTTTTGGACGATAAGGATGCAATATAGCTCCACAGGATTTTACTATGGTTCTAACTTTCATGGGAAAGAAGGAAGACCGGAGGACTTATATCCTATTTAGGTTATGCTTGGTATCTAGAACAAATGATTAAAGAATCAATTTGTAAGTACCTAGGGGACAATAAGGTGATAAGAAACAGCCAACATGAATTTGTCGAGAACAAATCATGTCAAACCAATCTCATTTTCTCCTTTGACAGGGTAATTGGTCTAATGGATAATAGGGAATAAATAGATGTGATATATTTTGACTTTAATAAGGGTTGATACAGTCCTATGTGACAGTCTTGTAAAATAAGTAGGGGAATATGGTCCAGGTGAAATTGTTGAAAGTTGGTTGCACAACAGATTGAAAAACTGTACTGAGAGTAGTTGCTGATGGTTTCCTGTCAAAACAAAAGATCACTACAAGTCAGGATCTGCAGGAGTCTCTTCCGTGCTTGCTGCTACTCTACATTTTCATTAGCAATGTGCCTGACAGACTAGAGAGTACCTATACCAGGTTTGTGGATTATACCTAGATGGAGGGTGGCAGGCATTTGATGGAAGGTGGCAGTTTCAGGATTGCAGTCCAAAATTATCTTCACTAGTTGGAGAAAATAGTCTGGAATTCCAACAAGTGCAGGAAATAAAAGCACAAACTATTGTGCTTAAACTGGAAAAATTAAATGTACAAGCAGTAAAATGAGAAATGTCTGGCTTAATGGGCAAAAAGGAATTACAGTGAATCACAATCCAAATATATATTAACAGTTGCCAATAAGAAGAAAAAAAGAAAAATAAAACCACCCAACTAATCTTATGATAATTTTTTTTCCCCAAGAGTGTTACATTTAGCAATAGACAGGTAAGTATTCCACAAATTGGTAATGCTTCAGGTGAAGGATTGTTTACAGCAGTGGTCATCACACTTTAACAAAAGCATAGTTAGTTCCAGGATTTAGAAGACATCCACTAGTATGACAAGATGTGAAAAAACTTCCCTCGGCTAGGGAAAGTAGAAAGAACTGGATAGATGTACAGTGGAAAAGACAAGGAAAATATAGTAGGTTTTGAGTATACGAAAGGCAGTTAATAAGAGAACAGTGACCAATTGATCTTTGTGTTCCTTGGTTTTGATAGAAGAATAAATTTGATTAATTCTTCAGCTTAATTTGATTCAAGAAATTTTTTGTTGGAATATTTGGTGAAACAATTCTAGCTATAATGGTAGTGAAGTTCTGGAAAGAGACATGTAGGGACAGTTGTGACTCCGTGTTGGCAGAGGGTCTTAACAAATTAGACATCTGTTTCTGAGGATGGACAGGAAACACTGAGTGTAGTCCCAGACCTGAGAGAGAGATTATATGACCTCCTGCTTGACTAACTTACAAACCTCTTTCTGTGGTTTGGAAGAGGTAATAGAAATTTCATTTCTTGTCCATGCCAAGTGATGGTCACATCTCACCTGTGACCTCTGTTTGCAGAGAGAGAGGAACTTTCAAAAGTTGATCCATTAAGAACCAGGAAAGGTTGATACTACTAACTGCTTGAAGTTATTTAGCATTTCACTCTTCTGATTTTAAATCTGTTATTTTACAACTTTCAGAGATACGCTTAAATGGTATTTGAAGCCAATTAACCTTTAGATTTAGAACCCTGCTTCGGTATAAAACCAACAATTTCTGCTTGGATTGTCATGCACAGCTTTCTTAATCAAAGTCACTTGTTGCAGGTATTGCCAGCCATCAAGCACATTTATGTATTATCTCAGGGCAATTTTGCTTCTGGTCTTTCCAAACCAGTGCATCTGCATTCTGTGAAGTCATCAGCCTGATTCTTTAAGGAGATTCTCTTGGGCAAACATTTACACATGCTTAGCATCCCCTTAAAGTTACTGTTACTCTATGAGGGTATAGTATTAACTGTAGCACTTGTACCTCACCAAGAGGTGAGACCTGCTACGCCACCTGGACACTCACAAGTCTATGGGGCCGGATGGGATCCGCCTGAGGGTACTGAGGGAGCTGGCGGAGGAGCTTGCCAAGCCACTCTCCATCATTTACCAGCAGTCCTGGTTAACAGGGGAGGTCCCGGACGACTGGAGGCTTGCCAATGTGATGCCCATCTACAAGAAGGGCCAGAAGGAGGATCCGGGGAACTACAGGCCGGTCAGCCTGACCTCAGGGCTGGGGAAGATTATGGAGTGGTTCGTTTTGAGGGTGCTCACGAGCCATGTGCGGGACAACCAGGGGATCAGGCCCAGCCAGCACAGGTTCATGGAAGGCAGGTCCTGCTTGACCAACCTGATCTCCTTCTATGACCAGGTGACCCGCCTAGTGGATGAGGGAAAGGCTGTGGATGTGGTCTACCTGGACTTCAGTAAGGCCTTTGACACTGTCTCCCACAGCATTCTCCTAGAGAAGCTGGCGGCTCACGGCCTAGACAGGTGCACTCTTCACTGGGTAAAAAACTGGCTGGACGGCCGAACCCAGAGAGTTGTGGTAAATGGAGTTAAATCCAGTTGGCGGCCGGTCACGAGTGGTGTTCCCCAGGGCTCAGTACTGGGGCTGGTCCTGTTCAATATCTTTATCAACGATCTGGATGAGGGGATCGAGTGCTCCCTCAGTAAGTTTGCAGACAATACCAAGTTGGGTGGGAGTTTTGATCTGCTGGAGGGTAGGAAGGCTCTGCAGAGGGACCTGGACAGGCTGGATCGATGGGCTGAGGCCAACTGTATGAGGTTCAACAAGGCCAAGTGCCGGGTCCTGCACTTGGGTCACAACAACCCCAGGCAATGCCACAGGCTTGGGGAAGAGTGGCTGGAAAGCTGCCCAGAGGAAAAGGACCTGGGGTGCTGGTTGACAGCCGGCTGAACATGAGCCGGCAGTGTGCCCAGGTGGCCAAGAAGGCCAATGACATCCTGGCCTGTATCAGAAATAGTGTGACCAGCAGGAGCAGGGAGGTGATCGTGCCCCTGTACTCGGCACTGGTGAGGCCGCACCTCGAATCCTGTGTTCAGTTTTGGGCCCCTCACTACAAGAAGGACATGGAGGTGCTGGAGTGTGTCCAGAGAAGGGCAACGAAGCTGGTGAAGGGCCTGGAGCACAAGTCTTATGAGGAGCGGCTGAGGGAACTGGGGTTGTTTAGCCTGGAGAAGAGGAGGCTGAGGGGAGACCTCATCGCGCTCTACAACTACCTGAAAGGAGGTTGTAGAGAGGTGGGTGTTGGTCTCTTCTGCCAAGTAACTAGCGACAGGACGAGAGGAAATGACCTCAAGTTGTGCCAAGGGAGGTTTAGATTGGATATTAGGAAAAATTTCTTTACTGAAAGAGTGGTCAAGCCTTGGAACAGGCTGCCCAGGGAATTGATTGAGTCACCATCCCTGGAAATATTTAAAAGACGTGTAGATGAGGTGCTTAGGGACATGGTTTATTGGGCATGGTGGTGTTGGGTTGACGGTTGGATTCAGTGATCTTAGAGGTCTTTTTCAACCTTAATGATTCTATGATTCTATAAGAATAAAACTTCGTCCAGAATTAACTTATTTATGTATATAGACCACAGTTTTAAAGGCTGCAATATGAATTGCAGTCAAGTCCTGTGCAGGTCTGGTCTTTCCCATACTGGAGAATTCAAACTTTTTTTTTTTGACTGTGTGTTTTATTTTGGAAGAAAGTAATCTTGATTTTTTATTTCAATCATGTCTTCTGTTAGATGTTATTTCATTCTGAGATCGTTGTGTTTAACCTTTTTTGATGTAAGAAACAAGTAACTTAATTTATAAATTACAAAATCCAGAATAGTCTGTTGAACAATGGTCACAAATCTTCACATAACCTGTAGTTTCTTAAAGCATTTCTAAAATGCTTAATAGAAAGTATAAATAATTTCCTTTTGTTGTATAAAGTATTTTTTCCATAATTTTCACCTTCTATACAGTACTTTTATGCACCTATAAACCTAGAAGCAGAAATCACTCATATGTGACACAGCACCTTGTTGTTTAGCTTCTGAGTACTTTTGGAGGTGTTAAACTGAGTCCCCTGACTGACAACCTAAGGATGTGGATATTTCCTTGCCTCTTAAGCATTGCCTACAAACCAAACATTTTGGATGATCTTCAGTAACTGCTGTAAGTGGTCTCTCAGTCGTCCGCAAGCTGTGGAGCTCTCTACAGGAACTCTTCATTAATCCTTGTACCTATCTCCTCTCTTGTAGTGAAAGTAATCTAGTCTGTCTAGAAGATCCGTACTGTTGCAGAACATGGACCAGCCCAGAGGTATCAGGCTCATAGAGCCATTGCTTGAGGACAAGAAGGCAGTAGGAAAGAAGGAAAGTTTTAAGTTATTGATCTTTAAGAAAGCATGCTCTTAATGTCAGTTGGTTACTCAGTCTGTGGCTGGTGGGGAGAGTTGGAGTGCCTTGGTGTCCACTGTATTCATACTACAAAGACTTAAACTTTCCTCTCAAAATTCACTCTCCAGCCACATTCAGCAGTGGTAGTTGAAGAGTGTCTAAGTCAAGCATTGGAACAGGCTGCCCAGGAAAGTGGTTAAGTCAGCATCCCTGGAAATATTTAAAAGATGTGTAGATGTGGCGCTTAGGGACATGGTTTAGTGGTGGACTTTGTAGTGTTAGGTTAACGGTTGGACTCGATGATCTTAAGAGTCTTTTCCAACCTAAATGATTCTATTCTGTAAACCCAGGAGAAAGCAAAGTCTAATGCTTCCAGCTACCTGGTCCCTGCACAAACAGAGGTTATGGAGAAACGTCCAACATCTACATCAACTGAACATCAGAATCAGTATAGGAACATGATGCTGAAGATATTAAAACATTCAGCTTATTAGCAGCTGTTGCTGTGTTAGGACTTAAGGATTATGTAAAACTTAGACTTTTTTTATCCACCTTTGTCAACTCTTGCTTCCTACCTCTGCTCATCCTACCAGGTTATTTCATTTTCAAAGCACTCAGTTTTTTTGATAAAACAAGTCAATTGTGCAGAAGGTTTGACATCTCTTGAAAGTTACTTGAATTTGCTAGAAATGATCTGTGAATAGGCAATGGCTCTCTCTGATAGTCCTGTTTATAATTTGCAAAAGATTAATGACCAGTATTCTGACTGTGGAATATGTAGACAAATTGGTTTGAAAGGTTTCTGCTTCTGGCACCGAAGTGAATGTTTGCAGTATTTGCCCTTTTGGGGCCAACTTTTAACTTCTGCTTGGGCGTAAATGATCTCAGAACTGCAAAGAGCAGAAAAAGGAGAGAAAGGCAGAGGTGAAAGTAGTTAATAAGAGAGAAAGTCTGAAATAAAAGCAACCTCCCTCTTGTGTTTGAACACATCCATGCTTGTTACTGTCAGAAATTTTCCTTCTCTCAGAAATTATTAAATTAGAATATAAGAATGTACCAGAAAACATTATATTGGGGGGCGGGAAGCAGACCTAAATGGTCTGATAGGCCCTAGATTTTTCAAAATCCACTTTCAGTGTCAGGAGAGTGCTTCATGTGGAGTATCTGTCACTCACTAAGATGACTTCCAGGCAAGTTACATATGTATTTCCAGTGATTTTAATGAATTGGGTCCTTGGGTTTCAGTAATGTCAGAAAGATTTCATGCCTGGTGGAGGGTGGGGGAACATGAGAATGAAATTCAAGTGCTAAAGTTGGGCAAGTAGTGGCTAACTGGAGTTTCTTTGAAGTCTTTGGCTGGAATTGTGGGAATGAAGACAATACTTAGTATTTTTGAACTGTACATTGAAAAATACCATTTTATACACGAGGGAATTGGTATAGACAGGGAAAAATATAGACAGTATAAAAGGTATAGACAGTATAAAAGGTGGGAAAAGAAGTCTCTCTTCCAATTCTCTTATGTTCCATTCATGGAAAATACTGCCCATTTCAACTGCAAGGAGAGAAACCTCTGCTTTATCACTTCTTGCCATACATTTATTTGTATTTGAGGCATTTTTTCCTGTCAGCTTCCTCAGCCAACGTGGGAAGTAAATCAGTCAACTCTAATAAACAACTGAAATTTATGAACAACTGTGATGGGGACTTTTTACAGAAACCACTTTCCATAACCGAGTCATCACCTAAAAGGAAAGATAAATTGTAAACTCTTTCCTGTGCAATCTTCAACTAGCTTTGTTTGGTCTGTTGTAACTTCTTCCTTATAGATTTTTAAAAAAAAAAAAGAATTTATACAGTAGAGAATCTGAGATGATGGATAATAGATGCAGATAACAAATTTCACTATAAAAATGGCAAAATATTGTCTGCTTTCAGTCACCAATCAGTGACTCCTTCTGGCTCACTTTCTTAGGCACTGATAAGGACAAGAAGAACTGGGAGAAGAGGAACAGGCAGGGCTATACATCAAAGTCTGGCCCACAGAAAGCACATAGTGAAGAATATGTGCAGTTTTGTGTGATATAGAAAGATCTCCATCAAAATGAGTTAAATTATGTAAATTGGTTCCCCCTCCCCCCCCCAAAAAAAAATCCTGATTTCTTCTAAAAATGCATTAAAAGTAAAGTTGCTTTTTTACTTGGCTTTGGTTGATTATACTCTATTCCAACAGCCATAAAATCTTTTCAAATAATCTTACACTAACTCTGGACACTTTTTTTTTTCCCCCCTTCCTCTTTATGGTCAGTAAAATTGCACTCCCTGGGGTACCTGTGATATATTCTTCGTCACTGTATCTGTGCAGCCACCTCTTGTAGAAAATATAGTATTTCTTTTTGTGTGAATTACGATTAAACTTAACTGCCCCTGATGTAAACAAACTCCACTTCAGAACCTCCAGGCCTGACTTTTTCAGCTCCTTGGTTCTTTTATCACTCCTCACATGTCTTTTACAGTCTCTGGAGATATTGCTATTCCGTGTACTTACTCACATCACAGCTAACAGCTGCGAGTCTGATCCTCTGAAGGAGTGGAAGTGCAACCCAATATCTGCTTTTAAAAGCTTTATATTGGAATAAAAAAGCACATAGTTGAACTATACCTTTGAGGGTGTATTTCCCCCACTCGTGCATTTTTTTTTAATCTCAACTGAAAGTGAAGTCTTTAAAGGTTTAAAATGGCCAAAGGGGGACTAACTTCTTTTCAGGAAAGAATCCAATATGGCACTTACACCCAACTCCCCCATGGCCTTTAAAAGCGTGATTATGAATTCAAAACATGTATTCAAACTGAGGCAATGCTCTACTGGTAGACCATGAAAGCAGGTACTTTCATATACATAATTGTTTGATTAGTTGATCTCAAACGGTGATTTTAAAAATACAAGGGTTTACTCTGTTTGGGGTTTATATAGGTCTCATTGTATCATGGTGGAATGACTGTAGATACAGATGCATAGTAAATGTTCTGAATTCATTTATGTTAGCTCTTTTTGGATGGGCATAAATGTTTTATTTTATTCTTTAGAAAGGAGATTTTAGAAGGTAGTCTCTGAACAGGTTTTATCCTTTCCCCAGCATAGCCTATTTTGTCTGCATCAGTGGACTTGTCATGATAATCAACTTTTTTGTCCCAACCATCAATCACTCCTGATTACAGCTGGGGAGAACTTCTGTTCTGTTGATCAGCCCATCAGTGCACATAATGTTACACCTGGAGACAAGTGAAAATCATCCCTCGATGGGAGAATCACTTGCCTTCAAGCCTTTTGTCTGAAGTATTTTAATTTACATTTAGATTCTTGTTGTAGTTGTCAGTGCTTGCTTTGATTTTATTATTTCTTTGACAAAAATAGTAAGTTCAGTTGATCTTTCCCTACATGATTAGAAGAAGAATGCTTTTCTATTTCAAATAACATCTTATGTTGTAACTTTTTCACTTCATTGTACAAATATTGCGATAATTATCACTATATGAATTAAAAATTAAATGGTTATGTGGTACTTTACTGGGAGAAACTTAGTATATGCTAGCCCAGAATTTTTGCAAAAGCTATATCAGATACTTGGCTAGGGTAATATTTATCTTTAGTATTCAATTTATATGAAGTGGCTGTGTAGCAAACTTCATAGCAATGAAATAATTAAAAATTAAAGGCATATTTCCTTTTTTTAAAGGAAATATGGCTTATATTGTGATCATTACTGAATAACACACTTCTGAAAATAGGGGCATTCAATGTATCTAAAGCCAAGCATTTTTCCTTCCTTGTAATAGAGGTGTTTTTCAGTTGTCACAAGAATGATGAAACTTCACCTTGAGTAAATACTTTATATTTTGCTGATAACTTAAGTATGACTTTTAAGTAGCTATCAAAATAACCAGGTGTTGTTTAATTGTACCGTTCTTTTTCCTCCCACAGTCACTTCTTTATTTTAGGTATCTTTTTAAGTTATCATTGTCATAAGTTCAACCTTTCATAATATCAAAAAACCACAACATATAAGACGACTGTAAACCTGATGCTTCAAGGGCTACAGGATGAAGTGTAAATGAAGAAGAAAGTAGAATGTGAGAGTATGGGGTAATAAAGATTTGATTAGCAATCATGTTTTTACATAAAAGGTTTCATTAGCTGTAGCTCATTTTCCTATTCCTGCTGGCCATTTTGAGGACAGTGATAGATTGCTTTTTTGCAGTGAGCCATGCCACCAAATAGAAGGTGTTATGTTTTCATTAGATGCAGACACTTCAGCATTATTATCTCTCACCTCAGTCTACAAAGCAATACAAAACATGTCCAAATGTCATAATTTAATAGGACAATGATGTATACAGTAATTTTAAAATTATGTGATATTCACTCAGATGCTTTGTTTTGTTTCTTTTTAAATTGATGATAAAAACACTAAATTGCAAATCAAATAATCACTCAAACAGGCTCAGTCCTTATGTTCTGTCTGCTTGAATACCTTGTTTGCCAAGTACAGAATTTCATCACTTGTATAGAAGTTGTTCCTGCAAAGTGACAACCTGTTTATTTTTATGGTTTGGTAATTAATGTGAGTATATTGCATAATTTTTATTTTACAGGGTACATCAATCTGCATTACCTTTCCAAAGACTCTCACTACTTATTATTGTCATGACATAACAGAAAATTTGCTTTTGTTATTGAATAGATATATTTGATGGTTCTCCACTAATACAATTGTAGTCAAATAGCCTACCACAAGATACCTGTCATTGCTTGTCTATTTCTTCTCTAACATGATTTTCATACCAGAATTTTATATAGTGATAAACAGTTACGATAAAGTCAATTTCTAAGGTAAACACATTCTGAGAAGCAATAAGTGAGTAACAATGTCTGAAGATGTCAGAAAACATGGAGTATATGGAAATAATTAACACCTTGGACACTGGGGGCATGAAGATTTTTACTGCATTTAACAGTATTTTATTCTGTATAATTCCCAGTGGCTAAGAATTTTTTTCTAAAATCATTTTACATGACTAATCTGTATCTCTTTAGTGCTTGAAAAGGCTGTAAGAATGAAACTTCCTTTACAGAAGAGCTAAGAAAATGTGTATCATGTAGTTACAGGACGGAAGAATTTTTAATAAAATGCACTAAAACTGGTGCAGCACCATTTTAGCTATTCTTCTAGAGTCTGAGCCCCGTGTCTCGATTGGTGAGACAGGCCTTATTAGCAAGGCAAGCCAACAGGGCATGAGATGCAGAGAAAAGCCTGCGATCTTTGTAAGCATATTAGTTTGTCCTGTGCTAGATTAGTGCTGTTGGAGGTGGTGCTGCCACCAAAAAACTGGGAAGAAGTGAGGAGAGAACAGATATTCAGGAGAAGAAAGGAGCAGATGCAGTGACATTCAGCAGCAGGGATCATGAGGAGTGGGGACTGCAGCGAGAAACAAAGGGTTCTGGTACCGACTCTTGGCTGAAATAGATCGGCTTGTATTAATGGTCACCACTTAGTCATTTCTCTCTTGTAGGGTTGATTGCATTTGCCCAAGCAGGGATTCAGTAGTTAAGACATGTTTCAACCCAAGTTCTGTCATCCTTCCAAGAAAGATCTAATTTTTTATTATGCATGTTCTGCACTAATAGAAGGAATTGTAAAGGAAGAGGAATCCCTATGGAGTGGAAGATGTGCATTTCACACTTGAGAGAAGTTTGTTATGACATTGTCAAGGCTAATAAGACAAGAAAGATGATTTCTTGGACTCACATCATGAGAGAAAACCAATGCAGAGTTTTCACTATTGTGTGTGACCATGTTTGCTGTTTAGAGGTGGAAAAGAAGTATAGTTTTTGGTGATGGGAAGCTGAATTTTGTGTGAATTTTACAGGTACTGCACAGCCTTTGAACTGCCAGCACTGGCAGCCTAATGATCGAAAGCAAAATTCCTTGTTGAAAAGGATCTTGCCTAAACTATGAAAGCAAGTTCTGAATTGATTTATTGTCTCTCAAAATCCCATAGAAAATGAGTGAAATTAATCAAGGGCAAATTGATCTTTTCAAAAAGTTAGCGCTAAGAAAAAGTAGGCGTTTGCTCTGATGACTCTTATTAGCTGATTTTTTAATCACTTGTAACCATTTTGAGGATGAATATTCAGTTGTGGTTGTGATGGCTGTTTAGTTGCAGACATCAGGCCACGCTGCTTCAGTCAGAACCAAAGGCAAGGTCCCAAGAGAAAATGGGCTCAGCATTTTTGTCATGTTTCTTGCTGAGTGTCCGTTGATATAGATAAACAACCATTAATCATAAGATACACTGGAAATCATTTCTCAGGAAACATGTTATTGGTATGGTCTGAATTATTCTTCAATAATTGTCTTAAAAATAGTAGAGGTATGGTTTAATCGGTAATTTACTTAGAACCTGGAGAATACTATGGCTCATTTATACAAGCAGCCTACAGCTAAATATCTGTGCAGTATACACTGCTTTACAGACGTGTCAGATAAGATCTTTTCTCTAGAGAGCTTGTTTTCTAATAAATCAGAAATGAAACAAGAATATAAGCTGAGGCGAGCAGCAGGGGATCAGCAAATGAATTAATGGAAAAATACTTTCTGAAACCCATTCTTAAGTTTTGTTGAAAGAGAGAGGGTTTGACAACCAGTAGGAATATGATTCAACTTATTAGCGAACGTGTTAGAACAGTTAAAGTCAAGCCTGTAAAAATGTCTGAGGGTAAATAAGAATAAGTGTATTTTCAGAATTTGTAGTTTATGGAATAAATGGTTGGAATAGATGTGTTGTTCTAAGGCATGCAAAAGGGAAAAGGAGCTATGTAAGAGAAGACACAAATAAACAATATTGAGTAACAGGTGTGATGATGCAGAGTAGGAGATCAATATGTGGAAAGAAAGGAGACTCTGAGTCTGTCATAGTTCATGATTAACATTTGGGATATAGTCACGAGAAAAGAGGTGATTTGAGAAATGGAAAATTTCAGGTGGCAGAGTAAACAGTAGGAGAAAAATTAGAGCCATCCAGGAGCTGTTCATGCTGAATGAGCATAAAGATATTGGTTGAAAGCAAAGAAGTCATCCCAAAGAGAGTGTGTCCAAGTCCAGAGAGTAGAAAGGTTTGAAGACAGAATCCTGACAGTCTGGCCACTGCAAGTCTTGTTTTTCAACTGGGGGGAGGTTTGTCATCCAGACATTCTCCAGCTGGGGTTACTTAGGATTCAGATCTTCTCTAAAGTCAGTCTTAATTAATATTTTTTTCCTCCTCACTACTTAAGCCTATATAAAAGTTAAGATGGCTGAAGTCTATCAATTAGCTCTTTTCTGGTATTTACAGTAAGGAATAATGACAGAAGCACTTTTAGAATAGTTTAAATCTGGATTTTTAAAATTAACAGAGATTGCATGTTATCTTTCTCAGAAAATCTACTTATATCCAAAAGATGCTGATTTCCGTATTCCCTGAAAGGGAAAATGAAGGCCGAAAATATTTATCTACTTTTCCCCTCAGTGTGCTGCCCTCCGGCCCCACCAATGTCCTCATGAAATCAGCTTAGTGATTTATTATGGCTGCCTCTGACATGAAACAGGTAACTGAGTAGTAAAAGATTGATTCACAGTGAGGAGGTATAGCCACTTACAGTAATTGGACTATGAATTTTAATTCAAATCTTGAAATTGTTTGTTGTTGCAGTCACAATAATCTGCATGTTTTGCAGGCATGACTCCTTTTTTCTATAAAAAGAGGTCCCACCAATACTAAATATGCATTTTTAATTGAGCAGTTATATTTGTAACAAACTAATGGGTTTGAACTATAGCTAAGAATCCAAGCAAGGATTTTGCTTGGTTGGGGGGCTAACAGAGGCTCATCATGTTTCAGTATGCTGTTTATAGAAACATGAATTGCATTTAGGACAAGGCAGGAGCCTTTAGTATTTCACTGCAAGCTGTTCTGGTGTGTGCAAAGGTGCATTTTCAAACTGATAAGTGATGGGTTGGCCCTTGAGGCCCTTTGGCTGGGGCGAAGCATCATTCTCATAAGTCTTTTTTATCAGCACCACAAAAGATAAATCAACAGGATGATGATCTTATCATTAACATTGAATTTCTGAAATTCTTGCACTGTAAATAACCACATATTCAGGCCTACTTATTAAAGCTGCCAATTTTGTGTGATAAGGTCATCCTTAATTTCTGTTCGTTTAATGAACAATAGTGGACTCCACCCCTTTTTAGAGATGTGGCTGGTTTAAATGGGGAGAAGGATAGGGGACTGTAGAGCCATGTGGAGCAATGATTCACGTAGACAATAAATTCTGTTGCTGGGTCCTGTGGTAATAAGCTGTGCAGTCAAAAGACCACCAGGGCCTACGATGTGGTCTGTCTGATCAGGTAAAGAAGGTAGGGGCTCTCTCCTATAAAACATCAGGGCGTTTTAGACCCGTATTCCTGAGCCTGCAGAAGTCATAGACTTATATTTGGCTGACTGAAAGGCATGTTTGCACTCGACTGAATAAACGGTTCGACTATAGATTTAATCCATCGTTAGCAGACAACTGCTTGTCCTCCTACCATATTTGGACTAGTAAACCCTTTGGCTTAGTCTGAAAGCTCCCAATTATATTCCTGGCCAGTTGTCTGCCTGAAGAAACCTGTTAGATTTACCGTATGTAAGCCTAAAGGTGCTAATACATCTTAAAACTCTCAGCTGAAAGTAAATATCTGGTTTGTATTTGGAATGCAATAAAATGTCTTTTTTAGGAGACCGAAAAAATGTTGAGGCAAAAACATTGCAAAGGGCAAAAAGGGGCAAAAACTGTATCTCTAAGGTGAAATTGAAGAAGCACTGAATTAAAGATTAAAGCTTCAACACTCTATAAAGAGAAAATATTGGAAAGAATTACAAGTTAAATCTTGTCTGCACTTGGTAGGACTCTGAGTGTTAAAGCCAGTTGTCCTGAGCTTGGTCTAGTTGTCCTATTCCTCTGTAAATGGCTGTGCATCTGTCCTGACAGCCTTTGGGATCTCGTTTGGAGAGTGTGACTTCTAAAAGTTCACTGTCATCATCAGGGCTCTGGATAGTACCTGAGACCCTACTCTCACTCCTCTTTAAGGTATAGTCACAGTGCTGTACAGTTCAAAATTCTTACTATTCGGTAAATGTGTGCATCATTAAGTGGTGATCATTTATCCGGTTTATGATTTGGCTGGCAGAGTAGGTGGCACACAGGGGCACTTTAGCCAGAGCTAGGAGTGGGGGCCCCATGAGGCTCTGAGGAGAATGACATGTATGGGCACAGGGGTGACATGGTTCCAGCCATTAGGGCCACCACGAACTCTGAAAACCAGGAAAATGCCCTGGGAGAGTTAACGGTTCTTCTCAGGAGACTTACATGACTCGCTGGCAATATTTATCATCATCTTGATAGATTATAGCAACCTACACCTGCAAGTACTTGCTTTTTCAATCACAATGTTTGCTGTCTGCTATTACCCTTTCTTATCCATTGGTTGAACTTGCACCCTTAATGTTCTTTTGAGGTAGGGTCCTTGTTTTTTTGGTCTGTCTACGGTTCATTCATGTTGGAATAACTGTCATTATTGGTATGGTTTATATTGTAAAGCACTGTATTTGGGAGATAAATTGAGTTATTCTATTTATTTTTGTTACATTTTGGTTGTATTTTTATTATGGGATGAACTCGGATGTAATTTGGCTCCAGGTTCAAAAATAGGAAATTACTCTAAAACGGAAAGATAGTCAAACAGATTCAGTCAGGACTGAGAGTTCTAAGGGTTATCTGCCTTCTTCTGATGTTTTATTCCCTAGATATCATTATGCAGTGTTTCTGATATATGCTGTGGCTTTATATCTGTCCATAAACCGCTGCACAGATTATTTGCAACCCAGTAAAAAAAGCAGGACAACAGATTATATCTCTCTGACAAAAATGTGAGAGTCTGTTAGCTTTATAGCTGGATATCTGCTGGATGTATATATCAAGTGTACTCAACACTAGAAACCTTTCCATCTGATATAATATTTCTGGTGAGATGGCAGGTTGCCTGTGGTGTGTATGTAGCCATATATATATACACACACACACACCCCTTTCACAACAGGTTTGCTGTAATATAAAAGAAACAGCAAAATATTCCTGTGCAGATCACTCAAATGGTGTGGTTGTCTCTAGCAGTGTTAAGTAGAAACTAGTAAAGAAAGAGCAGAAAAACAAACCAAGTCACTTCCATTTAAGTGAAATTGTTCTGGGTGTTCTCAATTTTCATTTTGTCAATGTTTTGTAGAGTGTATGTATGTATGACATACAAGTAGCAGCTGAGTATGAGTACGCAGCACCAACCAAGATGATGTAGAATTACCCAAACAAACGCTATAGTAAGGGTAGACAAGTAGCATATTCCAAGTTGCATATAACACTTTTTTGTGATGAAAGCATGGCTTTTTTTGCTCAACTGATGTGTTTCTGTGATGCTGTACATTTTGTTTTGTTGGCTCAGACAAAGGCTGTCCATCCATCTTTAAATTCTTTTCACTGGTTCCAGATGGAGCATCGCAATTGCTTTCAATCGCCAGTCCAGGGTGAAATAAATGTCAACATTTCTGTTGACTTAAGTGGCGCCAGGATTTCACCCACACAATCTAAACTTAACATGCTTGCTATCTTTTTTTTTTTTCTTTTCTCTCAGCAAGGAGGTCCTTGCAATTTCCAAAGGGCAATGAAAACAGCATGGTTCATTGTTTCTAGATTTTTGTGGATAATGAATTGATAGGAGTGAGTATTGAAACAGTTGTAAAGCTCCTGCCAAAATGTCGTTTCTTTATGAGAAAAGTAATGGGGTATATTAGCTACACTCAAAAAATAACTTCCAAATCAATATGCAAGAAGTTGATCAATAATATGCATGTTAGGAAGGCAGCAGAACATGTTCAGGATTTGAATAAATGAACTTAAGTAAGTTCTTCTTTTGCAACAGGGCTTCTATAATTTGCTAACTTCGTATCATGGGTGATTTCAACATAGATTTCAATGGAGCTTGGACTATTGAAGCAAATAGCTCATTCTTGAAGATCTTTTGTTGTTTTTAACACATTGAATTAGCTCATTACTGCTGAATATGTAGTGGAAAATAGCATCTGTTTACACTGCAATAATATAAAAATTACTTACCAGTAACAGAATAAGGAGCAATTTGCAAAAGATAATCATATTTGTGCACTTGTCTGCAAAAAGTAAATTACTAATACATACCCAAGGGAAAAGCAGTTACTGGTTTATGCAATTTAATAGTAGTGTTAAGCATAATATATTATAAAAAATTTTTTTAGGATTCAGTTTTAAAAGTCATAAGGTTATGAACATAAAAAGCATAGCTGTCCCATATTGTTGCTTCACCTGTACTTAGTGATGGTTGAACTCCAGAAAGCATCCTGAAGCTCATTGTGCCCAAATCAGTGTCAAACTGTCCATACACCCCAAATGTACAACACCAGCTTAGAAACCTACTAGGAGATTTCCTTAGTGAGAGTTCTGTCTTCATTTAGCTAGAAGTTTTCAGTAGAATGTCCTCCATCATGTAAATTTGGGGTGCTGCAAAGGATACTGAGGCATACTGAGAATTATCATAGCAGTGAGACACCGTGGGTGTAAGCTGAGAGCTTTTCACAATTTCAGTTCATCGTTGGAGCTGAAGTTAAAGATTCTTATTTCATTTTATTGAAAGAGGATTCAGAAATCTCTACAACTTTTTACAGAAACCAGTTTTCCAGAGCAATTTTGTAGGTACCAGGGTAGACATGGTAGCTTTTCCTTAGCCCTGCTTGGTCTCATTGTGCCGTATTTGCATGTCCAGACTTTTTCAGGAGATCCTTTTTACCACGAATGTTAAGTGTAAACTTGCTATGTTTCTCCCCTGACATTTTCTTTTTCTTCAGAAGTCTAGAGC
This sequence comes from Calonectris borealis, assembly GCF_964195595.1. Taxonomy (NCBI): domain Eukaryota; kingdom Metazoa; phylum Chordata; class Aves; order Procellariiformes; family Procellariidae; genus Calonectris; species Calonectris borealis. Next base: position 129,689,313 of record NC_134313.1, read on the forward strand.
TTTGTTCTGAACTCGCATCTCAATACAAAACTTCGAAAGGGGCTTCAGTCTGTTGTTTAAGAACAGTATACTTTTATACATCTGCTTGTAGAAATGGCAACTGTTAAATGAATTATTTTTAAAGGATAGAAGGAAGAGGAATCTTGAATATTCTTAATTATTCATTGAGGTATTTCAATATCTCATTAGTTCTGATAGTATAATCTCTTCTTGGTTAGTGATGTCATCAAGAGGCAAGGCTAAAATTTTATAAAAAGGAAACAAAAAGTCTTTCATTTCACACAAGTGTTGTGTGAATTAAGTCAGCATTTCTTCAGGTGTTAAGGTCATGCCTGCAAGACTAAATTAACCTTCTCTTATTAAACTACAGTGCTTCTTAATCACTTCAGGAGCATTCCAACATTTGGTAGACAGGGATGGAAAACCGTTAAATGTTACTGACTTAATTGTACTAATTTACATGTATCAGATCTCTGTAATTCTTAATTCTGAGATGCGAGGAGTTTGGGTTTTTTTCCTTTCATTTGAGTTACAGTTACCATAGATTGATGGGAATCGGCACTGAGTAATAACAAAAGGAAGAACAGCATAAAAACAATAAAGAGCAATAAATAATTATAAATATGTTAATAAATATTGTGAATAGGTATGAAAGCATTTGCCTGCTCCAAAGAGTTTGGAGTCTCAGCATTAAATTTCAGTACCATTTGGAAATTTCACTTTCAATAATCTCTGCCCAAACAAATCTAAAACATGAAGTGGTGTCTTCAGTTTTAAAATCAGAAAGGGCTCTTATACCTGTCTAGTTTGACCTTTTTTATATTATTATATTATTATTATATGACCTTTATTTATATTGATTGGGATAGAGTTAATTTCTTCCTAGTAGCTGGTATAGTGCTGTGTTTTGGATTTAGTATGAGAATAATGTTGATAACACACTGATGTTTTAGTTACTGCTGAGCAGTGCTTACACAGAGCCAAGGCCTTTTCTGCTTCTCACCCCACCCCACCAGCGAGCAGGCTGGGGGTGCACAAGGAGTTGGGAGGGGACACGGCTGGGACAGCTGACCCCAACTGACCAAAGGGATATTCCATACCATATGACGTCATGCCCAGCATATAAAGCTGGGGGAGAAGAAGGAAGGGGGGACATTTGGAGTGATGGTGTTTGTCTTCCCAAGTAACCGTTATGCGCGATGGAGCCCTGCTTTCCTGGAGATGGCTGAACACCTGCCTGCCAATGGGAAGTAGGGAATGAATTCCTTGTTTTGCTTTGCTTGTGTGCGCGGCTTTTGCTTTCCTTATTAAACTGTCTTTATCTCAACCCACAAGTTTTCTCTCTTTTACCTGTCAATTCTCTCCCCCATCCCACCAGGGGGGAGTAGCGAGCGGCTGTGTGGGGCTTAGTTGCCGGCTGGAGTTAAATCACGACAACACCATACGATTTCATATAGCTGTTCCAGTTTTGAACCTGATAACTTGTGCTTGACTAAAGGAGATTAGAAAAGTAAAAGCTGAGGTGACTGAACCTGAAATATAGAGCATCCCTTAGGCACTGATCCTATAACACTTCAGCATATAAAATGTGCTGTTGATTTCAGAGGGGCTACTCTTATCCAATAAGATTTGTAGAATTGCAACTGGTTTCTTTTAGCTTCAGTAAGTATTTGGTTTTGGTCAATGGAAAAAAATAGATTTTCATATTTCAGTGTAATGCAAAGGAATGAAGGTTTGTAGGAAGGAGACAAAGTATAACTGCAGTGCAAACAGTAAGTAATGTCAGAACATTCTCATTAAGTTTTGTGTACTGCTTTGTATCCCTAACCATGGATTCTTACATAGAACCTAACAGATAGCTTAAAGGAGTGAAAGATGTTGACCTGTCAGCTTTGTACTGGAAGATATTTTCGCTTGGTTTGTACTGATGATAGTACAACAACCTACTTGTGTTAATAAATAAACCCCATTTTTCAGTCTGCACAACTTTTGGAACAACTTAATCTATCCACATATATGTATTACTTTAAGAACAAACAATTTATTTTATAACTAACTTGCATCACAAGTAGGTCTGTGTGCACTATGTATATCTAAAGGAGGTTATTCAAAGTACTAAGGCTCTGCCCCTGCAATAGTTGGTAGAACTTGTGTGCTCGCAAACCTTGTAGGTATGCACAGCATCTTGTGGACTTCACTGAGGCTCTGAATGTGTTCACAGAGTCACCCAAGAATGATTGAAAGCAAGGCGAAACGAACGTAAAAGAATAAATATAACTGTATTGTAGACTGACTGATCTTCAAGTTTTCCTATGCCTCACAAACCTGTGTTCCTTCTGGATAATTTGATTGTTTTTCTCAAAATATTTTCTTCTTGGCTAATCATTTAGATAAAACTAGTTTTTAATACAAATTTGCTTCCATGGTTGCCACTATTTTTTATCACCATTTAGGCATTTATTTTCTAGTAATATTAATTCCTTATATAAAACACAATTTACTTTTTTTTTAAAAAAGTAGGAAATAGCATTTATTCATTTTACTTTGTTTCTTCCTCACTCTTTTTCATTTAACATATATTTCCTCCCAAAAAAGAGAAGTCCTGTGGATAAACCTACAGTAGGACTTTTTAAGCAAACCACTGGCATAGGGCTCTTTTAGAGATACAAAATTTGTCCAAATGAGCCAGGAACTAGTGGGCTGAGAGTTCTTTTATTCCAAGAAAACACATTGCATCTCCATGGATGTTTTTGCACCTGGAAGGCTTGGATTCCTCTTGGAATATAAGGAGAATGAAAGAATCTGTAAACTCTTCCATCTTAGTCCTAGCCTTAAATTATCAATCTTTGTGCAGCTGTGAAAAATTTTCATAGTGGAAAAGTTCACATAATATTTTACATGTACTTACAGCCTTCTACAAGAAGGCTGGAGTTTTAACCTGGGAAGCACCTAACTACTGCCAAATCCACAGAAATCAGAGCTGGAATCAGGAAATGTGAGCATTTATATTTCTTATTTGTGGGTTTTGAATTTCTACTTATGGGTAGGAGCTGTTCTAAATGACACAGGAAAGATTTATAGTAAAATAACTATTGAAACATAAATTGAAAATCCAGAATGAAAAATCTGTGTATCTGTATATTTGAGTATAAGAATCATAAATTTGAATCAACATTTTTCTAAAGACAAACTTGAAATTTGGAAAACTTCTAACAACTCTAGTATTAAAAACAGTAATTCCAACAAAAGTATTAAGACTGTGCTTAAATATCTCCATGTACTCTCTTTTGTAGTTTTGTACATACGAGTTGTATTAACTTGTTTTAATTTCAGATATAAAGTTCAAATGGTACTGAATTAATAGGAATTTAAATACAACCTTATTAAGCTTTTCCTGTTTTCTGTAAAATTTCTTGTAGTATCTTTGTGTCTAGCTTACCGTTATTCTTCCCTGATGCTTTTATTCAATCAAAAAAATCTGAATCTCAGAATTCAATGAGATTGCTATTATGAATGTAAACAGACAAATATGGTTTCCTTGGAAACAGAAATCAGATGAAAACGCTCAGATGAGCTACGCTAAACCCACCCACTCAACTTTCTTTAGTTATTGGTTCACAAGCTGGATCAGAGGGAATCGAGTGGTTTATGCTCAGTGTAAAGTTTCTAAATGAACTGAGGCTCTGGGCAGGTAAGTGTGTGTGTATACTCTTGACTCCCATTAGCTGTTGTGAACTGTGACAAACTGAGATTCAAAAAGGTGTTGGCTACATATCCACCATTGTTATTTTTCAGATGACATCAGGAAAGACTCTGAACTTTTCAACACTATCCAGAAAATTACTGTCTTTAAAGCTGTTATTTTAAATTCAACAGCATCCTTTGTTTTTAAGTAAATGCTGTTTGTGTATAATCTGAACATTGAATTACATTTACAATATTAAACTCATTATTAAGTAAATCACAACCATATTGTATCATGGTGAGCTTGTTTTCTTTGTTGTTTCATAGATAGATTGTATGTCAACTTCCACTTTTAGGATTGCCGTATTGACGTATTATTCAAAAGGTGTTAATTAACACAATGAATAAAAGATGTGTGGGTGTGTCTACTGCTAGTAGAGGGAAGCTGGGGAACATTTCTACAAAATTATAATGGCATATATCATTTGCTCAAGTTCTCAGTTCCAAATATGTCAGTTCCAAATTCAAAACTGGAAGCATATATGTTATATTTACTAAGCTGAATAAATATATGGTTTATTTTATCATATGAGTAACACATAGTACTGTGTATAGATTAACCTTCTTCTATCTCATTCTAAGATTAATCTGAGATTAATCACTTGGTTAGTTTGAATGAAAAAAATCAAACAAGTTTCAATATTCTTTTGAAACTCTGACTACAAAAAGATTTACCATGGGGAAAGTAAATGATGCTGCCAATTAATACAGTAAAGATGAGATTAAATGTTAAAGTTAATGTCATTGATTATACCAGTTTTCCAAAGAGCATGTTTCATCTTCCCATCAAAAGAGCTCCCCAAAAAGCAACCATTATTACTATGGAAGTCAGTATGTACAAACTTCCAGATATCAGAACTTGATAACCTTGTCAAAAATGAGTTTAAAGCTGATCTGCCTTAATAATAAAAGGGATGAAATAGATGGTAAAGCAAATAGTCTGTTTATTGAATTTCAACATGCAATGAACTTTTGTTGTGCTGCATGAAGTATTGGTGTCCTTAAAAGAAAAATGCCAGGTATGGGAAGAGATGGATTACTTGAACTGTCTTCCTTTCTGTATATATATTTTGACGCAGTTCATGTCTAGTTGGAATGCAGCGTGTTACCTCGAGGCAGTTTTTTGTATCTTGCTTAGATAGTTACAGGTAATGCCACACTCAATGGCAGCCCACAGTACAAGCAGATGCATGGTCATAAAGATACTGTGTTACGGGGCAAGCGACATTAAGTAGGAAATTTTGACCTTCTGCATTTGGCCAAGATAAAATAGCTGTTCCTTTCCATAATGAAAATATTTGATTTTACTGTAGGATGGATGATTTTACCATAAGAATGGGGTCGATGCCAATCTCTCACAAGGTGATGGAGACTCTTGCCAGGTGCAGTCTCTCACCATTATATAAATGGCTCTGGAAGTATCCCAAGCACAGGGAGTGGGATGGAGCAGCTTTGTTAATGCAAAGGAGCTAGCGAGCTCAGAAAGCATCCATTCGCTCTGATCCTTGAGTATCGGGGTGTGTTCATGACTGTATTTAATAAATGCTTTATAAAGGAGAAGAGGGAACAGAAAGTTTTTCTTTCCATGGAAAGAGAAGATTAAATACCTGGGAATTAACATGCTAGGACATTTATTTTATTCTGCCATAATAATGGAGAAGTATTTTCTTTTCTACAGAAAGGTCCTTTTTAGTACTTGCTCTGTTATTGTGTATTTGGCTCTAGGGAAAGGGGCAAATTGATCAGTCATAGTTTAGGGGGCCAAAGCCTTCTCTCAGAGCATATCTGGTAGAAGTCATATTACACACATTCTTGGCGTTTTATACCACAGTTATATCTGAGTCCATAATGTAATTAGATCTCTGGCTCTGTATTACAGACTGGTGTTGATGATAGAGTGCACAAAAAATTGAAATGACACAATTCGGAAGATAAAGGTAAGCTTAGCAGAAGGAAGAAATGACGACAGGCAACATTTATCTGCACTATAATTGACTGCAGATTGAGTTTGTGTACATCGAGTAGAAATCAGGATACTCTTCTTGTTCAATATGAAACATGTCATTGTGTTGACATCACCTTTAAAAATTACATTATATGTCTTCACTTAATCTCCTACTCTGCAAAGGCTTACACAGGTACTTAACTTGTTTGTCTCTTGTACTGTGAGTCTGTGAAGCTCTGCTGAAGTCCATGGAGTTCCTCTGTTTTCTAGAAAGTAAGCATAGGACTTGTAAGTAGTCCTGAATTTCCTGCATGTACTCACCGGGCAAACGAAACAGTAGGCCGTGTAAGAAATTATTTTTGAGAATTTAAAATAACCTCAAATAAAAGCTTACCTACTAAATAGAGTAAATACATCTCAGTGCAAAAGACTGTACAATCCCCTTCTCATTTTATCAGGTGTGGCTCACAGTAAAAGCCCTATCCTAGGCAGAACCAACTGTTGGCATCTCAAGGCTGTTAGACTTTCTTTCTGTAAACTTATTCCATTTACTTACTGGAGAATTTCCATAGACATCAACTCAGGTTATGTAAATAGCACATACCCCGTAGTATACAGATGTCTCAGCTGCATACTGCAACCTTCCCTGAGCTCAGTACTGTCGTCACTAACTGGCCAGGCTGGTCAATCAGTCTGGACTGGCAACTTTGGAATCATTAGAAAAAAATACGATACCTGTTCCAAAAATAAAAAGGTCTTTTGATTTTTATCACTTTCTTGTGTGCTTAGAACAGATGTAAAATTATATTTGAAGTACTTATTGACAGCCCAACTTTAAGAAAATATTCTGTAGTCAGCGATTAAGACAATGTGTAGCATAGGCATCTCATAAATTTCCCTGACTTCACCAAAGGACAGAAGTCCTCTTGACTTACGCAGTTTTGTGTTATTGCTTTCCATGTGTGCCCAGCTCACTGACAGTGTTAGTGTGAACCAGGAAACTCACTTTTTCTTTTTAGAGCTTTTTACTCTGGAGGATCCTGAGATCAGTTGCTGATGTATTAGCCAAAATTGCTACTATTGTACTGGGGATAACAGTAGAGGTGATGGTAGCATCGAGTAGCTGGTAAAAACAGAGACATGACATGAGCTACTGAAATCTGAGATAGACAAAAAGGACTTTTCAGCACTCTCAGCCCTTGTTTGGGGCTTTCTAAGGGTGCAGACAGACTGCAGCCTTGCTACTAATTGGCCAGATGACAACATGGAGCAGAGGACTCTCCACAATGGACATCTTTCAAAATGTATTGTGAAATGAAAAAGACATGATGCAGGATAATTGGATTGAATTTTTGCGAGGAAGAATCAGTGGAACATATTCACTACACTTTTTAAAAAGTTCTTTTCTTTGAGCTGGCTTTTATTATGAAGGTATTGCCTAGAAGGAATGTCTGAGGCAGGAAAACAATCTGTAAGAAGATTGGTAATATGAGAAGGACCAGGAGGGATATGAAAAAGATAGAAGATGCAATGCTGCTGAAAACTCTCTGAGAATAAGAGAGCCTTTTTTGTCTCAATTCACAAAATTAAGCACAATGTTTTTGTTGGACTAATGCCTAAAGAACATAAGTGAGAAGACATATGATTCACTGAAGTACATTAGTCAGGCAGACAAACTTATTTTGAAGACTTCCATGTAGATGTGGTGACTATAATTGTAAGAGAATACTGTCTGGATTGTTTAAAATCTTTCATCTTTCTCATCGTATTTTACACATTGCAATTTGCTTGGTAATATGATGTCCTTATAGTAATTGTGGTACAATATTGCACTTAAGCAAAGAAAATACAACTGAGTTTTGACAATTGGGGAAGGTTACAAAACGTAAGGATTAGAAAGGCTTGAAAATAAATACATGGAAACAGAGGGAATTATTTGTTTTGCAAAAGGTGCTTGTACTGGACAACTAGGCAGGAATTCATTACAAATAACCTTGAAAAGTGATTTGAAATATAGACATCTTGCCATTTCCTTGAAGTAATTCTCATAGACCAAAGTTTGTTTACATGTAATTTGCAGAATCAGAGCCCCCAAAATTTAGTTAAGGATTCTTGAGTTTTCAACTTCAGATACAAAGTAATAATCTACCTTTTACTTTCTTGTTGGACATCTTTTTCAAGAATGCATATAGTTTCTTAAAGTTCACTGTAATGTTGCACCAGCAATATTTGACATATTTCTCATGCTTCATCACTGACTAGGTCACACATTAGCTGACAGTGACTTGTCTTCACAGTGCTAGGGTTAATTCTGTGTATCAAACATGGAAACTATGCTGTGAGAAGCAAACTTGGAAACTATAATGAAAGAAGAAACTAAGCTCTTTCTTAAGGTATTCTTCTAATGTGTTCTTTTGTAATCATAAAAAGAAACAGAATTTAATATTAGAGGGGTTTTAGGATAGCTGATTGACTATGATTACGAAGTGTTCTCTATTAATAGGGAATTTTTTCTTTAGGATTGTCCCGAATCTCTGTCATTTGAGAGAACATCTGATTGTAGATCAAACAGTTGTTTCTCAAAGGGGACTGCTCATATTGCATCAATATGAGCAATTATAAAAGCCAGAATGCCTTTACAAAACATGGAAAGGGAAATCGTCCCTTGATTCCCATCAGCTTCTGTAGATGTAGGGTTTCACCTGTAACCTCTGCTCATAACTCGTCTGAGCACAACTTCTAGCACAACTTGGTAAGGTAATATATAAACATATATATATTATCTTGGTTTTTGCAACTGTTGAACTCTGAAGTGTTCCAGAAGGAGACCCCTTCTCACCTTTCTGAAGGGGTACAGTCTCTTCAGTCAGTTATGCATCATGGTTGGCACCAAAAAGTGGGACTAACTTGTCTTTCACTCTTCTGCTCTCTCTCAATATTTCTTAATTCTGCATGAAAGTTGGGAATAATTGCATTTTGCGATCTTATCTTATTTTTGTATTTAACCTAGAAGTAAATACCATTTAAGTAATGAGTTTTATAAGCTACAAATAAATGCCATTTAAGCAGTGAGGATTATTTTAATTCTCTTGGGGCTGCAAGAAATTATTCAGTGAGGTACCATATTTTATGTTGCTGTGCTGAAAAAGATATTTATGGATATTTTTCCATTTCCTCCATCTTACTCTTGCAAGGAAAGATAATGACAATTTATTTTTTTTTTTTTTTTTTTTTTTAGGGTTCCTGTTCAGTTGTAAAAGTTCAGCATAAGCTAATTTGGAGCTGGTTAAATGCTTAGGAGCAATCTGTCTGCTCTCACATAGAACTACCATTAATGTGCCAGCTACACTTGTATTGAAATAAGCTCAGATGGCTTCATGTCCCCACAGAGGATGGAGATTTAAACTTTGAAATAAAAAAGGCATAAAGATTTTCTCTAAGCAGAGGCTGGGTAAACTGGCAGCACTCTGTGGGAAGTGCGTAATGGACAACTCTGCTTAGCAGCCATCGTACTTGTAAATTTGAGCAATGTGTTTCTACTTTGGAGCAATTTCATTCATATATTTCAGAACACTGAAAAGGTCACCAGCTTCTACATGGATGTATATTCCTTATGCATCCAACACTCTGCTTGAGTTGAGGTTTGTGGAACTGTAGCTGTGAGAATTTGGAGGGCAGAGAACTATGGATGCAGGAGACATAAACCTGGGGTGTTCCACCAACAGTTCTGTGAAGAAAGTTGATCTGTGTATCAAACTAATATCAACATTCATAATTCAGTGTTAAGGACCATGCTCTGACTACCTTTCTGATATTTGAAGAATGACACTATTAGTTAGGGAAAACAAGTGCAGTCAGAATCTGGAGCTGGCTGATAATTAAATTTGACTAGAAACTGTAAAAATAGTTGACATGATAGCAACATGAGGATGTACTGAATAATGTCATTTTTAATACATCATCGTAACTTGACACTGGTCCTTCAATTTAACAATAATTAACAACTCTTGACTGTGTTTGGCTTACAGTATGTCTCAATGTTATGTGTTGGGAATTGTAAAAGGTGCATGATTGTGCTGTTTCTGTTCAAGTTGTTTCTAATTAATAACTTCACTGTCCAGTGTTCTTTCAATAAGGGTACCTAATACAATATTTACATTATTTTAGGTATAGAAAAAGTGGCTTTTGAACCAAACTGAATGATGCATCTCAATATACAAGAGCATATGCATGTGTGTATATCTATGCATGTATACACATACACATATATGTGTTTATTGATTTAGACAAGGTCTCTCACTTCTTTCCTACTCACCTTGAGCTTCTCAAATCTCAGGCATCTGGAAGGAATCATGACTTTTCATGAAATCTGAAAGATTTCATAAATCTCGAGATTAATTAATATACACTTTTATTGTGATATTCACTAAAGCTTCCTCTCTCCCTAAAATTCATCACATTAAATAACATTAAATAAAGGTCTAATGACTTACAGATGCAAGATAATGCAGGAATCTTCTACCTGCATGAGTGGCTTAGTGAGTTGAGTGACTGTGTCATTTTATCCCTTTGATCCTTTGAGTTTGTAGCCACTAAATTACACACGTGTTTTTTTCTTCTGCTGATTCCACAATAGAAAGCATTTACCTTTCTTTTGTGTTCTAAGTATCTGCTATTGTTTCATGCCAGAAATAAAATACTGACCTTTGTGGGTTCTTGGTCTGACCCAGCATAGTTGCTTTTCATTTGTTCAATTCTGTAGTAGCTAAATTATGACTATTTTTCTAGAGTCTTAATAATTTCTCTTTCAAGTAAGAAAGGAGTTGCTTTCAATAAAGTTTGAAGCTATGAAAATATAAGGAATTTTTCAGGTTGCTAACTTATCAACTGAAAGACTATCTTTCTTATAAGAGTTTAAATAATTAGAGAAGAAATAAACTCTGAATATTCATACTCATTCCAGTGGGTTTTATATAAGGTTTAATCTTAGACTTCAAATACTATTCTTAAAATATATTTGCAACAGAAAATAAATGAAGAAAAGTTGGTATTAACTCTTAGAATAATAAAGATACTTTCAGTGTAATACATAAATCTTAATAGCAGTGCACATACAAATCTATTTTAGCTTAACGATATCAAGCAGCCAAAACATATTTGGGACTGTGACAGGATTTGTGTGAGCTTTCTTCTTTGAAAGGTTGCTCCTGGCTTTGAATTTTAAACACTACCTTTTGTAGCAGGTGGACAAAAGTAAACCTTTTTTTTTTTTTTAAGAAAGCCAGCTAATTGCATGTCTGCCTCACATTCAGTTAAATCTTTGGTGATGGGCTTTGAAGAGTGTTCTATGTTTTGCTTTCCTTTGTTTGGGCTTTGGTTTTGGTTTGGGGGTTTTTTGGTTTGTTTTTTACTGTCAGTCTTTGCTGAGAAGTTCCTGATACCACTGTTAAAAGAAAACTGTTCTTTGAAGGAAGCTTTGACAAAATCTCTAGTTTGAAATAGAAACTGGAAAAGTGCAAAGCTACTGGGAGGAGAGTGCCTTCCTCCCCATTGCCTGAGAATTAGTTTTTTTTTAATGCAAAAGCAAAAAAAGTCTTCGTAGAAAAACTAATAGTAGCATGGTAGACTAAAACAACCTTATTTTGGTCTGAAAGTAATATACTGTTATACAGTAATATACTGTATTTATCGAATTGAGTATTTTTTCCATTGTTTTCAGAGCATCATTCTAAATATAATTTTCTGTTTGGTCACTACTTGGATAATGTGAATGGTACCCATTATTGAAAGGTAGTCTGTATTTGTACTAATACAGAGAATGCCAGTTTAGAAATGAGCCTGATTGCATGGTTCATTTTGTTCTCCTTTGTAGAGCCAGGCTGCGGCCCACTACAAAGGCACTAAACATGCCAAGAAGCTCAAAGCACTGGAAGCCATGAAAAATAAGCAGAAATCTGTTACTACCAAGGACAGCGCAAAGACTACCTTCACTTCCATCACTACCAATACCATCAATACCAGCTCTGACAAAACAGGTTAAGCGACAATCTTTGTTGGTTTCGTTTGTTTGGGTTTTTTTCTTGTTTAACTCCATGTCTGTTTGGTTATGTGCTTGCCACATTGATTCATGCTCGATCCATCTTTCTGTGTGATATTGATTTCTTTTAGTCCTTTCAATAGGCTGGTAAGAGTATGATAGTCATGTAACCAATTTCTCTTAGTGAAAAGAGGCTTTTCATTCTTTTAGGACAGAATGCAATACTCATGACTTGAGTAATTTTTATAATGGCTAAACTATTACATATCAACTGATCTAAACCTTCTAGTCTGTATGCAGTATCTCTCTATAAATAATTACATATGGCACATTTCTTTTAACCACAATATAGCAAATTGCACTACTTGTGTCTAGAAGCCTCTTACAAAAGCATTGTTAGTAAAAACAAATTTTCATAAATTTCAAACATTGCATTATTTTTTTAAAATGGCTATTGCATGATTTTGAGCTGGAAAATAGCTGTATAACCTCTATTCCACACAGTCAGGTAAGTGCTGTTGATGCCAATTATTCTGCTTAAATGAGTCTTCAGACTGAAATAATATCCTTTAAATTATTGTGTGGGTAAAAGGTATTCCTTTGCAAATAAAATCTATGTGAGTATTTGGTAAAGTCAACAGGATTTGATTAAGCTCGCATTTTAAATATGTGGCTATTGTATGGGAAATTTCAAAGGAAGGTTGTAAGCTCACTGAAGGGTAGTCTAGTATCTCACAAGGTATGACTGCTCTTGTGTATGAAGGGATACAGTTTGCACATTTAGTCAATAATCAACCCCTCTTCCCCAAATAAGCCAAAAACAGCCACGGCAAAAAAGCCAAAGCTGTGAAGCAACAGACACCTTTCTACTGATGCTGAAAACTGCACATTTGGAACCACTTCTGATGCAGTAAGTTTAAGCATTGTAAATGGATGTGCACTAACCAATTATAGTATAACAAAAAAGTACCTTGCAGACATATCTAGTACTTTCCTTAAGATACATCTTTGCTATATTTGTTATACGCAGATACCTCTATGTCTATCTCTCTCTATATCTATATCTCTGTTGTAGCCCTTTATTATAGACAGCATATGTTTTTACGGAGATTTATATCCTAACTATAATGGGATGGCTTTAAAAAATAATTGTTACATTATTTTTGTGTTTGTTACCAAAAAAAGAAAGAAAGAAAGAAAATATTCTGAGTACTTTTGTTTCTATGATGAAAGAAATGAAGCATGGTAGAATAGGAACAATGTCAAAAGTTATTTATGAAAATATATGTGTTTCTAAACATACAAATACCTTTAAAAGTTTCTCCTGCTGTTACCTGTGGTCATGTTCAGAACAGAAAGGGGGATGTTGTATGGAAAGAGTGATTTATTGTTTACAAAATATGATCTAGTGGTTGGAGAAAATAACTGAAGAAAAAAGAGATCTTTTTAAGCTTTAAAATGTATTATTCAAAAGCTTTTATCTTATGCTGTGTAAGTTTGAAGGATTTTCCAAGGTGCCTTAAAACCAGTCTGAGTCTTTCCATCAGGCTTTGAATTAGATCCCTGACAAGATATATGAACTGTCTTGTATCCGAGGTCAGTAACACAAATCAGTTTTTATATCGGCATAAGTAAAAAACCATCAGAAATCTAGTTGCACACAAAAGCAATGGTCTATGCAGGAGTTTCCTCAACTTTACACATTGTTTGTGAGTTCCTGGACTAATTTTGTGCAATGTGTGTATACATGTATGTATATACATGTTTACATATATATTCTATGTTAGAAGTTCTGACCTTAATGGCATTCTAAAAGACACGTATTGGTGTTAATTGACAAACAGCCCAAAATCTGACAATTTCACAAAATACTGAGAACCATATTCAACTGCTGGCAAAAGCCCTGTTCAACCGGTGGCATTCAAAGAAAGGCGGCCAGTTCTATCCAAATGCAGTTATTACAGGTCAGCATTGATGTGACTTGGCAGTAGAATAGCATCCTTGGTGTAAATTACGCTTTGTAGAATCAAGCATGTATGCATAGCAGGAAAAAAAAAAAAAAGAAAAAAAAAAAGAAAATTCTGGATAGCCAAAAGAATGAAATTTTCTGTTAAACATGACAAGTTACCAATTTCATAAAACAGATTTTCTTTCCTTTCCAGTTGTTCTGAGTCTTATATTTGCATGATAGAACTTTTAAGGGCAAAATGGTTTCTGAAAGCCAGAATAACATCAGAATATACATACTGCATTGTGTGAGTTTGCACATTTGTAACTGATCGCTGTAAAAGTCAAATATTCTGATAGTAATATGCAGTTCTGAGGGAATAGTACTAATGAATATAATTCATCAATCAATCTTTCATAACTAGAAATAAATTCTGTTACTAAGTCCCTGCACTTGTGATCATTCAGAACAAAAGCTTTTTCCACAGTATTTTAAAGCTCTCTGCTGAAGTTTAATACTTGATCCCAAATACACTGAGGATAGCGTTATGTTCATATCCCCTCCAATATATCATGTACAGCAGTGATTAAATGGTGAATTACATGTCAGTCACAGCACATTGGTCAGGACTTCAGTTCACTGGTTCTGTGTACCCTTAGCAGCTCCAGCAAACAACACGTCATCAGGAAATCTGCAGTGCTATGCAATGAAGATTATGAAAAAGACCACACAGTATACAAACTGATTCAAGAGCTAAAGCAGCAATTTGTTATGTTGCTTATTCTGGAACTATTTTGTTAGACGTGGTGCCAGCATGTGTTATTGCAATAAATAATGGAGACTGTGCAACCCACAATGTAAGTGGACTCCTTAAAACCTTTCATAAATGGTTCCTGGTAGTTAAACTATGTATTAAGGAGAAAATATAAAATATGTTTCATTCTGTGAAAGTTGCTATTTTTTTTTACCCCTTTAAACAAACTTTTAGAATTATTAGAAGTCTTGAACTTGAGAAATCTTTGGGGGAAAGAAATATCATGAAAAGTTATGTTGGCAGTCACATAATGGACAATTCCATTCTCAACGTGTGGGAACTTCGTTACCAGTTCTATTATTTAACATCCTTCTTTCATCTATATTTACCACTTATTATGTGATACCTGTAGTCACTCAGGACAGAAAAACAGAAAGTGTGACCATTCCAAAGACAAGCCCACTTTATGGTAACATACAAGCCAGATTTCAGTATTTCTTGATTCTGCAATTCAGGGGTGACAATAAAAATTCATATTTTCACCATATATTAACATACATGCATACATATTCCCTGACATAAAGTTGTTAAACGTCCTTGATAACTTTACAAATTGCTGCTCCTTTCTGCCAAGATATATTTTCCTCCTAAAGATGCTTCACCCTTCACTTTGGCTGTAGGGACAGATACCTTAGGAACACCTTTCAGAATATATTTAGATAGACTGTGTTCTATCATCCTAACTATATGTCCTGTCCAGTAAAGTCATTATCGCACACTTGGATTTTTAAAATCTAGACTGAGTGTCCAAGATTATATCCTTGTAAAATGATATCCCTATAGTTGTTGCATATGTCTAAACATTGATCTTTTCCAAAGCTATTTGAAGTTAAAAAGGACTCTCCATGACCACATTATCACAAATTAGATCTTGAAGATTTGGGCTATTTTTATTTATTTATTTATTCAGCAGAGAATTCAGCATGAGTTAGATCATTTGTTATCAACGGAGAAGAAGGAATAGACCTTTCCAAGCGGGGAAAACATGTCATTGGGAGCCATCACTATGGCAAAGTCTTTAATGTTGCTTTTGAATGTTGTACACTATGTCTTAAATCCTTAAATGCAATGAACAGCTCTTAAAAACAGAGAAAAATGTGATGAACAGAAAAAGTGTGTATCTGGGCCAAGGCACCGACAAGATCATCTATCATTAGTACAGTCTTAACAGCTAAGAGACCCCCGTGCTGTCAGAGAACAAAATACTGGCGCCTGTCCTAAAAAGCTCACAGTCTACACATAAGATGAGAGACAGCTTAGGGAGATAGACACTGTTAATGTAATAGGCAGGTGTTTTAAAAGAGCAGTAGCATAAACATGTTCAAGTGATAAAGGCATAACAAGAAATGAAAACACTGAAGGATGGATTAGGAGGAAAAGCAGGAGGGTTTTTTTGTCAGTTACTGAACATATGTGTGGGTAACAGCATGGGAGAAAGCATAAGTTCTCTTATTTTTCTTTCACTGGCACATATGAAAATTCTTCTCCGTGGGAAAATTTTAGTTGCACTAACCCTTTCCAGTCCTTTTTTTTTTTTTTTCTTTTTATCTAAGTGGTAGGATATTTCTGGTCAGCAGATAGGATATTTCCTGAAATAACAATTTCAGTCCAGCTGGGATAATTCTGAAATGGAGAGCAGGTGGAGTGGGAGAGAGCACTCAGTCTGGCAAGGTCTTGGGCATAAAAAAGGAAGGCAGGAAGGAGAAAGAAATTGGAAATTATGTGGTAAGTCAGAGTAAACTTTGAAGGAGGAAGAAAGGAAGATGGCATGAAATGGAGAGGTTCAGGACGATATGTTGGAGTTTGGCAGCCACAAATACCAGAGGATCACATAATTTTTGAGGTTCTGTGAAGGGACCTGAAAAGGGACATCTGGAGATTGACCCCTACAGGTCAGAACAGAGTCAGCTAGAGCAGGATGCTCAGTATCTTTTTCAGCTGAGTTTTGAATATCTTCACAACCTTTGGCTGGGCAATCCATTCTAGTGTTTGACCACCTCAGAGTAAAGAAGGGGAAAGAAGTCTTTTCTTGTATTTAAGACCAGTCTCCTGTATTTCAGTTTGTGCCTGTTGTGTCTTGTCCTGTCACTGGGCACCACTGAAGAGTCTCTGGCTCTGTCTTTTTCACTCCCTGCCCCTGACCCCATCAGGTATTTATACACACTGCTGGCTTATGTTTCAAGTGGTGTCCAGCAGGATCCCAGGTCCTTCTCCACAAAGCTGTTTTTCAGACAGTCAGCCCCCAGCCCAGACTGGTGTGTAGGGTTATGCTTCCCTGTTGTGTGACTTTTGCATTTCCCTTCGTTGAACTTCAAGGGACTCCTGTTGTCCCATTTCTCCAGCCTGTCCAGGTCCCTCTGAACACACCCAT
This sequence comes from Calonectris borealis, assembly GCF_964195595.1. Lineage (NCBI taxonomy): Eukaryota > Metazoa > Chordata > Aves > Procellariiformes > Procellariidae > Calonectris > Calonectris borealis. The sequence goes on from NC_134313.1 coordinate 129,706,172, forward strand.
CTGGTGTATCAGTTTTTTATCATCAGCAAACTTGCTGAGGGTGCTCTCTGTCCCATTGTCCGGGTCATTAATGAAGACTTTAAACAATATTGGCACCAATATCAATTCCTGGAGGACTCCACTAGTGACTGGCCTCCAACTTTGTGTTGGTGACCACAACCCTTTGAGCCTGGCAGGTCATCCAGCATGTTTTCTATTATCCTTTGTGTCTTTTTGTAAAGATGAGAAATAAGAAACCAAGAAAAAAATAAGAATAAGCTCAAAGAAAAGAACTAAAATGGAAATGAGTAAGACTTATCCAAATTTCTAAATTCTGCTAATGCATGGCTTTAATATGTTTACACTGGTTTCCCATCAGGCAAATCACATTGAATTTATGTAACATGCATTACTGTTATAAAAGGTATTTTATATGCAATTAAAATTAAAAAAGATCATTGATGGGACCTGAGTGAAGTGTAAAGCTCTTTCTCTTGCATTTTAAATTGTTTCTTTATGTCTTTCTGTTGAAATATCCGATGAATTCAGAGTTTCTATTTTTAGAGCTGTTTTATTCTTTTTAAGTATACTTCATGCCCTGTTATATACTGTCTTGTCTTCCTGTATTAGGCCTTTTCTAATAATTCCATAGTGCATTTTGTCACCCTTGCAACCTTTAACTGTGCTTCTGTGGGATGACTCAACAGTCTACAGATACTGGGAATAAAAGCTAATGCAGATCTGTTGCCTTAACATCAGCTTACACTGGAACTGAAGTTGGTTTGTAGATACGTAGGGAGTGGCGATAACGTGTTGCACAGTATGCAGGATGTCTTATGCCATTACTGAGATGGAGAACTCAGCTTCAAAAGCAAGGACTGTTTTAACAGAATGAAATCTACTGAACTGCTTACACTGTTCATCTGTACTTTTGGTTTTATTGAATATATGAAGGAGAGAAGGGCAGAGGTTATTAAACATAATATTCATTGAGAGCCTAGGTGGAATTTCTTTGACCAACTATAGACACATTGACGCTAATTACACTGGCTTCTTCTTAGGGTGCGAGGAAATCATGTCAATGAAGTCTAGGGCACAATTCATCTTATTCTAAAGTAAACATCTATAATAAATTAGATGAATGGTGAAGACCTGAGAAAAAGTATAAAAAAATGCCTCTGGTGACTAGGTTTGATATAAACTGCTACGCTGATACTTAAAGTTAGCTGAGACAATTTCCAATCTCAGTGACCAAATTGCCCTTTCCTTCAATGTGTCCCAATTTTTTTTTTCCACAGGTTTTGAACCTTTTTAACTGAATCATGAATTGCTCTGTAAGAATTTGATGCTCAGTGTTCAAAATCTGAGTTGGGTTAGTTAATTCTGAATGATCATGTAACAAATGACGCTATTTCTGTCTGTCAAGTGGAAATTTAAATATGCTTTTGAATAGCTTTTAGATTTCCCATTGATGAGAAGTTTCTTGATTTTTTTTGTTTGTTTGTTTTTAAAAAAACATGAACCTTTTTCTCATCTAATTTTTTAAGCATGGAAAGAAAAGTATTACCTAATAAAGGTAGACGGATGGAGTATGTATGGTTTAGTATTAAAATATTAACTTCATCTTTCTCATGTTACATTCAACCATAGGTGTCCTAGTGAACATGTCCTATTAGAACATTGTATCTTTTTCAGGTCTCTAGTAAGGAGTCAAGGGACTCTTTGCTATTAGTCAGTATGTGCTGTTTTATTTAAGATTCAAAACTTCTGCTCTAAATTGTAGGAAAAACTTTTCAAACGAAGTGCTCAAGTGAAATCTTGGTCCTATGAATCTTTATAGAAGAACAACATATAATTGACTAGTACTACAGCAGTTTTATTTAAAAATAAGAAGAAATAATCTTTGAATATATTTATATAAATATGTTTCTGCATGTTTGTTTGCAATATTTGCCCTTCTTTGTTCAAGACAGGTAATTAACTGTTGTTTCCTCCAATATCATGGATTAGCCCATCTTGCTTGCTTTCTTTTATCACTTAGATAGTCAAAGCCACGTGTATGTTAGCTCTATACATAGATGTATTTGTGCAGTTCCTGGTTCAGCTCCAGAACCTGTAATGGAAAGGAACTTCCATTTAAAAATGAAAATCAGTTTCCTCTTATCTCTGCTTTCCTTTTATTTCGACTTTCATTTTATCTCCCTTACATTCAGCTTTTGAGCTTATTTTCTTTTTTTTATTATAAACATACATTTTGGTGATGGCTAGGCTTTAAGGTTTATGAGGGCTTCCATATATTAAGACTTATTGGATTATTTCTGGTGTTGCTTCGTGTAGCTACCCTATTTTATCATTTACTCTTCAAGTTATTTGTTTAATACTTTGTTCTTAATGGCAAACCACCCTATCTTTTCCCTTCTTAAGGAAAGCTGAAGAAGACATACTGCTGTATTTATGACATTAACATATATTTAATTAAAAGTGCCACTGCCTATTTATTAGCATTTTTATAGACAGCAGATTTTCTTGTAATCTTTTCTAACTAAAAGAAATTCTATTTCTAATAATGATACAAACGTCAACTGTATTTAAAATTCAAAATAGTGTTTAATACTATTCAAAATCTGCTGGTGGATGCAGAAACAATTTACTGTATGATCCCAGTGTGCAATTTGCTGGTACAGCTTAGGCTGTGGATACCCTTGTATATGTAATTATTATTGTTAAGGATGTTTAATCTAAGAAGACAATTCATTGCAGTCTGTTTGTATAACTTAGGGGTTGTTTTGTTTCCATGTGCTTTATTATATCATAAAGTGTGCTTTTGTTTTGGCAAGTGATTTCTTCAGATCATTTCAGCATTGCTTAGGGCACAGCAGAATTAACAGGCTAATTCTGTGTTTAGGCTTGTGAGATCCTGGATGTAAATTGATTTCCTTTACAAGTCAATGTTTTAGTACACATCAAAATGGAACACTCACCTTGAAGCTTGAATTTGTAAGAATTTTTACTTTATATTAACTTGTCTGAGATATTTTGGGTGGAGCATTCCGAAGTTGCAAGTGTGAAATAATAAATGAGGAGTAATTGCTTGGCGATTAGCACAACACAGATGGATTTCAGAGTCAGCTATATGACTTCATGGCTCACTTACCAATCACCCAATTCTAAAAGTTCAAATTTTTCTTTTTTAATTTTATTTGAATGAAAAATCTTTAAAAGAAACTATAGTCTGAAAGAGATTTCTTATTTTCTGGTTCTCTTATCATTTGCTTGGAAATTAGAGATTACTGATTCACAGCTATCAGTTCTCTTAATCACATGCTTGGAAAATTCAGCCCAAACCAGTAAAATTTAACTGTGCTACAACATCTTTCACTTTAAATCACCTATGCTTTGACTTTTCCATACTTCAGACAATCTGTAGCTAACTGCAGCACAAAATGTTATCAGCATTCCACAGACTGTTGTACCAATTTTGCATTAGAACTCAATGGTAATTTGGAAGACAATAGCTTCTCTTTTGATCTCTGTGTAGAACTAGGGCTTTTTCTTTCTTTCAGAGTGTAGCTAAATGGCTATATAAAAATTACAGTAATTTATGTGTGCCTCAATTGCTCATGAATGTGCAATAAAATCCTTCTTTGCTTGCATTTACGTACGCCGAGAGCTTCGTCATATGAGCACCATGTGTTTTCTGTGGACCCAGCTGCTTTTGATTGGGATTGCCTTGACAACAATTTTATGCTTGAATAATCCTGCAGATAGGAACTGCTGTCAGTCACAACATCTGTATCAGCCTATTGAATCAGTATGAAGGTCCAATACTAACAATGGTATTGTTTATAGGTCTGAAAAGCGTTTTCTGTTGAAATATTAAATAGGGTCTTTCATAGATTCTCCGGGAAATGTCAGCTTGGTTGCTGCATGCCCATAGTTGTAACTACTAGAAATCTTGGGAGTAATCTTCTGTTTATCGGATATCTGTTTATCTGCTACTTATCAGTATTACTCTAAAAACTGGATCAAGCACCGTAGCATGTATCTGCTTAACGTGTGTTTTGTTGTTATGTTGGGAATGGCATTGACGCTACCTAGTAGGATGGGTCTGAAGGCTCCGCAGTTCTAGCCATTGGGATTTCAAAAAAATTACGGTATTGCAGTCCTAGATCCTCTTTCAAGTTTTTTTTTGTAAAACATCAGGTTTAGAAACCTGTTAACTATTGAGTAATTGTTTATTTTGTCCGTTTATGGGCTAATTTGGAATGGAGCAGAAACTTCTTGATCCAATGCTCTCAGATAGGTGGTAGTTTTTGCAAGTCTGGAATTCTTCAGATGAGAAGGATCTGCTTTGAGGGCAACAGAAGAGTAGGTAGGTCTTCATTTAAGTGATCCATGTTTTTTTAAGCTGACATCATATTGGCTGGACAATGTAGAAATAGGAAGTAGTTGTTTGTTATCTGTTTGAGGACTGGTTTTGTTTTGTGTTGGACATTTCTAAGGCAAAGGCGACCTCATCTCCAAAGATGCATTAGAGCTTGCTTAGATTATTTTCTTTTGTTGTTCATGTCATATTCTTGCCATGCCTAAACCAAGAAAGGACGAGAATGTGGTTAAGAGTATGAGTAAATGTACTGTGCTAAATGTTTGGAGCCATTGCTATATGATGCCCTTATAGCACCATTCAGAGTGATCTAAAGACAACTGGAGCTCGAACAGTTGTATTAATAAACATCAGGGAATCTGCTTTACCCAGTCCATTTCATTGGCCATTCATGTTACATGAGCTCAGCACAGCAGAAATCATTATTTCTAGAAACAGACTACCCTATGTACATAGCGTAGGCGTTTTCAGAAATAGGCCAAAACTAAGTACTATCCAAAACTACTGTAAGACTGTTAAGAACAATTTTATTTTGAAACAATGATATTTCTTCTGTCTTCCATTTGGTATTCCACATCTTTCAATAAAGCGTTCTCCTAGAGAAGCTGGTGGCTCACGGCTTAGATAAGCGTACTCTTCGCTGGGTAAAAAACTGGCTGGACGTCCGAGCCCAGAGAGTTGTGGTGAATGGAGTTAAATCCAGTTGGCGGCCGGTCACAAGTGGTGTTCCCCAGGGCTCAGTTTTGGGGCCGATCTTGTTCAATATCTTTATCAATGATCTAGATGAGGGGATTGAGTGCTCCCTCCGTAACTCTGCAGACGATACAACTTGGGCGGGAGTGTTGATCTGCTGGAGGGTAGGAAGGCTCTGCAGAGGGACCTGGACAGGCTGGATCAATGGGCCAAGGCCAGTTATATGAGGTTCAACAAGGCCAAGTGCCGGGTCCTGCACCTGGGTCACAACAACCCCATGCAACGCTACAGGCTTGGGGAAGAGTGGCTGGAAAGCTGCCCAGAGGAAAAGGACCTGGGGGTGCTGGTTGAGAGCCGGCTGAACATGAGCCAGCAGTGTGCCCAGGTGGCCAAGAAGGCCAACGGCATCCTGGCCTGTATTAGAAATAGTGTGGCCAACAGAAGCAGGGAGGTGATTGTGCCCCTGTACTCGGCACTGGTGAGGCCGCACCTCAAATCCTGTGTTCAGTTTTGGGCCCCTCACTACAAGAAGGACATTGAGGTGCTGGAGTGTGTCCAGAGAAGGGCAATGAAGCTGGTGAAGGGTCTGGAGAACAAGTCTGATGAGGAGCGTCTGAGGGAACTGGGACTGTTTAGCCTGTAGAAGAGGAGGCTGACGGGAGACCTTATCGCACTCTACAACTACCTGGAAGGAGGTTGTAGTGAGGTGGGTGTTGGTCTCTTCTGCCAAGTAACTAGCGACAGGACGAGAGGAAATGACCTCAAGTTGCGCCAAGGGAGGTTTAGATTGAATATTAGGAAAAATTTCTTTACTGAAAGAGTGGTCAAGCCTTGGAACAGGCTGCCCAGGGTATTGATTGAGTCACCATTCCTGGAGGTATTTAAAAGATGTGTAGATGAGGCGCTTAGGGACATGGTTTAGTGGGCATGGTGGTGTTGGGTTGATGGTTGGACTTGATGATCTTAGAGGTCTTTTTCAACCTTAATGATTCTATGATTCTATAATGTATTTAAAGTATTAGCAGATCAGTGATTTCTTTCCTCATCTGGAGAAGTCTCATAGGTGAAATTCTTCTGTACTATGTCATTCCTTTGCTAAAATATACCTTCCACTTACTGTATTGTTGGAGTTAGACTTCACAAATATTCATTTTATATTTGATCCCAGTCAAAACAAACTAAAATATCAGACAGAACCAAATGCTTTCTTGGTTCCTGCCATTGTCCCCCTTCCTTACCCCTAAAAAAAAAAAAAGAATAAGAAATTTATTGTGTTTTGAATTATTGAATATATGGCAAAATACAAAAATTCATCTAACATCTGGTTGTTTTAAGGTTTGCTGGCACTGCAGTTGTAAATCATATAAATAAACCTAAGCTAAACTTAAGCTTAGTAAGGTATCTTCAGCACCAGCAAACATCAAATTATCTTGAGACAAAGTATAGCTGTGACTGCAATATCTGTTTGAGGAGGAAAGTAAACATGCTGTTGGTCTTCATGCACCTAAACCCTGTGCTTCTTAGACTTAATGTAGTTTTCCATGTACTAAATGGCTTGCTTACAGGTAGGCCACACCTATAACTTCAGAATAGGTATGTTAAGAGTCTCTTATTCTGAAAATCCATATAGTGTTTCAAACATCTTGAAGAATTATTGTGTATTTCTCATTTCATCTTTGTGTATTCTATAATCCACTGTGATACATCAAATAGCAGTCTCCCAGTATTAAAACTCTTGTTTTATGGCATGTCCATAGCGGAATTAATATCAAAGAAGCTAGAACAATTTATGTAAATTAGAAATTAAGAACTACAGAATATTATTATAGGAAACAAATGGATACAAGAATAAAGATAGGCTCATCAAGGGAAATGAAAAGGCGCTTTTAAGAGTAACAGGAACCAAGGAACTGTGGCTGATAGATTTGATTTGAGAAGGGAAAAAAACAGCTTACATATGTAAACTTGATGATAATGTTGATGTTTAAATGCTTTCCATGCTAATGGTAACATTAAGTGTATTTAACCACAGGTACTAAATTAAACACAGATCAGGAAAAGTTGCATATGAAAGTTTCAAAAGAAGCAGATAAAGAGCTTCTGGATAAACTGTTACGGTTTTCTGTACATTGTAGACACGGTAGAAAATCCAGAGGACTAGAAGAAGGTTAATGTTGTATCAATATTCAAAAAAGGTAAACAGGATAAATCCAATATTTATAGGTCTATCAGCCTGACACCAATCTTGGGAAAAATAAAGCAACAGCTGACAGGGGACTTAAGTACTGAAGTAAATGAGATCAATTATATAATGACAATGAATATGAATTGATAGAAAGTTAGGCTTTCCTACCCAAAATTGTTTTTATGAGATTACATATTTGATTGGTAAAGGATAAGCACGCTGATGCTTTGTGTTTGCACGGCTCTAGAATGTGCAGAGGTTAACAATTATCTAAGATACTGGAATGATACAGCATGAATATGGAACATATTAAGTGGATTTAAGCCTGCTAATTATAGGCCTTGGAATGCAATCACGAGGTACAAGTGGTGTAGAAATATTCCAATGAAATCCTTTTGGAATAGGGTCTTAACTCCAGTCTAATCTTACATCATCAGTTACCTGCAAGGAATTATAAAGTCTTTACAAATTGCAAATGACACAAAAACTAGAGTTCTGGGCAAGTAATAAAGATGAGCTGGAGATTCAGTGAATCAAATGCTTTTAATACAACAAAATGTATTGTTCTCAGGAAAGAACAATAAAGAATTTATTGAAAAGTTGGTGGACTTCATGTAAAGTTGAAGATGACTTGGGAGTACATGGTTAAGTATCAGCTACACAGGAACCACTGGTGCAGTGATGTTTCCACAAAGCCTTGTGAAAAAGCCTTTTTCTGAGGATAATGGAGGAATGTAAGGATTTTTGTTTCTTTTGTTACTGTAAATTAACTATATTATCTATTTTTTTCCAAAGAATATCATCAAATTGAGTGGAAACTTAGGAAAGATCTAATATAATTATTTAAGGATGGTTTAATAGTGAAAGACCTAATGAGATAGATGCATTCCACTTCAGTATTTACTTTATCAAAGAGAATGTAAGCAGTATTTTGATTACAGTCTATAAAAATTTACATGAAAACAACAATCTAATAGTAAACCAACTCCTAGTAGTTGGGAGGTGTGGCAATATCCAAAGACTGCAAATGGAAAATAGTTAGCTTCATTCCACAATCAAGACAAAACCTTTTTAACACTGAGAACGATTATAACATATACAAAATCTCCTGTGGGATTCTCATAATCATTTGACCAAAGCTATTAGGTTTGACTCAGGAATTAATAATGGAAGTCCTCTGGGCAATGTTCCATTGTATGTCAGAGAAAACTGTGGACATACGTATTTTTTTCTGGCTTCAAATATACCATTTGTCTTCTTGATTCCTCCCAGAAAAAAAGTCTTTGCTGCCTGGAGACTGCAGATCTTGTGTATTATACATTTGAGGTGTTCTGTAATGAAGTCCTTTATGTGGCAAATTTAATAGTGCTTAAATTTAAACATAAGACCAATTCATTTGCCTTCAGTCAAACAACATGCATTTTCAAAGCTCAAGAATTGATTCTTGAAGCATGTCCTACCTAGGTCATAATATTTTATCTTTCTGTGTTTTGTACAGGATTGGACAAGTGAATAGTGCTTGATTAAATAAAACCCTGGAAAATTATAGTTGCTGGTATAGATTTGTCCGGATAGACAAAGGCTTTCTGGTGCAAAGCTGCCTGTACCCTGTCTCAGTGTCCTTAATTATGTCACAAAATTGATTCCAGATAATTAAAGATGTTTTATTTCTCTGGAAGACTAATTTCTTTTTATTATTATACCTGCTTTAGTATTTTCTTTTTCTGTCATTACTAGAATTTTAATTAAGTGAGAATTAAAATTCATGTTTTAATTCCCAAGTTGTATACTTTCAAGCATTCTTCCTACTTCTTTCAGTCGGAATTTAGTAGTTTCCAATTACTTGTTCCACCTCTGACTAGTTTTAAGCCCTATAATAAGCATTCTAGGAAATTCAGAAGGATATACTTATTTAATCCAGTAGATCTGCACTGATCAAAGCATAGGTAGTAGCATTACTTTTAGTAACGCGTGTTTCCAACTAAGTATTAAAGATAATGCAAATTTTAAAAATCAGACTTTTTTATCACACTTTTCAAATTATCTCATTTCTACTTGCAAATAGCCATTTTCTTACATTAGAGTACTCAAATGAACTCTTTAGTTCATTCACTTTATCAGAGGAGTCCTGAGACAGCTGCCATGCAGCTTTAATCCCTTCCTTTGCTGCATTTCGCTTTTTACTATTTTTGGTTCATTTTCTGCTCTGCTTGTTTAATAGCTGGAAGTTTCTAGCATCGTCTTAGCAGATCCATCTGAAAGTTGCATCGACAGATTACCCACTTCAGCCATCTAGTTGAATGTGCTTGTGATAGTTGCACTTAATAAATCAACATTTCCCAGTAGGGAAAGATGCCTATTTTTTCTCCTGCTTTCAAGTATAAGGAAATATCAGCAGCCGTTGATGGCAACATATAGGGAGCTTGAAATACATGGCAGATCTTTCCAAACAACCTTGTCACGCTTTTCCTACATGTGCTTCCTAGTTGCTAGTTACACCACCAAACGCAGGGCAAGGGCAATGGTTTGGAGAAGGGTTAGTGCGTTATCTCCCTCACAGACTATGACTAGTGTAAGTGAGCTTCAGCAGCACAATTTAATAGATCATTAGTGGGGACACCTCTAGCATGTGTGTGCACAGGAGTGACAATGCTCACAGCCCCTGGGAGCATGCTACTTGGGGAAAGCTTCTGTACAAAATCAATGGCATGGATGGCAGTATCTCATAATGTGAATCAGCTCTATTATTTCAAACTGCTAAGATTTGGGAACTTTTAACCCAATAACAATTGCCTTTGTGGCAATAAGCTCACGACTGACACTTCCCTCATGAAAATCCACACACGCTAATCCTTCTCAAGAATTTTTTTCTGGAATCACAAGTCAGGTAGCTGTTTTTGTTTAAATGTAGATAAATTCATGCACATTACATGGATACCCGGATGGTCAGATACTGATTTACCAAGATGAAGAGGGGAACTAAAAGGGCTTTCATTTCTCCTGCTGTTTTCTCACTGTAGTTTGCCAGCCTGAGATACATGTGTCATGGCTCCTGCAGCTCCTGCTCCAGGTATCAACAGCGAGCGTGCTACTTCGCCCTACTGAGCAGAGAAGGTGAATTATGCCCATGATGAATGGAAGAACAACATGGAGACTAAAGTTCATACTGACAAAACCGTGGGCTTGCCAGATTTGGAAGGCCAACCTCCCCTTGCACAGGGGCTCCATCTCCTTTTCACGTTTTTAGCAGATACTTGAATGCCTTCTTGAGACCCATTTAAGGCTCACTGAATTGTTTAAAAGGCAAATAACAATCTGTCTGAATATTCGCGCCACATAATGGTACTTAACTAGTGTGTTTGGGTAAATTTAAAGGAAAATTACTCAGCCTGCTATTGCAAATTTAAACCTTTAATCATCACTTTTTTGTTGTTGAGAATTTTTCACATGTGTTTCACTGCACAAAAATTTGAGTTTCTCATTTATGGTTCTGTTTTTTCTATGCCAAGGGACTCTTCAAGCTGTCCACTGTGAAGGTTGTTCACAAATGCTGAGTTGTTACTGGGCTGCCTTTTAATTATCCAATAGTTTGTCTAGCTCCAAGTCAAGGTCCTGGGTTGTCCTCTATCACAACTGTGAAGCCTGCTTCATGACTATTTCCTACTGTCATTTTGTTTTAAGCTTTTAACAATTCCTAGCTAACTTTAAACAAAGGAAGAAAATTAATGGAATGTTGAATTAGCCCACTCCTACTAATTAGCATTAACAGTGTGGTTGTCAACACTGTAGCACTTTGTGCTACCTTTTTGTCAATCAGTAATAGTCTAGAAGAACCATCTGTGACTGGAAATCTGTCTCATTGTTTCCTCAGGTAATAGTCTTTCTAGTACTCTAAAGAGATGTTAAAAAATGCAAAACTTCACTTTCTAGGACACTTCAAAGTAAACCCTTGAAATGAGAATACTCAGGGGAAAAACAATGATGCAGAGGGAAAAAAAAATAATCCAAGTGTTGTGGATACTAATCTGGTTCATTCAGAACAGGTCATTATATTTTGTATTATCCTCAACCTCTGCCTGTATTATTTTTATTCAGTTTGTAATGGACTGCTGTTTATGCAAAAAAAAAACCCAACCCACAAACAAACAGACAATCCCAAAAACCAAACTCAAACCCAAAACCCAAACCAGAAAGTTGGAAAGAGCAGTTTCTCTCTTTTCTGCTCTTGCACGGAGCTGTGCTACTTTAAACTTAGTGTTTTTTTTCTTCCTCAGATACTGCGGACACTGTATCTAATCAAGATGGCTGTCATTATGGAACTCATGAGATATATTGCTGACATTTCCAGCCTTACATATTTGGGAGTGCATTTATCTTCCTTTAGTAGTGTGTCATCATACTCTGAGCTACAGCTATTGTGTGCACACTTGCTTTACGGTTGGCAGGGAGTGCTTTCCAGTGGCTGAGCCCACGCTTCTACCTACTGAGTCCTTCAGTACCAGTTTGAAGAACATGCTTAGCTTTTTCAAGGTCATTACTACATATTTGGGCAGTCTCTGAATCGAGAGACAAGATCTGATATTTTACCAAAGTAAGGAAGTTCTGTGGTACCTTTGATGAGGGTTTTTTTAGGGTTTTTTTTGTTTTGGTTTGTTTTTTTTAAATATATCTCTCATTATGTGAACTGAGCAAAGACATATATTTATTTTCAGTATTCATAGTTAACCTAGTATATTACTAGTGGCCTCAACTCCTGGTTTGAAGAATTCGTTATTATTTATTTTATTTTAATGGATTTTTTTGGCCATCTGACCTGAATATCTGAAGTACTGAAGTATATTTGAAGTATTGGCAATAAAGTTCATAAATTGACCAGAAGTCATCTTAGGAGACTTAAATATTTGATCATTTCACAGCCAGTTTAAGACATTTCTTAAATTAATTTAACTTCAGGTGTGATCATCACCCAAGAGGCCATGCTTCCAGAAATTGAATTTGGTTTGAAGTTGTACACAGTAGATATGGAAAGAAGATGCATCTGTGTGGTACCGAATGGTGGACTGATGTCAGAATAAAGAAACTGACAGCCCAAATCTTTCTTTCATGTATGAACAAATACACTTTCGTAAAAGAACTGTGCTTTGGCAACCTATTGGGTTTTTTTTACTCAGAAGGAAATTTGCATATAAGAAATAACATCCCATGGTGGGGGTTTTGGAACTAGATGATCTTTAAGGTCCCTTCCAACCCAACCATTCTATGATTCTATAATTCAAATAATACTTATTATTTGGAGCATTTCCTTAATCTAGCTTAGCTACAGGCTAGTGAAGCAACAATGCGATCTAGACAAGATTCCTTTTTTGGGTCTCTAAGGAAGTGAACAATTCTCATAGAGAAGCACAGGACTTTATTAGCAGTACAGTCGTGTACAGCTTCTTTTATTGTTTTCCCACTTTAATTATGGCAAAAACTTGCCTGTTTTCCAGATCAGACATACTTACGGATGTCAAACACATAGTTTCCAGCTTTAAAAGAAGTGCTGAAACTCATCATAGTAGCATTATTTATAAACTATTTGTGAAGTTTTGTACCTTGAAGAAGAATCCTTAAAGACTTACTACTGAAATTTATTTCATCTAGAGCTTCTGAATGGTTAATATGTGTTTAAGTGCATCTAAAGATTTGGATTATCATCGGTAGAATTTTGCAAAGAACCAAGGAGAGGTTTAAAGAAATTTTCCTCAGTGCCCATTTTATAAATGTATATTTACCATATATCACTGGTTGATATAGTGTTATGAGTTCCAGGCTCAGAGAAGGGGTTATCCAATTTAAATTCAAATGAATCATGTTACTATTATATTGATTGGCACCGGGATTATCAAAGGAGGAAAAAATCCCAGAAAGCTGGGACAGTTTTACATACAGAAAAATGGGAATAAAACCTAGTGGAATTGAGGGAGGAATTCCTGAAGCTCCAGTTGTGTGTTAGAGGTCCATGGTAGATGCAGCATTACCTATTTGGTAGCTATGTTGCTCAGAGCCCCAGAAACCACCAAAGAAAAAATACGAAGAGCTTCAAGGTTTAGCTAGAGTACTGTAACTGCCTGTCTGTCTGGTATTTATATTTCTCTGTTTTGCATATTCCTCAACAAATTCTAGTCCAAAATGGATCTGGGGCACTTGTTTTGTGCTGTACCCTCTGCCAATCCATGGGTGATTCTGTCTCCATAGAGGAAGGGACTGTTGCCTCCCTGGGGAGGAGAGCTTACCAGCCCTCAGAGATCCCAACAGTAGCAACTTCGATACAAGGAAAACATAACTGATGTAGCGCAATATAGCAAAGTGCTTTAAAATGATGCCAACAAAACATGCTTGTTTCCCTCTATTTGGTGTGTATGTGTAAGTTTGCATGAGGCTATGAACATGCTTTGCTGTGCACCGCGAATATATTACTCCTGTAATAGTTATACCTTCTGCGTTTCAAACATTGGACTATAGGTAGTTAAATAAATTTACTGTTTGAATTAACTACCTGTTTGCCACTGATATCAGGAATGAGAAATGCTTTCCCTGAATATTTATGGCAAAGATGACTTGGGGTTTCTAGAAAGTAGAGTCTAGACTATGCCTGTTTTTTAAGTATGAACATGACAAATGTTTATGTGGAGAACTTTGGCATGTCATTTAGACTATTAAAATATATCATATTAATGTCTCAGAAAACACGAGATATTGAGACAGTTCATTATAGTGTGCTTGGTGTTGAAATTTTGGCAACTCTTTGCCTGAGGACTCATAGCTATTATAGTAAAAACACTGGTAGCACCTATTTTACAGCAACTGTTTTTTCAGTGTTTTGTTCTGAGTGAATTAATTAACATATTTATGAAGCTGAGCTATGATTATGATATAATTGCTGATAAATGCTGAGTCATGGATTCTACCCTGTGTACATCAGGGTTCTGTAAATATTTTTATAATAGCTCCTTGCCCATGGGTCTCTTTGCACTATGACCATACAGACTAATTTTATTGTTTATTTGTGTTGCAAAATTTGAACGTAATTTGTGGTAGTACCTTACTTATGTATCCTCTGAAACTTCAGACCCTATTTCTCCAGGCGAGAAACTGTGTAGAGCTGTAGTAAACCTGGCAGCCAGGTTTATTCTACTTTATGCTTGTAAAAATTCTGACTGTGATGTCAGATTACATATGGATAAGGAACTTTCATGAACAAGTTATCTCCTAAGAAAGAAGAATTTGTTTACTGTAGGGGAGATACATCTAGTCCATCTCCAGCTAAGAATTTACTTCTACTTAAAATATCCCTCCCCAAACCAAAACAGCATAACAATTTTTGTATCTTAAAATTTCTGAGAGGACTGAATTGGTTCAGTTTTTCATGTGGTCTAGCAAGCCAAGCTGAGCTTAGGAAAGATTCTGACTGATGTATAGTTATCAAAACTTATATTAGTGAAGGGTTGGAAGAAGAGAAGAAAGGGTAAATTAAAATAAAAAAGAAAATCTTTGTATTTAAGTAACAGCAATTATCAGAGATTCTGCTTGTATTAATATTGTCTGAGCACATTATAAAGCATTTGTCATAGCTAATGCATTCCTGTCAAATCAAGCAATATTAGAAGAGGACTTTTATAATGAATATTAATATGAGACAGCCGTAAGTGAAGTAAATTATAGAGGCATGTAAATGCAGTATTAACTGCTACAGCAAAGTAGTCTCTCACTGTAAATCAATTTCTTCCTATAATGTTAATAAAAAATTAGGCCACTTGGTAGTCATCTGCAAGCTGCTGAGCTTTGATATGAGTTTTCAAATACTTTGCTCATGTGTCTAGCTCTAAATTAAAAGTCATATTCATGAAAATGAGTTTACAGTCTGTGCACTCAACTTATTGACTGTGCTATAGTTTCTGCACAGTTCTCAAATTCTTGTTCACACATCAGAACACCTATCTTCCGTTCAGCCATCTATGACGATTTAGGCAAGTTAAGGAATAAGTACAAGAATTATCCCTCTACATCAGAAATAAGATGAGTGAATTTAAATTTTGGCTCCCCATTTTGATCCAGTTTTTGAAAATGCCAGTGGGGGTTTTTTGTTGGTTTTTGTTTTTGTTTTTGTTTTTGTTTTTTTAATTCAAGTTTCTTTGCTTTTGCCTTTCATCGGAAAAATATGCATCTGGATTCGTATTAGGATTTTTGCATTGATCCCAATTTTGATGTGTGCTGTTTTGGATTAGGAAGTGAAAGTAGAGCTTTGGCACATTAAGGATTATGTGCATGAAGTTAGGCTTTGTAGTTTTACCAATATATTGGTTTTGGTTGTTTTGGGGTTTTCTTTGTTGTTTGGGGTTTGTTTTTTTTTTTTGTTAGCATTAATTAGCTACTAACATCCAAGCCATACCCTTACAGGAAAATTCTTCTGCAGGGAAATTGTGGTTGTTATGTGTCGTTATTATTTGGAACTTCTTTCCCTAATGCCAAAAACTGATTCAGAATCTCAGTAAGTACATGATTACTACAAAGACTGTTTCAAGTAAGGTATAATGAAGCTAAAATCTCATTCCTTATTTGTATTGGTTTAAGTTGAAAAACAAAGGTGTTTTTTAATTTACTTTTGATAGGTGATCACATTCACACTCTCGGAGTTTTGAAAACAATTGCCACATGTTTTGTTGTTGTCATTGTCATTATTGTGCTTTGATGGCTAATCATTCATCTTCTATAATAAAAAGATAAATTGGCAAATGTCTATTTAAGATAAATGTTATTAATTATTTTGAATTGGTAGTATTATTTTGATTATTTTGATATAGTGTTATGTCTGAGGAGCACTGAATAGAAACAAATCTGTAAACTGTTTTCCAAATGAGCAAGTATGGAGCAAAGGTACTGTGGAATTTGATAATGTAATAGATTTCTGTCTAGTGACAGTGCTTAGACATTTGAAGTGTGGAATTGAAGCACCTAAGTCTGAACTTAACCATTCTGAAAGCTTTTGCTCATCTTTTATCTACATTTCAGTGATATCTCAGTTTTTAGCATTTAAGTTCCCCATGTTGGCATACCCAGATTCACCTTTTCTCTTTCTTGTGTTTCACAGAATTAAGCGATTAAGGATTCATTAACCTCTTCATTAACCATTCAGATCTCTTATCATTAACGTTGATATATGCTTTTACATTGCATCTGATATTTAGCTTACGCAATGATCAATGTGTAACAGTCAGATAGCCTTCTTGGAAATAAGTTAACAACTGCTTATGACTGTGCAACTGTTTCAATTTATCTACACGTTATAATCCCAATAAAGATCCTTAGGTCACTCACTTTTCGAGATTACCTTGGTCCATGTACCATTACCTTGGTCCTTGAACCATTTCAAATGTGAAATATGTATTTGAAAACTGAACAAAGCTGAAAAATAGAATATTTTTACAACAACCTGCTTGCATCTATCAATCCTTCATCAACAGATAGATCTTCAACATAATAAGGGACACAAACAGGATTTTTTTTTAAGGAAATAGCTCTAAGCGAGGTGAAGAAGCTATAAGCATGGTTTACATTTTACATACAGAAAGTTATGCTCTGTATGCGAACAGCTATGTCTGAAGAGAATTATTTATCAGAACAATGTGTTAATTTCATAATATCTATATTAACTAAGCTGAAAACATTCAGAAAAAAATGTTATTCCTGTAGAAATTCTTACTGATTTCAGTCAAGTCAGGATTTAATGTTTTTTACTCTTTTTTACTGGGATTTTTTAGATTTTTCAATTTTAAAGGGAAGTTAATAGAAGGATGAGAATTCAGCCTTCTAGGTATGTAGTTACGGTTGTTGGAAATGCTACTTTTGAATAGTTTTCACAGGTTTTTATAGAATAGAATATAAAAGAGGGAGAATAGATATGTCAAGATTTTAACAGTGTAGGTGTGCATCTGCTGTTGTTCTTATTGCTCGGAGGATTGCTAAGCAAAAAGTTTTGAAAAAGTAGTTCAGAATTTTCAAGGTAGGATTCCACTCTCTCTCAACTTTTAATTATCTGACATTATTTAAGAGCAAACCTAACTCTTATTCACAGCAAATCCATGAGTTTCACTAGCAGTGCAGGAAAGCATTGTCACATCTTTTGGATGGTTTTGGACTATAGTATATTGCATGGACCGTATTTGTTCTGTGAAGCAAATAGTTTCTGTTAAACTGCTTTTTGCCCAGCGTGTCATCAAGTACTCAATGAATTTTCACTGAAAGTGTGTTTACTAGTCCTTTAAATCAAAAAAGTTGATAATGCTGTTTGTGTCTGAACAGAGTTTATAGTTGGAGAGAGATATGTACTCATATTTGTAAGCTTCCTAAAAATAGTAACTATATGAATTGGAGTTTACAATTGGAGGTGGGAGGAGGAGTGAAGGGCAAACAATGGTCAAGTGACAATGGTTGATGTCCTGGTCAGCTAAGGTCCATCTAAATTGAAACTTTAATGCTCCCGTCAATCCATGTAGCAATTCAATTATCTATGTTTCCAAAACAAAGGAAAGAGGAAAAAAAAAATGAATACACAAATAAATCAAGTGAATCTCATACTTGGGCTTGAATTCATCTCACCTAGCATTAGGCAATTCGAGTTTCCTGTATGGAAAGATACCTTTTTATAGTCAATGGAATGAAATCAGCTCTTCTAGAGAGCATTTGATCTCACTCTAGTACAATTCTCCAAAAGAGATCACATCAATCTTCTCTCTCTTTCCAGAGCCTAGGGGGGATTGCTCAAGTGTAGACATCTGGAGATGGACTAGATGTATCTCCCCTACATATCCAGTTGTGGGTTTTGTTTTGGTTTGTTTTTTTTAACTTCAAAGAACGTTAATGACATCGAAACACTCTTCTGTCTGTTAGTTTAAATCAACCCTACACTATTACTGTGGCTTTGGTAACCGTGTTACTTTAGGCTGAGGTACGAATGAGAACCAAATTGAGCTTCTGACTTTATGATTCCTGCCTCTTTCTTATTCCTGAAATACATAACTCATTTCAGATGTCTACACCCTCTACCTGTTGCTAGCTTTTGTGACGAGAACACACTGCTTAGAATAGAAGTGCCAGTCAAGACACCAGGTTCTGGCTCCGCTATGCCTCTCGTGCTTCACAGTTGCTATAGGCTATTTCCAGCTTGCTGCATAGTATACATCACTGTAAGATGCTTTCTAAACATGTTTTACTAACACTGGGTGTGCTAATGTTTGCCCTAAGTGAAAACAAGGTAGTCCTTAACTGGCCTCTATTTCCTTCAGACTAGAGATAGTAAAAGTAATATAATGGCCATGTTTTAATAGCATATTCCCCATCTGCACTCTCAGTGCTTCACAGAGGCCAATTTAAAGCATCTGTTTCCCTCCCAAGCTACTTGTATACATATGCAACATTTTCATCTATTATCTTTAGCTTGACATAAGAAGCACGGGGAGCTCTCAGCTAAGCCAAAAGCAACAGTTTTTCTTGCAGACACTGTAGGAGAGTAATCTTCGAATAGCTGCAGGAACTTTCAGACTCTTAATCTTATTCATACTGTTCCCGTTTACCATTTCGTGGCTTAAAATTTTAAAAGTGGAAAGCCATAATTGGTTTCGTATTTGGTAAGAACTTTGAGGAAAGTGCTCAGGGCCAAAAAGTTGCTTATGATTTTCACTACATATCTTTTTATAGGAAAAAATATCACAGAAGAATGAGAGAGAAACATGTACGCAGAATGCACAGTTTTGTTTTAAGTCTCTTTATCTTGTGTGTGTCTTTGAGTGTGGACGTATACAAGTGGAGGTGGCAGTTTCCTGAGAACTCATATTAACTTAATTGTCTTAATGAAGAGTTATCTGTGCATTGTTCATATGCTATGGAAGTGATTATGGCTGCTGTCACTCTTCACTGCATAATTTTGTTGATTACAGGAAAAAAGAGGTTACTTTAATACATTGTTCAACAATAGAAAGTACTTTTTTACTGTGAGATATGTAGATAATGATTCCTGAACTGCCTCTCCTTCCCCTCCCCCCCTCTTTTTTTCTCTTGGAGTGGTTCCATGGGAACTATGATTGTTTTAACACTTCTATATTTGAGACATTCCCTTCAGTTCTTGGTCATTTTTATGTATACTTATTTCCTAGTTATTGTTGATATTGATTTTCATTTTCTTGGCTATGAGTATCCTTATCTTATTTAAACAATGAAATCTATGTTCTTATGTTCCTTGACTGATTTTGATTGCATATTTCAAGAAAAAAAAACATCTGACAGAGGGAGTTTAAGTCTTTTTTTTTTTTGCATTAGGAAATGATGAATTTACTTCAGTGAAAATGAAACTATTCTTTACAAAATGGTCTCAGGGGAATGGGAATGAATTTCATTCAGATGAGTGTTTCTTCCTTACAAACTGCAATGAAATGAGAAACCTTTAAAAGTGTTGGTTTCTGTCTTCCTATCTTTGTAAAATAAGTTAGTCCACTCAGGTCCAAGATTTGGGACTTTTGCTGTTACAAATGTGTTCATCAGCACTGTCCTAATTACTGCTTACAGGTTTGTTATCTCGTTAACTAAATCAGTTTACTGTTGTTTCTGAGTATTATCAGTGTATTCTTAATGAGCACATTTATTTTCCCATGTGTAAGTTTTCAAGACCATAAACAGTTCCATGTTTCACCAGTCATTCTAGAAACCAGGGTGCTCCATTTAAGTATTCTTCTGTAATCCAATACAGCAAGCAAAACTATTTTAGAAAATATCAAGAGAAATCAAAGAATAAATAAAAAATTATGAAAATTCCTTGAAAATGAAAATTTTGATGCAGTGTTTAATTTTCACTATACTGACATAAAACTGTTTTCCATGGGGTAATAACTGAGATGTCACATTTATGTTTTATCATAAGAACAGAGTGAGACCATAGTGTCTCACACAGTCCTGCATGCCAGCTCCCATCAAATATTGACTTTTTTATAGGTCATTACCAGAAATTATCAAAGTTTTATTTAAGATGTTCAACAGGCTTAAGTTGTGCAGGCTAAGAACAACAACAAACCATTGTTTGTTAACATATATGTGAAATTAACGCTGCTTTCTGCCACATTTCTGTCTATTTTGTTCCTTTTGCAGAGGAGTGTTTTGGCTGTGATTTCCTCAGCTAAAAAAACCCCCACCTTCTGAATATCTCTTCTTCACTTAAATTTAGAAATCATCCTGTGTTTGTGTGCTCAAATCCATGGAGGCTGTCATTAATATTCATTCAGATGTATAATTTATATACACAATCAGTGTAAAGGAATGAAGAAAATTAAACAAAGATAGACATATGAATTTATCCATTTCAGATCTCACCTGTCTAAAGACATACAGAAATAGAAATGTTGACATTTGAACAGATACACTTCTTATTCTAATATTGTTGTTCCAGAGTCCTCTAAATGAAAGAAAAATATCTACCATTGACCTGTAGCTTTTTTTGGTTTGTTTTTCTCCTCAAGATGCATTAACACAATATCTTTTCCATTCCATTTGGAATTTATTTCATATAACTGTGTATATTGGCTTTAACATTCTAAACTATTAGGGCTCATTCAAAGAACAGTACAATTCAAAATGTCATCAGTAATGGGTAGTTATGACATTCATAATGATTTTTTCCTAAAATGGACAAAAATTACTTGACAAATTGAATGCATTCTCTCTGTGCATTAGCATTTGGTAAATATAGCATTTAGGATATGGTCAAATAACGATTCAGCTTTGATCTCCTAGCCAAGAGGGAAGAGGCATTCCTAGCAAGTACTAATTGATTATTCTTCTGTCTCTATGATTTTCATGCTGAAAGTTTCCTGACAGCCCATGTAAATATTGCCAAGGATAAGTTATTTCACTAATTCTACCAGGACTAAGGAGTCTGAGGGGAAATTTAGCCCTGTAGATTTTAGGCCACAGGAGGAAAATTCTTCTAACGTTAATTAAAGCTCGTGATGTTTAAACTTGTATGGTGAAGAAAAAACAAACAAAAACTAACAGCAGTTCTTGGGAGGTCTCTAGTCATTTAGAAGATTATGCATTAAAGATCAATGGAGAGTATGAAAATACACTTTTTGTGTATAGAGGTTATCCAGGAAAGTTCTAATGACCCACCACCTGGAGAGGGAAAAAAAAAACCAAACCCACAAACCCAACAAACTCAAAATAGCTGTACTAGGAATAAGATATAGCATAGTCTTTTGTTAAAGGATTATTATTGGGGGCACAATAAAAGATTTTTAACTTCCAATTGCAGTTTGCTGTTTCACATATTTTAAGCATCTCACTTGTATACTCTCTGCCTAAGGTGAGAATAAGATTCCTTTACAAAAAAATCCATGTTATTTTTCTCTTTAATTAAATATTCATAATGGGGCCCTATAATCCCTCCTTTTCTCCTAAGAACCAATAAATCACTGCATTCTGAAGTTGAATCTGCACACAAAAAAAGAAAGTCTTCGACAGAGGTGCACCTAGTAAAACTAAATTCTAGACTTTGTCTTTTCTGTTGAAGTAAGTGTTTGGCTCTAGAGAATTCTGGACCGTATTTTACACTGTATTTGTCAATACTATATTCACTGTTATCTCCTAAGGTAGCTGGTTTAAAAATGAGTATTTATTTCACTGGGACGCCAGGGATACCAATCCTTGTTAGTTTTTTTTTAGTGAAAACTGCAGATTTAGAAGTCATTGACAGCATGACATGTCTTAAACTGGCAAGGCACTGGAGAGCAAAGGTCCTAGAGAATAAAATCTGATGTCCTGTGCAATTCTCCATCAAGTAATTTGAATAGAAGGAATTAAGTAATCTTAATGTGACTACACACCACACATGGTGTAGAGCCCAAAGGGCAAGTCAACAGGTCCTAGTAATTAGTTTTGAAAGAGAGCAAGTGATTCAAAAAGGGTAGTGTGGATTCCTATAATTTATCAGCAGCTGAAGGAAGTAACCCAGCCACAGAAGAGAAACCTTCATTCAGGAGCATCTTTCAGTCCCTTCTCTGACCAGCAGTAGGTCTGGGGTACAGAGAGAACTCAAAGGGTGCTCAGATCTTCCTGCTCTTCCACTTTTTCTTCTCCCTTTTATCTGGACATGTGATATTGCTTATGGTCTCATACGCATCGTTGTAACTTCATTAGCTATCACTGGACTTTCTGAAGAAGGATATTAATGATGATAGCTAACTGTGTATCCATTGTTTTCAGCTATCACACTTAGCAAAAGTCCACTGGACACTGCTTCTCTCTCCTACTTTTAAAGGTGGTTTTGGGCAGAGGTGTCAAAGAAAGGCTACAGGAAACATTTCTATCGGAGCTTTTGTTCATTATGCTCTCATGCATCTATGTTACATCCTATTACCCTTTTGCATTCTCTGCTGCAGCTCTTACTGCTGCCATGCCCTATGCTTGTCCCCAATCTGGCAGGCAGAGACAGATCTCTTCAGACTGCAACACAATATTAACTCTGTAGAGTTACAAATGACATTTTAAAAAGCTAAGTATAGAAAATATGAAAAATTATTTTTAAGACACAAATTAAAATCCACTACAGTCTTCCATAAGCCTCTAGAAACCTGTATCCAGATGGAAAATTAGAGTTATATCTTTTCATAAACTGTCTTTTATTCTATGTATGTTATGTGTGTCACTAGTTTTCACTTCTTCTGGGTTCATATTTATGTTTCAAAGAAATTCAAAATAAGAATGAAATTATCCACATTTATAGTTATGAAGAAGAAAGTGATTGTACCCATGCAAGAGGAATGGATTATTTAATATATTCCTTTTCAATAAATAAGTTCTATGGTTCTGTGATTTACTCTGTGAAAAACAGGTCCATTTTTCAGCCTGATATGAGGCAATATTTGTTATTCATAATTTTTTCAACTCTTACGTTTAAGCTAAACAGATAATTAAAATGAAGCTTTGTATCACAGAATGCATTTATTTTAATGAGCATTGCTAGTGTCTTGCACGATAGCCTTTTAAGTACCAGGATTTTCATTCCTCAAATGAAATAGGCCTATTTATGTTCCAAATGTCATTGTCACCAAAATTAAACCCCATAGCAGCTTTGAAAACTAATCTCCAGTCATTTCTATGTCCCTACTCTGCTTTTTTAAGTGCAAAATTACATAATTAATTATACTTTGGGAAAAAAATAGCACGTTTTCTCTGAGCCTTCATTGTATTGATTGATTGAGTTCATTGCATCTATGTTTGCCTGAATCTTAGGTCACTTACATAGCCTAAAATAATTTTTAGCAGCATGAGGGAATGAATCAGTTACCTGCTCTAAAAAGATAGTAGTTAGATTAGTTGTGCACTGGAATAATAACTCTTTTATTTGCACCATCACATAACATGCATATAAAACAAACCAGGTAGTTATGGACAACCCTATAACATCAAAGAAAGACCTCCTGTTATTTAAAAAGAATTTATGTCAGGCCTTTAATATAGAAGAATGAAATTTAATTTTGAAGAATCATTTGATTATGAAACTGTAGTGGGCAAATTTAATGTGTGTCTTCAAGCAGATCATTGTGAAACAGTAGAGCAATGAATTTGCTCTACAGTAGATTTAGAATAGCCAGGATATACACTAACAGGCACATCCTGTCAAACAGAGATGCGGAATAATATCTGCATGTGACAGTAGACAATCAAGGAATCAGACTCAGTATTACACATAAGTGACGATAAAAAAGCAAACAGAACACTGTTAGTGTTAAAGAGGAGGACAGAGTGCAATGCAGGGAAAATTATTTTAATGCTCCAAGGGCTTTTAAGATTGTGTTTGGACAGCTGTATGCAATTTTGAGCACATGTATAATCTGAGACCTTAAAAAGACAGAGAGAGTTAAAAGGTTCACAAAAAGCCAAACTAGAATGAGTCATGTTCAGAGGGCTCGCATATGCAGAAAGCCTGGCAAAACTGAGAATAAACTAAGAAAGCTGTTTAGGCAAAGTTATTTTTCATGTTTCCTGGATGGTGTAGACAGTGAGCACTAATGCACATTAAATCTTGTGATAGGGTTGTGGTAAAAGGGCTAAAGACCAGATGATGAATGTTAAAATGTAATGCCTGGTCAGCTTGTACCATCAGAATATTATAGATAGTAGTAAATATGGCTTGATTTGGTTTCCAAGTTCTTTCGTGCAGAATATTTCAACTATAAAGCTGCATGAATTATTTTCCTTTTTGTTTTGGGTGAGAAAAATGGTCTGAAAATGTAAAAAACCTCAGAAATTGTGCAAATTTTTGTATATGTGTATATGCATATAAATATCTTATTACTTATGTTTTCCATAAAAAGCTAAAGACCGGTTGAGGTGATCATCATTATTCAGTGGGTTAAGCACTGGCTAGTCACACAGTCAGACAGAGTCACCATTGTGAAAAGTTTATAGAAAATACCAGTCTGCGTTGCTAATTTATGCAGGTACAGCAGTACATTTAACAGATGTGTATGTGAGACAGTGATGAGTTGATGTAGCTAATTTCTTTCCGGAAACATGTATCAGGACTAGGGACCTATGCTGATAACCCCAAAGGGACTTTGAGATGGGAGCCTCTCATACTAGCTAGGGTGCTGAAAGGATGTGACCATTTTCCATGGAGCTGTTGGTGTTTGTGAAGCCTGCTCTGAGCATGTGCCTCTGAACAGGCTCTCAGAATGAGTATTTTGAGATGGAAATGCCAAATTCAAGAATTCAGTCTTTACAATCCAACAGTTTTTACTGAGTTGATAGAAAATACCCTTACATTAGGATGCAATGGAACATAACAGCAATAGCTGAAATAAGATGTAAGGAAATAAGCAGTAAATGTGGGGAAGAATTCTTTGATCATTGGTTAGTATTGGGTTAGTATTTTGACGTACAGAGATTTTCCTGTTCCAGACAGGGTCATTCTTGGTTCTGTTTGTTTACAATACTCATCCCTCCTTACTCCTTGCAAGTTCTCCATCCCTCCCTATGCATCCTGAAATTATAGCATTTTGCCAACTCCTCATTTCTCATTGGTATCAGACACGTTTAAAAACCACACTTCTGGAGGCTGCCCTGTTTAATGGCCTTTTGTTGTCTTGCTAGTAATGTCAGATAGGATTACTTGCTCTATTTTCTGTCTGCAGTCCTAAATGGAAATCCTGTGTTAAAGACTGTAAAACAATTTCTGTCCTGCTCTGACTAGTTTGAAGCTACAGTCTTGAGTTTGGGTTGTTGGGTTTTTTTCATTCGAACAACTTTTTAAAATATTTATGCAGACAAATCTTTTTCTTTATAGAACTGGCTGTACCTCAGGGGACCAGGGGGGAAAAGTAATGGTGCGGCTAGACCTAAGACTTGTTTGAAAGAGCTTTAAAAAGTACAGGTTTGATGTTTTAAAAACTGTTTGTCTAAGAATTTAGTTAGTTTCAAAGCAAAAGCTATGTCTCCTTTTGTACAGCTTTAGACCTAAGCCAGCTTCTAGGCACAATATCATGATCTTCCCTAGGGATACTCCCTAGGAAGAAATGGTGGTGGTTTGGGATTTGTTTGGGTTTTTTTGTTTTGATTTGGGTTTTTTAATTTGGTTTTCCTTTGAAGCTGATAGTATCAGCTACTGTTGGAGACAGAATATTGATCTAGGCGGACCACTGGTTCCTTTTGAGTGGTATAAAATTCCTGTTTATAGCACAGCAGTGATGCAAGGATCTTAAATGCATTATTGCTTGACTGTCCTGCATTTTAGACTGGGTATTTTTGTGGAGAAATTTCATTATTCCACATTTGAGAGAATGGAAGTAGGTATCTCTGGCTGTGGTTCTTTGGGGATTTTTTTTGGCAAACCGTTGCTCTTTGAAGATCTGAAGAGGTTTGAATGATATACACAAATCTGGGTGAGAGAGATAAGCAGACAGAGAAAGGGATGAGATGATCAAAAGTGCATGATAAATGCCTGGTTTTGAAATTTATTACATGGGCCCCAGTCATGTAATGGTCTTTATCTTGTCTGGAAAACCAGCGTAATGCTTAAATTGCAGGACTATCCTTCCTCTGCAAACTTTATTGCAATTAGCTTAAAAGTTTTCTCATAACCCATTTCCTGTTTATTTCAGAGTGAGTATATTTATTTCTTAATATGAGGTTCATATGAGTTGTGGGATTTTTAATTTCAATAGTGATCTAATTGAGAACATGTAGAACAGTCCAGTTCTCAGTTCCTAGTTCCTGAATTCCAGGAAAGGTGTTTGGAAACTCAGTCATACATTGCAATTCAAAGTATTAAAAAATCTATTTTTATTTCTTTTCTCTATTGCATGACTTTTTTCATCTACTTCATACTCTTGCACATTTACATACTTAAATTTACATCCTTTAATACCTATTGGGCAAATGTAGCTTGCCATTTCTTCTTATTTTTTATTGACATTTTCTGAGTGTTTTGTGGACATTTCAAATAAATGCCTACATTTAAAAAAACCATTACCTATCTGTGATGCATCTGATGTTGTTCAGTGCACACTTTTGCTAAGCACATCATTTTATTCAAGTTTTAATCAGAAACTAAAAAACTGTAAAATAACCAGACACAAGGGAAGACACAATTATCTAGCAAAAAGTGACTTCACTACAGTTGTTCAATGCTTTCAAAACAATTAAATTATACTAAGATTTGGGGGCAGTAAACATGTTTCAGCTATACAGTAATTTTAACCACAGTGCACCAATAAGCATATCAATAAGAAGTTACCAGTAGTGAAGTAACTGTATTAGTGTTTCCAAAAATCCAATGATTTAGCAATCCAAAATGCTTAAAACACCATTCTTACAGTACCGATGTCATGCTTAGAAAATAAGGGGTGGCTTTGAAGACTTATGAATGGCAAGCTGTGGGTATCAAAAACAAAAAGAAAATGAAAATGTAGTGAGTATTTAAGAGATGTTCGTTAAGCCTCTCCCCTGTCAAAACGGACATGTTGGGGAGTGCTGTTTCTCTCAGCCGAAAACATTTATGGTGAAATTCTCACTTGTGCACTTCAGTGAAATAGTGAAGCTTGGCTGCGTGACATTAGCAGAGGGCTGGTGTTGAGCAGCCCTGGCTGCTCTGCAGTGCAGCAGTTGCACTGAGTGTGGTCCCTTCCTTCCAGAGAGCTCCGCTGTCTGAATCTTTAATATCTTTAGGGGGACTCTTCTGTCATTTAACGAAAAGGCACTGTGAAATTACTGCTGCATGGCGTATCTGCTACCTGCTGTAAGCATTTCTGTGCTGCTTATGGACAACACTCCAAGAAAGGATTAACTTTTACATTCATTACAAAATTGTTAAACTGCCAAAGGACAGGTTTGTCATAGCAAGCTGACTGCTGAATAGTTCAGCCAGTCAGACACCATACAAAAGGAAATTTTTGAAGAGTTTGTCAAGAAAAGGTTTATGTGCTGACCGCTTTGCCCCCCTCACTCTTTGCTCTCTATCAATAATGACATTATCTTTTATTTGCACAGTTTGGGTGGAGAGCAAATTTCACATACAGCATTCAGTAAATCTTTAGCAATGTGTAAAGTGAAGGAACAGCGTCTCAGTTGTTTAAATTTTGTAGGCAATAGGGCTGTTTGCTAGCATTTGTGTGACCAGCAAATTAGAACGAATAAAAAAATGTCTTCCCCAGAGATCTCTGAAGGCTATCTGAACTTAGAGCAGGTTTTTTGGTTGTGGCAAAGAAAGAATATGATAGACGTGATTTTGACAAAAGGATAGCTGACTCCACAGTGAAAAGTTCATGGGAATGAATGCCAAGTCTTCCATAAAATCATTTAGTTACAAAAATGAGGTAAAGCATTCTGTTCATTGTGTTCCTTTTATTATTTCGGACTCTGAAACTGCTGATACAGGATTTAATTATCTATATACACATATGCAGAGAATAATTTTTATTATATTTCAAAATTGGTTTCATTTTCATTTAAATATGTACTTGTAATATGCTCAGTGTTGTCCTTCTTTGCAGCACAATAAAATAAATATTTAAATAATTTTATTTTCATTAAAAATGTATACTCTTTAACCTTCTTTTTAGTTATTTATATTAGGGCCTATTTCTCTCCTCAGACCCCGACATTTAAGGACCTCATGAGAAAAAGCCATGGAGCCTAAATTCCAGGCTGATCCTCCAGCTGTGACACGTGTCCCGCTGGGAATATGAGATAACCAATATCAGAACTGTGTAAATCTTTCAGGTAACACAGGTTACCTCAGAAGGTTTAAAACATAGTTGGATTTGATATGTTTATTGAGACAGTCTCATTTTAGTCTAGGACAGATAGTACAGTCTCTTTACACTAAAGAGATGGTGCTTTGTTTTAAAATTACAGGAACAGTTCTGCAATACTATATGTATTATTATAGGAACAGGTATAGTATGGACAGGTAATAAAAACAAATACTTCACTCCACAGACTTCTGTAGGAAACTGCCAGATTTTTCAGAAATGTATTTTGAATAAGAAATTCTCTTGATTCATGGACATCTTTATTTTTGTATCAGTTTATATTGGTTTATATCACTTGTATTAGCATATTAGAAGTATATATAAACTGTCTTAGCTTCTGAGTTTCAGCCTCCTTTGCAATTGTCCAATTGCTATCCCTGAAAAAAAAATGCAGTCTTATGAAAGAAAGCAAGTTCTGGACAGTTCTCTCCCAGTCAGTAATACGTGATTGCTGGAAAGTGTAACGTTCAATCAAACACTTCCAGGCTAAGAACATGGCCACATTATGTGTGCCAGATTAACATTTTTATTCCTACATCCACCATCAAAAGCTGTGCCCAGCAAGCCATATTTTAACACACATGCAAGAGTTAAATGCATTTTTAATTTTAAATTGAGCCAATTTGTTTTTAGACCCGCTGGCAGTTCTTGTGGTTCAGTGTAATATCCGACCACTCTCTCTCTCAAAAGTGCACAGACTTAATTAATGTCTTTACCTCTCTGTGAGTGATTGAATTACCCATGTGTGGGTAATGTAGGCCAAGTAACATCACACGCAATGTTGAGATTAGATGAGAGCGTGTTTTTAGTGTTAGAGTTAGCTTGGTCACTTCAGGCAATCAGTAATGCAGATAGGTTGAAACTGTAATGAAATGTTGTTAGTTGCTTCTGAAGTTAAAATCATTTTGCCAGGAGATGCAAGTAACTGGTAAATCCTTCTGGTATAAAAGAAGAGATGCTATCCTTGTAAACCCCTATTGCCTCCAGTAAAAACATGTGCTCCAAGTATGTATTAGGCATGTTCTTTATTATTAGCATACTCTAAATCTCCTTGAACGCTGATTAGTTTATGTTCTCTTGTCCAGATGTTTGTAAGACTGTAATGAACCTCAAAGTATGATTTATGTAAATGTATTGGATTGAAGGGCTACTGTTGATGGGCCTTTTGAATATATTCAGTAAGAAGTGAGTCAGCATGTGTGAGTTGTTATTTATAGTGTTCTCGAATGATCCATGAAATCCCTTCACTGGGTCTAGAGGAGAAGTCACTATCTTAAGAGTTGCACTTGTAGAGAAGAGCTTGACATCTGTTACCCCTTAAGCTGGAAGTGGAGAGGGCGTCTGGGGCTGCATGCATGGTAAGAGCTAAATATTTCAGTTGGACAACGCTCTTACCAAAAGATACTGGAATATCTGCCTCAAAGGGGCTGGAGTTTTGGGGATATGATTAGTGCTGTATTATTTGGCCATTCTTCTGCAAAAAAAACCCATGAGATTTTTAAGCCATCCAGGTAAAAAAGGAACCAAGTTATTAATTTCCCTGTTGTGAGAGACAGTAATATTTTGACAGATTAAAGCAGAGAAAACTGGGGGGGGGGGGGGGGGGGGGAGCGCGCGGAACTAAACCAAAACCAGCTTTGCATTAATAAAGAGATTTGTTTAGAAACTCCTTGTACATTTTTTTCTTGCTTTCTACTTCCTTTTTAAGGAAGTACTTTACCTTACTTTCCTACATCTACCCCATGAGTGTGACAAAAATCATCCTATGAGGCAAGAAAAAATTGTTATGAAAGATCATATGCAATATACAGTTCTACGTTTGTTAATTTTAATTGGAATTTTATTTTCGAGGTTTCTAATCACCCTAGAGTGACCCTTAATCTTTTCTTTCCCAAGATAGACATAACTTATTTGCTAAATTAAAAGACCTGCTGAATTGCCTTGTCAGAAAGATACTTTGAATCTTACTCAAACATATGTCCTTTTCATTTACTGAAATACTATGGCAGTATTTTGATAATCCTCGCTTAAGTAAATTCCCTGTACTACTTGTACTTAGGTAGATTTGATTTTCACCTAATTTCAAAATTGAATAGCTTAAATAAAAGGATAGCCCATTTCTCTGGGTTGCCAAATTCTCTTTATGTGACTAAATTAACAAAATTTGTCAGCAGTTTTCACTTGTTAAAATATCTACGAATTGTAATTATGTGAATAATTTCATCTTTGCAGTTTTCTGCATTTAAGATACTATTTAAACATTTTGGACCTTATTCCAAAATGTTTTAAATTTGCTTTTTGGCTAATCAGGGAGTAAAATTTTCTGTTTCAGTGCATTAAATCTGTGTCAACAAGTCCACTAGGTTGCTTCTTGGGTAACAAAGGAGTAAGTTTTCCCCTATTCTAAACAGAGGAAGATCAGTGCTTGAGATGAGAACTGGTAATTAAGCAAATTTGCTGTCTAGATAGAATAATGATGTGTTCAGTGAGGAAGAAGTGTAATCTCGAGGAAAATTGTTTCAGGCAGTTGCTACCATCAAAGAACTTCTGTTTTTTTAATGATCCATTAATGACTGTTTTTTATTCTACCTTCAGACACCTGAGAAATATATTTATAGACCATTAAACCACTTCTGGCTTTTTTTTTTTTTTTTTGTACTGATGCAGGACAGAAGTTTCTAAAACTGTGATAGACTAATTCCAAATTCACTTTACAACATTTGTTATCTTGCAGAAAATGTTTTGCTCAGTTATTGCTTGAAACACCTGTTATTTTGTCTTTATAAGTCATTTAAATTATCATCTGAGAGCTTAATTTAAAACAAAAAAAAAAGGTGTTCTAAAGTGGTAGGGATATTTCTGTATGAATTTGCAAAGAAACATGTGCCTGATCTTTGGACTGTGAAAGCAAATTATCATGCTGTACCTGATATTCAATATCAAATACTTACCAACTTCTCTATATTATTCATGAAAAGTCTTTATAAAAAAATTCTGTATATTCGTAGGTGAAGGTTTGTCAATGATATAGCTATCTTCTTGGCTATACATTCTGGCACTACATTAAATACATGTTGGTATAGAATGATCCAAGAATATAGTCAGTACTGTGTCTGAGTACTGTTCAAAAAGGAAGTGAAAATGTGATTTATGATAGCTTCTGTGTTTGAAACTCATGAACATAGAGGAAAGGATGGGGGAGGGGTATTTTTTAAGTTAATGGCAATGTTAATGTTTTTTCAAAATGGAGTTCTTGTATTTTATATTTGTCAGTGGACACAATAGTGAGCAGCGGTTTTGGCTCTGCCACTGTGCGATGTTCCTTCCCTGAACAGTGAAGATAAACATGTGACGCAAACATCTTCTGTCATACAAATGTATGTATTTTTGAAGTCTGTGGTCAAAAGCTTTCCATCAAAAATAAAAAGTTGTTCTTTAGTCTTTGTTTCCTTGCCTGTTGAACACTTGCAGCCCTGGGCTTCTGTGCAGATTGCTTTCTAGGAGATTCATATGTCTCGTTCCATGCCGTTTTGGTGTCTGCTTTTTTGTTTAACTTCTATTCTTGGAACAGCTGTCTCTTCACATATGCTAGATAACCCCCATATCCTTTGCTTCTTAAAATCTCTCCGTAAAGCCTGATTCTCTTAAATAGCCTTCCAGATTTTTTCCTCTATATACTCCCACAGCACACCTACTTCCACATTTTCTTAATATTCTCAGGTGACAGCATAAGTCCTTCAAAGACTTGTACACAAGCTTGGCAGTGTAAACTAGGTTGTGCGAATTAAGGTCTAAACCTGTTAGAACAATGGTTTATTTTCTTTTTCCATGATGCTGCAGACATACAGGTATGTGAAGTATTAGTATTTTAATCATTCTGATTGTACCATGTATACATGCTAGGAAAGTCTATGAGAAAAAAAGCTGTCTTTTCTTAGCCTTAGAAGTGTTTATTCAGTCTTCGTACTATTTGGATGTAGGTACAGCAGCAGAACCCAGACTTTGTTCTTCAACCATGAGAAACCCTCCTATTGCCCACCAACTCTCAACAACAAAACCAAAAAAAGAAAACCTTACAGAATGTAGGCTTGACACATTTCTGTCAAGAAGCTCAGAGTTCAGTGAGTATGTCTCATAAAATGAGCAAGGAGATCCCTCTGTCACCGAGCACCGAAGTGGCTCACCACCTTTGGAGCACTGGGGAAAAAAAAAATCAAACCACTTTGTTCAATGCCTGGTACAGAAAGAAGCTGATGTTCCAAACTGCACCATACCTGTGCACTGTTTTGTCAAAAGAGTGCTTTACAATATCACGGTCAATAGTTCAGTCTGAAAAATCAGGAAATAAATATTTTAGGTATTACTACTACTGCTATTACGGCAGTTTGAAACTTTGTCCTAAACTTGGTTAAAGGGTCAGAGGTATTCAAGTATAGAAGGGTTAACTCTTGCTGTCATGTATGTAGACTGGGGTGTTCAAAGTAAAACAGTGATTTAGAGAGGAAAACAAGCAAGCTTATCCATTAATATAAAACCAGACAAAAATGTAGTTATTTAAAACAACAACAAATGGTATTTTCTTCATGCAGGTAAACAATTTAGTATTTCACAGAGTGAGCAATGAGGTGTATCCTTGACAGATGGATTCACAAATGGAGCTGCTGTATACTACTTACTATCACGTTTTATTACAGAGGATTTAGTATCAACATGGTACACGTTCAAAATGCTAGAAGTGTACCTTAACAGGAGGTGAAAATCGCTGTCAGTGGCTGAAAACTGCCTTCCTTGCACAACAAACTCCACTGGGCGGGCAGTAAAAATTCTTTTGTAATATTAAAACATTGTGGTGTGTATGCATGTGCGTGTGTATGTGTTTGACTGCATATAAAATAATGCAGCATCCTAGACTGTGCAGCTGGAGTGGGCATTCTTAAAACAAATGACTCGATGCTAAGGACCTATAGAGCTTTTGGTGATAGGGATTTACTAACGTGAAATCGTAGCTAATCAATTTTTCTGTGAACTTCTCTGTAAGATTTATGTTCAGAACTCATAGCAGTAAGTGTAGACCAAACCTGGGGCTTTTCACCTTGAATTTCTTTGAATTGATTTGGTCTGGCAGATCTGGATTTCAATCCAGTCATATTTGCAGGGAGGGGGAGAAAGAACTGAGGAAATGCTGAGGGATTTTCAGTCCCCCGTTAGTGCCATGGCATCCAAGAGAAACATTCTTGGTTATGTGATATAGGAGTGATTATGCGATTCTTCTCTTCTTATCATCTGGATGAAAAAACCTCTGACCCAAGGCATCCCTTATATCTCTGTATCTCTATTATTGTAGAGTTCTGTTCCAGAAGTGTAAGAGACCTCAGGTAACTGCCATAACTGATAAGAATAGTTTTCATAAGATCTCGTTGACTCTCTAGGCATTTTGGTCTGGAGTAGAAGATGTTGCATTAAAGACCATCATTTTGGGCTGAAATTCTGTAAGCACGATTTGCAAGATTTTATTATCGTTATCTGATCTACACTGATGAATGAGTTTTCATAGAAATTGGCATAATGCACATGCAAGCCAATTAATGTTCCACATATGCAAAATGATAAAATTGTTTCCAAAGCAGATAAGTATATTACACAGTAATTAATGAATTTGTAAGATATCTGCACAATAGGTTGGACTGTTGGCTTTCCAGTTAGATATTCCAGATGCAAAGCTGTCTATTTCATACATGAATCAGTGATTCATGCAACCCAGTATATAAAACATCAACCTACATTTGAATTTTGCTCTATTCTCCATTTCCTAGTGGAGAGGCAGTTGGTATTAAAGGATCATCTGTGCATGAAGCTCAAGCTAGTCGTCCATTGGTCCCAGCAGAACCCTTGCGTAAACAACATGAACAGAAACATGGACAAAAAAGTGCAAGTCTGACATTCAGGGTAAATTGAGTGAGAATTTTGCAAATTTGACAGGTGATTTAACAGCAGCTGCTGATACTGGTGATACAAGCCAGTGCAGTGCAAGACTTTGGTCATAAAGCAGCAGCCAGTGAATTACTGAGCTGTTAGGCTGGGGAAAAAGAAGAGAATCTGAAAGGAAAAAGCATTAAAGGCTTTAAAGTTCAAAGGGAAAAAAACCAGTATATATAGACAAGATTAATGGAAATTTTTTAAAGGCTGAGTAGATAAACTTTTGAGCTAAATATATGTTTCCAGTTTATAAGAGCATTGCTGAGATATTTTTCATATTTTCCAAACTAATTTGATTTACTGTTGCTGATGCAAACATTACCTCTTGGAAGCTTGAAACAGAAAAAATATATTTACCATTTGTTCCCCTCCATCATGCATGCAGATTGGTTTGTTATTGTATGGATGCTGGCATTATTTATTTTCTTTTTTTAGAAAAAACATCATTGAAGCATTTGTTTTGGGAAAAACACATATAAAGAACTACATGGACTTTGCTAACAGGTATGAGAAATTATATTTAAGAAAAGGTAGGTCACAATTTAGGCCTAAAGGTATTGTCATCCTCCCTTAAATTCAACCGGTTAGTTCCAGTAATTATAATCTGACGTACAAGAATATGTGGAAAGATAAAAACACACTATTTTTGTGGAAGGGATCTATTGCAAAATCCCATTTTTGAGACTTTTTCATAGACTTTGGTGTTGCAAGAGCAATTTATCTTGTTCCATTTTTGGTGCTACATATGGAAAAATTCTGATTTGCAGTCTCAACCTGCATTTGAACAAGCAGAGTAACCAGGACTCTAGTACTGCAAATTCAGCCCATAGTGATTGGGGAGTGCAATCACTCCTAGTGATTGCTTTGGGGAGGACTTGATTATGTCATGTCTTAGACCAGTAAGTGGCAAACTTAGCAGAATGACTGCAGTAACCTATCATACTAAATCGGCAAAAGTAAGATCATACAAAGTACTTCTCTAGTTTTAGTGATTACTGTTGATAAGAATTAAGGAATGTTTTAGGTCATGAAATGCATTCAGAGGATAACTTGGCAGTCAGACGTGATGTAATCAGCTCGCAAGAGACTTTCACCTATGTGCAATGGAATGAGAAGCCTGGTTTTTAATTTATAAACTATATCTTTGAGGGAAATATGCTAGATGGGTGTGCTCTATAAAACCTAGCAGGATTAATTTCAAAGATATTTTTTAAAAACACTGATTATCCTAATACTTTGCTAAAACTTGCTTTTCCTGGGATGTCAATTATTATGTGGCATTTTTTCAGTATCCCTGTAGAGCAAAGAAGAGATCTTTATCGGACTCAGCTCATTTGGCACTGTGGCAGCTGCACATTTGGACTGATTAAAAGTATTAATAAATTTTGATAAAAGAATTGATAATCAGCTATCCGTCTGCAGATTTCTTGGCATTAGGCACAGATAGGTTAGATCTGCAATTCCCCTGTCCACATTGTCTATCCTTTTTAATTCTGCCCTATCTGCTGACATTTGAAACAGCTGTTACAGCCTGAAGTCACAAAAAGAAAGATGTTACCAAGCATAGATGCTTTCCAGTCCAATCATATTTATTTTTGTAGAATTAGCAAAAAACTTAAGTCTGCAGAGAGATACATTGATCAGTTGACTAAGTTGTGATTAACGCGTTAGAAAAACCGACTTGCTAGTGCTCAAGTTCATGCACTGAATGATTTAAAACTATGACTGTTTCTTCAGAGGGAAAAGAACCATTCTCAAGCCTTGCTTATGCACTTGCAATGAACCTAGAAATATAAACTGTGATATAAACTATACAACAGAAGAAATTGGAAGGTTGAAATCAGTATACAGAGTTTTTCCAAAGCTGGGCAAGTTCTCTGAGATTCTGCCTAAGACAACGTTAGAAGAAATCCCATGTGCAGTCACAATCTTACCTAATATGGGGCTGGAATGTCAGTTATTGTGGGCTATGTCTTTAGATCCCAAAAGAGCAAAGACTAGAAGGCATTTTAATACAGATCATCTTTTCTGGCATCACTAAGTCCTGTTGTCAATGAAGTATTAGAGATTACAGCCTAATGAAGACAATGGTGATGATTACATATTGAAATGGACAGTAAGTGGATTTTAAGCAGTTGCTTGCTTGCTTATTATATGAGGCTTTTTATTGGCTTTTCCCATAATAGAAAAGTAGACAGACAAGACATAAAAGGGCACACAAAAATATATAACAACATTATGGGAAAAAAACCCCAACCACTAGAATTTATTTCCCTTTAAAAAAAACTTTAAAAATTCCAGTTAGAAACAAGGAAAAGTAAATAGGAAGCCATGCTGGTTGCTTGTTTTCAAGAGTTCCATTTTTTTCTGCCCTTACTTGATTTCAAGCTGCCTTTGTAAGTGCTATGGATGGTTGGCACTTAAAACAATATTTAAAATATAGCCCTAAGAGTTGAAGGCCTTAAGAAGCAGTTATATCTTTGAGGTCTGCTTATATTAAAAAAGCACCCAATGGTTTGCTCTCATAGCTAATGGTGGCTTCACTCTACCTCAATGAATTTTTAGCCTCACCATGTAAAATTGGGAAGTCTATTCTTTGTACTATATTTCTAAGGTTCTTTCATCATCTCAAAGCTGCATCTTCTACTGCATGCTATAGCATTTGAAGTGTTGGAATATCATCTCTACTATACTTTACTAACAAGTGTAGACTAAGGATAGAAGGAGTGAAGGGTTTTGTTTTGATGTGAGTTGCGTTTAGATTATTACACTGCTTACCTTCTGGAACTTCACCTTAATTTCTTATAAAAAATGTCTGAAAGCTTTCAGAACAAGAACTATAAAAACATAGTCTTGAAGCACTGCTTGTCATCTCTGAGTTGTGATGTTTATGACTGACTTATGGACTCTCTGTTCCTGCAGAATTTTACTGATGATACAAAGCACGCTTTTCAGATTGAACAAGCTCAGTCATGTCTACCCTGATCTTCAGCTGTTTTTTATCACCACAATTCATTTTAGGAGAAGTAGATATTCAAGTGTTTATCCAGTGTGATTTCCTGCCATGGAAATGAAAGATGGAAGTATCTTCTGTTCTATATATGTGTGAACAATGCACAGCCATTACAAATCTTGCTTTCACTATTACCTGAACATGCAAGCGGTCAGATATCTGTGTGCTATATAGTAAATAGACTTGGGAAGCACAGTACAGTAGCTTTCTGGGAAAACTGGTCGAAGACTTATTTTGAAGCCAAATGCTTCAGAACCCTTCCATTTTCCAAATTACTGGCAAAACATTTGTTTTAATGTTGTATATTATAAATAGGATATGTCTGGGTTGCACTAGTATAATTATTTTCATGCTAATTTCACATTTTTTAATTTGTGAGGGAGGGAAGACAATGTGTAGCCCTTTGAAGAGGAAGGAGGCAGCAAGGTTTTTGCTAATGGTTTCATGGTAGTGGAAGCCTGGATTTGTTGGTTCGGGTATTTTTCCCACCTTCTTGTTTTCCCCTTCACCAAAAAATCTTACGGTTGTACAAGTATATGCATTTTTCTCATAGTCATGGATCAAGACATCTAATGATCTATAGATTCACTTGATCTACAGTTCAGAGGCTTTGAGAGGGAGAAACCAGTATTCTCTTTTCTGGTCAATTCACAGTCTTCCTCTCCCACTCACCAAAAAATATTAAAAAATCTATATAGCTATATTCCCTAACATGGTAGCTACAGTATCACTATAATCAACTGGCTTACAAGGTCAAGCAAGCTCCCTACCTGCCTGCCAAATGGTTAGTGCCTAAGCGTTATTTAAGGAAACTATTTGTGCAAGTGTTGGCCAAATTGTTTACACTGTGAATTAATCCTTTCTAGTTTTCATAAATGAAAACACTGAAATTATCTAAAAGGCTGAAACCTGCATTTCATAGTGTGTATTGCCATTTCAGGGACTGGCACAATTGAAATTTTGTTTCAGAAGAGCAGTGCTGTCATCTTTCACAACCTGTGTTGAGTTTTCTAAAATGCTGTGTGGTGCAAAGTGATCCTAAGTAAACCCATTTGTAATTTTGTTTGTATAGAATGGTAGCAACCTTAGGATCCTGAGAACACATCTAATGTAGTATATCAGTGCTAAAGAGATGCTTAAAAGTTGTTGTACTGGATGCTGCAGAAGCTAAAGGGCGTTCAGAAGTTCATTGTTGCAGCTGTTGTTATTCTACTAATGCAGTCATACTACAACTGCTTTCCAGGATTTTTGAAAGCTAATACAAAGAATTAGGCTCTTAATTCCATATTTTTCATCCAAATTTTTTTTTAAGTGCAGCAGGTTTCCGCTGAAAAATTTGAAAAACTTAATCATAATGTTTTTTATTATTTGCCAGATATTAAGGAGGAGTAAACAAGAGGAGGTAAAATACACTCTCCGTCATAAAAAACCCAGCCCTCCAGCAATCCTCCAGACCTTACACAGAATTATTCTGGATTATTATTTTTAATCGTATGCACCAGTTGCTACTATTTTTCCCTGTTCTCTGTGTATTCTGCTCCTCAGTAGGTCTTTGAACTGGAATTGTTGAGATAAAATATGATGGCATTATGGAAGTGCTAAAAATACTATTTTTTATGAAGGAAAAGTGGATTTCAAAGAAAAGTCACTGATGTAAGCTGAGTGAAGGTGTGTCTGTGGAGTGGTGATCTGATTGTTGCAGATGTATGATACTTTGAAATTGCATGTTCATTAACAAATAATTATATGACTGAAAGGCTGTCGAGGCAGGCAAATTGCACCTATTCACCTAGACACTGTGTGAAAATGAATATGAAAAATACATTCAGTTATTCATAAAATAGCTGCAAATGAGGGCAACTTTCAAATATCTGGGCTTGTTTTGGTGCTTTCATGGACTCTTATTCATATATTTTTCTCTGTTATAGTGTACATGGGAGAGAGATATGACAGAATGAAAACTAAGGAACTAGCAGTGCAGTACATTATGCTCCTGAAGAGAACTTTTATTTTCTCTCTTTCTCTTTTCCAAGAGCTAATGCTGGGTCTGAATGATGTCAGATCTAGTGATGTCTGAATAACTGTCATGTACAAGAAAGGAAAAAAATTTAACAGAGGGAGCTAGGGTATGATCTTCTAAGTGGTGTAGTATTTGCAGCCACATTTAGCAGGCAAGCTGAAACCACTTTTGTTACTACTGTGTTATGTTGTTAGGGAAAGAACTGCATACAAAGGAAAATGTGGCACATGTAGAGAATGACAATTTGGGTTTACCAAATAAATTAATAAAAAATTTTAATTATGCTCATTAATATCCTCCCCTGCTGGAAAATAAAATGTGAAAAGACTGACCATTACAGAACTAGCACAAACAGTTTGCAATTATTAGCAGCTCTGCTCCTGTTGCATAGGGCTGTTTTCTTCAAATGTCCCTCCATGATATTTCTTATGAACAGATTGTAGCTCTCACTTCGCCTAATTGCCTAAGAATCACACCACTTGCAACATCGCTACCTTCACTCAACATGACAGAACTTTTGTCTTTGCAAGTATTGGACAAAACCATCCAACAAATTAACTATGTCACTATGAGTATTAATGTATGTCACTTTTAGTTTTCCGGATAACATATGCCTTTAGTATCAGCCTTACAGGAGAATGTATAAGAGAAGGCCAAAGCATAGCAAGAATTAAATGCCTCATCTGAGATCCTGCAAATGTTTGCTAAAGCTAGTCTTGTGCTGCCATTTTGATGCTAATTTTTGTTAATATGCAGCTGCTCTCTTCTTCTGTTACTGCAAACTAAGAGCAGTCATTTCCTTATTAAGGTCTATTCTGCTAGCTTGATGTCCTAAAATACAAACCCATTGTTGTTTTATGTGTAATAGTTAAATCAAATAATATATTTGATTCTATAAGCTTTGACACTAGGAGTGATACCTATGAATGATGCCATTATGAAATACATTTGTGATTCTCACTGTTCCCCTGTGTGCTAAAGACTTTATATAATTCACCAGAAGAACATCTTTGGGCGAGGAAGCATCACTTCTTCCATTTTGCTTCTGTGGAGAGCTTGCATGCTAAAATTATGGTATTGACTAGATAAACATCCCAAACAGCAAAAGACTGATAACCTCTCTGCTGGGTATGTGTGGATGGTGCCAGGGAGGCCACCAGAAGAGACGAAAAGAGTTGTTTCAGACTCTTCTGACAAAGAGAAAAGTTGATGAGAGGGAACTCACTAAATGACTGAAGCAGACAGGCTTCTCTTACTCTTTGCATAATCCCATGACCAGCCATCCAGCCTCACTGTGGTTTACTTAACATGTTGCTTCTGCCAACAGATGTAATTAAGCTAATAGTTCAGTTGGTAGCAGGCTGCCTGAAGGTAGAGGAAAGACTGACACATGGTAGCCAACGGAGACTGTGCTAGTGTTGCACAAAATAATCGTTTTGCTAAAAAAAAGTAAGAAAAGCAAAACAAAACCTGTAAGTCATGCCAAGAACTATGATGACAGCAAGTTATTTAGAAATTGCTGGTCTGGATTGTCTGTGCAACTCTCTGTAAACATCATTCAATGTCTTTAACTGTAATGACGACACTGGGTGTTTCATAAGCCCTCTGTTTCAGTCCTAGCCCAGAAGCAACCTGTGCTGGGTTGGGGAGGGGAAGGAGTAGAGGGGATGCAGGCAATAGTAGGAACATTTATTTTAGATGGTGGAACTTGCTGGAGATGTAAGAGCAAGTTAAACAGATGGTCATAGTAACTGCAATTGTCAGTAGTAAAAGACCCTCTTACAGACCCTCCGGAAATTAAGAGAGATTTGCTTTCCCTGGCATTCACCTGGGTACTGTTCTTGGGATGTGCCTGTCAATTTATGAAATATGTTACCAACAGTATGTGGTCAGCCAAAGGAAAAATTCCTTGTAAAAGCATCGGACTGAAGAGGACTACTAAAAATCTAAATTGGATACCAGAAAAGTCAAACCACTTACTTACTCTAAAGGCTAAGGATAATAACACTACCATCTCCTGTCCTGTTCTCTCATCAATTCCTTGTAAAATTTGTTCCTCCAAAATTTGAGCGTTTGGTATCTCAACTACTTACAGAAGAGCAGGTGGTTGTAAGAAAGCCATTGCTGATCAGTCCATAGAACACATCTGCTACAGGCTCTCCTTACGGTGCACTCCAAGGCAGATATCTGAAAGAATGTATGTATTCTCACTGCTCTCCCTGCTTTCACTCCACTGAAAAAAGTTATACAGTTGCAACAGATGCTTGTACAGCTTCTGACAATTCCTATATTAGACACAACATTAGTTTATTGCCAAAAACAGATTTACTAGCTCAATGCTCTCCAGTAAAGGAGAGCTGCTGTAAAGGGAGTAGCTTTAATTATTCCTGGATTGAAGACAGGAGAATGCCATGAGGTATTACACTTACGGAGGCGGTCAGAAGTCAGAGTTCTCAGAAATTCTGAGTTAGATTCCAGTTATTTTAATCTACTTCTAGGACTATAGATCTGTTTTGAAACTTAAAGTTGAGGTGGAGGTTTAAAAGAGGACATTCAACTTGCTTAAAATGCAAAAAAAATCAACTCCCTGCTTAAAATGGAGAGCAATCCTATGCAATCTGCAGTGCAGTTCACTCATTCTTTCCTTGTTCCATTTGATTAACGAACGCAATGTGTTTTCTCTCCTTCTGCCAGTGATTAATATTTCTCCGCGCTCCTTTGTTTTTGGTGGCAGATTGCTGGGGGAGAGATTCCACAGTAAATTGTTTTTGATATCAAGTTTTAAATAGGCTTTGCCAGCCTGCTTGTTTTGTGAAAAATACTTCTCAGTCTCCAGTGCTGTATAGCCTGGACTGTGTCTGCTCTATGTCTCTGTTAAAGAGAAGGAGAGTTTAGGAAAGCCCCTTTCAAGGCTCACTTCCCGCACTATAGCTGACAGTGCAAGGTGAAAGAGAACAGCTTGGCTGCTGCTTCTTTGCCCACGTCTGCGGGGTGGGCATGCGGGGGCAGCAGGAGTAGCAGGCAGAGCCTGAATCATAGTTATGTACTGGCCTCGGTAACAGCAATTTGTTCTTTCAGGTGCATGGCTTGAATTAAAGCCCTAATTGGTGTTTGGGTGGGGAGGTAATACTTTGAAGCCATTGCTGTTAGGGACACAGACAGAAGTTGCTCCCTGAATTCTCCTTGGGGAAGCACTGCCTCCAGTACTGACTAGGTATAATTCATATCACCTAGACCTTGGTGGTGAGGCAGGGCCTATTTTTAAAGCGTATTTTGGACTACTGTCTACACTTGTGATTCACATGGTGTGTTCCTGAACATGGGAACGCAACCATCCATTCATTTCTACTGCGATAGCTGTCTCTGGATGACTTCTGGCCGAAGCTAAATCTCCCAGATATCCCTGGGCAGAGCCTGGAGTTCAATACAAGGCAAGGAACGACAGGTGGTTCATGTCCAGCTGACCTGTTCTGGAGGATAAGAGAGTTTAAGAGAGTTTAGTAATATGGATGGGGACTGCTGTGCACATGTTGGCTTCCACGCTGCAGAAAGGTACATTCAAGGCGAATTCATTTTACTGTAGTATATCTTACAGAACCTTTTTCTTTAGTGGGCTTTTAGCTTTTAAGGAATTGTTTTCGATTCCTTGGTTTTTTACTGGTGGTAAACTCAACT
The DNA here is from genome assembly GCF_964195595.1 of Calonectris borealis. NCBI lineage: Eukaryota > Metazoa > Chordata > Aves > Procellariiformes > Procellariidae > Calonectris > Calonectris borealis. The sequence goes on from NC_134313.1 coordinate 129,749,432, forward strand.
GATGCTCAATTTCTGCTCATGCATTAAGATAAACTACAAATATATTTTTGATTGTGTTTGCTTTTACTTAAAAGTTGGGAAATGCATACTGAAGCATGTGCAGATGTAAAACTGGTGGCAGTTTGCCAGCGTAGCCTTTGATGTTGCCAAACGAGAGACCTATGTATAGAGTAATACAGCTTTCCTTCTATATATGTGATCAAACCACCATGTGCATATTTTATTTCTTATCTTAAAAGCAATGTTTTACATTGCAGCCTCCAAAATAAAAATGTAACTATCGAAATGAAATCTAACACCCTGCCTTATGTATAACCTTCAAGTTAGAGTCAAAATAGAAAATGCATTATTTTAGCAGGGCCGCTGAGCTCACAATCTGCAAAAATCCTCTTTGCACTTGACTGTGAGCTCCACCCTTTAAACAAACACTTTCTCCTGGCTTCAAATTGAATTTTTCACTACACGAGTCTCATTAATTAAAGGGCAAGGGTAGCTTCAGCCAGCGACCCGTTCTTCCCCCTGCAGCTCCTTGTGTGGGGACCCTTCCGCTCGTAGCTGGTGAAAGCCGTTTTTCTTCTGCCTGGCTGAGGAGAAATCTATACAATAGAAAGGACAGCTCAGCACCCAAGTCGTCACCAGTAGTTGCGTAAAATAACTTGGAAAATAAATGGTTTCTCCTCATCGTCTCCTTTCCTTCCAGTCATGTTTTTGTCAGCTACATTTGCCCAAGAACCCAAAACTCAGACACGGCGTGACATTTCCCTACCTTCCTCCTTCCCTTTCCACAAGCCTTTTACCCCCAGCTGTTGCTGTTGCTGCCAGCTCTGTTCAATTAACCTCAACAGGAATGCAGTCATCCCTCTGCAGTTAATCCTGTTCAGGATTAATGAACTGTGCTTTAAACCAAGGGAACTGCTAGTAAAAATGAGGTATAATTTCATTAGAAAATTGTGTACTGCTAATTAATGAAGAAGGTCATTTTAGGACTTGGGAGAATTGAGTTTAACTGGAGAAAAAAAATCCACAGAGCAAGTATGTGAAGTTTGCTGCTTTCTCTTCACTCTTGCTCTCTCTGTGGACACCTTTTGTCACCAAACGTCCTGTTTTATGTCTCCCTTCCCTCAGGTCACCACCACCGTGTGTCACCAGAAAGCATGGAGTAGAGGCAGCAGTAAAACGAGGCCACTTGTTGGGGAGCCACTTGTTTCGTCATCCTTTGTTTCTGAGTGATGAACACTGTGTATAATGTGATTTATTTAAGTGTTAAAAAACAGGGACTAGTCAAAATACTGAGGTCATTGCTTCTCCAGTTACAAACCAAGAAAATTCCTGGTATTTGGCTTTTATGCTCGTCCTGGGAAAGTTTGCAGTCCTTCAGTTTCTCAGTAGTGCTTGTTCTGTACATTTGAGCAAAGGCTTGGGCGATACCTTAGATACATTCAGCCTTTCACTTTCTGGATATCAAAAGCAATCACGATGGACACCTAGACAAAGCAAAGTAACAAGGAACTTTAGCAAGAAAGTGACTGACAAGCCAGGACAGTGACAGGGGAAGGGAGAGAAAACAGGTGAATAGCTGGTGTTTAAAAAACAAGATCAGCTCATCAAAAATTCTCCATTTCTGTTCCTGTTTGGTAACACACAGCTTGCTTTATTACTTCAGAGCTCTTGACTCTTCCATTATGGCATATTAATTAGTATCCATCCTGTATAAGATCAGGTAAATATCATGTTTTCCAATATTTCGTGTCTCTTCACTGAAGGAGGTCTTATCATAAAGTAATGAATTACACAACTGTCATTCAGGTAGTTTGATCTTTCGTACCAAAAAAACTGTGATGTGTGGTATTTAACTCTAAACCATGCTGTTGTAATTCGTTTTTTTTCTAATTACATGGGTCCTTCTAAGTTCTAAAAATATACTTCTGGCTCTCCAAGTAAAAGATATCCATTCTGGGAAGGATATATCTATTAAAACTAGATTGAATCCAGGTTTTGAATGTAAAACTAAGTCTAATGACTGGAATTTTCATAATACGATACCGAAAGAATTTTCTGTACAATATATTATAATGGGCCAAATATCCACCAACCACAAAATATGCAAGTTCGTATTCTGCACATATAAAGGAGGAGGAGTCGATACATTTGAGTCAAAGTTCCTCAAAGTGTTTTGTTTAAGTACCAGAGCCAGCCAATGTGCTAGCACACATGCTTATGTTTTAGCATATGAGTACAGAAAGTCAGCCAAGCACAAAAAAAAGTCAATCGCAGTTATTTTGGGGATAGTACTTTGTTTTTTATATACTCCACTGTTATATTTATACATTCAAAAGGAATTACATCTTATCTTCAAATGTAATTACCAGGAGGACACAGAGCATGGGATTTTCAAAGCACCCCAAGGAAACGGAGGACCTGGTTCTTAGTAGCCAGGAAAATAATATGCCGAGACTCTTTTGAACATGCCAGTATCAAGCATCCGTATGGGAGCATTCTGTTACTTGATGCGGGTTTGCTATAAGCGAGCCAGCTGACAACATTTTTGCAATACTAAGAGGTCTTATAGTATAGTGAAATATTTCATATCAAGTTCTGTTTGTTACCAGAAAGGATGTGCTTTCTAGTTTCGGGGCGGGGGGGGAGGGAGGTATTTGGGTTTTTTTTGTTTTTTTCCTGGATAGCATTATGGGCCAAATGCTCAATCCTTTTATGTCAAAGGCAAAGTTTTATTTAAATGAGACCAGAATGCATGGGTATGTGCTAAATCAGATATTTTTAAATGCATGCCACTTGAGATTGCGGAAGAAAAAACACGCTCATAAATAGTTGTGATTTGTTTGAAGTCAGAGCGCTTTTCCCGCTGTGGGTCTATTTATAGTTTCAGGATAAGAAATTCTTATGCTTAGTAGCAGGAACTGATAAGTGAGACTTTCTCATACTCAGAAGAAGAACATGAGTTGTAATTTTCTGTTTCTTCAGCCTGAAGAAAATTCAGGAGTCTTGTAGCTGGGATATAAAAATAATCCTGCTTACTTACGAGGACCTTAATCACACACTTGCAGTTTTCCTCTTGAACTATGGTATCTGTAGTACTCAAAGAGTCAATTCTCACAGAATGTTTTTCATCTGACTTTGTCTTCGTGTTAAAGTAAATCTTTGATTTTGCCAGTGACCAAGATTAATTTTAATGTAATTTTTTTGTATTTTTAATTTTTATTCTGTTGCTATATTAAGACCAGGAACACAAATGGATTATTGAGAATCCTGAAGTGTTCCCTTTTTTTGCTGCTGGAGTCCAGTTCCATACAATATTACCAATCAGCTTCTATGCCAAAGCCAAGCAGTGACAGTTGCAATAATGAATATTTGCTGCAGGCCACTGGTATGAAAATAGCACAGTGCTTCAAGCCTGCGTCACCAGAAACAAATCTTCCATTGACTGTGACTGAATTTCCAGCTCGATTTTAGATCATTTATTATTGAAATAGCTCTTAAAGCACTGTCATAATATAATGTTAAGAAATGCTGATTCAGTCTTCGAGGCATCAATTCAAATGCCTTCCTACTCCTTTTTGGTGGATTGGTTTTTTTAATCCCTTATACCTTTAATGCTGTACCCTGTATTTAGGGCACTGAACTGTGTAGAGGCAGCAACACTGTAATATATTCAAAGAGACACATGCTGGTTAGGTTAGAAGTTCTGATGAGAAGAGGTTTTGAATTCCCTCTTTGTAAGCTTACTTGATGGGTTTTAGAATGTTTTCTCCTTAATTCCTGCAAATAATTCTAAAGTTTATATGAGGAGGAGCACTTTGCATCTTTAAATGTGTCATGGCTTTTACAGGGTGAACTTGGATGGTGTTTTCTTGTATACGTTTTGATGTCATTGATGCATTTGTATTAGTGGAATATATAATGTATATAATATAGGGCACCTTTTGAAAGTGCAGAATATATGCACTGAACTTTGATTTTTTTTTTTTTAGTTGAAGAATATGCTGATGACATTCACCATTTTTGGTTTAATTTTTATATACAATGCTGCTTTCATGCATGCATATCAAAATACCCTCAAAAGGACTAACATAATTGATTGTATTTTCTTTTCACTTTAAAATAATTACAGGGTGAAATGTTAGATCAACATAGATATAGGAGATCAGACATTTGAAGCAGAATAAAATCTCCAATTATTTAAGCTTTTTTTTTTTTGTTCGTTGCCTCAGGTTTTCCTATGGAAAATAAAGAAATTATGATCTATATTTTTCTTAGGGCAAAATACTGACCCTTGCACTGCAAAGCTGGTAATGGTGATTGATGTACATATCTAATTTCCTGCAAGATTAGAATGAGCGCCAACCTTGCCATCAATCTTGAGAGAATGTTAATGTCTTCTTTTTCTTTTCCTTCCCTCTCCCTGGTGCCATCTGCCTTCTTTTTCACCAGAAAAGTACATTGGCTAGGCTTACTACTGTATGGTAGTACCAGGATGGAGAAACTGAAGTTTTAAAAGCCCTGCTATGTACTGCTGGGAGTGGGCTTTTGAGGAAAATAATTTCACTGCAGCAACTTTCAACCGAAGGAAAGTCAACATTGACACAGATTCTATGGGATGGGAAAGGAATGTTAAATGTACAATTTTGTGGACAGATCTAGAAAGGCTTCATTTACTCAGTTTCCCAACAAAACGCTTAATATTTCAAAATAGTATTTTTCTTTTGAAACATTATTGTTGGTCTGTAAAAAATAATAAATAAGAACAAAATGTTTGACAAGGTAACACCATTCCTTCTGTACCAGTATTTGACATCCCCAGTACCTTCAGGATATAACCATCTCCAGACTCACTCTCAGGAAAAAAAAATACTTTGATTAGACCTTGAGTGGGACCTGATTTTTGCTATATGCTTTAATGCCTGGCAATGTGTAGAATATTCACATGACAAACTCTGCTTTCTTGGTTTTATGAATAATAATTTTTAAAAACCCTCTGGGAGAGTATCTAGAAACATTACAAAATACACAATGTATAGAAATTAATAGGGCTTGAAGGGTCCTATTCCCACCAACTGAAAGGGGATCATACCTGGGTTGCTCCTGCAGATATTTGTTCAGCCAAGTCCTCCAGTAGGCAGTGTTTCCGGATCTCTGTAAGTGGGCTATTCTCAGGCTTTACAAGCTTCAATATTAGAAAAATTTCCTGATGTCTAATCTAAGTCTCTCTTGCTCTAAGCCAATAGGCTTTGTCCTATTAGGAAGGACCAGGGAGAAGAGTTTACGCTCTTATTTTTAGCTACCTTCTACAGATATGAAAAATGTTGTCAGCGTTTACTCTTCATCTTCTGTATTCACAGTCCATATTTTCTAAACCTCTCATTTGTTTTGGCTTCCTCCCCCGCAACCCCTCTCTTGTTGGTTTGCGTTTGTATTGCTGCTGGATTAACAACAAAGCAAGTAATTGTTAATTTTTGACATTGCAGTCCCCAGGCTGGACACAGGGCCTCCAGTGCTGATTAGAGGAGAAAAAAAAAACTTCATAAATCTTTCACTTTGCACTTTCAATATGGTGGGACCTTTTTCATAATATGATGATGTAAGAGATCTGTGTTCATCTTGTTACCTGCTACTGAAAGCTTTTTCTGAAAAAAACAAACCAACCAACCATCCCAAAATCAATCAATCAAACAAACAAATAAACAAAAAACCCAAAAGCAGTACTGGGACTGTTCTTCATCCTGTTTTAATAGATCAGATTAATCCTACTGAGTGTGAATTCCTGCAATTGCCTTTACTGAAAAGTGTCTAATTTTCTAGACTGTTTCTCCAATGCGTTAAAATTGTTTTGAATCATGTATCCCAGTGTGTTTGCGCTTGCACCCAGTTTGCTTTTGTCTTCTAAGTTAATAGGCGTATGCGTCATTAATGAAGTTGTTGAACAGTATTATTCTGAAACACACCTCTGCAGCATCTGTTAGTTGTGTCCCTCTTTCGTCACAGCACATACTGAGATCTATAAGCCAAAGAATTGTTATTTTGCCTATTCTAATAGATGGCAATGAATAAAGCATAGTACAGGTAGAGCACCGCTAACACCAAGGGATGTATGAAACCAAAATGAGCTATGTTGGAAAGTACTGAATTCCAGGACTATCTCAGTAAAGTAACTAAGATTTCTTACAGGGAAAGCTGCTACTCAGTAGGCTTAATATGACAAAATACAACACTGCAAAGGCAGAACAGCTCCTGTCTCTTCTCTCCTTACTTGCCATCTTCTCCACTGGCTCGGTGCTGGATCTTACTGTCCTCTACCCTGCTAAGTACTTAACTACCAAATGATACTGCCATATCCAAATGTCATGTATATATTATTCAAACCACAATATCATTGTGTATTTTCTCTCTCCTGGGTTTGAAAACTACAGAAAAAGCACAAGTTCTTAGATGCAAGCACTAGGTTTCCAAATAGATTTAGCTACATAACATGCTTACAGTTTTTCCAAACATACCACTGATATACAGAACAGAAATCTTATTAGTGTTTGTGTAGGTCTCAGATATAGAATGTTGTATATTTAATTACTATTATTAGTATGTATTGTTAGAATGCAATGATGGGTAATAATAATGCATGGATAAAAGTATACTGTGTATTAATAATTACCTTCATTCATTTAATATTAGTTTTGGCTAATATCAAGTGAAGCATCTAACGTTTTATTTTATCAGATATCAAGAACATACAATTATTCTCATTTTAGTTTTATTACTACAGAATGTTAAAACTTTAGCTTGGCTACTTAATCAGCGTAAGTATTATGCGGTTTATGCATCTGAAGTGCTGCGTATAAATTTTAATTGCCTATTGTACTGGTAATTTACATGACCTCTTTTAGTGGATTATCATTCAGTTGTACAGTGCAGTCTTAATGACCTGTCTTTTCAGTTTATGAATTCTGCATTTACTGGGTGTTAGCAGAATGCAGGAGACAGAATACATGGCATTTCGATACGTGGGAGTACTATATTTTGTAACCACACAAAATACAAAGAATAAGGTCAGATTTAGTTCATTACCATTAGTCAAACCATCACCAGCACAACCTGGCCCTCTGTGTGGTTACAGCATCAGGATGCAAACAAGCAAATGCCAAAGGTCACAACTTTTTTTTTGTTTCCTTCCATCTCCTCTCTTTGCCCACAGACGTTACCACAGGGACACCAGCAATATCAACAACGACAACCGTGGAAATCCGGAAGAGCAGTGTTATGACAACTGAGATCACCTCTAAAGTGGAGAAAATCCCCACGACAGCCACTAGCAGCACCACATGCCCTTCCGTTGAGACTGAGGAAGAAAAAGCAAAAAGACTGCTGTACTGTTCACTATGCAAAGTCGCTGTCAACTCTGCCTCGCAGCTGGAGGCGCACAACAGTGGTGAGATGGAGCAGTGCTTGCTTTCTTCCTTTTTTTCCTTCTGTCTCAAGAGCTCTGCAATTATCTTCCCCTGAATAGATTAGATCTCTTGCAGCAGGGGACAAAGAGGTGACAGAAAACTGGCAATTACATGGAATTCATTAACTATTAAAGAATAAAAATGGCAGGCAAAGAGGCTTTCATAAAGGGGGAAAAAAGGAATTTTATTGCATGCAAGTTATCCATTTTTTTACATTTTAGCTTTTGCAGCTTCCAAACCTTACAGAGCTAGATGACAGCTCATGCTTCATTACCTTTGGTGTTCAGAGTTTGCATAGTTTTGTTTGTGCCAGCTAGCAAACCGAGTATGAATGCCATTAGTTTTGTTTGAAATCTAAGAAATTAAGGCTGAAAGAGGGAGTGTCAGTCATTCAGAGTTCAATGACGAGAATTAGAATTCTTAGCTCCATATTGTCTGTTAATAACTTGTTAAAATTATGTATATTTTCCCTTTGTTTTCATCAACTGATAGCAACTGCTGCATGAGAGTTGAATGGGTAATTGCTTACCTCCATCTTTCTTAATTTTTAAACTTTTTCTTGTTCTTAGAGCTATAAGTTCCAGTAGTAGAGAGCCATCATTCACAGTCACTATTTTAAGCATCTTATTGATTGGCTTTGTGGTGAGCAGGGTTAAAAGATCTTGGGATTTAATATGGTGGCAATGAACACCTATAACAGAAAAACTCCTGATTTTGGATGTCAGGGATTACCTGCCAGCAGGATAAACAGAGTTAAGAGACAAACAGAGAACCTTAGGTTTGAAACATAGAGACAGTGATGATATACCTGTAGCAAAATGATCAATGTTTTTATGATGTAATAAAAAAAGAAATAACTTTGACATGTCTATAGAATCCACTTAAATTAAAACAAATGATAATTTGTTGGTATTCATGAGAAACAAAGCCTAATCAGTTTTGAATGCTGTTTGCTGTATGCCAGGTCTTCAACTGGTAAAAATTCAACTTCATAAAGCTGTACCCATTTAACCTATTTAACTTCATATGAGGGTTAAACTCTAAAAATTTTTCTGATCAAGGTGAGAGCCAAGACATTATTCTGAATATTTAAACACAACCTTCCACTGTCTATGCTGATAAACTGTGTGTGTGTGTGTGTGTGTGTGTGTGCTCACACACATGCATGCTTGTAAAAGTATACATGTGGATGCATACAACAACTATCAGTGGAACACTAATTTGATACATGGCCGTAGTCCATTATCATCACAGACTACCTGCATGGAAGTCAACAGTGTAAGAAATTGTTCGGTCTGAATAAAGGTAAAGCAACAGGACACTACTGTTTTCTATCCAATCTTCATTTTAATAAAAAATGCAAGTGCATTTTTCTCACATGTATGTTTCTCACACATTTTGGTTTCTATCCAGGCCATTAAGGATCCATAGGTTGCTGCCAGGAACCTCTGCCCCTTTTTGATTTGGAGACTAATGAGTTAATTACAGATTTAAGTGTAAACTACCTAATACATACTGTTTATCAATCCATTCGGGAGGACTACAAATCAAAGCCAACTACATCTTTAATAGCTAAATTACTCTTCCTTTGCAACTACAATTCAGGTCTTATTAGCAGCAGGAGTTAATGAGAAAAGTCACACCCATTTAACTTCACATCAGGATACCTGATTGTGCCACTACTTACTGGTGTGGCTGCTTTGTTCTAGTGCATTACCTACGGATATGTAATTTAATAATTAAATATCAGATGCGAAATACTGTTACATTGGTATGAATCTGATATAGACAAACACAGGCATATTCCAAGGATAGCACGTGTCACCAAGCTGAGGTTCATATGATTTTCTTTTAAAAAGAAAATAAAACAATGAATGCAACCAAATTGCCAAAGTTGTTTCTGTTTCCCATTTCTAATGTCTCCAGGGACTAAGCACAAAACTATGCTGGAAGCTCGGAATGGAAGTGGAACCATAAAAGCTTTTCCCCGGGCAGGCGTAAAAGGCAAAGGACCTGTGAATAAAGGAAACACAGGCCTTCAGAACAAAACATTTCACTGTGAAATATGTGATGTGCACGTAAACTCTGAGACACAACTGAAACAGGTACTCAGCTAGTTTGCAGAGTGTGAGTCCTTGGCTGTTCTTTGTTTTCATGGTGGTAAAGTACCAACACGATCAGCATGTGTCAAAAAGTTCACATCCAAATGGAGCTTACAGATTTTGCCCTTTGTACTTGTCTTTCACGCTGTATGTTTTGGTTTGGATATGATTTTCCCTTGCACAGAATATGTTTTCTCCAAAGCTCTTGATTATATATATGTCTTAAGAGTTATAGAAGCTGTAAGCTGCAACATGTTACAACTGTCTTTAGATTACTATAATTGGCATGAGCTAATAAACCCTGCCATTGTGTACTGCATGATATTTGCCTTGACAAAGAAGTGGAGGTGGGTGCAGCCAGTATTTTCACAAAACACTGAATAACCTGCTTAGAAATGTGGGATGGAGAGGATTTGTAATATTTTTTTATCAGTGTTACTCTGTAACTGAGAAGCATGACCTCTAAATTGCAATTACACTAAGTCAGCTATTATGTTCAGTCATTTTTCAAATGAACAAAGCCTTTGTTCTGAAAAACAATTAGTTTAATTCCATATGCCTTTTGGAATTAAATACTTGTTAAGGAACTTTATGAGAATGAAGATAAATTCTGTAATGGACAATAGCAATACTTGTCTTCTGCTTTCAGGAAAAAAAAATGTCCAGTTCTTTGTCTTTATTTGCGAGAACTCTCTTGAGAATGAAAATCAAAGTAAAAATATAGTTCTGAAAAAGGTCCCTTACATTTAATACTGCAGAAAAGTCTGTGTAGAAGGATTCTTGTAAAATCTCGTAGATTTTATGAAGAAGATAATGGATTTTGTGGTTTTTTTTCACTGTCACTTAGTTTGATATGTAACCACCTTTCAGCTGAATTCTTAAAAGGATGTCTAGGCTTCTTAGGGATCTGAACAATCTTGTGACCTTCCCCTCCCCTTCCGCCCACCCCAAATAGGGGATGCTCTACTATCTAATATTCTTCCAAAACTTTCTATCAGCAGTGGATTGAATTTGATGGGTACCTTATAGAGATAGGGAGGAATTTTTCAAAGGCTTCTGTCTTTGACCTGATTCAGGTCCTGTTGAAGTTAAGAAAGGTGAGAAAATCATTGATTACAGTGGAAGCAGAGTTGAACTGAGCACTGTGGAAAATCACAGACCCAATATGTGATGCACAAAGGATCGTTCAAATTGGAACAGACCCTATTCCCATTCATTATTGAATTAAAGTAATGCTGTTGTAGCATTAACCAGTATGGACCAGTAACCTTCAGTACTGGCACACCCTTGTGTAAAGCAGAACCTGAAATGATCTATTAAGGAAATATCACTCTTCCTTTCCCCCCTCCTCCCCCCAATTTATTTTAACAGCACATAAGCAGTAGAAGGCACAAAGACAGAGCTGCTGGGAAGCCGCCTAAACCTAAATACAGCCCTTACAACAAACTCCAAAAGGGAACACATCCTCTAGGGGTAAGCCAATCACCTTTTTATTTTACTTTTATTTTAACCCTGCTGAGTAGGGTTTTTAGAAAATGTAAGTGGAAAAATGTTTTAAATGAGAGGAATAGTGTAAGCAATGGGAGTATACAAGTGTCTGAATGAGCCCACGGAAGCCCACAAGGGACTTTTTATATACTTTGATGGGTGTGGACTACAACCTGTGGGTCCTCATTTTTTGTAGCTACTCTGAATAACCTCTGAAAAGAAGCTTGTTTCAAAGGTCATTAGAGAGCAACAGACGAAAGAAACATCCAGATGTCAAACAGGATTTTTCCAGTTTTCACCAAGGACAATAGTGATGAAATGACTAAATAAAACTCTATAAAACACAAAACCTTTATTCTATCCTTATTTAGAAAATTATTGAGATAACAATTGAAACAATTAAAAAAATCCATCTCTCATTTCGTTCCAGGATGAGTTCTGGTCACATTTTCGACTGCCAGGATAAACTCTCTGAAACACAGTTCTTACTGGCTTCAAAAGCTGAGAAAAAGATTTACTTTTTAATAAAAAACACTGCTAGGATCCTGTCATTAGTTAAGAAACAGCTTATATTGTGGGTGGGATAGTGAAACATCTGACATTTATCTCCATCAGATAAACTGCATGATTGTTTTATATTGGTGTTTTGTAAGGGTTTATAGATGGTTTTGGCAGGGGGAGGATGTTGATTCATTGGCCTCATAGAGATTAGCCCCTTATTTCTTGACCATCTTCTCTAATGCAGGCAGAATATGGAGCTTTTTTCTGTGAAAACCCAATTCTCTTTAAGTTGAGTTAAAGCTCTTTTCTTGTTGGGGCAGCCCTCATGATAGGTATATTCATGCACGATTCAGTTGGGTAGGAGCTTTCCTAGATGTTGTAGCATAATGCAGGGCACCATTCTGGTAGATCCACTAGTAGGGAAATAGCCCCATAGGGTTTTTCAGTAATCCACCAGGAAGACCAAGGTCTCCAAAACATATAAGCTATACTGAGAGGAATAGAAAATACGTAATTAGATAAGTAGGATATGGAATCAATAAAGCCTCTCTGACAGAATTATTCCTTTAGGAAATTCATTGTTTCCCAGGGGATGAAAATAACTATTACATTACTGTTGCTGTTGTGCACAGTTCTCTAGTTGCCAATTTATGTAATGGTGATTTCTGAGAACTCCAGACAAGGATCAAGGCCATTTAGTTGCTGCATGGACAAATAAAGCAACGTGTCCTTTTCCTGCTCCCTTACTCCCAATTGCTCACAGTATACAAGTCAGGCCAGAGGTTAGCAAAGAAGCAAAGGGGATTTAAGAAGGAGAGAATGAATTAGCAACAAATGAAGAGATATGTGTAGTAGAATGGAGGCTGCACTGAGAAAGGATGAGAGCAGTTCTCCATTTAGTCTTTTTGGTTTTGAATAGAAAAAATACTGAAATTGCTGTCACTTGAAATGCAGAATGGCATAGCAACATGTACCAAAGATGTACTAATTTTACTTTGAATGTAAATGTTTTTGATGGGCTCTAGGCTTTTTCTTTACTCCCCGTTAATTTTTCGAGTCATTTACTGTCCCTTAGTTTACTTCATTGGAAATGAAATTAATAATGGCTGCTTTATTCTTAATGTTGACCTGTGTGTTAACTAGTACTTGCAGAGAGGTTTGAAATGAAGGTGCAAGGTACTGTATATGCTAAATATTACTGGTTTTGCAGCTATCTTGAAACCAGAACCATGTTGATAAATTAACTGAAAAGCTATCTAACTTTATTAGAAGTTCCTGATTCCTCCAAGAATGGCAAGATAGTCCTAGCCTTTTAATATAAATAGTCACATAACATCTTTGTTCTTCGTGACAAAAAATGTATAAGCATCACCAGATTTTTTTTCCACAGAAGTTAGAAAAAGGACATACTACATTTTCATAGCTTTTCTAGACCAAAAACTTCCCAATGCCATGTTTTCAATATAATTTGTACTGCTTTGTCTAGTCTAGCTTTGCATGCTTCAGAGAAAGAAGCTTTATGAATTCCCGCAGTACTATTTCAGAGTTTAAGAAAATCTTGTATTGTTAGGACTTCATATTTCTTCAAACCACAAATGTCCAGCATGTATAAAATACTACACTGGAGAGAAAGAGGTTATCAGGCGTTTGATAGTTCAAACTTCCTGCAGTGAAATAGCTCTTATGAAAAACATCCTTCACTGGGAATTCTAGACCACAATCACAGCCCTGTTGTTTTGGGCTGGGGTTTTTTTGTACTTTGTACTCAGGATTTTTTTTGTTGTTTGAGAGCTTTTGTTTCTTGTCTGTTCTAAACAACGCTGAAAAGAACTATTTACTAAAAAATGTAAGGAAGGAGGAAAAAGTCAAATGCTCAGCAAGGGAAGAAGACAGCTTGGATCTGTGGATGTAACACTGATCCAGGGAAAGATCAGATCATTGCTTTTCATAGGCACTATGAGGAATTTTGTATATAGCATCCATTATGTCCTCCGTTAAGAGAATTACAGAATCTGGTCCCCTCTGAGTATCCCTCCCAGACCTTCAAAGGACCTTGAGGCCAGCAGAGTTGCCAATGAGTATTAGGAAAAGTCAAAATCCTGTATCCATCTGGCTGGTAAAGAACCAACAGATTTTTTAGAATATGGTAATAGTGTAATGATGAAACTCCCTGGTGGTTCATGCCAGACTATTCCTGTCCTTACTTTCTGACTATTCACTCACCAAGGTACTGTTGAGTGGAAAGTATCAGACTGATATAGTGCAAGTTAATTATTTGAAAGCCCCGTTCAATTCAAGAATGAGAAATTGTGTTTCCCTGTGAGTGAGGAGCGTCCATACTTGCACTGAGATGTACCACAGCATGGTACATATATTCATATTCTGTATATCAATACCACATATTCAGGTTTATGTTCTTTGCAAAGGGCCTCAGGTCATGCCAGGACACAGACCCACCGGAAGTCTGTCAGAGCCAATGGGAACTTTTCTTTGTCAGTGGATGAGGTTTCTATTCTTATCTCAGAGTTATAAAACCAGAACAACAAAGGTATTCAGGCTCGTGACTTCTCATTAGAAACTTGAAATCCCATCGAAATCCGCAGAAATCTATGTAGACTACTCTGATGTTCATTTGTATGCATACCAAATGTAAATTCTCTTAAATAATAATGGACCTCTGTCAGTATTTTCAATCAGTCTGGGAAAAGCTTGAGTTTATTTTTTTTCTTTTTGGAAACTCTAAATGAGGAGTTTTTCAAATTCTATTTGGTATTGCACAAGGCTCATGATTTAAACGTTTTTAAAGCAGAAGCCTCAGTGACAGTAACAAAAATACCACCGTTTGGCACCATACTAAATGATATAGGCAAGCGTTTTTCATGACAACATTTTAAAATATCTGTGACTTTTTTCACAGTCCTTGTAAGAATGAACAGTATCTTAGTGAAAAACATTAGAAGACACAGCAAGATGACATAGTGCAGCACCCATAGAATTCATCACCTATTTGAACATATGAAACATTGGGAGATTTTCATAACCAGTGCAAGATAAGCTTTGTTTAGTTGCTTGTTATTAGAGGCAGGAGCTAACAGAGAGGAGCTAGCTGGAGATCTTAATTTTAAGTAGAACTTGCATCCTAATGATAAAACCAGAAGTACCTTCTTAGCCAGACCAGGGAACAGGCTATGTTTTCATTCTGCTCTGGTCTCTATCATAAAGCTGTCCAGATGGAGGTCTTTTAATTGATGGCTAATTATTCTTTATTAAATTCTTGCAGGGTACAGGCAGCTTTCCTTTGGTGCAGATTGCCCAGCCCCTTTTTAGGTTTGCTTTGATTTCTAATTTCATATTAAATTATAAGTCTCAGTGATAAGGAATGAACATTGAAACTCTTTGTCCCCAACCAAAGCCTGCTCACCCTTGTCCGATGCACGAGATCGTATCTCCTGTCACAAGCCTGCAGCTCGTAGAGTCAGTAGCCGCCACAAGGCCTCACTTACTTGATTTTGCACTTATAATCTTAAGTCAAATTCCCTGTCGTGTAGCTAATATGAACAAATTATGTCTCTCTGTTTGTTTGTTTTCTCTCTTCCCCACAGGTAAAATTAGTATTTTCAAAGGAACCTTCAAAGCCAATGGCTCCACGAATCTTACCAAATCCGCTAGCAGCTGCAGCAGCAGCTGCTGCTGTGGCTGTGAATTCCCCCTTCAGTCTTCGAACAGCCCCAGCAGCCACCCTTTTCCAGACTTCAGCACTTCCTCCAGCACTCCTACGACCAGCTCCAGGGCCTATACGGACCACCCATACTCCCGTGCTCTTTGCTCCTTACTGAACTCCAAACAGGAATTAATTGTACTGCAATAATTTTTCAAATCAAAACAAACAAACAAAAAAGAAAATCAAGAACATTGAACTATGCAGTGTTTATTTATAGTTTAAAGTATATATGAAGAGCCAGGACTTTTGATAGAGAACTGAACAAATTCTAAAAGGGGGAATGGGCAGTATTTTCTCCAGATGAGAACATTCCTCTTGAGTATTGATCGTTTTAGAACTGATCTCCAGCATTGACTTGTAGTGACATATAAAACTTATGAAGCCTTTTGACTGTGCTTTTTGGCACATATTTCCCTGCAATGTCTTTCCTGCTTTATGAAACAACTTACAAATTTGTCTAAAGGGCATTAACTGGTTCCAATGTACATAAAATACTTTATTCTGTAGATTAAAGAAGAAGGAAAAAAAAGAAACACTGTGAATAGTAGTACCCTTACCAATCCTCCTGCCAAATCAGCAGTTACTGGGTATTTATCTGAACAAAAGTAGATACAATAGATGTCTTGTAAAACAGTAGTATTGTGTCTCTATCTATGCCACTAGGTTTCTAACTGAGTTGCAAAAGATAAAATGAACAAATTACGTCACTTTGGTAAGTGGTTCAAAATGATGACAATAATGTGGAGCTGTTCTTGGTGAGCAAAAGTTGTTTTCCTCACCCATTGAAGAATGGGCGTGAAGGTAATCTATGGTTAGACAAAGTAAATGATAAAAGAAGATTTAGTGGGGGGGAAAAAATCCAGATGCTGTACACAGAATAGGTCAAACTTTTATTTAACTGAGAACGTATGTGTACAGTGTGTGTGTATTCAAAAGGTGTAATACATACAGGATAAATCAATGTCTAAGGCATGCCAGTGGACAGCAAAAAATACACTTTTGTCATGAAACAGGCCTGACACTTCAGTGTTGAGCAGAGGAAAGACACAAATGGGTTACGCATAGTCATAACTAGCAAATGAAAAGCAGGAGAGAAATCCTGGCCCCATTTAAGTCAGTAAAAGTTCCTCCTGACTGCAATGTAGCCAGAATTTCATCCCAAGAATGGCACATATTCTTTTTATATCACACCAGTGGGAGTGTCTGTAGATACAGGAAATATTTTTTGCAATAGGCTTAGTCTTAGAAACAGATTTATCCTCTTGTTTTATTTCCTACTGATGTGATATAAAATATCTTGATATACCTATAAAATGTAAACAGCAACACATGAGATACATATTACAAGATAACTGCACATCGTGGGTTTGGAACAAATACAACCTTTAGGATCTGAAGGGACCCTTGAATTCTGTAGCTGACCTTTATGTATGGACAGCTTAAAGCCTTATATATTTACTGTGAGGCTTAAAGGGGTTGACTGTGTCCCTTTAAAGTAAGATTTATCAGGGGTATATATAGATATACTGTATATATGTTAGAGTAAGAAAAATAACTTATAAACAGAAAATCTACTATATGAAATAATTATATAACCATTGAGTTTCACATGTGGGTCATTAAGTGGTAAGTAACAAACAGCAGAGAAAAAAATAGGCTTACTGAATCTGATTCTTGCTGCCTGCTTTTTCCCATAGGGAGCTGAAAAGTATCTATTAATATTATGGAGTGCGCTGCTGAGTCACGTGCGACCACTCTGATGTGTAGCTAAGTGAAATGCCTACCATACATTTAGGAGGAATAAAATTTAAAAACATAATTTAAGTTTAGATGGGGAAATGATTTGAAAGATTTTATTACAAGGTAGTAATGCAAAATATTGACCATGTGGTTGCTATATAATACTGCCTGTGGTTAATATGGACAGTAGGGAGATATAGATGATGGGAATATACAGCACTTTTGACTTGCAGTTCATCAGTGAGCCTTCCATATGCATTGGTATTTGCCATTTTTTAAACCTCTCTGCATTTAGATTTTATAAAAAAAAAATATATAAAAAGAGAGAAAGAAGAGGTTCCATGGATGTCTGTGTCCAAAGAATTCCAAAGAGATACATTTATTTATCTATAAGTATTAAAATAAGTTCTATACTATGTATTTGTATTTCATCCAGTTTATTTGCAAACGTTTGTGCCTTGAAATGAAATGGGTTTTTGCTTATATTTAATTCACTCCTATGTAGCCATGAAAAAGATGTGATGGTGATTTCAGGGCTGGTTACAAGCTGGATTGCTTTGGCCCAATTTCCAAAACAAGAAGAATATGAGTAAGTTCCTGAAGCCAAGTTTAGGCACCTAAATAACTAGGGGCTGACATTTAAAAGGGCTCCCTACTCTACAGCTCCCAGTAAAGAGGCAGTAAACAGGCCAGCCTTCAAAACCTGCGCCTAACGCTCAATTTAGAAAATGTTTCCTTTTATTTGGGTACATAAATATAGTGTAGTAAGGTTCAACTCCTCTTTGCAAAAACTTGGCCGCCGTCTTTTAAGCCTGCTTTCACCTTCCATCTTTTTGCAGAAGTTGTAGTGCCATTGCCAGCTGTGTTCAGATTCCTCCTTGAATAGGGCACCGGTTTTCAAGCTGCGCTCCGTGAACCACCATTTATCTCCAGAGCCTGTGTAAGTAAGATCCTGCTAAACCAGCAGAGGAGGACTGGCGTTTTGGGAAGGGAGAAGGTCTGGGCAGACTATCTTTTCCCCATGAAAAAACACGCAGATGGGAAAAGGGAAGACCCACAAATATCCTGTAGGCTCTTATGCATGGCCTTCTGGTGCTCAGACACCTGCTGTACATCCTGCCATGTTGTTGTGATGCCATCAAAATCAACAGGCTGATCCTTGCCAAAAAGTGGCCTGTGGCATGTATGGAGGCACAGTACTAAGGGCAGAGTTAATACAAGTTTTGCTAGAAATAAAGAGTGTGTCATTCCAGCTACTTACATCAGCTAACTTGCAATGACACCTTCAGTTTTCTTGGACCTCTTTTGTCACAGTGCTCTATGGAACAAGTTTTTGTTCACACAAGTCTCTTTTAAATTTCAGCTGTAAACAACAAACTCAGTTCTTTTTATGTCTCTTACTCACTACCTAATAAAGGATAAAGCCTAAATGTTAGAATGTATAGTGGATTTTCTGTGCCTTGCTGTTCCACCCCCCTCTTGGTCAGTAACGAGTCAATGTACCCAGGATGTCAGCACAACAGTTTTATTATATATATGTCAAGGAAAATACTGGCACAGCAATCTGATTGGACAAGGGAAGCTTCCAGTCAAGGGTATGTCCACAGCAGCTGACAAAGGAGCTAGCAAACAGAAGACACTTTACATCTACTTGTCAATACATCCAATATGGAGGGCACTATAAAAGAAAAATGTATCATCATATTTGGTATTACAGTAACATTCCAGGGCCAAGAGGAAGCCTAAAGCACAAGTAAACAGATAATTTCATGGAAGACACAGTCACTCACTGGAATAACAGTGTGAAATCAGCCTGCAGGGAAATGGCTGGGTATGAACTCAGAAAAACAAACAGGTTCAGGGATGTTTCCTTAAATTCTATACAAAGAGTTAAAGAATGACTATTCTGTTCTGACCCGAAGAGATGGTATTTTTGTGGGAGGGATATATGTATTTATATTTTTACACTATCTGCATTTTTCCAACTATCTCTGGCTTCAAACCTTTGTTCTGAAGGATCATCATTGCTCTGAACCATGAAATCAGTTACCTTCTTGAAAGCTGCTGTAAAAGCTGATGTGAGAGGTCAGTAAGCAAATGGTATAAATACGATGATCTAAAATGAAAAAAAAAATGAACTGGCCATGTCAAGGAATATTGTATTTGAAAAGTATACATCTTTATTTTAAGATAAATAAAAGTTATATAAAATTAAGAATAGCTAAATAAAGTTAATATAACTAGAAGAATTACATCTGTCATTTTAGTACTGGAATATTACAATTGGCTCTGTATTTTAAAAGACGAAAAGACTTTTTAGATGCTGAATCAATGCAAGGATGCTATGGGTAAATTTAATGTCTCACACTCATTATCTTCCAGTTCTACCAGGAATACCATAACTGAATGGACCTGCCCTTAGTCACTTCTATTCTAATCCCCAAAGATACAGTAGAGTATTGGCCCGATGTTCCCTGAAAGCTGAAATCATGCTTCTTAGGAGCCCCTGCTTCTGCCTTCTGCTCCCAGTAAACGCATAGTTTTTAGAGTCTCTTCAAAGCATCTTGGGGAATTTCTACCTTAATCTCTCTCATTTTTTGCAAAAATAAATGTCATTTTATGAACATGAGACCAACACTGAGGAGCAAGATCTGAAAAGGTTTCTTCACGATTACAACATTCGTGTGGCTGAATATGAAGCACAGATACCCAAATTGTTTGGCTGCACAAATCTCTTTGAAAACATGTGAAGTTGGAAGCCTAAACCACTTTATAAGGAATCTGTTCTTTTTATTAACATAGGTGTCTGAATTTCCATTTTTAAAATTGACTTCAGCACAGTTCAGGCTTCAAGGCTCTAAGCACCTAAAGCTTCACAAGAGAATAACTGTGGGCTTCCTATTTACCTAGATGCATGTGAAAATGTGAGCCTATGCTATGTAAAATACGACAGATTTTTTTTACATCTCGTCTTCCCCTGTTCTCATTGTTTATCTGTAAGTGCCATTACTTCAGTGCCAATGAATCGTACAGAAGCTTCTGTGCTGGGATTCAGTGCGTGACTGAAAGAAATAGTAATACTGATAAATCCTGTCTTAAAATAGTTGAAATCTCAAACACACAGTTAAGGGTTTAGTCAAGGACAAGAGCTTTATACCCGCTCACATCTACAGGTTTATTAAAATTCAGGACCATTTAGGAGTAAATGTAACTATCTGGAGGATGGTTATTACATAGCCTGATCTGAAATGTCAGGGGCTGAAAGAGTCTGTGCTCCAGACCGAAATTAAGAATACTATGAAAACCATAATGCTCTTAACCCTAGGACTCGTGAAAGCAGTTGCAAAGATCTTTGACTTCAGTAGAGGCAATTTTTTGCCCTGAGTGCTTGAGGCCTTTTGCAGTCATGCTGTGTGCTGCAATTAGTTGTCACTCAACTCTGATTCAGTATTGATATATTGATAAAGAAACTTGGCTGAGCCTGAAACATGATCAGTTGCTGCCTAGTTCCTGTGGTCAGCTTCATGCTGGGATGACGCTTGGGTGGTGAAGTAAGAAGAGTCAAAAGAGTCAATGTAAAGAAACTGTAAAAGTAATGTAAAGGTAAACTAATTTGATCCCTTTTCCTTGTGCAATGTTCTTATATGGAACTTATGAGGCATTAACAATCTGGGACATTCAAGAGTTCCTCGATAAAACATAAGGACCTTGAAGTTCATGGGATCTTAACCTGAAAAATAATTCTGATGAGAAAGATGATGAAAAAGAACCCAAAGACTTTCTTCGGCTTACGTACTTCAGTGACTTTGTAGTAATGGTCTTCACACTAGTCAGGCTGTCAGCACATTGACATTTGTGCTGTTCACAACAGAAATTGAATATTTGACACCCATAACTAGAAAAAAGTATAGTTATTAATATTCATTCCGTAGGTATTGGACACTCAATTACAGGACACAAGAATTTTCCTTGGAAATCCATGCATTCATGTCTATTCATACCAGCCAAGATATCACTGCATCTCGTCAACACCTGGGTC
Source organism: Calonectris borealis (assembly GCF_964195595.1). Lineage (NCBI taxonomy): Eukaryota > Metazoa > Chordata > Aves > Procellariiformes > Procellariidae > Calonectris > Calonectris borealis. The sequence goes on from NC_134313.1 coordinate 129,770,480, forward strand.
TCCAGAAAGGATGTCCATATTTTTTATTTGTTTTCACTACTATTTGATTTTTCTTTTATGTTTCTTTATTCATAGTTTCATCTCTGATATGAACAAACAGAATCCATAAGTTTAAATATGCACTTAAGAAGTTGGTATTCATCAAGCCCCCTGTTGAATCGTTTGATCAGAGTCAATAAATTGAATAAAAAATTTAAAGCAGCAGTGCCATAGTACTAGTAATATATTATGAATAGAGAGCATACGTATACTACAGTGCTCTTTACCTAATCTAATCAGAGTTTTATGACACAGGCAGCTCTTTAGTCTTTCACAGTTTCCTGAAATGTTCATCTTTTAGGATTCTTCAAAGCTTTAATTAAATGTAAATGTTATTTCTTACGTTCAATAACAATAGCTATGTATTTCTGTGTGCAAAGGCAACACGAAAAGGGGAAAAACCATAAACCATTTTCTCACTACAAAAGCCTGCAGCATTTGTTAACAACTTCAGCCCTTTCTCTGCTTGCGGCTGATGGCTGGCATTTGCCATGGGAACAGTTCTCATTGACACGTGTATGAGGTGAAAATTGTCTGCTCAAAACACAGTCTGCCAAGTGCAGACGTTCTTTTAGGGCACAACAAAGAGGGAGATGATAGCATATGGGCAAAGCTATGCCTTTATAACAGCCTGTCATAACTCCCTCAGAACTGCCTGGTGGCTCGATGGGGAGAGGTAGCAACCCCACAGGTTCCTAATGTGGTCATTATGTCATATTTATAACATAGAGGATATACATTTGAAAAAAATCCTGATTTGAGGATTTTTTATGAGTCCTTCAGTCTGGGGGATGACGCCCCCCCCCCCCCCAAATGTAATCTTTCTTTCAGACATATTTTCAATGTAGTCTTGCCCATGACGTTATTGCCAGTCAAACTGCTGCCTGAATCTGTTTCGTCCATCAGAATAAAACCATGAAGGTAAGTTTTGGTACCCAGAAGGAGCACCCGAGAACAAAAAAATAAAAATGCAACGAGCCTCAAATTGGGTCACTTTTTTTTTTTTACTTCCTGCAGTTGCCTAAGTCCTACCAGCTTGCTGAAATGTAGGTGTCAATCAAAGAGAAAAGGCCTGTTTCTTTCTTCTACTGTTTTTATAGTTTTAGAAAGGAGATGGAAACAGCTGTAGCTCTTTATCTAATGATTCACACACTCACCTCCATGTAGTCAATCAGACAAATGTCTGCACATGTATTGCCTCTCATATATACAGCTCTTATTTCCCTCCCATCCCTCTCATGAATCACGTTTTGTGACTCCCCCAGCAGGATGGGACACTGCAAGGAGCATTAAAAAGGAAAAAAAAAACAACAACACCAACTTATGAGGTGTATAATATGGTACATGGGTGTATAATATGGGTATGTAATATAGTACCTCTTTATTCCCTTCAGTGGTATAATCTAACCAAGCATGTGGCTGAAGTTTTGCACTGAGCCCCTCATTACAGCATTGGCTGCTTTAAATGGTGACCACTGAAACCAAGCTTGTTGGCTGTGCTACAGTCAAGCCTTCTCTCTATTTCTGTAAGATTCTCTGTTCTCCTCTGGGGTATTTTGCATGGCAAGTGAATCTTTGGAAGAAAAGCTAGAGCTATTTTCATCTCCTTTACAAAGCTATGAAAAGCAGTAGGAAAAAAAAGAAACTGGCCTTTCATGTTTTATTGATATCTACATTCCAGCTAACTGTCAGGAACTTCGCAGCTGCAGTAAATACTTTAGAAGCTCTTCAGTTCTTTTCCATGAGACAGGATGCGATGGATCACTATTCCATGCAACAGACATTTAATCCAGAGCAGTGTGCAAATCATCTACTCTATGGCACCAACTCACTAAAACCCTTAAACTTCAGTAAAAAGACCTCAAAACCTACCAGGGTCATCTGAAAGCACTGGAGATGAAGAGCACATCTTGTGGTGTCAAAGAACTGCCAGGAGGACATCCAGGTGAGTCCAACAGTTGCATTACATTAGGGCAAGAGAGGGTAATGGTTCAGGCAATTTAATGTAGGGAAGTTACCTCTGAACCCAAATGTGAGAACGTGTTTAACCCCCAGGAATGCACTGCAACAACTGGGAGCTTGAGAAGTTTGTTGGTATCATTGAACAATATATTTCCAGCTATGGACATTGCAGTAAAAGACCTCAAACCTGAGACCACGTTATTCATCAGGATAATGAAATATTCTTCCTAGGCCTTATAGATAACCAGCATAAGCCCTGCATTTAGTGATAAAATCACATTTAAATTAGTGAGTACTAGGACTACTGAAGGCTTCACAAAAACTGGCCCTGATCCATTCACACTTCAGAAACACTGTAAATTTAGATGACATTTTTATAAGTACAAGAGTAAAATTTCATGGTCTGGTAGTTTGTAATAGTAGTTTTGACTGATAAATAGTCAATTTAATGTCTGTAATTAAAAAAGGGTGGAGAGAGGTGACTGGGGCAATTATACCTTGCTATTTAAAACCCCTGATACCTGCCTGAGGGCTTTTTAAAGGTCAGAGTTATCAACCACATGGAAAAGGCAGTGGGCTAGAAAACAATTGTGTCCTCTCAAAGGTAAGTTAGGTGAGACAAAATTATCAATGTTTTGGGAATTATTATGTAAGGGTAGATTAGTTGCTGCAGATTAGATTAAGTATTTGAGAGGGTCACCCATAAAAATTACTAAATTGGAGGGTTCAGACAACAATTTTGAAAGAAACAAACTGAACTGAAGGCTGCATGGATTACAGCGTAAGCAGAATTATTAGGGTGGGGAGAGAAGGTAGAAGGCTGTTCCTAAGGAGCAATTTTAGGTTGTATCTGGTTTCACTAGTGATTTTGCACACGGAAAAAAGCATGTGCTCTTGAAATTCTTTGATAACACGCATTAGGAGCTATCATCAATATAGAGAGGAACATGGTATTTTCCAGAAAGAATAGAATGACCTTGAGAACTGGTGTAATAGAAAGGAGCTGAAACTCAATAGAAAAGAAAGGGGCAATCATGTATTTAGAATCTAATAACAAGTAGCTCTAAGAACTCAGCAGCTGGAAATAGCTGAAGAAGAGCATAATCCATAGGTATTACCATTAGTGACAATGAGTTACAAATTTGATACAGCTGTTTAAAAAAAAGAAAAAGCAAAAAATGTTCATTGAGGTATATTCTACATTATTCCACCACAGAGTAAAAGCTTTATATTTTGATAACTTCAGTGAGTCATGATCAAGAACAATTAAGTCTCTTTAGAAAAGAGTTGAGGAAAGTACAGAACCTAATAGATGAGAAAATAATATAATAACATTTATATGCTTAGAATAAGGTGTGGAATACTGAAGGAGAGAGGGATCCAATTGCTCCCTACACATCCTGGGATGGAAACAGTGGTAACCATCAGGAAGAAAAGAAAGCTATTCAAGTTAAGAAAGTGTTCAAGCATAAGCACATGAATAAATGTCTATAAACTAACCAGTGAAAATTGACTGGAAATTTGAAGATGTTTGTAAGTGTTAAAACACAGAAAAGGTGTCAAAAAGGTTCTAAGCAGGCAAAAACTGAGGTGCTCTTCAGGTGGGCTCTGTCCTGGTTACGAACGGGGTTCTGTGCTGTGTTTGCTGTGGCAGCAGCTAACTGGGCACAATAAGCCAGTCAGCAAGTCTGTGCTGTTTTCTCTCTGTGCATACTCAGTGTGTTGCTCCAAAAGATGTTAGTGACTTGACTTCGTGACTTGACGAGTCAGAGAGAGAAATATAAGAAATACAGGGCTTGGCATTTCATAGGAAAAAGACTCCTGCATCTTGCCCAGGGTTTATTTCACCTATCTATTCACAGAACAATAGTCAGTCAGAAAATTAAGTGTTCCAAATAGGAGTGTAGGTAGATACACGTGGTGGCGGCTTTTTGGACACTATATGTCAGATGGAAGAGTCTGTCACATTCTTGCTGAAATAGGATTCAGTATAGTTTTCTTAGACAATCTCATGTCAAAATATATCTATCACAATCAGTTGCTAAACATAGTTCATGCTTTTAAAAATTCAGACAGATGAGTGAAAATATTTAACAGTACTGAAAGCAAAAAAGATGTCTCTAGTTCACTGAATTCATGAAAGTATGCAGAGTTCAGCAACGACACTTGAATACAGCAAAACCTCTTAAGTGTTGCTTGTCTTTTATCTTGGGCAAGGACTGACTTGGGACTTTCCAGCTGAGCATCCCAAAGGGAGACAGAGACCTGTGACAAACTCCTTGTGACAAAATAAGAGGCTGAAGTCAAAGTGCAAGGCCTCTTAGCTCCTCCCTCATTTCAGACTCCTCACTGAGGTTGCTGAATCCTGTGAATTGTGTTCTTCAGTGTATGAGGCGCCTACATGTTGTATGACTGTGCCCGTTGCTTAATGAGCAATTCAGCCAAGCGGTGGAGTTCCTAAAGTTCAGCAATAAAATACAGGCCTCTTTGCAGTTACTGGACTGGTTATGTGATGTCTGAGTGTTAGCACTTAGCATTCAGTTCAGGATCTAGGTAATAATTAGGTAAATAAATTGCCACTTGACATCTGCCTGTCTATTTTTTAAAAATTTTCTCCTTCCAGAAGTCACAAATTTACCCCATTCAGGGAGGACTGGATATAAACTTCATGCTTTGGCACACTGCAGCTACATTCCTACTCTCCATTCAATGCCATGTTTAGCTGTCAACCAAAAGGGAAAAAAAACCCAACACACCAACCTATCAACCTCCCCCCCCAAAAGAAAACCCCAATACCCAAAACCTATGAGTCAAAGCTCAGCGATATGTTCAGTATGTTATTAGTTGATTTGGAATAGTCTTCCATAGGAAGTGTGTTCCAAAACATTTTACAGAATTAAAAGCTTTGTGTGACTACAGCACAAAAACACAATCCAAAATGTTTTGGCTAAAAAAGGAAGCCTTCTGTTTTCCTTACAACTGAGGCCAAAACAATTTTATTTTCTGGCTTCTTAATTAATGTTAAATACAGTTTAGACTGAGTTTCTCATCAAACAAATATTGCAACATTTGTAGATTTGTAGTTATTTAGTCCATTGTTTTATCTTTAATTTGAACATCCTGAGTATGAGAGCAGTTGAATTCAAAGTCTTCATAGATTATGCCATCTGTTAATGGAAATCTGTATTTCAGAGCTATGCAGAGCATGGTTGATAATTTTGTCATTTTACTATAGCTTGGCCATTTTTTATTTATTTTTGCTGTATTGGTGCCTAAAGACTCTGCGATCATAAAATAAGAATTTCATTTTATGACAAAATAGAGGTCTTAAAAGTTGTTTTCATTACACCCCAGCATGGATTGAGAAGCTTTTGCAATTTTTCATGAGAAAAGAAAGGGACTGGCAATCTGGGATATGAGATTCAAGTTCATCTGTTTCTGTTCTGATTCTGTCTGGAGACTTGAACTTGTGTTAGGACCTAGGTAAGGCTCCTAGGCACTAAATCAGTTCTCCCACGCCCTGCTTATCAATGGAGTTGATTGATTCCTTCATTACTATCCACAGCAGTGTAGATGTCTACACCTCAACAGTTACCTTTCACTAAATGCATATCTAGGGACTTGATACATCTGCCCTCTATTAAAAGTCCACTGTAGGATGAGATGACTTGTGCCTTGGAAGTGCTTATTTTCTCCACAAACTGCAAAGGAAGCATTGGATGATAGATAAGAGGTAGACATCTGTGCTGTATGTGTCTGAAATTGATGGAAAAATTAGGCAAATATTAGATGTCAAAAATTAATCCAATCCAAGCAAGTTGCACTTTAGTTCAGGATGTGGGACAGCCAAGGTGAAGTCCAGCATGTGGTAGAGCACGCTCACAGAACTGAGTCTCCCATATGCAAGATGAGTGTTTAAAAAAGAAAAAAAAAAAAAAAAAAAAAAAAATCCTTGTTAGTAATTTTGGTTTCAATCTTAGAAGTGAAGAATTTTTTTCAATTTAAGGTTTTACTACATCAAGCACATTAATGTCACAGTTTTGAATTAGGGGTTTTTTGGTGGGGTTTTGGGTTGGGTTCTTTTTAAGCAAAAATTAACATGTTGGAAGGTCTCCAGGAAACCACTATACTTTTCAGAAAGCAGCGAGACTGGGCTGTTCCACAGGGCTGGGGGAGCTGGGAGCCAAGGGTGGCAGCAAGGCGGCCGGGCAGGGGCCTCACCAACAAGGGGTTGGTCCTACAGCAAGGTGAGCAGAGCAGGTCTGGTGACAGTGACCAGGTAAGCTGAGAGTCCAGGACTATCCAGGCCAGTCTGTAGCAATGAGGTAGGTACCAAGCCAGGGTTAGCAAGACTGAGTCAGGACGAGCAAGGTGCAATGCCAAGCACAGTCAGACCTCCAGCGTAGCTCAGCTATCCTCCAAGGGAAGAGCCTGAGTTTAAACGCAGCTCCCAAGCCAAGGGGCAGAGGCCCCAGACAAGGTGTCTCTCAGCTCCTTCTGTCACCTTAGCTGTTCTCCAGCAGCCTAATCCCAGGTTACTTGGCCATGCCATGTCAGAGCTGGCCTTCAGCCCAGGCAGCTGGACCCCTGGGAGGGGAAGGAGGAGGCTGCAGAGCCTGCGGGTGTGCACAGGGCCCTGGCGGTGTTACCACATACTTTGTAAAGAGTAGAAGAGATCATTTTGACTCTAGAAATTGCAGAGTCAAAGAGCAGGAAAGGGAATGGAGGCACTGAGCTTTACGCATGACCGCAAAGAAGGACAGAACAAAGGCAGTTGAGCCCTTCTCCCCCTAACCAGCATTTCGGTGAAACACCAGTATTCACAGTGTGGGATCATCATGCTAAATCAAAGAAGCTGAATTCTGCAACAAATGCAGAAGCTTATTGAGGACAGCAGGAATAAGTCTTCTTAAGTGTAAATAATATTGGGCCGGTAAAAGTTTTCTGAGAACAGTGGTATGCACTGCTTACTTACAACACTACTCAATCCACTGTAGGAAATGTAGTTTACCCTATCTGTTAGCCGCTTAAAAAATATTCCCGAGTTGAGAAACCACATTGTTTAGCACTTTATCAGAAGTTAGGTGTTTGCTTTCACCACACAGAGCTGTTTGCTGGATGGAAATATGAAGTTTTCATTTTATACCGGGGAGGGGGGGGTTCTTCTATAAAGGCTGAGGCTGTTTGATCTGAAAGTTCAGAGCTAGCTTCTTATCTGGTCTAAATCAGCATAACCTCATTGTTTTTCTAGGCCTATAGCAATTTTTGGTGGCTGAGATCTGGCACGTAGCTTGAAACACAAGTGTTATTGTCAAACCATAATCAGGGAAATGACCCCTGTTAAAAACGGTTATATTCCACAGTAAATATCTGCTGTCTTACCAAAGACAGCTGTGAAAATTTTCCATGAGAACTGCTATTTCCACTTGTTCTCTTCTTTAATGTTAAGCTACTATAGATTAAATACTTTAGTCATGCAAAAACCCTCTTATTTCCTAAACAATTTAAATGTTGACAGTTACATGTTATTCTGACAGAAACTATAAATAGCTTACTACTATTTTATAGGATCAAAATATACAATTGTCTCATTTTTTTGCTTGGCCGAGGTGTGGTGCATGGAAGCTTCCCCATCCAGAGTCACCTGGACACTAACAGCCTAAATATTTTCATGTGGCCAAAACATAAACTTGCGTGTCCCAGGACTGCTGAGCAAGAAACTATTCTGGTAACATAAATATCCTCTTGTAGCTATCGAAGAGCTGAAGTGCTATGTCTTTGTGCTCTTAACGTCACCTTGCTCCAATCTCTGTAACACTTCGTGGTATGTTATGGGTTAATGCAGACAATAGGGTTTGGTGGAGAAATCAGTGGTGAAGAAACAGAGCAGAAATTGAAGAAATGGACCTCTTGCAAAAGTATTGTGTTTTGGTTGGGGTTTTTTTACAGTCTAGTGAAGGCAACTGGGAGGTTGCTTTGTATGCTGACCATTCCTGGTGTTGGGCAATTATTCAAGAGAGGCATCTGCTACTAAATGTGAATTCTGAGGAAGTGCTGTGTTTGGTTACAGGAGAGTAAGATCTGGTCCAAGATCCTATCTAGTGATTGAACTGTCATGAAGCTGGTGAGTAACCACCAGTTACTGGGCTTAAATAATACACTGACTAGTATGCTCAGCCCAATATAAATGGTAGTATTGCCAAAATACTATTTCCCATACAAATTACATGGGAAGAAAATGTTTACATTCATAATCGCACATCTCCCTGTCCACTAAAGAATTTATCCCGCTCTTCTGACTGCCCCTACAACTCCCCACCAGCTTCCTAAGCCAGATTTCCTAATCTTGTCCCCCTCGACTTCCTCTACCCTCTCCCAAAATCACAGAGCTAAAGAATCCTTGCTGGTGACGACACTGTTTGGGATAAATTTCTTTGCTGGTATTGTCCTTGGTCTGGGGAAAGATTTCTTTGTAGGACAGACAATGCTTAATTAAGAGCCTTTCTAGAGAAAAGTGGCTAAAAATGCAGTCTCTCTACTTCCAGCAAGAAGATGTCATTTGGGATACATTTGCTGATTCCCAAGACAGACACTAGGCTTTAAAATTTAGATGTGGTAACACCCTGTTGTAGACATGTGGCTTGGATCAGAGGTCAATTCCCTGTGCAAAACACCCTTCTTGTTGTCCAGTAGACATGCAGATCAGCAGCTGACCAGGCTGCTGAGCAAGAAGCCCCTAGCATGTATGTGAAATGTTAGCAGGTGCCGTGGGTTTTGGTTAACACAGTATATGGATACAGTTTCTTCCTGCTCTCACTTAGGTATTTTATACCATATTGAGCCTATATTCCTTTAAATTGGCATTCTGAAATCTGGAAAAGCATTAGGCATAGATTAGCATTAGGGTTAGACGCCAACATTGTCAACATGATGCTTTACAGGAGGGAAATGCAGGCATTTGTATGATTCAAGCATTTCCTGAGCTGGAGAGAAGGAATTTTGTGGATCAAAATGTTTAATTAAGAGTTGCCAAAACTCTGCTCAAATCTCATGTTAAATATTTAGCTCCTTTTTTGGATCTCTCTGTTATGGCCTAGCTGCTAAAATCTCCAGAGGCTTTAACAATGTGCTCTTCATGTACAATTAGAGAGCAGAGGGGGTGACCACAGTGTGAGAGATCACAAATCTTCTTCCCAAGGGTGTTTAAAAATGAGCCTAGAGGGGCTGGCACGTGTGGATGTGTAATTCATCTCTGCCACTGCAAGTGTGCGCAGGGGCAGATGAAAGATCGGACAACTCTTGCTTTTATCCCACTTGGCTCACAAATCACTTAACCATTAGCAACATGCAGATTTAAAACAAAGATAAGCAAGACAGCAAGTGATTTAATACAGATGAAACAAACTCAAGGAAGTATGTGTATAGTAGCTGGGGAAAGATAGCCTTGCTATTTCCCTGTTTATTTAAAAGAATGTGTTTCTGCCCAGTACTGACCTGTCCTACCCACATCAGACATTGGTGATGGTCTCCCTGGAATTAATATATTTCCTTAGTTACCTTTCCTCATTATTTATTTTTCACTGTTCGTTCTATGTTCCCTGGTTTAGCTGCATTGCCGGAAACTTGCCTATTTCCACTTGTTTCTGCAAAATAGAGTTGGTCCATCGCTAAGAACAGGTTAGCGCTGCCTTACTTAGTGAAATCCCATGGAAGAGAAGGCTATTTGGATATTTGGTCAGGTATTTGGTCTGTAGACCAGTCATGTTTGTTCTGCTTTCAAATGGTGGTGTGTGATTTGTAAGTTTTAAGGGTATTTTTGAGATAAATATGTAGTAACTACTTACTTAGAGAGATTAGAGCCTGCTATGGTCCTCATCATAGTTACAGGTACCTCAGTCTACTGCATTTTTTTTCACAGCAGACTTAAAAGGCAGCACAACTGCTGTTATCCCATAAGGATTCGGAAACTGAAACATAGCTCCAAACTGGGACTTCAGGCAGAACATAATTATACTTTTTCCCCCATAAATATAACCACTGCAATCTTAAGTCCCTCTTCAATTGCCAATTAACTCTAAAGGTGCCAAAAGCCTGTCCATGCTGCAGTTGCCAATATCAGTCATCACATCGTAGAATACTTTAGGTTGGAACACTGGAGGTCATCAAGCCCAAACTCAAAGCAGGGCTACCTTCAAAGTTAGTTCAGGTTGTTCAGGGCTTTGTCCAGTTGAGTTTTAAAAATCTCCAGAGTTGGAAAGTCCACAGCATCTCTAGGCAGCCTGGTTCAGAGCTTAACCATTGTGAAATTTTTTTTTTTCTTTATGTCTAATTAATCTCTTACTGCAAGGATATATTGCTTCTTGACCTTATACTATGCATCTGTGGGGAGAGCCCTGCTCTACCTTGTCTTGTAGCTGGACAGTAGTTAGATTCCCCCTTATCCTTTTCTCCAGGCAAACTCGCTCCCTTGTATGTCGTGTGCTTTATACCCCTAACCAGATGGCCCTACACTGAACTCCTTATTTCTCTCATAGTGGGGACCCAAACTGGATGCAGTATTCTAGGTATGGTCACACAAGTGCCAAATAAAGGAGAAAAATCACTTCCCTTGATCTACTTGTTATTCTCCTGTCAATGGCTGACCCTTGTTGCTGCAATAGTGTACTGCTGACTCATGTTTAATTTGACATCCACTGCGACCCCAAGTTCTTCCACAAAGTTCCTTTCTAGCCAATTTGCCCCCAACCCATACTGGTGCAGGGTGTATTATATCTTCGTATATGCATGACTTTGCATTTGGTTTTGCTGAACTTTGCAAGGTACCTCTCAGCCCATTTCTCTCATCTCTCAAAATCCTTCTGTGGGACAGCCTTGCTCTCCAGTTTATCAGTCATTGCCTCTTCTTCCACCCTTCAAGGTTCAGGAGATTGCTTTAAGTGCAATTATCCATGTCACTGATGAAGGTGATAAACTGTATTGGTCTCAGTATTGATCCCTAAGGAACACCACTCCTAACAAGCTGTTGGTTAGATTTTTGAAATAGTGACTTAGGGCATGGCTGTCCAGACAATTTTTGACCTACCTTGTAGTTGGTCTCCAGACTCTACTACTGGATTAGGAGATCTGCAAGGCGTGAAGGCAGATCATACAAAGCAGTCATAAAGTACCTCAAGCTTTTCCATGTCTTTTGCAACTTTCCCATGTCCCTTGTCACTTTCAGCAGTGGACCAACATTTTCCCTGGTTAGTTTGGTTTTTTTTTCCCTGGTATACTTACAGAAACATATCATGGTGTCCTTCACATCTCTTTCCAGTTTCAGCTCCAACGTTGGCCTTCCTGATTTCACCCCTCATGCTCAGGCAGTGCCTTTGTAATCCAGAGAAATCCACCCTCGCTTCCAGCTCCTTCACAGCTCTTTTTTTTTCTTTTTAACGTCTTGGTTTTTTCCCTCTGCTGAACATTAGTTACTGTACATCATGCAGACAGCTGGTGGAAGTCTGTTTTCGAACTCTGGAAATCACTGACCAGTATCTCCTCCCAAACTGAGATGACACTCCCTTTGTCCTCTTTATTCCTGGTTTGGAAACTCTGGTGGTTTTTTGTTTGGTTGGTTTGTTTTTTTAATATTACTCCCTTGAAAAGAAACCATGTTAGAAATGTGTGGAGACATTAATAAACTTGTTGCCAGACTTTGGGAATAACATCTATGTCAGCATATAAAAATTTTGTCTTTGTTGACATAATGTATACAACTAAAATGGATCAGAATAGGATTTCTCTAATTAGTAGCATCACTCTAGGAAGAGCTGCCATCATTTAATTGTGAGATTTTATTAGTGTATAAAATGACTGCTTTTAAATGTTTAGTCTGGAGTTAATTTCAGAGTGGGTGCTGGAAGGTGCTTCACATACTACTGCATGTCACAACCGTGCTATGAAATAAAAGTACGCAATGGTGAGCAGCATGAATCTGAGACTATAGTTAGTGTGTCACTAATGTGGCCATTAAGTTTTCATGTTATGATTTATTATGCTGTCATTACAGCGCTTTTCTTTTTGATGTATCAAACCACTACTACAGTACATATTTGTTGACATCTCATCTGTTTTAGGAAGGCAAATGATTACAAGTTACCAAGGAAACTAATAAGCAGTATGCAAGGAATGGGCTGCACAATTCGTTTTGCTAGATAGCAAGTCACTGCTGTTTTAATTTCAGTTAAATTACACCTACTTCTCACGTTGATAACATAAAAACAAACCATGTACCATTTCAAAAAGAATTCTCATAGCAATATTCATTTAGTAAATGGAAATGAGCATTGTTTTGTAGCTTATACAGATGGAAGATATAGAGGGATGTAATTTGTCGAAGGTCTTGTGTATTTTATATATGAAGTGCTGTATTTTATGAGTTTGTAAAAAACCTTCTGTTCCACTAAGTCCACAAGACTACACGACCATAGACCTTAGCATCTGAAGGAGTTTTTAAAACTGGGATATTTAAATTTGTTTTCTTACTTCGAATTGCCTGCACAGTTTGATACAAAACCTCTCATTCAGAGCTGCTGCTGTTTTGCTCTTCTGTGGAAAGAGAAGTTTGGGTAAAGCAGATCAGTGGGGTTGAAATCGATTTAGGTTGGAGACTCTGATAAAACAGGTCACGCACCCCACCTCCTGAGCAGATTACACTGATGACCTGCGCAATGCCATGAGTGAAAAATCAAATAGTTTAATTTTTTTGAAAGCAAGAGGAGATCCTCAGGGGACTGTACCTTTTGAAGCCATAATAGCTGTTGTAGGAATTGTTGTGGGTATTTACTGCGGAGGGAAATATTAAGGACCATCTGTAGCCCTAAAGAGCATTTGTTCAGGGGACTGATCTTTGGGCAAAGGACCATTAATTTTAGAAGTTATGTTCAATATTCTTTGTTATTCTTTTCTGGCCTATTCTCCTGAGCCTGACGTATTCTGGATGGCTTGGTTTATTGAGTCGTACCACATCCCCCAACCTTTCCCATGTTTGTAAGCTTCCACTCTCTGTAAGTCCACCAAAATATCTGCAAGGCAGCTGGAGAATAAAGCAAATGATGCTGCTGCCTATGCACCACTTAGATTCACTGTCAGTGGGCATGGCAGGCTGGGAGGGCATGCTTAGCTGAGTCCCAGGGGAGACAGGGAGCTAAGCAGGACATGCCTACTGCTGATGGAGTGGAAGGTGGAAAAAAGGCTAGGGATTTGAAGAGATAATATTGTGGGGTGTTGCTACCGCGGTGATTTGTTTGGTGGAGTTTTTTTTCTCCTTGTTGGGTTTGCTCTCGGTGATAGTAGAACTGCCTTCACTGTAACATTTGCTCATTACAGCTTAAGCAGAACAGATAGGCCTATTCTTAACTCCTCATATCAGTAAGGCTGAAATGAAAGTAAATGTGAGTGTTACTTGATACTGATAACCTTCAAAAACTTTGTATTAGCTGGATAGCGTACCTTAATGCCTGCAATAGGAAGGTCAGACAAGAGGGTCTGACTGTCCCTTTAGCTTTAAAATTTCTGAAACCATGGGAGATGTGACGAGATGTGCCGAAAGCCTTTTTCGCTTCTTTGTGTGTTTGGATAGCATTTCTCCAAAGTATTTTTGGCCATGGGGTTGACCAGTTCTATAATGTAATAAACTGTTGGTGGAAACAATGACATATCCACCCCTTATTAGCAGCTATTGAATTTTCAGTGTAATAATTGTTGATAGAAATACACCATGGTAATTCAGAGTACCACTTTCAGTTAATGGTGTGGGGTTTTTTCCCCCCCTATCTTTCTGGCGATATGCTGATATGAACTGGTGATCATACTGCAAGCAGCACAATAATAATTACACAAGCAAGTGCATCCTGTGAGCCCCTGTCCAGGCAAGGGACCCAAACCGTGGGCCAGAACATGAATGTAGGGAGCTGTGGAGCCACCGTAAATGTAGTTTTGTAAGCCAAAGCAGTAACTGAAAGGCAGAGTAACATCGGAATGTTACCTTTGGAACAAGAATTTTGGAAAAAATGCTTTGACAGGTTCCAAAATTTATTTTTATATATAAATATGTAAATGTATATATAAACAGGTTCCAAAAAATATATAAAAGTTTATGGAAAATTTGCTATGATACTGCAAATCTCTTGTTCTTGTACGAGTGAGGCAGTATGCATGGATATCAGGGGATACCTGGGTAAGCAGTGGATTAAGTGGATAAGAATGGATAGGTGGAAAGAAAAAGGTAGGAACGTTATGTAGAAAACCAAGTTTTCTGAGCTCAAATTCTACCTTGCCAAGCCGTATGATGAAAGTAATGTTTTCATTGATCCTGTCTATAGTCCTTATTTCCTACAGGCTTGACTTGAATACCTGGAACTGGTTTTGCAAAAGTCCTCAAAGCTTCATGGGAAATAGTAGGGAGAAAGCTTAATGGGTACTTTTTCTAACATACTTCCTCCGAAAGTAGGCAGGTAAACCTGCTGAAAATTGGCTGCACAGAAAAATTAGAAAATCACTTTGTGAAGCAAGTATCAGATACAACAATAAATATTTTACTGGTGTATACAATCATGAAACCTTTATTTTGTTTTACCGTGTTTGCAAAGACTGAAAATTTAAATGTATGATGGGATTATTTCTCAAATATTCTATAAATCTGGAAGGTAGATTACAGCCACACTTATCAGATTGGTGTGCTAGTTAATAAAGTATGCAAATGGACTAGTAATGTGAAAGTACACACTGCATGATTTACAAAGATGGAATAAGTGTTAAATTGAGGAAAGTATTTCCTGCAGAGGAAAATGCATCATCATAAATGAGAAATTGTTGCAAAAAATACTACTGTTGGGTGTTTAAGGAATTAGAAATGAAGTTGAAGTGAATGAGATGTGAACAAAAAAAAAAAATCATTCTGTAGCATCTTGTAAAAAGTAACCAGGATTAAAATTATCATAGGTAGTGTATTCAGAAAACAATTATGAAAAGACAAAATGAAATACATTCTGTAAAAGTATTAATCAAAAACAATAGTTGCAGGATGATTTTATGCCAGTCAATCTAACTTCAGATAAAGGATGAAAGCAGCATTAAGTTTAGATTCAAATTAAGGAATTAAATTATATAGTAACTCAGACAACTATTTCTGGATTTGTATAAGTAGAAGTAATTTTCCCCTGCGGAATCAAGACGAGAATTTCAAAGAATTTCTCCTGGCTAAATGCATTTTACATAAATGCATAATGCAAAAGTATAAGCTGCAGGGAGAAACATTCTGGTTATATACAAAGTTAAAATTATGTGACATTTAAAGTATAGCTCAGAATATGCATATATGGAGCACAGTGTGTTTATTTCTTGGACTCAGATCAACAACAAATTGCTTTCATGGCAGCTGCTTTAACAGAAATGCCTTAAGGGTCAAGGGGGTTGGGTCTGGCGGGGGGTCTGCCCTGGTGGAGATGAACTGTTCTCTAGCTCTCAAAAACACAAGCCAGTCAATTAAAAAGAGGCGGGGAAAAAACCCCACCAAAACATACAGGGGCAACTAAATGAAAATGGAAATTGTGATTGGAGGCATGAAACTCTTCAGTATGCAAAGAGAAAGGGAATGATAATCATTAAGATCTTATATTAAATGGCTGGATTAGACAGCACTTGGAGCAGAACTGGTGTGAGCTTTCACATGGGTTTCTACTGTACTTTCAGAAAAGTGATAAGGGCATGCTGAGGAGAATAAATGAAATATTCATGTTTTCCTAATGAGCATCAAGGGTCCCTCTATTTTCTCTTTGATATTATTCTGTCCAGGCTACTTGAAATTAAATCACAGGTGGGAAAGCCACAAGGAATAACACAATGGTGGTGATGAGGTGGTATCAGAGACTGGCAGGAGCCTCTGGGAAACGGCAGGACTAGCAGACTAGCTGCTAGCAGCAGACCATGTTTACTCATGGAATGATTCTTATTCATCCCAAAATGGAGCACAGAATCAAAAGGGATTCTAAAATTTGAAAACTTCTAGTCTAGGGGAAGGCCTGAATTGCTGGGGTGGTACTGGGAGGTGACACAATCAGAGATGCTAAAGGATGAAAAAGAAGAAATGGCAGAAAGGCAGTCTGCTTCTCATTCATGAAGTAGGGATAACTTCTTCTCGTAGAAAACATTAACATTCAGGAAAATAAATATTACTTTAGACACTTAGGGCTAAACTTCAAAAGGTGCAGCTACATTGAACTGGAAAATTCCCGGGTGGCCTCGCAGAGCCACCTTAGAGTCAATGGAGTCTCACATGAAGTACTCCAGGCTCCTGAAACAACACCCATCCTGCATGCAGCTTGGCATCTGCCTGAGAGGTGGAAGAGCAAGACCAAAGGCCCTCTAAAGCCAAGGGGGTGAAGCCCTCCTCCCACTGCTCTAGGCATAGGCTTGTTGCATATACCTGGTATAATTTCTGTGAATGTGCAGGAGCTGAGACCTATGAAAATGTATGTTAAACCACAACGCAAGAAGTGTTAAGGTTATTTATTTAGGCACGGTAAGGGAGGATGGTCTGCTCTGTGATTCTGCATTAGACAAATGCACTGAGGCTGTTTCTACACTATAATTCAGTATAGGTGTGGGATATTTGTTAAAGAGACAGAACCGCCTTCCTGTCATGCTTTTGTGCAGTCACTAACCTGCCTAGTCACAAAAACTGTCTCTGTACCTTTAGCCCTTTGAATACTAAACCTTGCTGGGCACCTTCTAGTTTTGGAACATGTAACAAGGAATCACAAAGAAGTCTTGATCAGCCATTTTGCATTGGCTTTCAAGGGAAGAAGCATACTAAGAGCCTCCAAGCTTGGTTAATGAAAAACAGTATGTGAAGTGGAGTTTTGCAGTCTAATCTGGGAATGGCAAGATCACATTGTATGCAGAGGTCAGGATTTCAGCCCCGACCTCCCCACTCCCCATTAAGGCAGATTTAACAGGCTTAGTAATACAAATATATGTTGCATTACAAATGAACTAAATAAGGAGAAGGCGGCAGAAAAATTAATTTCTTGGATGGTACAGGAAGCAAAGAATAATCGCAAAAGCTACTTTCAAGAAATACTAGGAAATAGCTGTGGTCTGCTACTCTGACTTGGAAGAAAAGAGTAGACTGAAACTTGAAAATCACTTTGGTAGGCTCTATAAGGATGGACCCAAGCAGATTTTTAATAATCTTTCCTAATAGCCTGATATTTATATCAAGCAAGAAACACTCGCACAATTAAAAACACGTATTGAAACAATGATCCTACAGAGCATCAACTGCTCTGTAGTACAAATGACTAAAACAAAATCCCTTAAGAAATATTATCATAAAGTTACCTTTTATTTCCCTGTCATAAAGTTACCCTTTATTTCCTTGAAGCAGTGCTAGTTGTACATGCTGTCTTATAGAGTCAAGTCTTGCAGTCAAATTCATTGACATGTATTTGGGTGGCAAACTATTTTTAAATAATGAAAGACTAGAGACAAATCACCATCATTAGTGCAGAAGGCGAGGTCCGGTATGGGACCATGCACTTGATCCATGCACAGTACAAAGTTAATAATCTCTCTTAAAGTTTTCTATATTCGGCTTCATTAATCTAGACAAGGTCTAGATACAGCAGTGGCAGAATGAATAATTTGAAATCAAATCCCTGAAACTGAAGGAAAAGGATCAGTGCACCAGCTGGCTCTTGTTCACCCTTGCAGAAATATATTCTTTTAAAAATATACTTTGGTTTGAATTTCAATGCTTGTAAAGGTTGAGATATACAGATTGAGACACTGACCTTTCCTTTTCCTCCTTAGGTGAAATAGAACACAAGCAATGTCCATGCAATCATCCACAGACAAAAAAAAAAAAAAAAAGGTGAAGCATACAAGTGTTTCAGTGATGTAAGGATAAAAGTCAGCCTTGTAATTCTCTGAAAGGAAAAGAGGTCATGTTTGGGACTTCGGTCAAATCACCCTGGGAGTTTTCTAAAAGACCCTGAATTACTCTTTTTGACAAAGCAATTAAAATATGAAAAGCAGAGGAAGTCACCCAGTACATACTAAAATTTATAGAGAATGGAAGGCACTTTGACCCTGTCAATATGATTGAGAACCAAACAAAATCCTCCCAAAAGGACCTGCAGCAGAAAGGATGGCAGAGTTCAAAACGGCGTTTAATGAGGCGCATCCAATACAGAACAGCACAAGTCCAGTGTTTGGACTTCAAGTTGTGATTGCAGTGCTGGCAGCATGAGTAAAACCCCGGGTCATCCCTCCAAGCATGCTACTCTGCCCGTGATACCAATGATGCCTTTCTCTGTCCCACTTAATCTCGCACCAAGGGAGCAAGGAAGGCCTGTTGACTTAAGTATTTAAGTGACAGGTTTGCACCTCAGTAGCCTGCAGATCTTCCTTCCCTCTTCTGCCTAGTGCTCGAAGGGTAAGCTATTATAAAAGAGCTGAGTGGTAAGAAATCACAACCCAGGTGTGTTTTACCAGATTATCGCTATCTCTGTCTTTACTGGGATTATGTTTGATTATGACAGCATGCATGAAGTGACACCTGAAAATATTTCCTGGACCAAGCCCCTGGGGTACTAAGCAGAAGAAATCCAGATTCTGGATCCTGATTAAGCTTATGAGGGGTGAGCAACTGCAAGCTGCTTGGAGAGAGGCTGCGCACAGCCAGAAACTGAGCTCTGGCTCTGGAGAGCCTCTAGAGCAGGTTGAGATGTCTCTGCAGGGAAAGGACAGCTGAATGCTGACTGTTTAGGGATCACAGCACACGTGTTGGACTGCACACGTATGAATTTTACCCAAGTCCAGTTTCAGCACAGCTGAACAGCTAGTGTAGATGATCTAATAGCTTTTTAATAGACCTAGGTCTGTGTGCCCAATTATGACCTTCTCAGTCATAATCGGTTATGACCAGCCAAGCGCTTCCACTGCTTATTCACATAACGCCTTTAAGACCTGAGAACATATGGGGTTACAATGACGTTCACGAGAATTATGCATGCATATTGATGGATGATTTTATCACCAAATGTATATGTGTATAAAATGTGTTCTCACTGGCCCCATAAATAACAGCATGCAGCATTTATTAGCAGACTAATAGAGAGAGGTTGTCTCACTCATTTTTGGCCAGCAGCAAAGCATTCAGCGTATTAGATGCTGTTAATTACTTTGTTTTAAATATGTTATAATATATAAAGCTCCTGCAATTTCCCTTCTCTTTTCTCCTGCACTCTTTTGCGTCTCTGTGCTGAGGGCAGCTGCCCAGGAGCAGCACGGCAGACTGGTCTGCCAGGGAAGGGGAGTGGGGAGCCAAACGCAATCATGCAGCCGGCAGGGCAGGGGTCTAATCCGGCAGGCTTGGGGGTGGCCGCCACGCTCAGCTGAGAGCCCACATTGCAGTGAAAAAGCAGGTCTGAGGCTAGGCTGGGAAGCTGGTCTGCGGGTCAAGGTCCAGGTCTAGACTGCCACGTTGCAGCCCAGCTGAGATGCTGCTGCACCATAGCTCAAGCAGGGACTGAGGGTGAGAGCCTTCACTTACAAGTGGCCCCCAAGAAAGGTGTAGGGGGGCATCCTTTGCTGGGGCTGCTTCTAGCTTTCCTCATTACAGCTTCCTTTAAGGCCTCCAGCTGTGCAGTTTGGATGCTGGCCCAAGCCCAGGCAGCTGAAGCCCTGGGTGTGGGGGATGGCTGGTGTCCTGCTCACCTTCCCACTGCAGCAAAAGCAGATGGGAGGTTCCTGCCTATGATGTACTCTATTTTTATTCATATGAGGGGAGACTTCTGCCCCACAGCTCTTTGCAAACTTGAGAAGCGTAATTTGTTGGGTTTTCTCTTCTCTTTCTCTTCTCTTTCTCTTCTCTTTCTCTTCTCCTCCTCCTCTGCTGCTGTTGAGCACAATCAGTGCTTCAGGAGGAAATGCAATCTCAGCAGATCTGATTGCACATGCAGGACAGATTACCTGGATAGAGGGTTATACAGCAAATAATGGGTAGGTTAGACTGGGAACAGCTGACTTCAGAGCTCTCAAAGGGCCTGCCAAGTGCTAAACGGCCAGACCCACCCAGTTATGCATGAGCACTGATTGCTATATGGACACCCCGAGCTCTGCCAGTCCCCTCTGTGGTGCCCCAGGCTCAGGGTGCTCAAGGTGGGTGCAATCAAGGAGGGTGGCTCAGTGGTGCAGCCCTGCAGGACCATCTTTTGCGTCCTATTGGGCTCTGTGCAATAAGGTATGAAGCACCAATGATTTCTGTTAAGTTGAGGCACTTCTGTACATTATTAATGTGGTTTTTTGACTTTCCAAGAGAAAGCACTGTATAAATTTAAGTAGTGACCACAATGAAATCCAGTACGATTAGATGAAGTCAGTCAGTGTCAGTAAACCTGATAGGGTATCTGAAATGAATATTTTTATTCAAGGATTTGGCTAGCTTGTAATGGGACAGGTACGACTGGTATAGATTTAGATACACGTGCTGAGCTGTCCCATAATTACATAGAGAAGCTTTTGCAAACGCTTCTTTTTTTCTCCGTTTGGATTGGTAAATTGTATAAATCCAGAGATGAATGAGGTACTGCCACTAGTCAACAGAATTGGATCTATCTTCATACTAACTGACTTCTTAGAGTTGTAGAGATTTGTGCTCCTCTTGGCAGTCAGCAAGAGAATGTGCAGGTTTAGTTTTGAGACCATCCTGACAAGAGGTTTCCTGACAAATGACTCTCTCATGAGATTTCAGACATGTAATTTAAATCATCCCTACAGCATGTATACTGCACCCTGATGTACTGTATCCTGGTGAGCAGGTTTGGAAAAAGAAACAGCTGCTGGAAGAAGAGCAGGTATCATTCTCACAGCAGAGATAAAAATGAATACAAGAGAAGAGACATCTGTATGACCCATGAGGTATAACAGCTTACATGCTTACATTAAAGAGGGAGGACAGGAGAATTTGCTTCAGTCACATGGAAGTACTCAGTTCAGAAAGGGAAAAGCTCTTTCAGCTACAGCTTAGGTTGAAAGTCTTCAGTATGTGAGCAAGAAACACTGTTTTTATGGGGTTTGAAACAAATCTTGATTACTGAACAAAGAGTGTGACAATCACTTATGTGAGAGAGGATGCTATAAGGGTCTAAATGTGGTCCCAAGTACTGTTGCTTATCATGTCTGAGTGTTGCTATGCTGTACACTGGGGGAATTAGACTGAGCGTTTAACTCTGAGTGTTACAGAAGTATATGTTTAAGAGGCTCTGGTTTGCATCAGTTAGGACCAGTGTGTGTTTTATTCAGAGCTTTAAGGCAGATAAGACCCAGAGACTGAAGCAGACCTCTGTCAGATGCTCTGAGTGACTCTGAATAACCCAGGAGCTGGCCAAGCAGTGTATAAATGGCTCCCTTTTCTGCAAATTACTTCCTCAATAATGCATATATCACAATAATCCTTTCCTGGGGATTCTTCCCAAAACTAAAAAGCTTAACAGCTGATGTACCCTAGAAAGTTATGGAAATGAAACAACAAGGGGAGGAGAAAGGGATTTACTTATCTTATATGTTCCAAGTAGTTCCTAGTGTGGTTTAAATAAGTTCTGTGTAACAGGAAGGTTTTTCACATGTTATATATACATTAAAATCCCTAGCATGGCTAAAACTCATTAAAGACACACAAGTGTGTTAATCCAGGGCATGTCATGGTGTCTTAATTAAAAAAAAACCAAACAATTTGAGCACAGGGAGTAGAGGTAAACATACATCAGGAACCAAAATAGTCACATCTCAAATACCTGCCTTTGGTGTGTTTCTAGTTATGCACTTACTTGTTTATAATCGCTTGTTATGCTGAGTCCTGCCCATGGACTTTGTTCTGGGCTTCACTTAGCAATTCCTGTATTTGTCCACTGAGCCTACAACTAAATGGCTTCAAGAGTTGTGTAAAAAGTCCTAGCAAGGCTGCACATCTCCAGACTATGCTTTTGAGCATTCTTTAGCATCTCAATAGGAGCTGCTGGCCTTTGTATATTTTGGTCTAAAGTATGGTTTGTCATCTATTTACTTACTTGCTGGTTAACTTGGGAATCAGGCACCTTTTTGTTCATTTAAAAAATAATAATAAAAAATTAAAAGCTTGGCCCAAGATATAACAGAGCTGACCCTATAGATGTTCCCTTAATGTTTTGTTGTTTTTACGTTTCATGCTGTTTCATAAGGAGAAATTAAACATAGAAATATTTTTTAAAAATCCTCCATGGTGTTTTTTTAATTGCATAATACCAGATGTTGTGAAGTTAGCCTTCTTTTTTTTTTTTTTCTTTTTTTTTTTTTTGAGTCATTTGGTATGTTTTTTTCTATTAGGACAGTTGTAGAAAAGGTGGGGAGCTGAGCAGTGAGCCCAGACTGGAGCCAGAAAACAAGGAGAACTGAATGCAGGGACTTGCCAAGTTTCTTGCTTTCCCGCTGGGAAGAACAGCACTTCCCAAGTCTCAGGCATCCAGAGGGGAATTTTCTGGCTCTTTAGAGCAAGTATAATGATGAATGATACAGTGCCTTTTTTCCCCATTTCTCCTTCATCTAAACTGCAAATGAAATCAGACTGTGCCTTTCTCTGAAACTAAGATTTTATTAAAAAAGCAGACAAAAAGTTCGCAGAATTTAGAGGAAACCTGTGCAAAAGAAATGTCAGCTATTGTAAAGCAGCAACCTGAAAAAGAAAAGAAAACTTCTCTAACTGCATCCTACAGCTCTGAACATATTTTACTGGAAAAGAAAGGTTTTAAGAACCCTAAAACTGTATGACATTGTGTCATACATTGCCTGGTTTACTTCTATCTCCAAATATGCACCTGAATCATTGTGAAATTCATTCTTTTCAAAACTTCATGGTTTATGCAGGCATTTGGTATCTTCTGTCAGATAAATAGATTCCTTAAGTTGATAACCTCATGGAAGTTATCCTGCTCTTTTGCATTTCACTGAACTCCATCAATAACAAATGTCAAGCACTGCTCATATTGGTTCCATTCAAGAGAAGAATTCAAGAAAAGCTAGTGAAAAATTTTACATCTGATCAAGTGTTTGAGAATCCCTGAAGATTGAATTACAAAGAGTTGTAGTGAAACTGAGTGTCAGCTGCGTGAGGAATAATGGAAAATCATCCATCCCTTTGAGCGTGTCATGGGAAGGAGCTTGGGGAGCACTATAGAGAAAAACATAAATGGTTGTCTAATCCATGGATTTTCTAATGGATTCTTATGGAAATTTTTTTTATGGATATCGACTTTGGTGTGTGTATTGTATACATGCACTCAATAACAAAAGTCATGTTCATAGCAATGAATCTGGATTATATATTTGAATTTATATACTAGGAAATGAGTCTGAGTTCCTGCTCTGATCTTTGCAAGTTGATCTGAGCTGATGAAAGCAGTGTCACTGAAAACTGTTAGGAGACAGACCTATTAGTTTTACCTATCTCGTGTGGAACTTCAGTTCTGTAAAGTCTCAGCAGGGGCACTACAAGCATCAGTTATTTCCTCCCTAGCTGTAGCTAACTGGAGCAATAGTGTTGCAAGAAGCAGCTTCAGGAGTCTACAGAGTGCTAACTAAAATGCAGCAAAATGATGAGCTTTTGATATCAAGAGTTTCTTTACTCTACATGTTGCCATAAGAGTGGGAGGAGAGGAAAAACATGGTGTGGCAGTCTGGAAAGTAAGAAAGTTGGCTCTCCAGAATAGGTCCGTGCTGAAAAGGGAGAAAACGGTGATGCATAAGAGAGCATGTCCTGAGGATGAAGAGTCGGAGAAATTATCTTACATATATTTACAAAAAGGTGGACAAAAATATTGTGTTCTTTGGCACAGTTTACGGAAGAAACAGATTACAAGGGACATGTGACAGCTTGTGGTATGTAAGCTCTTTTCACGTGGGCTTCATTCTCACAGATGCTCACCAGCAGGAGGATGAAAGAGGTAGTATCCCTGAAGCAATCTTTGTTAATGTCTCATCTCACAAATCATTGCAAAGTAAAGCTGGATGAATGGGAAAAGCCAGTAGATTATTTCAACACAAACTGCCATTAAAATCTTTCTCAAGAAGGAATCATATAATAAAGCAAACTGTTAGTGGTCACTGGAACTTGGAAACTGGAAGTAAATTAGGAGGGAAACTTAGATAAACCAAAAAGTTGTAAAGAATTGTTTGGAAAAATTACACTGGCTGTTGGTGGGTTTTATTAATTGCATTCAGTGACGATATTGAAAATGAAAGTGAGGGAAGCACTAACAGTGATGTCAGCAAATATTTAGACACACCCACAGAGCACAAAAGAATAAAAACTGATTAAAACCAATGCTGACATAATGGCTGGATGGTGAAACAGATGTTCTCACCAGTAAAAGCAGCAGCCTTTTTTCAGCGTTTGGAAGACTGAAACACAGGGAAAAGATCTGCAATGCCTCCTAATGTCGTTATTAGACAGGGATAGTAAAAATAACATCCTCAAATTTGCTTGTAAGGTAGATCAATCATATTCATATTAGTCAGATTATTGTCTAGAGGCACAACTAATGAATTCGCCTTACTTCTAATATTGCTCTTTCATAAAGTGTGAAAAACCTTTTTTTACAAACATTTACCAAGTTTATACTGCCTTTTGAAGATCTTTGTTCCTGTCAATAGTTTCAGTAAAGGTTATGCAATGTGGGGTAAGGGAAGGAATTTGTGGAACTTAAAAATTTAGAAATTGGAAAATATTTTTAATACTGTTGTTATTTTAAAAAGATAATCTATCTTATTCCTCAACAATACTGAAAACCTATTTGGAGCGGAATTAGTGGTCTGCAGAGATCACTGGGTTTCTTTAGGATTAAAATCTATTCACAGTAGATTTGGGGGATAGAGATTCAATTTAAATGTGTGATTGATATGTTTGTATACCTTATCCTAATTTGGAATTCAAATTTTAGATGTCGTATTATGATCTCTAGTGTTTTCATGGAAATATAATAATACTTTATGTTGTGAATGGTCAGCTTGTTGCCAAAAGCAAACCATGATTATTACAGATATCTACTATCAGTGAGTAGAAACTACTGAGAAAAGAAATTATTCCTTTCCAGAAGGAGGCCTTGATAAATCTAAATTGAAAGTAAAACCAATTGAAAAAGAAACTGTTTTCCTGCAGGTGTTAGGCAGGTAAAGTTCCCCTTGAACGGATGAGAAATAACAGGCTTGAGTCCAAAATGACCCCATTCATACCTTCAGCCAGTTTTAGACATGAAAAGAAATCGTTCACACAATGAGAACTCAGAATCTGCAAGGACAAAAAAAACCATTACCACCGCAGATTGAGTTAGGTTTGGACCTGGCTTCTCTCTGAATACTGGCCATATGTTTCATTCAGGTGGCCCTCTCTCCCAGACCGGGTATTGTAGAACAGATTTCACACCATTTAAAGATAGATTTTACTGTCGTTCCTTAGTTCTAACAATCATCAGAGATTCCAAAAATACTTCTCTTTAGGTGATATTCTGTCCCCAGATATCATCTTTAAAGCCTGGTATAAATAGATATTTTTAAAAGCTAACAGCAAGTTTAGCCCCAAGCCACAGAAACAGAAATATTCTGTGGTAAATTCTTCATAAACATCAGATAAAACAAAGTCACTGCTTTTTTCACAGAGAACTTGCAGTCTAAAGATCAGCTAGAGATAGCTGTAGTATATAGACAGTAAAAGGAACAAAAGGATCAGTATTTGCTTGTTGTGATAGGCAGTGGCTCAGGCTACTAATTGCTAGATTTAACAGTCATCAATATTTGTGTAAAGGTTGAAAGGAGGGACATTTTTAAACACTGAAAGGAGAAATTTTCAGAAGTGCACAGAGATAGTTCCCCCTGCAGCTAAGGGGAAGCCTGGGAGTAGCATGAAGCTGATACTGTGGAAACTTGGTAAGCGTAAAAGGTGGGTCTGTGGAGGAGTGGGAAACAGAGGTTGATATTTCATGGTGAGTGGGACACGATAGGCACGAGGTTTGGTGGAATGGAAGAGAGGCATGTGGAGAAATGCAAAGGGAGAATGACATAATCCAATCACACGGTTTGTATACATCCAAAACAATCTCTTGCCATTCAGTCAAAAAAGTATGCAGGGCATGCGTTTAGACTTTGGGTCTCCTGGATCCTACAGAATTGATATAGTTAGTGAGATTCTTCCAATTAAAAATAACCCCTGAGGTCAGAGTACTCAACCAGAATGGCAGAGGGACAGTTTCAAGGCCTGTAAGAGCAGGAAACTGATGTTTCAGGCATCGTTTTGAACAAGTATGGGCAGGGTAAGGTTGAAGAGAAGCAGATGTTACAGCTATAAGGTAAGAGCTTAAATACGGAAAGAGGCAAGATAAAATTTAAGGGTAGAGTTCGTGAGGAAAAAAAAAATGTAAAGAAAATCTCATGAGAACTTGCCAACGCATTGTCTCACGAAAAGAATTCGTCTTTGTAGAAGTTGCTCCTGAACCCAACCAGGACTCCAGTACTTCCCAGTAAGGTCCAGGCAAGAAATCTTTACCATTGCTGTCAATTTGCCCTCCTAATTTCAGTGTGGTTGACCAGTGAACAAAGTCATCCTGTGAGGTTGAAGCCACTTTATATGATGGGCATTATTTGGATTTGTAAATATTTTATCTATCTATCTGCTCCATTGTATTTTTTTCCAGATACGTTATAAGTATATTTTGTAAAACAAGAAGAAATGAATTATGAGCAAAGGAACATACTATTCCAACTGTGTTGGAGGAGGTAAGAATAGGGAGGGAATTAGATAAATATAAATGTTTATAAAACATTTTTCAGCAATATTAGCTGGCAGGATTTCTTTGAAATCTGTGACAAACTTGGGAACAGGATAGCAAGACTAAAGATAAAGTTCAGCTTTAAATATTTCCTCTGATACTTTTTCAGTCTTTTTTTCTTTTTCCCTTAATACCTTTTCCTGCTTTTAATTGAGACCTTAAGGGAAGGAAGTATATTATAATTTATGCTAATGAGTTTCCGTCCCTGGCGTCATTTTCTCTCTTCTGGTGTCATAGTAGCAAGACTTATTTTGCTAGGTTATGAAGAAGGGAGAAAGCTCTACTAAAACTTCTGTGCCAGGAAGAAACAACAACAACAAAAAAGGGAATAAAAGATTTTGCAGGTCAAATGCATTGTAAAATGCATGGTGAGATAGTCCGTGGTTTCCCTATGCCTAAGGCCTTTGTAGCATTTCAAACAATGCCTATTAGAGGAACCAGGACTCTTCAAAGAATCTGAAAGTGAAGGTTATGAGTGGACCACAAAGTGGGAATTCCCTGCAACATGTCCCCTAGTCCTACTCTGCCAAAGAGCTGGTACGTGGGTGTCCGCATGTGACTGGATCCCATCCAGTGCATGTTTAGGACACAGATGTGCACCCAGATGCGGGAATTTGTGTCCCATGGGAAAGTTCTTTCAGCTGGAAAACCTCAGGGAATTATAGTCCTGGCCTTGAACAACGGAAGCACAGGTTCATGGCAAGTGCAGAGGTCAAGCCTGATCCCTTGATATAACACAAGTTGAGGTCCCAGTATCTCTTTTTTTGACCAGAAATGTTACTGAGGAATTAGGAAGTCTTTCCTGACACAGGTATTGCTGAACTGGATTTAGTTCCTGAGGCAAAGGGACAGATGGACTTGATGGAATGTCATTTACAAGTAGGAATGAACATTTTATTAATTGAAAAAAAGCCTTTATTTCCCTTGATACTTGTGGATTTTAAGACATATTTATGTCGATTTTTTTTCTTCTTAATCTGCCTACAGTGATGACATGAAATTATTTTAATTCCTAGTGCTCTATATTCAACAGTGGTTTTCAGTCTGCAGCTCAGACTTGAGTGTCCACAGGCTAGTTCTGAGTGTGCTGTGAAAGGTAAATAAAGAACAACAAAACAATTCTCAGAATTATAGTAGTTTTATATTCACTATGTAAATTCTGCCCCCTCCTAGAATCTTTTTAAGTGTCCACTGACAAAGAAGTTTGAAAATTGCTTCTCTGGAGAAAAGCAAGAGTAAATGTTAGTTCAGGTTTGTTGGCTTTTAATTTTTCTTGCCTTACAACTTTAGCATCATACAGGAAGAGAACAATAACTTATTGCTAGACGGTAATGTACCATAATACTTCAAGGTTAAAAATTTCCGGCATACAGAACAGTAATATACATGCTATTACAGGCATTACAACCCGGTGTTGCAGTCTTAGGACAAAAACTATAACGAGAGTGAGAAAAAGGATTATGCTGATCTTTCATTTAAGTAAAAATATTAGGAAAAACTATGAATTTCTTGTGGGTGTAGTTTCCATAAAATATTCTTTTACTTTTCCTCTGACCTTTTCTTGAAAATCATTTTGAGCTTTCCACACATCAAACAAATATGTCGATAAGAGACTACCATGACTTTCCTGGGCAAATTAAAGTTTGTGTTAACACTCAGTGTCCTAGTTAGGATCCAGTTCTGAAAATAAACTCATGGTATGTGCAACCAGTTACAGAGGTAAAGACTTTATCTGTTAAAATATATTTAGTGCAGGGACTGGCTTCTTTTGTGTTCTGTAGAGGCCTGAGTTCATGGTCAGTGCTATATAAATACAATTTTAAAAGCCTTTGTTTGTGACTTTTAATATGTTTAATTCAGTTCTTTAATACAGCCAAGTCAGGAGTTTATTCAATTTGATGATTAAGTAGAAATGTGTTTCTACCTTTTTAATTCTGATATTTTTTTAAATTCGTAACAGTTTCTTTTGCCCAGTACCACTTACAAAGATGTGGTCTTGATCTGATTTGTATGGTGCTTTTTGTTCTCATATTCCAGAACCATAAAATTCATTTTAATATTTAATTAAAAAAACTGCTAAGTCAACTGATTATTAAGTAGATGTGCTTGTACTAGTGACAGTATTGAATATATTATGCTATTCATCTGCTGTAATTATGTTTTCTCCTTTTATCAGACCTAAGCAGTGAAGCTGAGTTACTTACCTCAGATCTGGCTATGGCTGATGAAAATTACATAGCTACGACAAGATTATTTTTTGTGAAGAAGACACAATAAGAACAAATGGCAGATACCTGATTTGCTACCTTGTGTTCACTGTTGTTGTCTACAAAGCAGAGACTAATTTGAATCATTGGTTGGTTTTAAGCAAATACATATGAACATTTGTAATATCACACAAAGATATTTGTATAAATATTTAATATAAATCTCTCTCTTGTAACTTCCTTTGCTTCTAGCTCTTGACTCCACGACCATTGTGACTTGCGCTTTTGTCATTTTCAGGCAGCAATATTTAAGCTCACCATAGGGAACAAAACATGAGAGCCAGGATCCGCAGAGCCGTTTCCCAGCCCCTCGCAGTGCGACCCCGCTCTGCTGGGTGCACTGGTGGCTGTATTACTTCCCGAGGAAGTCTAAGGTTTGATGTTTGCTCTGTGAAGCCCTACATGTCCTTAGCAGTTGCAATCAGTCTTCTGGGAAACACAGAATGCCTGGGGAGAACAGAAGTCACTTTTTTTTGGCAGAACTGGGGTCTGGCAGTTTTTGACAGAGCTATTTGGTTGACATCATGGTCCATGCCTAGTGTAGGTCTCACAAAATCTGCATGAAGTGTTGGGCGCGTGCTTCTCGAAAATGTGCTTGAAACAGTGAAAATCCAATTTCTGTAAATACTTCTAGGGTATTATCAAAGCTGTAATGGTTGAAATAACTTGAGTTCCTACAGTTAGTTTAAGACTAGAAGGTAAAATCTTTCTGGATTGGATGCTCAGGAGCAGAGGGACTTGCTAATTAGATTTAATTGTGTCAGCCTGCGGTGCCTGATAAAATTCAAATCAAATACTTTGTTGGCATGATGAGCCATGTAAAGCACTGCCAAACTGTTTAAAAAAAAAAAAAAAAAAAAGAAAGAAGCAGATCCTCAGACGCTCTGCTTCTGGCTGGAGGTACTGCCTGCCCAGCATTACTCTACCTTGTGACTGGGGATTTTATTCTCTGTCTGCATTTATCTCTATTGTTACATCCTCATTTGACTCCAAGTTTCTTCACAGCGGACTGCTGTTGCTGCTTTGTGTGCCTATCTCAAAGAGGGTGACTGTTCCTACAAGGAACAATGTCCCTGGCTGTACGTGGTTGGAATCAGATAAATGAAAGATCATGGGGCTGGAGAGAGACTGTGACAGGGGAAATGTGCCTGAAGCAGGCAGGCATTTGAGCTGAAGAGAGGGCAGATACTAAGGACTGTTAGGAACTGAAGTGATTTTTTTTTTTTTTTTGGCAGTTAAAAAAAAAATAGGTTGATAGTTTAGCTTGCCTCAGGCAGAGAAAATAGTTTTCAATACAGAGGAAGCACAGAGGCTGGTGACAAGAAGAAGGCAGTCTGGAGTGATGAAGTGAGCTGTTGGTGAAATGGAATGTATTCTGCATAATCAGTGCCTCTTACAAAACACCAGTGTTGCAGTGTAACATTGCTAGGGATCAGCCTGCTGGAGAGAGGTGAGGTAATGTGAGGAGTCCGAGGAATGTCAAATTACCTGTCTGACGAAGTACGTGAGCATGGTGTTCATGAATATTCTAATGTATTACCAAAGCAGGAGCTAAGCTGTGTTTGCTTGAGAATGAGGATGAATCCTCTCTTTCCCTGACATAATTTCCTACCTAGGAAATGATGCTGGCCTGTGTGCTGAGATACAGACCTATTAATTATAGGTGTCTCCTTCATATGTGCTCTGCCTGTACCAAGTCCTGAGCCAGGATACTGGAGAGCTGGGATGTACCTCTGACTGTGCCGCAAACGGACAGCTTGGCTTTGGGCACTTCAGTGGTCTGTGCTCCTTTCTCCCTTCCTCAGTCTCCTCTGAAAATACCCGAGGGCACAGGTAATCCTCTCCTTTTTCTAGGGACTCTGGCACAGTGTGCATGAACTAGGGTTTTTAAGCTCTACTATATTCAACATATGTTACTTTTTATTATTTTTTTGCCAGGTTTTGGATGAGAAGTCATGGGATTTTGGATTAAGGCATATGTTTGACGTGTCTTTCCCATCCCTCTAAGGGTAGAAAGAAGAGGTTGGGCACACCCCTGTAAGAGTATACGGGGATAGGAAAGGTGCAGAGGAGACCTGGAGATGGATGGCTCTGACAATCTGAGTTACTGTGACTTCACCAGAACCGTTGTGTCATGATGACTGACTGTGTACATGTCCTTGCCTGCCAGGGACAGACAGCAAGACAAAACATTTTAGCTTCAAGCCTCTTCCAGTATGGTAATGCTGTTGTGTGTCTAAGCCACTTGCTGTTTTTCCAGTTATAGCTTTGGTTTTTTCTCTTCCTTTAGAAGAAAACAAAATAAAGTATCACAGAGTCTCCTGCTGGCCTGCATATCCTATAAATGAACCACCCTTTCCACTGCCCTGCTCGTTACTGGAATTACTCTCGGCAAAAATATTTAGTATTTATGTGTTGGCAATCTGTGTATTAGGGAGAGATGAGAAAGTGGTCATCATTAAGATGAGAAAAGAGAGCAAATCTGAGGAGCTAAGGGGATTATGCTGTGAGGGAGAGAGAAGTGAGACTGCTAGTATCTGAAAGAAATTCGTGTTAGGAATGAGGACAAGGTGGTAGAAATCTGAGAGTAGGGAAACTGCAAGGAAGAGAGGCTGAGAGAGTCTGGAGACCAAGGCTGTAGAATGAAAAACAAAATTATCCATGTACTGTGGTAAGGTTTTCACATTGGTTTTCCAATAACATAAAGTAGGAATGCGGAGAGTACAGTGCAGGTTATTATCAGAAGAATAAGGGATCGTAGTTCCAAGGTGTGATGCTCGCAGCAGACTGCCTAAAATTTCTAGCAACAGTTAAGGGACAGCCCTAGTCTCATGTATTAATAACAATTTAATCATGGCCCAAAAATTTTCTAGGCTTCTTTGCAAAACTTGCACTCCATATTGCTGTAGCTAGATCGCTATTAACTCTTGAGCTGGCTGATGGAAAGCTGCCTCACTATTGTGAGAGCAAGTTAGACATACTGCTGGCTTTCATGGAGTTTATTATATGCCCTCCTCTTTTTTTAGAAAATGTATGTAAATTTCTAAGTCATTTAAGTGCTTTGAAAAACCTACTCTTAATCTCAGTGCTGTGAAACTATGAGTGGGAAGATGCTTATAAGGTTACATTGGGTAAAGCCTTTGGCACTGTTCACTACAGCAGTAAAAATTCAATGAGGAAGTGTTGAAATCGTGTCAGAGGAAATTGTTCCAGCAGGGAACTCAAGACTATAAAAATAAATATATATTGCTGCCTTGTGAAATGTTAATAGACAATTTGAAAAAAAAAGACCTTGGGCCTTGTAGTCCAGATGTTGAAAAAAAAATTGCAAAATGTCATTTAAACTGTTTTCCTTGTGATAGACTCAAGGGTGGGGCAGAAATCTCGGCATCCATTCGGTCTCACTAACCTTGAAATGACTGGAATAAATCTCTGTGTAGCAGGACAGAGTTTACTTGTGAAGCCACCTTTTTGTTTTAGTAGAAATATGAAGACAATACAATATGGAAGGGAGACCATAAGAAAGTCTTACACTTAGTATCACTCCGGAAAGCAGTGCTAAAGTGGGCTTATGTAATTATTCTACATTACAACTAAAAATATTAGGGGAAAAAAAAAGTTATATGTGATAAAGCAGAAAACACTGTGAAGTCCGGTGGCAAGTTCACTCAAATTAAACCCATTTGCTAGGCTTTGCAAAAATAAGTGTTTTTTACACAACAGAGAGTTGTTATCAGTGTTTCTCAAGCAGTGTCTCACAAGTGTACTGAAAAACACAGAAAAAGTGAAGCATAACCTAATAGAAATGTTTCCTTTTGTTTGGCTCATTTTGACGTTTATTGTGCAGACCTGCTGCTCTCTTTGGGTGAAATTTCTCTCTCTGCAGAGCAGAAACACATATGTTACAATTAAAACCCTATTTTCAGTGCTAAAGTGGGCCTTCCATGGTGCATAGACCCTGTGTTGAAGTAATTTCCGTGTTATTACTTTCTCAATACTTTATGTCTAGAGTAAGTTATACCATGTTCTCAGCAAGTATTTATGTGAGGAACATGGTTTAAGGCAGCATATAATTTTCAAAATAGACAGAGGGTAAAAGAAAGGATACAGAGGTTTTCATGTGGCTATTGTTACTGTTTACCCTTGCTATCTAGTTCTCTGTGACATGGCAGTTGCATAAAACACATTCTACTGATGAAAAACACAGGTTTTTTAAAAAAAAGTTCTTTTTTTTTAAAGTCTGACCTTCTTCCAAGTCAGAACAAGGGCAGTATAGTCAGTTTTAATGCATTAGAATGGCTAATCTGGAATTGCCGCTTCTGGATAATCTTTTGTGTTTCCTGCTGTTTTCTTTAAATACTTCCAGCTGCATAACTACTGTAATAGCTATCCTAATTTTCAGCCAATGGCCAAGACAACATGAAACTTCACTCCGGGCCAGTTTGATTCTTAGTTTTGCATTTGACTTCGGTGGAAGTTAAAGCACACATTTAAAACTCTAGTAGAATACAAAGGTTTCTGATAACCACAGTGGTGTTCATTTATAATCTCTACTAAAATTTTCTGTCCTTTTCTGGTAAGTCCCATAAATTAACATAATGTTTCTTACAAATTATTTTGGGTTTTGCATGTATGAGAAGAAAGAACAGAAAAGACAACCTTTTGAAATGATACTGTAATTTGGTGTGCAAGATCATGTTGCAGTTGCTGACAAGCTGAACACCACATATTTGGTTCAGGAAGTGCATCCATGTTGAAATGAAGTTTGAATTCTTAGTCATTATTGGAGAGGATGAAAAGGAAACCACCTCACTGCTTTTTAGTGTGGGTGATATAATGGATACATCAGAATCAATTGCACTGAGAGTAATGGAGTGAGGCTGCCCACACCATTACTCTGCAGACATTCCTTTTGCCCGCTCCTCCCACTGCTCACAGGATCTGATTTTGGTGGTTCATTCCTTGTGTTGCTTCTTTGGAAGGACGATTTTGCAAAAATACGTTTTCCCTTCAGGCATGCTGTTGTGAGGTTTCTTTTCAAGGAGTTGGAGGGTACCAGTGAAAATTAGCAGCTCAGAAAAAAAGTAAATCTAAAGCATTATTAATTTTTTTTTTAATACTGGGCTAAAATGAGAGTGGTAGCAGTGTTTAATGGCTTAGGAGCTAGGCTGTTAGAACTCCGGAGCTCTGTTCCTAGCTCTAACAAGGCTCCGATCATGCTTCTTTTTCTTTTCCTACCTTCTGGCCATTGTGTTTTCTTGGACTCTAAATCTCCTGTGCACTAAGTGTTTGTGCAATGCATGGTGTGCACAGTACAAAGAGGCCATCAGTCCACCTGGTACTTTGAAATCCTAAGGTTGGAGGTGGCTATAGTGATGACTTAATATCACCTGCATAGGCAAAAACCTGAATCTCATGATGCTACACCTAGCCTAGTAACTATGGATTTTAGAAAAAAAAAATGTATCCAGTCTTTCACTGCTGACGGTCTGAGGTATAATGACTGCAGGGGGCAAAAAGAGAAGAAGGGAATGAATAGCATCGGAGGTGATTAAGTTATGGGCCTAGCTTCCCTCTGGGGGTCCAGCTAAACACCTATATACAGTAACCTGACTCTTTCCAGACCACATCATCTACTTTTATATTGGCCTATTTAGGCTGCAATGCATTCCCCTGAGATACTCTTCCAGGCAGAATTAGGACTGTGGAAAGGGTCTGTCAGTATCAGCTGCTTTGGCACATGTTATGAGTGTTATGGTACAGGAAAGGCTTTATAACAGTGCCTGCACCCTGATAGTCCATAGTCTTGTCGACTATATTTGTACTGTTAAATGCCTTGGGAACCGCAGTCCAATTTTTGTCCCTTATTGTAAGTGGGGAGGGAGAATGTGTCTATTAGAAAACCCCAGAACAGACACAAAGAATTATTTGGAACAAATGAATGTCAAAGGACATCTCTGACTAGTGCAATACAGCCAGAGCGGGTATTCCAAAGTGGCCGGTTCAGCCCCAAATAACTACACTGGTTGCATGGGAATTATTGAATTCAATTATTTTCAGTGTTTTTTCTTTGACTAAAATATTGATCTTAAACTAATTACCTATTACTAAAGGTGACTGTAAATCCAAAGTTATGCACTTGGGAAAGGGACTTAAACATGGCCAGGGGGTCATGCCTTATAATTGAGGCTTAATTAGAAACAGAATAAAGATGTCACAGGTCTAAAACTTTAAATGCACTGTTACTGTCAGAATCCTTTAATAACGTAAATAAAGAAAATGAATTGTTTTAAATTCAAATAACCACTCAAGTAAAAATATGTTTTACCAAAGAAATTAAATACCGAAGGGGCAGACAGTCAAATTGTCTTTTTGGTTTCTGTTACTTTCAGTGGTATGTGGATTCCAGATTATGTATTTGAAATTGATAATTAATACAGATTGAGAAAGAAAGAGTAGCCTCTGCTTGCATGTACAACTCTGTCATAGGCCCTATGTGGCTTCTATTTTATTGTCTCATGAAAGGCATGATGCAGTCCATGACGCCAGGAGCAAAACACCCAGGAAAAGCATAGCAGAACACTATTAAAGAAGGTCTTTAGCTAAAGAGTAAAGTGCACTGCCAGAGCTCAGTGCAGAACTGTGCCCAGTTCTCCTCACAGAACAAAGTAAACTCAACTAAAATAAATAATTAGTTTTACTGGACTTTGTTCTATAAAATTATGTCTTCCCTAGTCAGTTAGTGGCATTCTACAGTAAGTAATAATGAAGAGACAGACTTTCTAGTTCAGTAAGTCTTCTCTAGTTAAAAAAGTGGTGAGGGATGAATTTATTGCATACAGGGCATCAAGAAGCCACGCTGATAAACTCTCTGTATCTGTGCTGGCTTCATGGGGGAGGATGAAGAGGGTAATAGTCCTAGAAATGTTATTATGTAATATTCCAGTTTTCTCAGTGCTCAATCCAAGGAGTTTGAGTGCCACCCAACCTGAATTTTGCCTTCTTCTTCTTTTACCATAGCAAGACAGTTCTTACCTGCTAGAGCCATATGTTTGGGATGTGAGATATTGGCTTCTGACTGCAATGTTATGATCCACCAGAGCTTCTTACGCAGCAGCACAGAAGAGATTTTTGGAAGAGCTGGACAGATGAGGCCCCTTTAAGAGGACCTCCCAGGGGAGCATTTCTCTCCTCATGTTCAGGCTGGAGGTGTGCAGTGGCAGCAGCTAAAAAAGGCCCAATCCACAAAGAGTTGAAATTACCATAAAACCATTGAAGCCATGATGTTTGACACTAGATAGCCAAGGCTTTTCAGTTATATTAATTTATATAAATTCCCTGCAATAACTGACAAACTAATTTAAAGCTGAATAGGTACAATGATTAATAAGATTATTGCAGGCACTTTGAACTAAAAAACCTATAAAATGCTAATAATGATGTATAAGGGCTGTTAGGTGCTACATGAGGCTCAGAAAAGATGTGGGTAAATGATATGGAAGGTCACCGTGGACAGTTCCATCTGGAGAGGACCTCAAGTCATGTCGCTGCCCCTGTGGTCTGGGGCACAGGATTGTTCTTGGAGGCAGATGTCTTTCACATCATTGTCCTAGCTGTAAGATCCATAACCTTGGCTGTGTAAAATCCAAATTTATAAAGACTGACAGTGCGCTTGAACTGTGTATGGGAGGGAACAGTCTCAGAGAGTTCCCAGGACTGTCTTCTTTCTAATACCCTGCCCTGAGAGGCTGGGTTTCTGTTCACAGGCTTCGGGTGGGCTCAAAACAAGGGCAATCTATATTAATGAATCCAGTAAAGCCTTTCTGTATTTTTGTTAGCAGCAAGTTGTTTTGGAGCTTTTTGGCTCCCGTGCCATCAATCATCAAAGCAACTCAAACTGTTTAGTCTGCTTCTGGACCTTTTCTTGAACTATCCATCAGGGGGTCTTTGGGAATAGAAGGGCAGTGATTCTTAACAGAAGAACAGAAAATGGAGCAATAAGGAAAGCTAAGCCAACTTCTTTGTTTGATTTCTTTTGTGAAATGAGACAAAAGAAAGAGAGAAAAAGATATTGAGCAATCTAGACTAGGAGAGTGAATAGTCTGACACACTGCGCATTTTCAATTCATTTCAGTGGAAAACAGGCTCTTTGCTGCTACCGTTTTTTCTGTTTTGTAAAGTATCCCTGTGCTGTTTGACATCTGTTTGGAATGCTCTTGTGTTTACCCCTTTTGACCATGATGCACAGTATGAAATGGGCTAAAGAAATATAAGAAACTGCACTGTATGAACTGAGTTACTTCTGCCTCCTCTCTTGTTCCTGGCAGCTCTGTTGCTCAAGTTTCTTATTTCCCTTCATCTTCAGATTTCCAGAATCTCCTGTTTCTTCTCTCTCTGCCAGCTCTTACAGCAGATGGAGAAATATGTAGCATAGAATGATATTCATTAGATACATAAACTTCACAGGTACAGAAGTGAGAAAATGGAGAGTCCAGCAAAGAGGTAAATTTATGGAGACTTGTGTTCGAGTCTCTGCTTTGTTAGAGACTTCATGGATCAGCTGCATTTAGCTTACCTCCATCTGAGTTGTATGAAAATAGAGAGGAAGAGTACATCTCTCTTTTTCAGAAATCTCATGAGACTAAACAAGAACATGTGGTGTTCGGTACTTTGAGAACAGGAGTTACATAAGTACTTTGGATAGGTGTATTAATCATGTATCTCTGATTGCGTCTTCTGAACAATCTATCTCACCAGGACTACCCTGATATCAAGCAGCTTTTAACATCAATCACAGTAAATACTAAACCCAAGCACTACAGAAATGTTTTCTTTGAGATATTTTTGAGAAACAGAGGGTATATGAGCCAAGTTTACGGTCAAAATGTAGTATTTTATTGTCCACAAATATTGGCCCAACACAGGTCTTGATACTACGATAACAAATATTAGCATTCTACAACATACAAACCTAAATGTGAGAAAATGACAATGCCTTATGTTCTAATCAGACAGGTAGGTAGAAGATTTATTATTGAGCTCCGTGGACTACTATGGGCATAAGGTACTATTGATTGTCCCTATTTATTGTGGTATGCAGTCCATGGCAAAGGGTGTCTACAAGATTAGATGCAAGCAAGGCAGATTTAAGAACAATTTCCTATGTTTAATGCAGAACAATCAGCGAAATGTATTCTGCCTTCGAAAAGCACGCTGTCTTACTTTAATCTAGCAGGTTCCCTGTTTAGCTCCCATGACCATTATTTTCCGAGACTTTGTGTTATCAGGTTGGCTAAGTGCTATATTCAATTTAGTGAGTGCTGCACTATCAAATGATTTTGTTTACCTTTTAAAAAGTCTTGTAATGTCTTTTCATTTGCATCTTATTGTACACAAGCACAGATGCAGTGTACACAATGTACTGTAATTAACAGAGAAAAGTCTGAGGAAGGCTAAACACATTCTTATTACCTAAATCCACCCTGACTGCCTCTGAAGGGAAATGTGGGTAGTGCTATGCCCTTTGGGAAAAACTTTTCTTTGATTAGTCTTATTGGTCATTGAAGATCATTTTGTATTCTAATAAAAAACAGCTGCAGGTGCCTTTTATCTGTATATAAATAAGAAGCTTATGAATGCTGAAAACTCCTGAGGGACTGGTTTGTGTGTCCGGTGTTTCTCTCTGATACCTAAAGCAATGGTAAATAATTATTTATGTCCTCTGTTCAGGAACAGGACAGAATGTCTGCACTCATTGAATATATATGACATAAATTTCCATGCTGAAAATGTCTCTTTTGCATCTATTTCCTTAATATGGAATAGTTAAATTCAGGAGCCAAACTTTGCCTTTTTAAAAGCCTTGTTGTATAACATAAGTCCCTGTCGTATTTTTTTCTAGAGGTTTCTCGCGCAAATCAGGGGCACTCCTTTTTGAACTGCTGACTAAACATTATGGTGTGCTTTTGGAGGAATACACTTAAATCTTCAGATTCAATTAATGGAAATAACCACTTCATCTGTAACTACTTTTATGACCTTTATCTCCAACAAAACTAAGTTGATTAATTTGAAATTTTAAATGTTGTTTTTTAATATAGCACTAGAATTTTTCTGAAGAGTTTCAGAAAAAGAGTGTAAGATATTCATGGGTAGAGTGAATTTAACTCCCTTCTCTTTTGAAAGATTTACCTAGTGTTTTTCTGGCTCATATTTCCACAGTGAACTCCTGCTTAACAGTACTGGCCATTAGAGGTTTTGAGCAGATAGATAAACAAACAGAATTGTGGTTGTAATGGAGCAAAACAATATTGTATCAAAACATCATGAACACATAATCATAAATGCATTTTGCAGTATATAGACTGGTTAAATATTTTCCAATCTGTCAGATATTGCTTATAACTGGAAACAACTTTGCTACACTCACTATTCAGTAGATAAGTCAGTCATAGCATGTTCCGAAACTCTTTTAAGGAGACATTTACAAAAGTGAAAATGCAGTGATTTTATATGCCATTTCAAAACTGTAACAACTGGAAAATTGGCACTGCTGTCTATGTAATTTCAGATTATTCAAATAAATGGGAAAATATTATTTCATTTTATATAGGTTAAGACCTATTATTTCTGTAAATAAATACTGTTAATTTTTATTCCCTGCATAAACTGGGATTATCTACTGTAGTCAGCAAAGATATTATTTCATGAATTTTATTGCAGAAGTTAAGGAAAAAGAAATGATGATTAATTGGAGGAAATGCTATCAAAACTAAAGTTGCAAATTTTTCCACTGAAAAACACTTTTATTCAGGATGTGTAAAAGTCTCAAAATTGTAACTTTTCACAGGAAACCCTTCAACAAAAATGAGAAGACACAAAGAAAGACTCTGTGTTGTAGTAGACAGAGGACACCAACCTGGATGTGGAAGACATTCTTAAGTTCCCGAGATGAATGATGAGGGAATTAAACTACATTGTTCAAGACGTTCACTTAAGCACAACGTCTGACAGGCTTTTACTATTGTGTTTACTATTCTTTGTGATTTAAGTGAAGAACTCTGAAAGAGATGGTTTTCTTCCTCTTGAAGGGGAATAGACACATGATAAATCACCCTAAGGGTTTAATTCAGGCTACAGAGTATTTCTTAGGTGCAAGGGGAGGAAGAGGAATTACTTTACAGCTTTAAAACTGTTGTAAGTGTTATGCTAAGGGTAATCCTCCATACTAAAAAATGTTGAAGGGCAACAATATATAGTAATCCTATAGAGGAACAACACCTTTACAGTACCAGTTAAAAATCCGGAGTTTGGTAAAATATGAATATATGATATAAAGGGGTCTTGTTACAAAAACTCAAATGCATTATTGTAGCAACAATAACTTTTGAGAATCAACATATAAAATAACTTTCTGCAATTGAATAGGACAGGGTTATTTTGCCATTCACTGGAATGTCGTACGCACAAATATGAAAGCAGGTATAAAAATTTGCAGCTCTACTCCTTACTTACAAAGCAGAACATGAAACAATTGATCCATCTACTTTTCGTGCTTGTTTGTGTGATGGCCAAGGGCATTTTTGCTAGGTTTCCATATAATTTGCGAGTGCTTATATAGTTATGATGGCTGAATTTGACAGGCTTAGTTCTATTCAAAAATTAGTTAGTTCCAATTCTGTAATTAAATAAAACTGAAAAGAATATGAATTTTGTAATTAGTAGTTGAAATATTAAAGGCAAGAAGGAAGATACAACTGGCATTCAGGCTAGAAAGACTTCAGCCTTTGAAATGCTAACTCTGGCAAGGAGCAGCCACAACAGCAGGATTAGCAACAGGATTAATGTTTTAACCATCTTTTGTTCATTTGATCTTATTGTATTCTGATTACAAGAGATGATGGGAAGTGCTGTTGCTTTGTGTGTAGGTCCCTACCTAATTTAAAAGGACATAAAGGAATTTTCTTCTATTTTATTGTGAGAACTTCCGATAATTTCCTCAAGGAGAAATCAAATTAAATCTGCCCATACAATGGATTCAAAAAATGATTCCAAAAATATCTGGAGAAACATGAGAGTGGACAGACCACTTCACGCTGGTTATTTCAACCTGTTCCGTGTCCAAATAGTCTCAGGGTACAGAAGGCTACCCTGTGAAAGACTCAGACTGAAATGAAACCTAGAAGAGAAGAGACCATCTGTGTGCTGACATTTTCAGGGGTTCCAGCAGTTACCACCCATCCTAGCTGAATGCTTTGTTGAGTATTTTTAACCTTGCTAAATACAGTGTTATGCTAAGCCACAACGGGACTTAGTAAGAACTCCCATTTATCCTTTTTGCCCAGTCAAAAAATCCTGGAAGACGCAAGACTGTATGGTGATCTACTATGTGTTAAAGGTATGTAAAGAGTCTAAATTATATTTAGACTGCAGATACCTTCAGGCAGGGCTGATGTTTCCCCTCTTTAACTGCATGCTCTGAAATCTGTGGGATCTTGATATTTGTTGCTAATTTATTTTATGTTGTTGAAGCTCTAGCTCTTCTTAACTGAATTACAATATTCATTCAGGCATCATTTTTTCCATGCTTCTGCCATCTTATAATCCATTACAAGGCATTCTGATTTGGGATTTTAATTTTTGTTTAAAAGCCTTTATGATACCGTATTAAGCAAGGCCCAAATTCAAGAAAATTTTTGTTTGACTTTAAATACATGCCTAAACTTTACTGACCTCAAGAGTTGAAACAGAGGTTCATGGTACACAGGGAACAGAAATGTAGAAGACACACTGTGTAACTGAAGTCCAAACCTAAAAAGTATACATGAAAAAGAGAATGAAACTATAAAACTAAAGAAAATAATTGAGTAATTGTGAAACTGAGCTGCCGACATTCATATATGTGATTTAATTGTGTTTTGTGTAGCAACAGTGTGGAAAAGTGCTGCGTAGGAAGCCTTATTTTCTTTCTAGAAAGGGCAGAGTGCAGCACTGAATGTTTCAATATTCAAAACCTTTTACATGTAGAACATGATTCTAACACTAATTTAAGAAAAACCTTTTGAGAAATATTTTCTTTTTATATAGTTCCTGGATTTTGGTTGGATGTTAATAGTTTCATAGAAGAAGAAACAATATCTATTTATCCTTCTACTCTATACCTACAGCTATACCTACTCTTTTCTTGATAGTTGTTTACCAAGCCCATTCTTAGTGACCTACAATAATGAAGTCACTGCACTTCTCCCAGGCAGTGTGTTTCAGGGTTTCACTATCCCTTACTATTTAGAAAGTCTTTGATAATGACTAACCTGGACTTTCCTTGGTGCAATTTAAGTCCATTACTTCTTTTTTATCCATGAAGAACAGATTATTACCAGCTCCTTGCAGGAGCTTTTAAAGCATTTGAAGTCTGCTCACCAAGTCTTCTCTTTTCTAAACTAAACACTCTCAATTAAGGAGGCTGAAATGGATTAGTACTAAAATCAACCGGCAGAAATAATAATCCACTGAAAACCTAAAAAGCTATTTAGAAAACTACCTCATATTGTAAAAAGAACTAATTACAGGCTATTTAAAATAAATTCTTTTGATGTTTTGCCTGAAATGAGAACTCATCAGGAATGGTCAGATTAAATGTCTTTGTCATAGAGAAATTTTTATTCTTCAAACTTAAAACTTTTCTTCCAAAACATACCTGGTTTGAACATTTTTTAAAAGGAGGTACAGCCTCTGTGAGAAACTATATGCCATCCAACCCTGAAGAGTGAATGGTATAATATTATTAGCTTAGGTAGTGTTAGGTTGAGGTCGAGGCCCTTGCTGTGAATAATTTGGGACACGAACTGTAGCACCTTGTACCTCAGGTGAGCATCCTAACCTTTTGCTGGTGTTTTTCCTCGGCTGGGGAAAGGTGCCCTTTCTTTTGGTTTTTCGCTTTGACAGAACTTTGTTTTGTCTGAAATGTTAAATGTTTTCTGGATGAGAACATTCCCTTTCTATATCAGACTGGCAGCTCAACTATACACGGCACAAGGAAGAGCCTTTTATGGAGCCATCAAGTGAAATCAGAGAAGAAGAAAACAACATAAAATTGTTGTGTGTTTCTGACATTTTGGATCTAATTGAGGAGGGACAGATGCACAGAGGTATTCAAGTGCTGTAATAGGGGAGTGAGAACTTACCTAGCTTTTTTAATCTTGCTGGACATGGCGGTACCGCTGAGAATTGCCCCTTTAAGCAGAGACCCAGGACGCAGCAGGGGTGGGCAGCTCCTTGGGGGCCAGGAGCCATGGGAGACTCCTTTGCCAGTCACAGGCAAGTCCAAGGCCAAGCCAGGAAGCCTGGTCCATGGTCTGGTCCACATCAATGGAGTACATAGCCTGGCAGATAGCAACGTAGCTCAGGTCAAGAACAGAGGGGAGGGCCTGAGCTTAAATGCAAGTCCCACGTGAAGAGGGACCCTGACAAGTTGCAATCAGACCACTGTACAGAAAAGCTGCAAAAATCTGAGGTTTTGCTTTATTACAGGTGTGAGGTAGCTGCACATAACAAGCTTTTCTCACTTCCTTTGCAAAAAAACTGATTTGTTATTAGAGAGATTTAATTTGCTGTAAGTGAGATTTCTAGGAAAACATACACCCAAATAGTAAGACCAAGGAAATAGCCATAATACTGACTTGCTTGTTCAAGGACTGGACTCACGACTCCATTCTCTGACAAGAAATTTCATTAAATACTCAGAATTTGCTGAAATGTTAAATTAAAATGCCTCTGCCAGAATATCAATCACTCACAGCAACGGAATGAAGAGGCATTGAAGGAGATGCAGGTGGCGAGCTTTTTCTGCCGACTAAAACTTTTCTCCCACTACTGATATAATGCTGCCCTAAAGAGATCATCTTTCCTTCTTTTCCTTGTTTTTGTCTTAGTAGTCTTTTGCAGTCCCATTCTATTTTCAGACAGGTCTTTTTAAGTAACGCGGCTTCTAAAGAATAGCAAGTGTTACATACACATCCTCCACAAGAGAAACTTGGCAGGTTTTTTTTGACAGAGGAGCTCAAAACCAAACGCTTGTATGTGAATGGCTCATGAATTTACAGTCTGCCTAACTGCTAATTTTGGTTTTAATTTCTACTGTGTCCAAGATGAGGTTCTGGTGTTCTTAGATCTTGTGTCCTGCCATCTTGATCCACAAGTAGGCAAAGGAGAATTGATAGCTTGGGCATCTCCTTGCACAGACATAGGCTTTGCAGGAAATGTATTGAATCCCTGACTGATTTGGCCCATGGGAATTCTCTGAACCCACTGTGTCTTTTGCTGGTCCTCATTTTATTTGTTGTCATAAGAGGGAAGAATTCTGAAAGACAGAAATACTAACTTTGCCTTCAGGCGGAACAAGCTTCCAAACCCAACTCAGAGAGGAGGGGTGTAATGAGATAGGCAGTTTCTGTTTTGCCAAAGCTGTGGCAAGATGGGGGTCACCCTGGATCCTGCATAGCATTTAAAAAGTTACTAAAATGAGCGATGGAACACATTGTTCTGAGTCACTTAATATC
This sequence comes from Calonectris borealis, assembly GCF_964195595.1. Classification (NCBI taxonomy): domain Eukaryota; kingdom Metazoa; phylum Chordata; class Aves; order Procellariiformes; family Procellariidae; genus Calonectris; species Calonectris borealis. The sequence goes on from NC_134313.1 coordinate 129,815,198, forward strand.
TTAATTTTCATTTTGTAGCAAGAACAAGGACAACATTATGCATTTGTCTGCTGAAAATATTTTGGACTTCGCTGAGAAGCCTGGGAGTCCATTAGCAGGAGGAAATACAGAAGGTCTAAGTGCTTGATTAGTTTACCTGGGGATTGAATTGGATACTATGGCAGGTGTTTGTAATTTTTTTTTTTTTAAAAATTACCAGGATTGCGATAACTGCCCTTTGAAAGAAGCAGCCAAAGAAGTGTTTCATACAGTCACAGCTTGTTGTTTTCCTCATCATCCTGTGCATTTTGCTTGCAGGGTGGTAACTTGTGGCTGTATGCTAAGTCCATGGGTAATAATACTTATATTTGGATGCCTCTCAAGGCAGCTGAGACATCAGAATTCAAGAATTATCTGTACCAAACACACTATCAGTTTTTGGTTAAAAGGTAATATAATGAGGGGTTTTGAAAAACAGCACAGCAGTGATTCAGATTAGCACACCGTCCACGGTATGAGAGAGTGAGGTCTTTGTGTACAACGATTCCTGCTTCAATGCTTGAAGTTGAATAGACACTTCACAGCCAGCCATATTGAGAGACAATTTGTAAGAAGAAAAATTCTGAGTCTCTGTTGAAACCATTCTGATTGAGAGGACAAGATTTTTAAGTCATCTTTTAGTGGTGACAATTATTTAGTTGCTTTGCCTATGACTGTTTTATTTCCTTTCTTACATTATATAATGAAGTTTTGGTGTAAACCAAGCAATTTTTTGGGGGGCCCCAATTAGAATTAATCTCTGTTTCAGGATGATTTTATGATTTAGATTCCCCACCTTTCACTTCAAGGTAGAAAAATCTGCTTTGCATTTTAAAAGATACAACATATCCCTCATTTTTTTAATTAATTTGTTGTGTCACTTATGGTGTGTATATATACATATAGAGAGATATACATTAAAAAAATCTTGGCACTAAATCAATTGCCATCTGCATTGTAAACTAAGCCTATGTAAAAATAGTACCACAACAAAACAATAATCTTATATCAAAGTCACAGGGAATATGGACAAGAAAAAAGATATAGAGGAGAAGATTCACCTGCCATTTGCCACAACAGAAAAAGAGGGCTGTGATTTTTTACGGTAGACTGTCTGCTCAAAAATCTGCCTCTTTAGCAAGAACAAAAAGTTTCTCATTCCAAATCACTATGACAAACCAGCTGGTCTGGTATTATACCATGCCTCCAGCAATGACCTGTGTTGGACTGGAAAAATAAACAAGCAACCTTGTCAGTTCTGCAGCATGCTACACATAAGTCCACAAGGATTTTTTCTTGCAAGAATCAGCTGATGCACTATTGCCGGTTGCTACTATTACTCTATTGTAGCTTGAGTTCTGCATCAAGACTGAAAGCCATTTTACCAGTTGCTTTGTGCAAATCCTTATGAGAACCCAACCAACCTATTTTATGGGTTGTTTTCAAGTATAATTTTTTTTTCTTTTTTTTTTTTTTTTTTTTTTTTTCTGAAGGCAGATTTGTTAGCATGTTGAAATACTTGCTTTGGGTGGGGTTTTTTGACTCATAAAGATGCAGACATCTGTTTTGTAATCACTCAGGTTTTGAATAATTCTGTCTTCATCTAAATTATAAGAAAACTAAATATTACATGCATAGGTACTTCACTTAAAACTGTCTTTAACCTTTGTAATGTTGTTTTATGGGAAGGGGAGACAGAGGAAAGACTGCAGTTGAAAACTGACTTAAGAGACTGATGCAAAAGCAATCAAAGTGAAACAAAACGGTTCACATTTACTGTGGTGGAATTTGGCTCTGCTGTACTTTTAGGATACTTTCTATTTATGTTTCCACACATTTTTAAGAGCTGTGTGTTTGTCCCTGAATGTTTGTCCTTGAATGACTACTCAAGGTCGTTGCAATGAATTTGATGAGAAAAAGAATACAGCAGCTAAAATACCATTTAGGACTCATTTTTTACTGCATGTGCTTGCTGTTAGTTGTAAGTGGAAGACTTCAAAAGTGTCACAAACAGGGATTTTCTATTCTTCTTGTAGGGCCCTTCTTCTCTCCAACTGGTGGAAAAAGTAAGTCGAGTGCGGGTGTACTCCATTGAAAACATAGTCTGAGTGAAGAAAAAAAAGGAGTCTTGCAACAGCAGAGCAAGATTTTCTTTCTTCCTTTTTTCCCGTTGGTTTAAAAAGCTAGTGTAAAGCTCAAGCGTCTCTAGATTTCTCTGCATTTGAAGTGAGAGTTGTTGAGTGCAGTTCTGTACTCGACATCGGAACAGTACTAATCATACCCAGTGGAAGAGCAGACTGTAGCCATCGGCTGCTTTTTTTTTTTTTCTTTCTCAGAACTTTTATCACGAATTACATGATTTGCCTTTAAAGAGGTTTTTTTTTTTTCCAGTGAAACTCCATTTCTCTGAACTGTACAAGACACTTTTTGTAAGTGCATTAATCAACTTTCTAACTATACAACAGATGTATCACTTGGAAATGAAGACCAGAGAGCAAGAGGAATAAAGGTTACACATTTTTCTTCAGACTCAATTTATTGTAAGGTCCCCACTGAAAATGATGTGCCATGTTATACTTTTTTTCCACAATATAAAATGCTAATATAAGGAGTGAAATCTTTGCAAATTCATTTTTTTGTTGTACAACTTCTCTGTCTTATGGAAAAAAAAAGACTTTATGCCGGTAGACTTATGTGCATTAGGTTTAATTTTTTTTGTTGGGTCTTACCCTCTATATTCTGACCCTTGCTGAATATAAGCAACAAGTAACAAGCCAAGAAAAATAAATGGTCATATTTAAACAAAATCGTTCAGTGATTCATGGGTCTTGGCTCTGACTTGGAGCTGTCATCACTACAAGTACTTGTGTTAAAAAAAGGCGCTATAAACTGCTGGGTCTGATCAAAGACTTTAAAGCTAATAAACAGGTTTCTGGGTAGGTTGCCAAACCTCTGGAAATGAACTTTCATTAGATCTTCCAGGGGGAAAAAATGGAAAGGAGACAAGAAAATGATAGCGACTGATGTGTTTGCAGAGATATGGTAGAGATGAAGCACAAAGAGAAGCAGACTTACTGTGTTTTCATATTTTGCTTTTCTAAAGATCTCTGAGTACAAATCACAGAGAACACTGTTGTTCTCTACAGTTGTGACGTAAGGCTTCACCCCATAGGATGTGTGTGTATCATTGTGTTATACAGACCTCCTATTAGAAATAGAACATTATCTGAGAAAAAATGCAGAGAAACCTGGAATAAGTTCTCAAAGAGGTTAGGGCTTACTTTAGGTGGGATCTTTACATCATACACTGACAGAAATTTATAATTTTTGAGGGACTTCCATGTAATTTCTTTTCCTCTGCACATACATGTCTTTGAACACTTATTGAAGACAACAGAATTGCACCCCTCTACATCTAAGATCTTGTTCTTTGTATTTAAGAAACAAATGAAATTGATTGACACCCCAGAATCATGCATGTTGGAAAGCTTTGGGAAATGAACAGAATATCAAAGCTAGGTCTCATAAAATCAGAATTAAGAGTGAAATAGGATTAGAATGTAACTGCATTTCTCAATTCTGCTCTGAGTTTGCCCCCCTTGCCACATGATCACTAGTTTGTGCATTGTCCACTGTTCCAGAAAATGGTCATGTTTCAAAGTTGTAAACAGATATCTCTGTTTGCTCCTTCTCAAGCATGCCTAAACCTTTTTGGCATCTTCCCTTCCTTCACTTTCTGTGTGGAGGATGTATAAAATTTATTAAAAAAAAAAAATGTGTTGTAACACTATTACATGTTTCATGTAAATTGAGCTGAATAAATAGCACTCTTTTATAGCAATTAGTGGAGGATTGATTCTTGCAGACCTCTCACTTGTTTTCAGAAGTCTTGCTTTTAACCTCTGTTTAATGGAAGAAAATGCACTCTTACTAGGTGCAATGGTTGTGCAAGAACCTGTCGAAAGTTGCTGAAAAAGCCTGGCAGTGTTTGCAGAGAGTCCGAAATGATAAGTCTGGGTGTGAACTACCTCAGTGGTTCCAAGATACTAGTGATACTATTTTAAATATTTACACTATTGCGACAAATTTGAAGCTGCATGTAAATATTTTATGAATGTTGTGATTTAACAGGATTGTTGTGGTGTTTACTGCATGAATCTACAGAGCATGTTTGTCAGAAAATTGGCTCTGTAAACAGTGTATATAATCCTGATATTCATTTCTTAGAAACATTTCAGAATATTGCAGCTCCATCAGTCTATAAGTGAACTTGTGACATTCTTGCAGGCTGACACACTTGGTTGAAGCAGGATCAGGAAACAGAGCAGAGAACAGAAAACTTGGATTAAAATAAAAGAAGAAGCCTTCAAGAAAAAGGCTGAAGGGCAAATTTGGGGTCATAAGCTGGAATACAGACGCCAGCGATAAGCTAGAGCTGTAACTTGGGATTTATTTAATATAATGTAGACATTTACAGTGTCAGTATCTGCAGCTGAGATAGTCACCCTTGGCTGCATTTCTTTGCGTATAATTAATGGAGAGTCATAGGCAGTTTTGGAGTACAATACATATGATCAATCCTAGACTTCTGCTTTGATTTGAAACTGTGTCCTGTACTTCCTGTAATTATAAAAAGATCCTGGATAGATTATCTCAGCTGTAAACAATGTGGACATTCACATCTTGTTAACTGAATCTCATCTATACAGAGTTACAGTTTTGTAAAACTATCTTTTGCTGTGCCTTCTTCCTACTGTTAAAATTAAACAATATTTTCTTTCAAAGATACTTTTTGTTTCCCTGAATCTGCCATTACTCACAACTCCCAAAGGGAAGATCCTCAGATACTAATTATGGTCAGGCCTGCTGAGTGATTAAGGCTTGTAATCAGGCACTTGGAATAAGATTAAACAAATTGCAACTTTATTGCTGAGAGGTGTGAATACGTCAGAAGTAACACATCGTGACCCAGAGGAACAGATGAGAAAGACACCAAAGCAACAACTTGCTCTGAAGCTATGACAAGTATTTAACTATTTCATTTCCCACTGACCCCCTGCAGGTGCCTGTATTAATTCATAGAATAAAAAGATAATTTAGGTGGGAAGGGACTACCGGGCATCATCTGGTCCAGCCCCCACTGAAAGTGGTGCCAGCTTGGAGCAGGTTACTCAGGGCCTTGTCCAGTTTCATTCTGAATATTTCCAAGGAAGGAGATGCCACATCCTCTCTGGGCAACTCTTGCAATATTTCATCATCCTCATGGTGAAAAAAAGTCCTTATATCTAATCAGAATTTTCCTTTTTGCAGCTATGTTGTTGCCTTTCATCCCATCACTCTGTGGGTCCAGATAGTCTGATTGCTTTCTCTAATTGTTCGATTAGAAGATTCCTCCTTAACTTTCCGCTCCTGAGGCTGAATACACTAGGTTCTCTCAGCTTCTCCTCATATGACGTATGCTCCAGTCCCCAAACCATATTGGTAGCCTGCTGTGGCCTTGCTCCACTATGTTAATGTCTTTATTGTGAAACGTTGAAAACTAGACACAGCATCCCAGATGTGATCTGACAAGTGACATACAGAAGGGAAGAGTCACTTCCCAGGACCTGCTGGCAACAGTCTTGCTAACGCAGACCAGGATGTGATTGGCCTTTGTTGCTGTGAGGGCACATTGCTGGTTCATGTTCATCTTGGAGTCCATCAGGACCCCCAAGGTCCTTTTCTGCAGAGCTACTTTCCAGCTCGTCAGCCACCAGTCCATACTGCTTCAGGGAGGTTTTCCATCCCAGGTGCAGGACTTGGCATTTGGTTTTGTTGAACTTTTATTGAACTTCATGAGGTTCCTGACAACCGATATCTCCAGCCTGTCAAGTCCCTCAGTGGCCCTACACTCTAGGATACCAACCTCTCTGCCTGATTTGGTATTGATCACAAACCTGCTGAGTGGGCACTCTGTCCTGTTGTGCAGGTCCCTAATAAAGGCATTGAGTATTATTGTCCCCAGTATTGATCCTTGAGGGATGCCACGAGTAACCAGCCACAAGCTGGGCTTTGGTATGGCTGATCATAGCCTTTGTAGCCTAGCAGTCCAGCCACATTTCCACCTAATTTACAGTCCACTTATCCAAACCACATCTTTCCAGTTTGGCTTGACAATGTCAAAAGACTCACTAAAATCAAGGTATCTGTACCAGGAACATATTAAGATGTCACCTGTGTTGTCTGTCCTCTGATGCTTGCCCATAAGCTTGTGTCCGGTGTCTCATGACTTACCAGACAAATCTCCCTGCATTCAACCAACTTTGCCAAAAATGTATCTTTTCCTTCTTGCCTATCCTTTCTAAAGAGCTCCTATTTACTCATTGCAGCACTTCTGTTGCACAAGCTACCCCACCACATCTGTGTAGTCCAAATGAGCTCATAGATCTGCAGCTGTGCACAGCCTTCTCATTCTTCCTACTCTTTTCCCGTGCTGTATGCATTTGACTACATTGAGGGAGGTACTTGAGGGAGTCCCCTGTGAAGCTGCTTTCACAGTGGAAGTGTGAGGACCTCCTCCACCATGCCGTTCATCAGGCCTTTCCTCACTTCAGCCCATGCATCACTTCTCATCAGGCCTTGGTCAACATCCTGCACTGAATGTTGTTTGAGCATCTCATTGCTAGATTAGCAAGCTTGTTAGCGGAGATGCTCTTGTGCCACTTTGTTAGAGAGATCCTCTGTCTCCAGCTGGATTTACCTTAGTTAAAGAGACATATGAAGATCCACACTAGATTTTCTGAAGTAACAGGTGAAAAACTTCATGTGCAATGGGAAGGACTAGTAATGAGGGGAACTAGAAACATATGAATAGGTGAACATTTGTTAACACGTGACTGGATCTTGATTTCCTGAAATGGTTGTTTGAATTATTTCAAATTTAGGAGATGTTTGCCTAAGATAAGATCAGTTAGTACAAAGATTTAGTGGTCTCAGAAATCTTGAAGAGATGCATTTTGTGTTATTCTGTTTTCCATCTTCTGCCACTTTTCATGGTTCACTTTTCTCTATCTCTTCTTCAAACAGATGTAGTAGACAAACTATATCTAAGCTGAATGGGATTTGAAAACTCTCCAGTATGTCTACTTCTGATTCAAAATGAGATCACTACAAGAACTTAGAGTGTTTTGTGGCTAAGTGCTTTGTGGCAATAGATCAACATACAAGCTTTCTCCTGTTTTATCAAGTGTCCAACTCTCTGGTGACAAACATTACTTTTATGGAAAGAAGGTTTTTATCTTCCATGTTGTCAGACTAGAGCTTAGCTGACCAGAATGACATTTGTTTTTCATTCTGCTTGATGCTCCTTGTGTATCATATGAAACTACTAAATGTCATCACCAAACTAGGCAAAATGGGGAGATCTGTGCCTGGATCTCCTTCCTTCTGTGTGTGGATCCATTCCATTGAAACTGATATGTGTCTGTGACAGGCTTCGGTTTGGGAGAAAACAACATCCTACCGAAAATGCGCTCATCCCCCCTATTAGACAGGGAGGGTAGACATCTCTTCCACAGGAACTGCTGTTTCTCCTCTCTCTGTTGACTTTGGGGATGACTCATCAGCAAACATTGGAATTGGAATTTGGGCAGAATGACTGCAACGTTTTATAAAGTCTGACAGATATTTGGTATTACAGAGACTGGATGATTACTACACGACTTCAGGCAACCAAGGGTTTGTATATGTATATCTCATGAGACAGTTGTTTTCCTGTTCACTTCTTAGAAACATCATGATAAAAGTGCCAGACCAGTAATGAAAAGACTACCATGTGAAGAAGTAGACCAATCCCACTCAGCTTTGCTTTTTACTCCCGGGCAAGGATCTTTCTGTTTTGCTGCCATTGAGCAGCTGCCAAGTAATTCTAGCTGTGAGCACACCATACAGGAAATAAGTAGAAATGAAGATGAAGAAGCAATAAAATGACCTCCTCTGCTATAATCCACTGCTATATATCTAGTATACCCAGCATCTAAAGCAGAAGAGATCAGAACTGTACTGTCTCGCAGTGAGAGGCAGATAGACTGACTTGTCACTAAGACAATGTTAATGACTTGCTCTTAAAATGGCAAGAAATAAAAAGTGCATATGGAAAGAGAGTCTCAATGACCAAATCCTAGATAGAATTCACAAGCTGTAACAAAAAAAAGGATCCTCTCACTTTACAAACATATATATCTATAATGCTTTTCACAAAAATCACAACCCAAATTACATGGTTTAATAGTGAATCACATTTAACTGGAAGATTGTTCCTAGAAGTTTGTTTGTAATCCCTCAAAATAAATGAGATAATAGGAAATTTCTCTCTCTCATGGAAAATCAGATCAACTCTTGTCTGTCCAGTCTGATAATATCTGAAGAAAGTGTTTAAGCAGTCTTAAACTTTAAAAATGTTTTGAAATTTGTTTTTCTATATTAACCAGGAACTTTTTGTCCAACTAGTTTTTCTTCTCTTCTTTTATTTTGTCTAACTATATTTTTCTTCTGCTCTTTTATTTTGTCCAGAATAGATAGATCTAGATACACAAAAGCCAGAGGAAATCAATGGGAGTTGAAAAGAAACTTGATTGCTGAGACCAAAGTGAGGCTGGTCTCCAAAAAGGCTTAAGGCTGATCTCCAAAAATCTTTCAGAAGGGGTTGGCTAATGGAAATATTATCTATTAGTGTCTCTGTCCCTCTCATCATCTATTATGAATCTGTTGCAGATTGTGAAGAACTTAAGGTGGGAATCATGCAACTTAGACTTTCTGTCCAGCATAATAGACCTGGAATTTGACTGTGTCCTTTGGATGCATCTACAGGACAAGAAATATTGTTGTCCACCTTCTTCATGGTTCTTTGAGTTTAGAAAATAATGACATGAGAGGAAATGAAAAAAACTTTTTCAAATTTTCTCCAAGAAAATACACTTAATTGCAGAGGGGGTTTGATGTAGTCTGTTTTCTGATATGACTTATTCTAGACTTTTTACTTTTATAAATTAAGAATGCAATGGCTAGAAGAATGCATTGGGTTTTTTGGTGGGTTTGTTTTTTTGGTGGGTTCCCCCCCCCCCGCTGTTTTTCAAATGTCTGCCTAATTGAGCACAGCTGTGCAGTGGTGCAAAACTAACCAGGAAATGAGCATTTTGATAATTTCACATTTCTAAAGCACCTCTTAAACATCTTGTGTGAAAATAGCAGCCGCAATACCTTTAGAGATTGAACATTGAACCAGATTTATCATACTGCGCTGTCTCCTGCAGGCATTTAAAAAAATCCACTTTCGAGACAAATCAGTATGGGTTCCCTCAACTGTAACTGTCTTGTATCATAAACAAAATGTGTATGGAATAAAGACAAACTTTTCCAGGCTGCTCCAAGAATGAATTCTTGTCTTTTCACTAGTCTACTGCCAGTGAAGACTTCATATTTTTTATTTCATAACAATCACCTCTACATCAGTTTTCCATTTGGGACTGCGGCCAGTGGAAAAGTATATAGACTTATGAGGTACTCTGAAGTAATTCATAATGTGTTGCTTTTTGTGAACATCCTGTTTGCAATTTCAGGCTTCATCTTTACATGTTAAAGGGCTGATTCCTCACTGAGCCATATCCTCAGAGGATATAAAATAGTCTGACTAAGTGCACTAATATAAGTCTGTTGAGTCACTCCTTTCTAAAAAAAGATTAATTTAGAAATTGCTTTTCTTTCTGATTCAGATTCAAAACTAGAAGGGAGGACATTAATTCCTGAATGTGAGTTTTAAACAGGGTCAGAAATCTCACATGAATAGCTGGTATGGGCCCGAACTTTGTATTCCCAATTCTTGGCTGAACTCTAGCCCTGAGCTGAACCCCAACTGTCTGGTAGAGAAACCCCATTCTTGCCTTTGAATTTGATCTTGATGTGAACAGTCTCCTCCAAACATCTTGATTTCCTCTGCACTAATTTTGTAGTTCAGTAGTGTTTATCACATGCCACTAATCTTCCAGAGCACTGTCACAGAAAGTAGGCACTGGAATACAAAAACAACTCTTCATGCTTTCGTCAAATGTCTCCTTTGGAGTTCTGGTTTTCCCTCTCTCCTCAAGTATAGTCAGATACCGCTTGTAAGGAACTTTGGAACTTATGGAAGCATTCAGGCTTCCATAACCTGACTTCTGCAGAGATTTGAATCACAGTATGCCTTTCACTAATCTATTATACTTGCATGTATCTTATTTACTTTGAGTGAAGTTGTACCAATAAAAATTTGCTTTCTGGACTGATTTTGAGAGTTATAGAGGTAAATTAGGCCAAGAGTTCCTTTAGCTACCTGCTGACACAAGCGTTGCTCTGGGTAGGCCACTAAAGGCACTGTTACCTTTTTAATCTGTGTATTCCAAAACAAATACAGCTCTGGAATTTGAATGTGCTTTTTAGTGCACAACATCTAAGAAACAAGAATAACATCACTGGTGTGGAAAAGAATGTGCTTTCAGTACAGCATGTTTCAGCTTACATCACTGTATGCCAATCTACAACTGTTTTTTAAATAGTCTTTGTGCTTTATTTGTTTTATTTCTGGTTCAGTGATCTGAATGAGACATTTTTTCTTTTATTTTGATTAAGGATGCCATTATAGGAAGGCTTGATTTTTGGAGCCTTTCAGTTATTCAAACTTGGTTGCTGTGGCTCAGTCTGTAACATTATTTTTAAAGGAGTATTTAGGGTCTGGAGATGACTATGAATATCAGCTTCCTAGGATGGCCATGGAGGACACTCATTTATGCTTTAACCAAATTTAGAAAGTCTGGGTTAAAAGTAACCTGTGAATGCAAAGGGAATTGTTACAATTGTTTTCCCCATGTAAGACACAGTTTTATCTCATGATGTCATATCCCAGCAACTGTAAAGAGGCTTGTGACAGTGATTTAGAAATATGTTGTTTTATTTTTCTATTAGCATTTTCCCTCCTTTCTTTTTTTTTTTTAAATTTTCCTCAGTCTCATTTCAGAGACCCAAACGAAACAAATTACAGTTCATAAATAAATAAATAGGACCATGTGAGAGTTTTAAAAATAAAAAAAATCTTTGCCAATGTTGATGCTTCTCAAGGAAAACAAGTTTTCTTGTTTTTTATGAAACTTATTTCCCTATGAGAAAATTTCAGTTACATATAGTGGCAGCTAAGAATCAAAATATTATAATATTTCATTACTTTTACAACCTCAAAATGAAGATTTCATTTTTCAGTTAAAAAAACAGCATAAAATTCTTAATCAAAACATCTATACTTTACCCAATGACCCTCCAAACCCACTGAGACCATTAGGCTTTTCATGATAACCATCCTTAGACTCATTTTAGATTGAATTGGGCAATAACTTTCACTGTTGCATGACCTTGTTAGCAGCATTTACTGCCTGAGCAGCAGCGGACAGAATCTTCCTCTGGATATTTCAAGACTCGTAAGATGTTCCAACTTTAATTAACAAATTTAATTAATACATGGTGATCTGAATTTCTTCTGTTTCCTCTAATCTTGTGCATGGGATATCTTCAAAACTTGTTGCTTGGACCTAAGAGATGTCTCCTGCAGAGGGGCTATGGGGCCAGGCAAACGATTACGGTTATGAAAGGTTCTCAGTATTTCTCAAGGCCAAATCCAAATTAATTATTGTCTTTTAATGCAGTTTGCTTTTCTGCTGTGAATACTTTATAATGCAGTCAGTCATGTCCCATGGTGCCTGTATAGTCTCAAGATTTGGTTTGGGTTTCTTTTTGTTGGTTTTTATCACATACATGTTTTTATTAGTCTAGATATTATTAGCCTTTTTCTTTATACCTAAACCAGCACATGCCATCATCAATTTTTGTCAATTTTAAAGAACACTTTTCCCCTCAAAAATGCCCCTCCTTCATCTACTGCACGTTGATCTAAGTGCTACAATAAAGATTTCTCACATTTTAAATTTTGAGATTGTTTTGCATTGTAATGACCACCAGACTAAAAAAAAAGGAATGGGATAATAAAATGAAAATTTAAAGAAATAATTTTTATTTTGGAGAATGCAATAAGTAGTTGTGGGATTACAAAATATTTCTTAGAGCAGGAAAGTCAGATTAAGAAATTATTTTTAATTATTAGAGGGTTTGTGCTTATGGCTGTGAAATAATTAAACAAGTCAAAGGAGGGGTAGCAGTTGAATTAATACTGCTTAACATTAGTATAGCACTTCAAAGCTCTTAAAAAAATGAATTAATTGAGTTCAGTGTGTAATTCCCAAGAAATTATTTCCTCAGCATGTACAGTCTTTTCTTTCTCCTCTCAGACAATCCACAGACAAATTTTATTTCTCTTAATGCATTTATTGCTCATGTTCTTGTGATAATTTTTATACCAATAGTATTAAAATATATCTATATATCAAATACCCTGTAACACAAATCAGTGGTGTTGATCATGGGGTGGTGCCTCTATTCTATAACTGATAGCCGCAGGCAGACTTTGAAGAAATAGTTGCAGCTTTGAATCCATGAGGAAGAAATATCAAATAAACAGGGATTTTTTTTTTTTAAAAACAAGAAGGTTTTATTTCTGGTTTATGTGTTTTCCCTCTAATCCTCTTCTTTTCCTTAGCATGAGTTTTCACGAACATTAATTGTGATTTGTGTGCTTCTGGGTGACCAGGAGGCATGGGTTTTTTGGTCAATTCACACTTAGTTATTTGATGGCGTTTTGAATAGATGGTGCCAAATTAATGCATGGCAATGTTAATTTGCTGACTGTTTTGGCAGTAGGCATGCTGCCTGGACTCCCAGGCAGCCCTGTGTCCAGCCCCATGCTCTTTTTTCCTGGTTCAGTCTGAGATATGACTTTGCAGACACAACTAGAGTACTTCTCTGATTTTCTTTTTTGAAGTCAGCTACAACCTCAGCTAACAAACAGCCTTATAAAAACTGCTTCTTTGTTCCTCTCCTAGGCCAGTCTGCCATCAGGACTGAAAGAACAGCACGCAATCACTGTCTCTCCAGGGCAGTCGTGGTGATACAGCAGGATGCACAAGCAGTGAAGCACCTTCATCGGGACTCCTTGAGCTTGGAGGGAATTTGCAGGTTCAGCACAAACTCCATAAAGTCAGAAGTGGAACGAGTGGAAAGGGAGGTGGAAAAAAACTAGCTGCATAGCTTGCAAATCTAAGTGATGAATGAGTCCTCACAATAATTCTTACAGATCTAAGTGAGTGGTCTCTCTGGTGTTGCAAATGTGACAGCATTGCTGACGAACAGAGAAATTAATCACGGGGAAGACAATGTTTATGGAGATCTGAACTAAGAAGCAAAGTCAATAATTATTTAGGTGACTCTTTTGGGCTCACCTGCCTTTAACTCATGCTAGTTCCAGTTTGCCTTCCTAATGTAAGGAAAAGTAGAAATGCCAGAATCAGAGTATTCCCAATTAAATGATTGACCCAAGGTCATATAAAGACTCAAAAGCAAATACATTACTGGAAACGTCAGAGGTCTTGGTTCTGCCACACAGGTTAAACAATCTAGTTTGTCAGTAAAGGGTATAGCTGCTAAACTAATCCCAGCACTGTTCTCCTCTCCCCTCCAGTCCCAGTGCTTGGAGGGGAACAGAGTTAGCAGTTCATGATATGAAGGTTTTCAAAACACTAGTTATGGAAGTGACTGTGACAAGCCCGAGATGCAGCAAAACAGGTCTTAGCATTGGTCACAGAGTTACATGAAGGATATGGGAGGTATCGTGGAGTGAATTCCAAAATAATGGGATGTGGGGATAATAGGGAAATGTGCAGAAAATATCAGAGTTGTGTTTTTCTTAAGGATACACAAATCAGTTAGTTATTTAAGACATTACTGTGTAAAGTTCAACCCTTCAATATGGTTTACAAATAAGGCTAAGGCCGAAAATTCACTGAATATCTTCCAATAAAACATACCTCTCTTATTTTGAAGACTGTGAGTAGTAAAGTTAATCTCTTAAGAACACACTTGATTTCTGACTAATTGCAAATTCTGCTTAATCCAGTCACAACAGTAGTAACATTTACAGTCCAAACTACTTAATTTCTATAGAATAGGAATTGTTAATAACACAGTTAAAATTGTGAGGTACACACATGCATGCTCCCTGTGAGCATGTAATCCCTATCCCTTTTTCTGGTGTTATATTCACCCCACCACTGTTCCCCTGGGCCCCAAGGTTAATGGAGCCATTGTGGTCTTCCTTGAGAAGGAGGAGGAGGAGGAAGGGGGGAGGATTTCTGGGGAGCTGTCAATGTCCTGAGTTCTCTGGGAAGAGTATGATATAGATGGTGAGGATTGCTTCCTCCCCACTCCAGGTCTGCTATTTTTTATACACTAACACACACTACACTGTGCTCTACTTTCCACTGGTCCTCAAATGGTGTTACAGGTGAATTTACTATCTAGGGTGTGCTCTATATGAGTTAGACACTTGTTCTTTATTCTCTTTGTTATGCTTAAAACCAGTTTAACACATTTTCCAAGGTTTCAATCTTTTGGTGATTAATAATTGAGAACTGATTAATTATTTACGGTGCCAGGGCCTCTGAATTTGTCCTGTTCCCACACTTGCAGGGACTCTGCTATCATCCTATGCCTACACTCCTCTACAACACATCATTATTCTAGGGTCACAGATACTCCTTTTTGCACTGAATAACTGCTGGTTGATACCACAGTTAGTTACAAAAATATATCAGAACTATTATAGCAATAGACATTGCAGGACACAGTCGTAAAAGGCTAAACTAAAACTAAAAAAAAGGGTAGTAGTTACCTGGTAGCTAGAAAATTGCTGTTAGCTAAACAAGGTAAAACAACGATTCAGGCAGACAAAGACAAATCAGGCCTGACAAGTCCTACTTTTGTGGCTTTGCAGCATTAATACAAAGCCTGTGGCCTGTCACTAGCGATGGTAATAATGTTATTTGGATCATGAGGCTACAACACCCAAACACATGTATAAATACGCAGACATAAACACGCCTGCATACATTTGCACCTCAGATGCAGGGAATACATGAAGTCATGAAGCATTCTTATAGTCCCTGTTGCCAGTGGACTGCAATGAGTAAATAAAGCCCAAGGATTTACACCCAGTCAGAATTTTCAGTTGGAGAAAATTGTAGAGATTTGGTTTTGTTACATATGTTCAGATTGCAATTAAAAAAATGCCTTTGGATTTGTGGGTCATGGTCTCCTGTGTCTAGCAGGTATTGTGTTGAATTGCAAACCTTCTTACATCAGTTGCAAGTCTTAAGTTAAACTCAAACTATTTCAGATCTTTTATCAAAAGATTTTTTATCATTTTTACCACACACGAATAAAATGATTATTTTCTGGTACATCTAAAATCAAATCGTGAGTCTGATAGTAATGAGGTTGAATAGATATGCAATTATGTTTTTTAAGAGGAAGAATTAAACCTCATCTTAAATTTTTAATGTCTGTGGATTACATTGTATATAGCAAAAAATGGTCATAAAGTGGGCTTATCATAAAACAAGTTTTATGGTATATGTAAAGGCAATATTTCTCTCTGAAAAAGAACACTTCCAATTAGTTAAGCCAGAGATGAATGGACCCATTAGGTGGAAGAGGACGGAGAGGATTTGTAGTCTTCAACCAACAGCAAGAACAAAAATAATCATCTGCCAAAACCATCTTCAAAAAACCAAGAGCTAATGTACTTTCTGGCCTGAAAGTTTATTGTGCATTATTGGGCTTTTTTCCACCAATCTTAATTTTTATCTGAAGAAATATAAATATAAATCTGATTTTCCTCACTTTTGCTGGCAAGGTTTAAGAAATGACTGCTAAATCCTTGAACAGCTTAACTAAAGTTATAAGGCTGATAAAAGTAAGAGCACTGATACAATGTAGTTGCAGTAACTCATGGGCATAATACCAGAGAATGGTTTCATTTAAATAAAAAGACATATAATCAGCAGAGCAGATAGATAGACTGAAAGCTTGCTGACAGTTTTTAAAATATAGTTAGTTGTAGGTGAGGAATCCCAATGAGATGAGTGTGTTTCTTTTGGAGCATCTTAGATACCAGCCCTGGGCCTTGTTGATTTAATTTCAGAGTCAGCAATCTTGAAGAAAATGTAGCATAAATATAAATAAAGTGTATAAATTACACAGATATTGTGGAAGTGGTAAATAATGATAAATAATGGTCTGCTTGGTTATCTGAACCAAAGTGTTACATGACAGTGAAATGCAAAGTCACACATCGAATGAGAAGCATAAGCTATAACTACAGGAGAGAATTATACACTTCAAAGCAGGAATGATGCAAAAGATTTGGAGGGGGGTGATAGTAGTTCACCAGCTAATCAGAAAAGCCCAATGATGAATTGTAGTCAGTGAGCTGATGCACTAGGGAATATCACATAAAGAGGAAATTATATCACCATCCCATGGTGTACAGTCCCCCAGTCTGATGTCTAGAGTTAAAAAAGGGATGGTAAATTAGAGAAAGATGAAGTAAAAAAGCTGAAGGGTTAAAGAGGCAGAAAAACATATCTTAGAGATAGACTCTTCAAGTGCTTCATTGACTTAACATATCAAAGGAAAGGCTAAGGGGTGACTTCCTCCAAGCCTTTAAGTGCCTTGAAGTCTAGGAAGTGGAAATCTGATAACAGAGACTTCTTCTACCTGGCTGGCAGAGATGTCACACGGTTTAATGGCTTGTAGATTAAACCAGAGAGGTGCAGCAAAAATAAAATGCACATTTCTAACAGTAAAGATAATGAATCCTCAAACCTGCACACTGGGAAGGTGTTATTTTACCCAGGGGCTCAAACTAGATGATCACCATACTCTGTTTTGGCCATTTATTGTATAAGTCTTCAGAAGTAAAATAAATGTTAATTCACTTAACAAGAGTTTCCCTTTCAAAATGTTGCTAAATCAGCAAAGGTAAATTGCTGCAAAGAAAAGATAAAAAAAGCAAATAATTCTTTTGAATTCTGAGAACATTACGTAAACTGAGAACCTTACGTAAACAGCTGGCTATAATGTCTTTGTGGACTATCAGTTTCATTAGTCTCGATTCATCATGTTCTTTCAGCCACCACTAGATCAGAGTCATAACAACTTCTGGAAGCATCCCTGAACTACCATTTCTGCTTTTCTGTTGCCAAGAGCGCTGGTGAGAGCATCAGAAAGCTTCTGTGATGTTGGCCCCTGACTGAAATGATACTATTAGTTTAAAGATACGTCATTAAATGCAGTGGTCACATCCAATGAAAAAAATGTAATCCCTAATTAAAAAAAAAAGGCAAAAATAATAATATTTTTAAAAATCCTGACAAAGCCTGTTTTTCTTTTTGGATGAATGTCCTATTTAAAGGAACCATCTTAGCCAGTAGCTGCTTTTCAGCTGCTGAAAACTATCATTGATCCAACAAAAACTATACGTGAATCTATGTTTACTTTGGGAAACAATTTCTGTTGGAAAAACAGAAACATTTGAAATATTTCATTTTCTTCTTGAAAGACAACTTCATTTCTGAAGTGAAGTAGACAGACTACAAACCTTTTTTTTTTGAAGGGTTTGAAAAGGTCCTTTTAAAAAAGGGATTCAAACACCTACAAATAAAACAACCTTATGTTTTGTGTTCATAGAAACTCTGCACAAGCCTAAGTGAATTTGTTCCTGTGTTTCATTTTTATAAAGAAGCTAAATGTATTTGTTTATTATTTCTTAAATTTGGCCATGGACATGAAAAAAAGATTTTATTTCCACTACTTTATTGTCAATATCTTGTGACAAGCTGCCTTGTGGTTAACAGAAGCTGTCCTATATTTTGTGATTTGCAATTGGTCCCACCCAGTGGGACAAATAGGTGATGATTTAGCTCCATGTAAGAATGTAGTTCCACCAAGGAACAGTATTTGGTGACAGGAAGAATAAACTACCTAAAAGCGTTAAGCTGAGGGGGGATAAACGAATGGCAGAACATATTTCCCACATCTGCATTGAGGTCACTGAGCTCAGTGGAAAAGTTTCTGTTTTAGAGTGGGCATACGACTGGTCTAGTAAAGGTATTCAATACCAGAATGTTGCAATGGGAGGTCGAACATTATGAATAAAATAAACTCCTAACCTGTGCTGAGGAGGAGTATGGGAAACTTACTAAAGACACAAATACTAAATGTACTCTTTGACTAAATATGTAAGCATGAACTGAGGAGGTATTGTTTTTGTCCATCCATAACTCTTCAAAATCCTATCCAAGGATTTTACATTTTTAAATAGAAATAGTTTAGAATAAGTTTTGATCTCATTGTCTCTCCTAAAATAAATAACCTAATTCTCAAGTCTGAAGCATGTTAACAGCTCTGACCCATGATTCTTTTCTTGAACAAAAGGGATAATCTCATTTCACGTTACGTCCCTGAATTCTTTTTTTCCAGCTGACAATGATTTCACTTAGAGGGTGTGTCTGAACTCCAAAAGCTAGCTTTGAGAAGATAATTTCTTCTTGTATAATAAATTATGTTTTATTCTTCATCCATTTCCAAATTCCAGTGACAAACACACATTTCCAAAGATTCATAGTTTTGGCCAAAGAAGCATCCAAAATCCTTTCACAGAGAGGTCACAGGCCTATCCCTCACACTTGGACGCTAACTCTACCTTTTAATTTTTTTGATGATATGCCATCTCAGTTTCAAATAAGGACATGGCATGCCTACCAACATCTCCTACTAGACCTAGTGATTCGCTGCTAATTTGATGGTTAAAGCATCTTTCCTATTGCTTGTATTAAAGAATGAAGAATAAGCTTAAGAGTAAAAGCTACAAAGTTTATGAATCCTCTTGCCTGATGGCATCCTGTTTAGGTATTGTTTCTATTTTGGAGGGGGTGTGTGCATGCACATATGTATAGGTACATACATATGGTTGTGGAGGATTTTTCTATTGTTTAAGAAATTATTCTTTTGCCTATTATTGCACACATTCTGTAGTTCAAGCAATAATAATAATTCAGTATCTGGTACAAATATCTTGTACCATGTCTTTCCTACAATCTTGTAACAGCATAGTTAATATGTTCCTACACTTTTCAAAGCACTGAAATATACTCTTTTAATATTTAAGAAATAGTAGAACTTTAAAAGGTGGAATCTTGTGAAGCTGACAAAAAAATCAGAATCTCATGGTGAATTGGAGAACTAGACGTGAAGTCCTATACCTAAAATAAGGAAGGTCGATGTGTAGGGCAAAGAAGGCTGGTTACATATGAAACATGAAGGATCGTATTTTAAAAACCAATAAGAAGCTCAGAAAATTGTTTGAAATGGTGAATAATCAATTTAACTTAACTCCACGATACATTGCAGAGGCTTAAAGAGAAATACATTTGGGCCAAGTAAGAAAAGTAACATAAGGACTTTTCTGTGAATCCACAGAAATTTTGTATCTATGATCACTTAAATATGATCAAGATCAAGTAAAGTAGCAAGACTGTTTTCCTTTATTTATATATTGCAGTGACCTTTGCTGAAGTCATATTGATCTAGTGGCAACAAATATAATAAGAAATTGGAGATGATTCAGAAAGCAGCTAGACTGATATAAATATTATGAAAACCATGGATTGTAGATTAAGCAATAAAAACGTTGAACCCAGCCAGTATGATTAAAATAAATTAGTTTAAAATAGATAAAGATATAAGCAAAGGTTCTTATTCTCAGTCCCTTTTCTGAAGTCAGAGAATTGAGCAATAGCTAAATAGGAGAGGCCCTCATGCTACTTCCAGTAATGAGTTGTAAAATTTTTACAGTGCCAGACTCTTTCCTCTTTTTACTTCCTCTACATCATCAAGTCAAGATATTTACAAGCAAAAATAGGTAATTTTGAATGTGATCTAAACTGAACCTCAAAGCCACAAGGTCTTCTAACTGAAATGCTTGTCCTTACCAGCTCATGAACTTAATGCACTTGCTATACTCTTCCTGATACTTTTCCCACCAAAGCAGTATACTGACTTAAAAAAGAAAACTTGGTTCAAACAATAGATGTTTGGATATTTCTGCATGTTTTTAGTATACTGCCCTGACATATTCTCCACTGAAATGTCTAAAAATAAAAAGGGTAGCTTCCTTCAAAATACATATACTAGCATTTGTACTCTATTGCTTGGGTTCCATTGGCTCTGATGTAATTCCTTCAATATTTGTAACTTAACATTAATTTCAGGCTAAATTTCTGGAAGTTTTCAATAGGCATATGCCAGTCAAGACAAATTGGGGTGATGGTACTCCCTTAGTGAGCAGCTTTCTGAGTAAATTTATTCATAGTAAGAGATAACGTCTGGACCGAGGTCAGGAAATCTAAATCTCCACAGGAATAGCTGTGTGCAGACAGCTCAGGAAATAATTATATCTGAATTTAAAAAAAAAAAAGAAATGGACTGAGGTCAATAATTATTTCAATTCTTTAACCCTAGAGAATCATTGCAGGCCCGGATAATGCTGGAAACTCATTAAAGGCCTAAAGGATTTCACTCCCATCTGAATTTCTGTTTGAAAATAACAACAGTGATGTTGTGTCAAATATGCCCTGGAGTTCACCATTCTGTACATACTAGATCCAAGAATGTTATAACTGTGTGGGCAGAAAGGTAGGACGTGCCAATAACACAGACAGAAATGTAGGTGCCAACCAGCAGGGCTTGCCTAGGAAGCTGAAGGAGATCGTGGAGTTGAAACATAGGGGTTCAATGGGCATGGAGCTTATAATGGGTTCATTTTACATATGCGCACACACATACACACACAGAGCATTAAGGATTTCTGAATGCTTTGCAAAGGCAGAGCTTTCCTCATCAGCCTGTGCAGAGCCCAGGAGCTGTGGTTACCAGGCTTCCTAAGGAGAGCAGAAGGGCTTTCCAGGACTCCCTGCACTTCTGAGAAAGAGCCTCCTTCTATTGCCTCTGCTGTTGCAAACCAACAAACAAAAACCCAAAACAAAGCCTAGGAGGATTTGTTTTTGAAACTTTTTCAGAGCCCTAACTATAAAGAAACTGACATGCAGCCAGTAAAAGTACAGCTCTAATTTGTAAAGGAAGTAATCAGTACAAATGAAGAGCAGATAAAAAGAAATTACCATCATAAGGGAGCAGGCAGAAATGAAGAAATGAAAATTCCTGGAATGTCTCCAACAGAGTTTAGTTCTCATGTTATTTTACTTATTAGAAACAATTAGGAGAGATTTGTCGGTTGCTATGAGTCCCTTAGATTAGATTAGAAGACTAAAAAGTTTTAATGTGTTGGCCTTTTCCTGCCCTTGGGGAAAAAAACCCTGTGGGAATGCTAATGACGGGTAGAGTCTCCGGAACGGTTTCAAATTAGCTGTTTGCTTTCTGTCCACTCTGCTCTACTTTCCCCTTTTCTTTTCTCCAGTATGTTTGCATCTGTACCTGTACAATTTCATCTGGGAAACTGGCAGGAAGTCTATGAGAACTCATGAATTCTCATGAGATGCCATTAACTCCTTGATTTCTGGTAATATTTGTACCTCTGTTTGTAATGGGAGGTGGAAGTAGGTAGTTTGTAAAGGAAGTAGAAATGAGGCCCTTTTAACAGCAACTAAATCATATTGACTGTCCTACCTGTTACACCCACACATCACTAAGTGCTCTCAAAGGCTGTAATCTGCAATGACAAAGATGGAAAACAGACCATTTGCTTGAAGAATTGAAGTAGCCTTGACTTCTTTTGGCAATGTTTTCTTGACAGCGTGTTAAATTAGCAACATCAAATCAGTATCAAAGATATGGGCAGCTGTCCTGCATTTGTTTCACACAGTAAATTTTCCTGCAGGGACCTTCACCAAAGAGACTAAGGGTTTGTGAACACCCAGGTATTAGTATTTGCAGAAAATATTGCCTAAGGGCAAGTTACGAGTTGTCAGTTATCATTTATCTCGGAAGTGGATGCCAGGACTCTGCAACTGGAGGAAAGGAGAGATTTATGGAAAAGGAGGGTCCAAGAATTGTCAGAATTAGATGAAAGGTCTTCCTAATGTAGCAAGAACACCTTGAAACTAATATGAGCTCAGATTAACAACCAGCAGTGTAACAGAGCCAAGTCTGGAGTTATGAGCTGTAGCTATTCAATGCCAGCAGAGACCAGGTAAGGGAATTCTGCATCAGCTGTTAATTGTGCCTGCAGAGGTATTAGTGAGAAACGAATCTCTGCAGTAGCTTAGCCAGGACAAAAGGAAGGGATAGCAAAGACCTCTGCATCAGCAGAAATAATTATGACGTTCTCTTACAATGTTACTAAATTTAAGCATGGAAAAGAAGGAGAGAAAAGATAGCTCCGATGATGTATTAAAAAATCCAGAATCCTAACAATAATGAAGTCTTGTCTTCCCCCACTCTAAGGCATTTTGCATTTCTTTTGTGATTTCTTAGAGGGTGTTTTCTTTTAATGTAAGGCTAATCTGGAGAAACTGTTTATTGTTTAACAGCGATATATTCTCTTAAAATGGTGAAAATCTGACGGTCACCCAGGCTCCTGGCCCCACTGCAGCGATAGCTTCACCAGTAGAGTTTACTGTTTCTGAGCAGCAGGGAGTTGTCCTTCTGATCCCGTCCCATTCCTCAGTGCTGCCCAGCAGAACTCATCCTGCCCTGCTCGAGGCTGGCTGTACTTTGGCCCTTGGCAGGTCTTCTCCACAGGCTCCAGAGATCAATGAGGCATCGGGCTTGATTGAATTGCACAATATCCAGGGGAAGAGACCTTTCTGTGTGCAAACAGGATATTTTCAACAAAACCTGGGTTATATAGGCAAAATATGACCACTTTGCACTTAGCTATGGGTAATCCATGTTCAGACTTGGCTAGTCATCTGTCAGCCTCTGAAAGTAAAAATCCCATCCAACTTACAAAAGCTTTTTGAAATAACGTAAACTGGTATCACCGTGTCTGTCCTTACGGAGCTCTGTGAGAGCAGGATTTCAGCAAAACAATCAGAAATAGCTTTACTTTCTTTCTATTCATGCCGGCAGCTACAGGAACTATTTTTGCTCTTTTGAAAGCATGTAGTAGCTACCTATAACAAAATGCTGATTTTTTCCTCTTCTATCTGCTTTTTGTTGGGTTTTTTATTTGTTTGGTTGGTTTTTTTTAATAGACATGACAAAGTAAGCATCATTGACAGACTTGTTTAAAG
Source organism: Calonectris borealis (assembly GCF_964195595.1). Classification (NCBI taxonomy): domain Eukaryota; kingdom Metazoa; phylum Chordata; class Aves; order Procellariiformes; family Procellariidae; genus Calonectris; species Calonectris borealis. Next base: position 129,838,477 of record NC_134313.1, read on the forward strand.
CACATACTCAAGAGGAAGCTGTACATTGTTTAGGATTTAACATGTCTTCTGGTTTACACAGAGTCTGCCTTGATCCGTTCTTCCAGTGAGAATTTTTGAGAGCTGCCTGTGCATTTGATGAGACTCATGCATCTCTCGTGGCTTCCAATCTGAAATACGAGCAAAATGCTGATAAACTGGCTTTGTTGTCATTTGATATCATCACGTTCTTAGGGGGGAGAGATAAAATATAAGGTAGAAAAAACCCCAAAATGGTATTTTCAGATGAAGGACTCAGTCCTGTTTCCTATCTTGTCTGTTATGTTGTTGTCAGTTGGCACAAAGCAACAGAAGGAATATCAGAAGATCTAGTTGCCGGGAATATCCCCAATTACAGTCTTCAGATGCATTAAGCAGCAGTATGTCATACACATTTTCTCAGCCCTTCTCTAGTCCCGGGCTTTGGCAGCTGGGGTACAAAAGCTTCAGCTGCTTCTTCTCTCAGGAGAACTCTTGACAGCCAGCGTCACCTTTGCGTGTCATTTCAAATTGAACAAAAGTTTATCTATGTGACAATTTACACCTTAGATGCCAACATGTAAGGAAAGTTAAAAGATGGTGATTATCTCACAGAATTAGGTTTCTGATTGCATATGGAGTTTTAATTCCCTTTGCTGTTTCTGCACATTTCTGATTCTTTGTGAAGTTGCAAAGGAGATGATGCCAATGCACTCTTCTTCTCTCTTCCAGAATCAGTTTTTAGCAACTGGAATACTGTAGAGGAAAAACATATACTAAGAAACACCATATAAAAATAAAAATTGATTAAAATACTGGTTTAGCTTCTATACACGCTTGACAGTGCGTATTGGACAGCTGTGCATGCTTCTGTACATAATGGCCAACTGAATCTAATCTAATACAGCAAATAAGTCTAGTCACAGAACAAATCCTGCTGTCTTAATAACATACAGAGACACTAATAGAGTTTCCACTTGTGAAATTGCTTTTTCAAAAAGCATATGGTTCAATTTGGCTCTACAGCTTTTATTCCTTTAAGTGTCAGCAATTTGCTGAAAATATTATTATTAGTTATAATTTATTTATTACCTCCCTCAAAAATTCGTAACAATATTTTTTGAACTCTGCCATTACATTTAGAAACACTACTGAACCTAGCAATTGACAAAACTGTGTCATAATAAGTTGGATGTATGCTGCCTGTGATTTTAACATAGCAGCAATGTCATTATTTTGTCTTATAACTTTAAGAGAAAATTGGCCTCTTTGCTAAATCACAAAGCACATATAGTTATACAGACAATACATTTTATGCAACAATACATATAGAAATTATATTAAAAGAGTGTTCAATATGCAGTGTCAAATCAGCAAATGTTAGAGGTTGCCAGAATTAAGCTGTCCAAATGAAGCAATGTTTTGGCAGGGAAGGTTCCTGTGTCCTGGTCTAATCTGATGCTTACACACCGGAAAGAAAAAGATCATTTCTTTTCTTGAAGCTTTCTGCTCTGCTTGCTCTGTACCCTGGACACTTTTCATGATCACATAGTTAAAGACTGAATGATAATTTGAACTTTGGGGAAAGAATTTTGTTCATAATAAAAGTTTTTACTCTAACACTTCCAAACTTGTGTGTGCTACCTGCCAAGACTAATTCCTTTTCTTTTTTTTTTTTAGGAAAAAGAGCTTCCTATGTTAAAATTGTTAGACCCACAACAGATGTAGTAACCACCTGAACTAAAGAATATTTAATAGTAGTAGGGACTGATCATTTTATGTAAGCAGGTCTCCATGGACAGGTAGAGCATCCTGAATACTTCCGTTGAACCTGCTGGCTGACTGAAAGCCAGCTCGCTTTCCTCCAGAAACCCAACATCTGTGTGGGAATACTGCTAAACTCTCTTTTGCTCGGCTGTCCAGACCAGTTCAGAAACCCCCAGCACACACTGGTGTAATACATGCCTCGTGGACTCCTCCTGACCCCTGGGAACCCAGGAGAGGGAGACGATCTAAATGTCTGGGCAGTGGGGCACAAAACCAGGACAGAGCCAGCTGGTGAATTTGAGGAATCAGACATTTTCTGATGATTTTTTAGCTTTGAGGGAAGCAATTTGAGAATTTCACAGGCAGCAAATCATGTGCATATATCTGCCATGGATTCTAACTATGGTACAGGGCCATTAATGGAAATGGTAGAATTGTTAATAATGAAGCAGAAAAGTCACAAGTCTCTTGTACCTGTGTTTTATATATCATCTGCATATGGAACAAGGCAGGCTGATGTGTTTGCACTATAGTGAAACCTCGAAGCTAGGATTCCTGGTCCCTCCCGGCACCCAGATCTCCCAGCACGTTAAGGAGACTGCAGTAAAAAGGGAAACTAACCTTGTCAGCCAAGGAGAAGATTGAGGCAGCGGAAGGGAGCTAGTCCCTGCTGGAACAGCACCAAAACCCCCTTCCTCAATGCCTCACAAACTTAAAGGTCTTGTTATAAAAAGGTAAAGAGTTTTACATCTTTTGCAAATCAATCATAATTATAGTGTGTGAAGAAAACAGAGCTGCTATACGCTGAATCTGATCTCAGCGTGACTCCGAGCTGGGAAAGAGCCCGCTGCAGCTGTTCCACCGCATTAGAGCCATCAGCTTCACCTCATTAGGAGAAGCATTCACCTTCCTGTGAGATCCCTGCTGCATAACCTCCTGCCCTGCCACCGAGACAGACGTGGTACGAGCAGTGTCACTTAACCCCTTGTGTTCCCAGCTGCACTCAAATGTAGGGAAAAGAAAGACACAGGAACAGCTACGAGAACAGCTTCTTGGCAGTACTGGTGTCTGAGTGCAAGAAAAATCCAACTTTATGTATGAAAATATTCATGATGCTGCTGTGTGGCTCTCTGACAGACCAGCATCTGGTGGAGCACCATGTGGTACACCAGCAAACACCGAGCAGTCACTCTGGCGGAGACAATGTATTAAGAAAAGAAAGAACAAAATTAACTATTTAGTCACCTTAGAGCAATCTAACATAGCCTAATGTTCCTCTCAGATTAAAATCCATTCTGTATTTTGTGAGGGAAGAGGAGACCATGCAGTGCCTCCTTATATTTAATTAGACACATTTTTCATCAGTCATATTTGATTTTCTTTATTGTACAGAGGGTTTTTTAGCAATTTTCCTTTCCAAAACAAATGTACAAACATAGTATGTGTATAGTATTGACATAAGGTGTGTGAATTGCTCTGAACCTTAAAAAGTTCTATCTAAAAACCTTCAAGAATTGCAGTCAGAAATGTGTACATGCTTAGTCATAGAGATGAATTCTGATGTACACCTCAGGACTGTTAAAAAACATGAATTGTATTCATAAATGTCTGGAGATTGTATGAAGTAAGGCTGGATTCCAACAAAGGTGAAATCCTATTTTATGGAGTTCATTGGTTGGGAGGGAGGGTTGTGGGGTTTTGTGGGTTTTTTTAAAGCAATATTTGGCCTCTTATAAACTTTACTAGGCTAGTGTTTATAGGCTGGTGGAACTGCCTTTACTCTCAATTACTTTATTATTTTTAGGACTTTTTGTGAAAAAGAGTAATATGATCAGGGCCCAACTCTCCTTTCATGTTATACAAGCTTTGCTAAGGAACAACCCCCCGGACTCCAAAGTCACTCTGTTAAGGAAATGAGACTCTTCAAAAGGCTCTGAGCTTCCCTGGTGTTCAGTTCATTTGCCGTCTTTGAACATGAACATGTTCCAACACAACAAACATGTTCAGGTGCCCCCTATTCACAAAAGGGCAGAGAAGGAAGGTTATGGAGGAAATTGGGTGATGGACTCCTCCAGGCTCTTTTATGTCTGAACATGTGCCACCTACCTTAGATCTGACAACAACAAAGGTAGAGCCATGTCCTCTTTCTCCACAGGGCATTACAGGAGCTTTAATCCCTTGCCCATAACTGGCTGGAATTGGGATCTGTACCTCACTAAAACTCTTTGCCGCTGTAAACACAGCAGAAAATCTCTTTCCTATCACTAAGCCTTCCCCTTTTAGGGAATGAGGGTGCCCTTGGAAAAGGGACTGCTGCAGGCTGCAAGAGTGGGTATGTTGCACTGTTCCTGGGAGGCAATGGGCCCAAATGGAACCAGAGCACAGGACTGGATTTGTCCAGGTGCATAATTCCTACAAGGCATTTTATAAACTGCATAGAAGGGTCAGATAGTGGTGTGTCTGTGTATGTCTTGTGGCGTGGTGAAAAATAAGGTGTCCATGATTTAGAAGTAAAAGCTAAAGGAAAAGCTGGGACTGTGACGAAGAGAAGTAGTTTCAAGCAATCTTATCAGACGGAAAATTCTAGTATATAAGTTTTGATTTAAGCTTTTGTTATTTTGGGTCTTTTCCTAGTGGTTATAAAGTCTGCATACATCCTCTGGTTTGTGCTATCAGAAAGGAACATACTTCCTTCTCATCTATCCCATTAGAGTGGACAGGGGAGGGGAGATGGAGTGGCTGCTTGCTCGGATCCCACAAAAGAAATTCTGGATGAATTTGCAACAGCCTTCTCTGAGCTCTGAGACTGGTCCCATTGCCAGTAATTAGTCTGAGAAGATCAGGAGCACAGCCCAACCCAAAAGTGGGACTGCTTTGTAGGATAACACAAGTTCTCCAAATGCTTTCTGTTGCTCTCATTTAATGATGTTATGAGAATCAGAAAGTTTCCAAAAGGCAGTTTCCATAGTGAAGCAGTGTCTGATAAGATGGAGCAAATCAGAACACCCAAGAGAGCTAGTTGAGCATGAACTTGGGTAACAAAGACTACATCTCCATGCACGTTTTGGTCTGGAGCAGCAGCATACAGATCCTCCATGTTAATTCCCTTTGCAAACCTGTTTTGGTACATACTAGGTAGATTCCTTTAAAATCAACCCAAACTGGATGTTCCGCTCTGTACTAAATGCTTTCCAACCCTTAACAGGTTACTTAGTATCCACGCTAAAGGATATTCAGACAGCTTTGACGACGCAGGCGGAGGGATTTTTTTTCTAGATCAAAAGAAAACCCCAGAGCTACACTGACCAAAAATACAGCAGCCTCAGCACCGATTCATTCTTTTTGGGCCAAATTGCTTGCTAATTTGGACACACTGTGAGTGAGCCACCAGCAGCCTTCTCTCACGCAGATCTCAGCAGCAGAATTTGATGCTATTAATGTTTATATCCCTCTTCTTATACACATTTTTCCATGGTGATGGCTAATGAAGTAGACCATTCTTGACAGCAAGAATGCATGTGAACATGTTGGAAAACAGTGTATGCACTTTATGCTACACGGGAGGATACGGAACAAGGTGACATTTTTGGAAACTGAATTTCGAAGGATGTGAGAATAACACAGACCATCTGTGTAGTCTGTTTTTTTTCTATTGAAAACATGAAATTTACAAACAGGAAAAAGTTATCTGGCCCAGCATGTCTGCTTTTTTTGGTTTGCCTTAATCCCACTCCTCTGTCTTTTCTCTCTATGACTTGACCCCTTTCGTGCTCAAGAAGAAAATCTGAGGCTCTCTTGAACTCATTTACACTTCTCAACCTCAGCCTTCCCTTCGATTATTTATTCCATATGTTCAGAGCCTTTTCAATGAAACAGCTCTTCCTGAATTTCCTTGGTTTAGTCTATGTTACCACCAGCTTTTGCCTTCTCTATGTGAGTAATTTGGCAGATTAAAAATGTTGGGTATAAAGCAGTTCATGTCAACCAACACCATGAGGATTTTTTTGTTATCAAAGGAGGGGAAATAGTAACAGTGATAATGTGGAATCTTAACGTTTTTAGTTAATTTTTTTCAAAGGAGGGCAGTGAAGAACTAGAGACACAAAACTCTGATATTTTTACAAATTCCTATCATTTCCTGAATGACCATGTATCAGAGTCATCATGAGGAAATTTAGATTTCTAAAAATCAGATGTCTGAGTCTGGGCTCACCACAGTGTGTTCCCTTGGCTAATGGACAGAACAGTTTATAGGACCCATGGTGGACGTATTTTACTAGGAAATTAATTGCCCTATGCAATGTGCTTATGTGTCTCCATTGCCTACAAAAGAAACCTATGGAGTCTTATTCAGAGTTAGATACCTAATTCTAGATTACTTAATTACAGCTGATGAATTCCACACCATGTGTCCACTGCTCCACAATAAATATAAGGTAATTTGAAATAATAGGATTGAGACATGTAGGTTTTCATTGTGACTCCCCATTCATTACATTATCCACTGGACCACTAAGCCAGAAAATGTAACTGCTGTAAAAGCAACAACAACTGAAGAAGCTTCAGTTTCAGTTTCATTAAATATTGCTGAAGAAGTCAGGCGTGTGACTTCTCCCTGCTGGGTAACATGGTGAATCTAAATCTGAAGACGTGCAGCCACTGACTGAGAAATGTGGCTGACAAGAAGAGCAAGCAGCTGTTAGCTCATAAACATCTTGAGGCCACCGCAAAAAAGGAGGTATGAGTCCTCAGAAAATTCTGTGACTGCTTGAGGGGCTCAGATGTTGAGCTCTGTGTGGGATGAAGGGTTTTGCTAGGGCTCAGGGCAGGACATGACTTTCAGCAAAGGATGTGGAAGGCAGGAAAAGCAAAAAGACAGACTGCCCTTCTCTGTATGCTGATGTAGCCAGTGACTTGGCCTGTATCAGAAATAGTGTGGCCAACCTGTATCAGAAATAGTGTGGCCAGCAGGAGTAGGGAGGTGATCGTGCCCCTGTACTCAGCACTGGTGAGGCCGCACCTCGAATACTGTGTTCAGTTTTGGGCCCCTCACTACAAGAAGGACATGGAGGTGCTGGAGCGTGTCCAGAGGAGGGCAACGAAGCTGGTGAAGGGCCTGGAGCACAAGCCGTATGAGGAGCGGCTGAGGGAACTGGGGTTGTTTAGCCTGTAGAAGAGGAGGCTGAGGGGAGACCTCATCGTGCTCTACAACTACCTGAAAGGAGGTTGTAGCGAGGTGGATGTTGGTCTCTTCTGCCAAGTAACTAGCGATAGGACAAGAGGAAATGGCCTCAAGTTGCACCAAGGGAGGTTTCGATTGAACATTAGGAGAAATTTCTTTACTGAAAGAGTGGTCAGGCCTTGGAACAGGCTGCCCAGGGAAGTGGTGGAGTCACCATCCCTGGAGGTATTTAAAAGACGTGTAGATGAGGCCCTTAGGGACATGGTGTAGTGGGCATGGTGTGTTGGGTTGACGGTTGGACACGATGATCTTAGAGGTCTTTTCAACCTGTATGATTCTATGATTCTATGATTCTATGACTTGGGGACCCAAAATTACATTACAAAGTAAGAATTGTTGAAATATCATGAACATAAAGAGTGTTACCCTTTCTCCTGGGTAGGAGAAGGAGGTAGAGGAGGAGGAGAAGCAGCATTTTGCAGTCACAGTAAGTACTGAGTACCTCTCAGCTTCGTATCTAATACTTTGTTCCAAATATTTCTGCATTTGTCATTTTCTGTCTTTAACATTATTCTGTCAGCTCTACTAATAAGTGTGCCCGTTTATGTCTATTTTGGGAAAAACTTGGTAAATAAAAAAACCTTACATTACTATTTCCACTGAATCCAGTTGTATGAGTCGTTTTTGCAAAGGGTTTAGGGACGTACTTATGGATGTGTGGAGTATCACGTTCCTCTGCTATCCCAGGAGAATGATTGATTCATTTGTAATGAGTGGTGGGAGGCTGGAGGTAAACCAGTTGGTCAGATTGTTGCTGGGCTGCCTCTCAGTCACACTGGCAAAAACCTTCCTAGGGCAGGATGGAGCTTTGGCTTGGTGTAATTCTGCTTTTTCATTGCATTTTCCACAGATGCCTTCTGAGAAGAGCTTTGTCCTCTCCTTATGCTTGGCACTGTAAGCTAGAAAGGTCCTAGCAAACCGTATCATTCTCACGCGTGTGATCCAACTCTCCTTTATGCTCTGCAGTGTCACTTAGGTCCAGAATAGACAGAAATTAAACAGTGCTGGAGAAATACTTGCAGAACTGGCTTAAAATTTATGTAAGTAATGTACTATAAAATATGTATTTTAATATTTGGTCTATTTACCACTTAGGCCAAAAAATATACAAAAAAAAAAAAAATTGGCTCACTTAAACACTCGGAGTTTGCCAAAATACAAACCTATTTCATGTCCAAAAGTATGGACACCCTTGGGGAGCTAGGCAAATGTGCATAAATCAAAATGAGAGGCCATTATTGCAGAGAAAACAGTGGCGAGAAACACTGTGCATACAACTGGGACAGTTCTTGGCAGGTATTATATTTAATAACAATGCTTTCAGCTGAGAAATGTATGTTTTAGGCTATTGGCCCTGCACACTACATCTAACATAAGTGAAACATTATTGAACTGAATTTCTGTTTTATTGGACTGTAAAGTTTGTTCAGAAAACAATTCAAACTGAGCATGCTTCCTTTCCTTGCTTGTGACTAGCTTTAGGTTCATATGCCAGCACAGGCATGGAGGTCAATATTTAATGTGTCATTTTGATACTTTTATAGAGAGAAGAAACTATATGTAATTTACATGAATTCTTAGTTTCTACTGCAAGTGGTAAAAAAAAAAAATTTTTTTTTTTTTTGTGGGTAGGTTTGCCAGATTGTAGCAAGGCATATGTGCTATGGAGGGAAAAACTTCACAGCTTGAAAAAAGGCAGCATCTGAGTGGGTTTTATTCCCCCCTCAAAAGTAAACAGTTTTCACAATTAACTCCACTGCTCTGTTTATACATCAAATAAAATGTGGAGAGTACACACAGTTGTTCTCATTAATTTTTGATAAGCAATAGGAACTTAAAAAAATGACTCCATGGTTTACCAGTTCTTGAATTCAATGGGAAACATATGCAGAAACAGACTTTTAGTCTTGCTCTATGACAAAAGAGGTGGGAAGCCATGGAATAAATACATTCAGATTTATCTGTTATATTGGAGTTCCTGTCACTCTTTCTTTTTGTTCCTTGACAATACAGACCCATAAAACAGATCATGTTTCTAAGGCTGCCTCTTCCACTTGATACTAATCAGCACATACGCTACAAGGTGGAGAAACTCAGTAGGAAAAAAGGTGCATAAAATATTCCACTGCTACCCCATAGCTATAGAAACAAACAAGCCCTCACAACATCTCTTGGCATTCAATATGTTGTAATAGCTAAGAATTTGCAAACATTAAGGACTTTTCTAGGAAATGCCTTGCCTTCAACCCCTTGTCAAATATATATGTCTTTAGGTTGAATGTAATGCAATGAACATAGGCATTTAAATGATTCTTTAACTGGCCATTCTGTATTTTTTTTGCTTTCATTTCAGAAGGAGAGAGAAACGTATCACTTAACTACTCTGAATAGGTGATTTTAAGGTATTGAAATTCACAGCTATTGTCTTTTAAAGAAGTGACACTGATGTTATAAGAAACTATAAGTAATAAGCTGGAGCCTGGATATGTAGTGCTGTGCACCTAAAGATAGATTCTCTTTACATTTTTATTTTATTGCTAAATAAGTGAGATTATTTTCAAAAATAGGACCCTGATGTACTCAGTGGTCATGAAAATCAGACCAATTGTTCGACACTTGGTTGCTCTGAAATGTATATTCAGTTAAATGTTTCTAAAAATGAGACTATTGGAAAAATTATAAAAGTCACCTGGGAAGTCTGAAGTAGGGAGACTGAGAATTTTATCTAGACATGCGGTGTTCCTGCATCCCCACCACAAGACTGAATCTAGTCATTTCCAGAACTTCATCACTTAATTTTCATTAGCCTCACAGAAGTGAGGCTTATTTAGCAGTAAATAATGATTTACTAGTCCATTACGCTCCACCAGTCTTCAAGATATATACACAGTGTTGCCCTGTGCAAAATTGGCATTTGCCAAAAGCTGCCACATGCAATGTATGAGAAACTATCCAGTTTTTCCTTTCAGATTAGCTGAGTCTGAATAGAAATAATCAAGGAGTTGCAAGTATTGCTAAACCATGTTTTTTCCAAGTGTATGCTAGTCTAACAAGCACTTTCCCTTGATTGTGTTCTTCCCTCATGCCTGCTGATACAATCTGCCTTCAGTGCAGATTGAGTGTGTGTACAATCCTCTCAGAGCATTGCCTTCCAAGGTTTGTACCCTTGGCTCTACTCAGCATCTGCTGATGTGAGTGGCAAAACAGGCTTTGACTGTAATGAGACAATACCAGAATTAAGTTTAACCATTAAATGTTGAGAACAGGGAGATGCAATGGATGAAGAGTAGATAGGTGACAAGTAGAGAGGTGATACCTTCCCTGCCTTCTCTCTTCTCAAGCAATGCAACCAAAGTTTCCAGCCAGGAGGGTGCTGCTCCTTACATGAGGCTCTAGCGTGAACCAGATTGTTCACCTTGCACAGAGCTCACACCATGCAAAATTGGAGTGAAACAGAATTGCAATAGATGGCTTGGCTCTGAGTGATGGCTGTAGTAAATGAAGATCAAGTAAATAATATTTTTAGTTCAACTCTAACAGTTAAGAGCCCCACTGTGACTTAAATTCTCCAGAAACACAAACAGAGGTAAAGACAGCATTAGTTGTAATGATGAAAGTTTTCCAGCAAAAAGAAAATTAATCAGAAATTTATTTCTCATAGTAACAGTTCCTGAAGTAATAGAGGTTTTTCATTGTTTTCAGTTAAGCTCAGGCAAAAGACACAATGCAGCTATTGCAGACCCTGGAAGAGTACCAAAGACCACAGGAAAGCAAAAGATGAGTGGTATGTTTTAAAAACAGACTGCAGGAAGATGTGAATATATAGAAAAGTTACTGGAACAAAGAAAAAGCATTTTACAGTTTAAGGAACTGAGTCTCTGATATGAGATCTAAGCAGGATCTGAAATCAAAACTTGGATAAAGACTCTTAGAAGAGTAAAAGCTAGACTTTGATGAAGCAATTAACATTTGTTAATATGCGTGTCAGCACAGACTGTCTTTAAAGTAGGTGGACAGTGCTCTGATACACTGCACAAAATCACAAATTCAAAATACCCCAATAGGACAGAGGCAGAAAGATCTGAGAAGTTCAAAGATGACATCCAGAAAATCCTGTCCAAAGAGCTGCATGCACAAACCAAGACAACTTCTGACATTTGGGAAACAATGCAAAATTACATCACTTTGCTGGAATAAGTGAGAGGCCGAGTCAAGACAAAGACATTGGCAGCAGCCTTGTTACCTCAGAGGAATTACCCATAGAAAAGCAGGCAGTGTTGCAGTGAGTGATGACTGATCTCTCAACCTGAAACAACTCATGTATTGTAACTTTAAGCTGTAGACCATATGCAAGCTAGCACGGTTCACAAAATTGTAAGGAAAACAATGGGGAACAGAAAGGAAACTAATTTACCCTAAAAAAACCCATTTGTTCAAACATATAATGTATTTGAATTTTTTTTTTTCTGGTTTTTGTTCCCCCTCAGATAAAAATGCAACATTTGAAAATAGTTTTGGAAGACATATAGAGACTTCAGATATGCACTCCAGCGCCTGGACAGGGAAGCAAAATTGAAAGATAGAATATCAATACCAGTCCAGTAAAAATGTTGTTTGATCTCAGATGAAATCTGGATAATGATTTCTAGAGATAAAGTTGAATGTCAGACACAATAGAAAACACCTAAAGTGACTAGCCAGAGATGTCAGGGACAGTGCATTCTGAAACTTTATTATGACTGTAAGGGGTTGTTCTCAGGTGAGATTTTGTGTAGGAACACCTCAGGTTTTAATAGAAAATACGTGGAAAAGAGCACGTGAGACTTGGTTGGAGGTAAAAGAAATGTAAGAGAAGGGCCAGAGATATTTTAGAGTGTTCTCAGAGGAACATTAGGGAAACTTTTATTTCATATGCCAAACTGCAGGTCAAGTAAGAGAAAAAGAACAATAAAAGTGAATTGGGAATAAATTAATTTATTTTGCCTGTGTAAAATTGTCCTGGACAATGATTCTTATTTTTATTACACGACCTTACTAAAAATAACATAACTTAATGCATGCTTATATGTAACATTATTTTTTCCTAAGGTGACAGACTTGACATAATATTGAAAATTATTCAGTGGATCTAAGCAGTTTGCAATGAAGTACAAATGTAAAATATTGTAACTTCATAAAATGGCTACTGATAAAGGCTTTCAAACCAGAGTCTAATATGCCATACAGTTAAAATACAAAAAGGCTCTACTGATGCCCAGATGACATGTACCCTTGACATTGAGTTTCAGCTTAAAAGTGAAAACAAGAACTCCTGCACTCCTGGACACTGATGTCAGAATCACCTGGAATTTCTGACAGACAAAAAAAAATAAAATAAGAAAAAAATCAATGCAACTTGATGTCTCAAGTGCTACCATCACCTCCAGAAAATGATGCAATGCCTACCTATGATAGCAAATACGGTTTACAAACAGCAGGGATGCTGCAAGGTGTGGCTCATGCTCTTTTTAGGTTGACTTTCCTGGCAGACACAAGTTATGGAGCCATTTTCAAGTCTTAGACAATAGGAATATAAAGGACATTATGTGTATCATTTGCCCAGGAAGGTCTGAGATGGACAAGAGCTTCAGCAGGCAGAGACAGATGGTCACCCATCACAACTAGGATAACACATTCACCATTTTCTGATGGCAAAGGTGCCTGTATTTCAGGGTAGACAGCAATGTTTCCCTCAGAGTCTAACTGAACACCTTTAGGCAGTGTTAAGACATTAATCATAAATATTTGGAAAACTATGTGGGGCTAACATTATTAAGGCCCCGTTGTAAGGGGCACGAGGTGTTCACAGAATGATATGCAATAGGGAAAAAGATTCTCCATAAAAACTTTCTACAAGCAGTTTCTGCTTTCACAGAGGTACATTGTTGGCCCTAACGTCAGTCATTTGAATTTCACTCTTTGTGATTTTTAATTTAAATAAAACCCAGTCATCTGCTGTCATCTTGTTTATAGCAAGACCTTGCTAAATGTCTAGATAACAGCTCAGTAAGAGATCCTTCTGTTAGATGTACTTTATATACACATGGGTAGGTCTCCTTCAAGCTCCACAGTTTAATTTACTCCACACTACAGTAATTCAATCTGATCCCCATTCAGTTACAGTGCTTGTCAGTGTACCATTGACAGTATTTCCATGTTTGTCAGAACTCCTGCTAATCTACTCACATAATGTCTCACAGATTTACTGAGGCTGCCTTTTCAATATGACTTGAGTGATGGTACCTATGGGAATGATTGAAAAAATTGTAACTCTGCACATTTTTCTGTTTAATTCAGACTGGATTTGTGAAGAGGGTTCTTCCTTGATTATTTATCTTAATTCCTAAAGAATTTGGAAAGCAAGAATTTGTTTTAGGATCACACATCTTTGTAATGGTAATGTTGTTACTCTTACTTTATGAAAGCTGTGAAGAATCACTCAGGCAACCCTAGAATTGTTCATGTGTTTATCTTTGATCTGTTACTCTATTGGTAAATACTGAGTTGTTTATTAGTACTCATAAGTCATAGGACTGCCCATCATTTCTGTTAAAAAACAGAATAGGACCCAGTGGCACCATTAATCTAAACTCTACACTTGGTTTTCAAGGATTCAATGTGTCTCAACTTGTCACTAAGGCAGCATGCGTGGATCTTGGAAGTGGATTTGCTCCACCTGTCCTGCCATCTTCATCGGTCCTATAAGCATATTTCTAGCCCACAAAACACTCTGTTGCATTATTTATACAGTTCTCCAGATTAATACAATCTATTTTCTGCAATTGTGCATGTAATTATGAAGTTCAAAGAATGCACGAGTCTTACTAAAGGAATACGTTCTTTTAAGCTGCGACAGTGATGTCCTTTTGGTAATTTTTTGTTGTGTCAATAGATTACATGTAACATAGAAAACATACGGCTAAACTGTGCTTCCTCCTGGGGCGCATGATCACAGAGAGAAAGAAAAAATGCCACTGTTAAGCAACACATGTAGTATGTATACTTTTGGAAGAGCTGCATTAATCTTATATTTGAATCATTGATACGATGTTTGTGTATAAGTGGGAGGGGAACCAAATCAAGGTAAAACTCAACAGCTGTGCCTCTGTCAACTCAAAACAACTGACTCAGGAAAAAATGGAAATATTATGATCTGGGAATGCCAGCACATATGGTAACTACATGGTTAAAGAACATGAGGTAACATGTTTTATCAGGGTTTGCTAGGTAGTTCTTAGGGAGAGTTTGTTCTCTCTTTCTGAACACCTCTTGTCCCTGCACCCTCATTTTGGTTGGGAAAGAATTATTCCAGTGACTGAATGGAGACATTGGTAGTCAAATTATGGGAAGCAGTTTGTCCATCCTGTGAGAATTTCTGAGATCTGATTTTTCACAAAGTCAAACCCTGAAATTTCAAGTTGGGACAATTTAAATGTTTTGTTACAAATAAATGTTATAAAATGTATCATTTTATTGTAAATTTTCATTTTTACATTTTAAAATAATATGTATTTTGGAACAGCTACACAAATTCATTGATATCAAACTATAAAACTTTTAAAATCTAGAAATATCAAAATTGGAGCCAATTTAACAGTTTTTAACTTTAACCTTTTTTTCAAATTGAGTTTGGTTTTAGATAACTTGTCACTACACCCTCAGATGATAAGCAAAAAACTATGAATGAATAAATAAATTACAGAGAAATAGATCATCCAAGTATTGTAAAATTAACATAGCCCCCTACTTTGAAGAAATTAGCAAAGCAATTGAAATCATGAAGAATGTTAAAGCTCCTGGATCCAGTAGAGACATCTAAATTTGGAGACATGAATCATATTTAAATATGGAGATAATTATACAAATTCTTTAGCGACATATGGAAAACTGAATGGTAATTATAGTTCATTACTATCTACATCAGTAAAGGCAACAATTCAGATTTGGCAGTTACCTCTCACATCAGCATGCATGGTGTCTGGCAGCCTAAGCAAACATAAGATTTCATTACTGGCTGCACAACACCATCAGCTGTAAACTGTCTAAGTAGTTGTGCAATCTAAGGCATAAATAAAGTACAGCTGATGGACTATTTGTCATTAGCAGTTGCAGAGTAAACAGCACTGGATTTCTAATACTGTCCTCAGTACATGGGTGAAACCATTAAATGTTGTCAGTAGAACTGGAGTTTGGCTGCTACCATCTAATCTGTAATTCCAATCCAATCCCTAATATAATCAAACCATAAATGACATTCAAGTGACCAAATGTAGATCTCTACAGTGTAGAATCAGCCAATATAGTCATTGGAGGGTAGAGTGATGTCTACCTAACCTGCTATAGGCATGAGCTTAAAGATATGATGAATAATCTTTCGGCTTCATTGACTACATTTACTAGATAAAATTTTACTGTTAAAAGAACACAAAATGTACCTTTACAATGTCTGTCTTTGATCATCATACACAGATTTTTGTATGCTTCTCCTGTCACCTGAGATATGAAATAGAATTGTATGACAGCTCAGCAGCTATGCCCTATTAACGGGATCCCAACATGGGATCTGAGTTCTGGCATGTAAATACATGTGTAGTTATCTGGAAACTTGATGGATTTAGCAGATGCAACAGAAATCCATGAGGTATAATCTGCTATGTGCTGAGGAATTTTAAAGAGCATACAGGGGGAAACATCTCATTGACTAAGGCAGTTAACTTGGGGGATAGATACCACAAAACCATGATGACAAAAAAGCAAATCAAGAATGCATATAAGAAACTGCAAGAAGAATCAAGAAGTAAAATTGGCAGCACACTATTGCAAGCTATCAGCTCATTTTGTATCTTGACAGTAAACTTCTGAAAGATGCTTATTCATCAAGTAGCTGACAGATGGCATTAGCAGAGCTTGCATGTCTTTTGGTCATACATCAGGAAGAGTTTAAAAGCAAATCAGAATCAAACTTCAGACCAGATTAAACACTTCAAAAACCTCTTGTTGTTGAGGTGCATACAATAGATTTGCTATCAATAATATATATGGATCCCAGACAAATTTCATCTGTAGTTTTTGTATTCCCTATTGCATATTAGATGGCAGGATAACTTGGAGAATACAGATATTCTGGAAAACTGAATCCACACTCGCTGTAGCAAAGCCATGGTGGGGCAGTCATACTCATAGAGCGGGAGACACCAAAATGCCAAAACTATTGCTGCATGATTAACTGAGAAAAAAAGCACAGATTTTGGATGTGGTTTTCCTGTGTTTGCATACTAACTCTACAGAAAGTTAAAGGATCAGTACAGTAGAAACAAGAATGTTACAGATTAATCATTATTAAGACAATACAAGGTGAGGGGATTTAGTGGTTATGTGTTGGATTACAGACAAAATGGCCATTATTTTGTAAGAGATTTTTTAACTTTCCCCAACTCTCCCCTTTTGTGCTTAGCCTGAGTCACTGTATGCTCATCTCTGAAAGTTTTGGGCTAATCAGTGAAATTCCCACTGCAGACTGCTGTGAAGGGTGCATAAAACCACCTGAACCCTTAACAGCATTTAAGTTGTTAGTCAAAATAAATTATCCACCAAACCGTGTAAGATCTTGTAACAAATTGTTACATGTTGTAACGAGCTTATATGAGTTTTGCCGTTGCATATGTCATACAATCTTAGATGCCTGCATGTTGTCAGCAGAATCATGAAAATATATTTCAGCAAGGTTTCATAGAATCATAGAATAGTTTGGGTTGGAAGGGACCTTTACAGGTCATCTAGTCCAAACCGCCCTGCCATGGACAGGGACATCTTCAGCTAGATCAGGTTGCTCTAGTTTGCAAAGTTTTAGTGGGATGGACCCTACAATTGCCAAAGTATGAGCTGCCCCTTCCAAGAGAAACTGAAATAAAGAGAGCTTTGAAAAGGGGCAAAGGCTTCAGCAGCTTCAGAGATTCCAGTGTCCTCTGATTACATGAGGAAAAGACTGGTTTTTATTAATTAGCTATTTTTAGTCATATGTTAAAGTCACAGTTGCCACACCCCACTGATTGCAACAAATAATGTAAACAGCAAGTCTGGGTTTCAATAAATCCTACTTTTCTAGGGAGGGAGGTATGTATTTGAAAAATTTCTGACCTATTCTGTTTGGTCTTCACACCATATCTTTTGGGTTCACACCATATCTTGCTTGTTCTTCAAGCAAGATATTTTTCTGCATGTGGGCATTCTGTGTTACGGATGGTTATTAGTAACAGATCACTAATCTCTGGAGCTCAACAATTATTTCAACCCAGAACGTCCACTTTGCCCTTCAAAAGCCATGCTTTCTCTCAATAATAAACATCCAAAAACCCAGCATAATTGAATGAAATGCAAAAGAATTATTTATGTAATGGAGACATCTTGTTCTCATAAATTATTGAATAAGAAATAGCTGACAACCTGTTGAGTTTTCCTAGGGCTGTGCTGACTTTCTCTTTACCAACTTGATATATGATTTATGAAAGGAGAAGCATCAGGGTAAAATGATAAGAGAACCTGGCTTGCATACTAATAAAGAAACTTTAGTGAAACCAATACTTAGAAGTTATAAATTAGGTCAAAATATTCTGAGCTTTATTGTTGCTGTTTATTTTTTTCAGTGTTTCAAACATAAAATTGCAGGTGATTTTTTTCCCCAAGCTGGTAGTAAAAAAAAAAAAAAAAAAGAGAGAGAAATACTGAAAGCCAGCCTTTTTCTATACTTGTTTGGTGGTTCAAGATGCCAAAGGGTTATGCTGGGCTCCATGCTAATGTTCCCCTTTCACTCCTATTTCTCCCCAATTTCATCTACAGAAACGCTGTTTGTAAGCTATCACAGTACCACCTTTGAGCCCAAAGCAATGATCTGATATCAAGTTCCAGGCCAAGCAAAACCAAATGTAACTCTCAGAATGCATGAACATTGGGACATCAGCATTTGGAACGGTTCAAATAAAATGTAAAACACTACAGTATTAGAAGAGTGGCAAGACCTTTAAAATTTGATATATTTAATATTTATAAACCCTCTTGCACTTCGATTTTCAGAACACTGTAATTTATTGCATGTGGCAATATTATACCAATATCCCTCCATGTGCTTGCTTATTTGGCTTGGCAGGAAAATTACTGCACTAATGCATGACATAAAATATTTGTGTTCAGTAATTCATACAACAGAAACCAAAAATCTTCATGATTTGAAAGCAAGTTCTAAAGGAATAAACAAAACCTCTCAATTTTAGAAGAAACGTCAAATTTTATGAGTACAACTTTGTGACCTCAGGCTGGATATTTTCTGCTGGCAAAAACAAGTCAGAGGTAAGTGAGTGATATTGACCGGCCTTTTCAATAGTTATTTGTCCTTGCTGGACATCTATCTGGTACTCTGTGTTTCTATATATTACTGTAAGAGGAAACATAGTTTTTAAAAACAGAAGCAATATACAAAGGCAAATATCATCTGTGTTTTCAGGGTTGCATAGGAGAGAAAACAAGAGAATAAGTAATTCATCCTGTTGTTCCACTTATAGTTGGAGCTGGGTGGCAATGAGATGGCTGAAGCTTAGTGTGGACACAAACCCAGCAAAGTGATGGTGGGCTGGAGGAAACAAGGGCAGATGAAGATGATGGATTTCTTAGAGGCTTTTACCTGAGAAAATCCCTATGATTAATTGCAAAAGCTCACAGCCTAGTTTTGAGTATGAAAAATCACTTGCTATTAGATGATAGTAGAAAACCAGAATATTTTTTCCCATCCAGGCATGTCCAAGAGGTAGCAGTTGTTTCTTTCAGCTGTGAACTTTGCCACTCACTGTGATACACTCTATCAGCAGACTTCAAAAACCACATGGAGCCCAAAGAAGATGAAGGGTTCAGGAGGAAGCAGTTTATTGTCCTGTGCCTCTTGAACAGAGCACCTTGGAGAACAGAGAAGGTATTGATGCAGAATGGCACCGGACTGTTCAGAAAGGCAAGAATCCCTTGGACACCAACCTGTATAAAAGGTGGCTTTTCTTATTGCTACTGCAGCATTTAATGGAGCTGTTTAAGCTGGACTCCTGTCACATACAAAACCAAGGTTCTGTGAGCAAGTTACTCTCAGTAGAAATTTTTGGACCCTTCAGTTCTCTCTGCCTACAGACCTGATGACCTCTTGAGAGCCACAAATGGTCTGAGGCTCCTTAAGGGAAAAAACAGAAGATATGTTTATAGTTGTTGGTAAAATGTCCTCTCTTGAAAATTTTTGTTATGTGTAGTGGCTTGCTGAGCTTTTAATGTTTCTGGATGGTCTGTCTGTAAGAAATAAAATTAATTGCCAAGGCATGATTCACTATAATTTTTGTGAACAAACTTTTGGGATAGCTTTTCTCTGTAAAGAAATACAAATAAATAAAATAATTGCACGTGCTACTTGCAACCTCATATTGGATTTACCACTGAATAATTTTGCATAAGGGTGACAGAGTAAATACACAAAGGACATTTCAAACTGAATGCATAATTACCCATGTTGTGCTCACAGTTGCCTGTACCGCACGTAAAAATATATAGCTTGGATAAAAGGACTCCAAGACACTCAGGCTTTATTTTGTGATTATAATAACTTATAACTGTATTACTTTATAATCAGTAAATGTAAAAAAATGTTTAAGGCTTTGAATATAGATATTTTTATAAAGCAAGATAAACAATTAGCTGAATGAATCAAAGCCCTACACACAATCCAGTAGCAGTGGGGAAAACAGAAATTAGATTCTTCTGCATCAACAAAGGTGAGCCCTCACTTTCCTGGGCACTGGGTGTTCCCTGCATTGCTGTCTGTATGACAGCCGGTAACACTGCCAGGTATCTAGGATATTTCATGAGCTTAAGGGGTGGGTGGAAATTGATATTGACGTCTTTACCAAGCAATAAGGACAACATCACCAAGGAAGAAGCTACATTTAATGGCAGCTTTTCATGCGGAGCAAGGGGAACAAGGAGAGGGACTGTGAAGCCTTACAGCTGGCAACAGCAGGAGCCGTGAAAAAAATGAGATGTATGAGAAATTTAACAGAAAAGGGAGGGAAGTCATTAGCTGCCTTTGGGTCTTAACAAAAAAAGCTAACTGCAAGCTGGGGGGAAAAAAAAAAGTGAAACAGAGAAAGGAAGAGGAACTGATGGCTATGGTTGATTTTGATGGTAGCAGTCCATTGATTTGGAAGAGGTGGAAGGGGAATGTTTTAAGGTACCTAAAGTGCTCTGACCTCTTCTGAGGGGCTGAGTATGGTGAGGGTGGTGTATTTTGTTTCTGTACTTCTGCCTACTTGTGGGAAACTAAACTATGAAGAGGCATGAGATAACAGGAACTACTTAGAGTGCTAAAATGTGCGAAAGGTGGGCCAGATCTCAAACACTAAATGAAACAAATCAGTTTCTGTGGCTCAGACTGATTGCTGAACAGCAATGAAATGAAGTAAAAATGGAGGAGTTCAGTAACTTACTATTTCAGTCTGAAGCTTATAGAGGGTAAACAACATCCTGACATTGAGGTCATAGCAGGGAACAAAAATGCTGCAAGAAATCAAGCTTGCTATAGCAAGGCATGTTAAATCAAAGTCCACAACCCCGCAAGGAGCTGTGTGGGTTGTGGTTTGCAACACAAGTCAAAACTATGTCAACATTTGGAAAACAGGCCTTACAGTCTCACCTTGTAAGTTTGCAGTGCCATTCAGAAAGTCTTGTCAAGAAGGAACCTCTGTTTGGGAAGTTTCAGATCAAAGCAATTGTAAAAAAGTTTGGCATCTTCTAAGGAAGCAGGATGGTCCTGCCAGAAGCCAGGGCAGTCAGAGAGGCACTGGCCTCCTGGATTTACACACCCTGAATGCTGAGCTGGAAAATAAATAAGCAGCTGGGTAGGCCAGTTGGTTTGGAGTTGAGAGTAATAACCAGAATAAATACCCAGAGTCTTTAACCAGTTTGATAAAGAAGAGACTTAGCCCTATGCTTATATGCAGGTTCATGCTATTTTCCAGAATTAGGATCCTACTTGACCTAAATCAAAGGATTTTTAGTTTCATGGAGCAAAGTGGGCATTCTAAAGGATGCAGCTGTGCTACTGTAGTTTTCCTAAAGGGAATTGATGGTCTTTATTTCAGTGAAGACTTCCTCACTTTCTTGTATCTTTACCACCTGAGAATGTGGTAAAATAATAGAAGTATAGTATCTAGTAAATATAACATCTATCCATAAAGGGGACTTTTCCATGCTACAGTGATGAATGGAAATACCTGCACAACATTTACTGCTGCTGTACTAAGCCCAGCAGCAGTATTGATTGATTGATTGATTAAGAAGATAGATTAAAAAGAATGGTTTATTTGGTGACTTGTGTCTTAGGCCTAATGGAAAAATACCTGTTAGTGCATTATTTCTTGATTTTCTATAGCTTTCACCTTTGATAATTTAATTTTCTCCTATGCATTAAATGAGAACATAAAAAGTGCCTTAATATACATATTTGTGTTGTCAACCCTATATTTAAGTTTGCATAGAAAATTCATCTGTTACACAGTAAGTGATTGCTAAAAAGAGCCCTTCATGAGATGTAATAAGTATATGAAAGATAAACCATTTGCGGCATAATTTTTACTATATTAGCAGTAAATGGTTAGTTACACTTTTCTAATCCTCTATACTTGCTTTATTTAATTTATTTGTAAGTCAGAGGTGGTATAAAATATAGTAAGACAGCGCACTGAAGCTATAGCATGGTGGTGTTTAATTAATAATCTTATAAAATATGAATTAGCATGGTTAGCAACTCACTTGAAATCTAATTAACTTGCCTTAGCTATCTTGTTAGATGCCTGCAATACTAAAATATATTTTACAAGGTTAACATATTAATAAGATTGTGATTATGCATTTCTGCTCATTTAATTATATTGCAAAACTTAGTTTGTCCTTAGATGAGCATTAAACACCAATTCAACGAGCTGTCCTTTAGCAAATCACTTGATTGCTGACATACAAAACCTGATTTAATTCCAAATTCATTATTAAGTACTGTTAGACTTAATGTTCATTTCATATTTTACTGTCACAGTGTATAAAGACTCTTAAATACCTTTTAGAGGTTTTTAAAGAAGGAGACAAATAGTTGGTTGAGGAAGAAAGGACATTTGGTTAGCTTTCTTATCTTGGAGTGAAAACTAAGAAATTTGCTGTTCTAGCTCCACATTTTGTAACAGCCAAGTCTGCAGCTACAGGTGGAGTGAATCTCTCATATTAAGGAAAGGCTGCGAGTACTAATCTCTTACTCCAATAAAGCACTAGCAATCATAGCGTTTCTTGTTCCTGGAAATCTTTTCCTAAAGACTTTTCAACAACCACTGAGCATAATTGTACTGTGCTTACTGGCTGCTGAAATGTTTTTTAAGACATGAAACATGTTCTTATGTGAACACCTGGGGTTTTCATATGAGATATGTGACTCTGAAGTATTGAAGGATCATATGTGTGATCTTCATAAAGTAATCATCCTAAGGAGTTAAATGAGCAAGCATTGTACTAAGGTGATTGTTACCTCCTCTGCCTCCCTCTGTGAGACTGATTATAAGGGGTACTCTGCTGTCTCACTGAAACTTAACAGGTTTTATGTAGTCCCAAGATTAGAAATGGTAGACCTCATAAATCAAAATTTTACCTTTCCTTGGAATTCCAACAGTAGAGGAATTCTCACATTAAAGAGAAATACCTCACAGTAGAGGTACCTCACAGTAGAGGTAGTTCTCACATTTTCGTAAGTAGTTGTTCCAGGCACATCCTGAACATTGCTACAGATAAAAACATGGTCTAGAACTTTTATTCCATAATAATTAACTGTATTCAATCAACAAGAAGAGAAACCTAAAAGAACTTATCTTTATGTGTTAATGAATCTGTGCTCAGTTTTCCTCAAGAAATGAGAGGATCCTTTTAGTCAGTACTATAACCATCTACCATTTTGTAATAGATGAACCTGCTTCCCTGACTCACATAGCTTCTTTGATTCCAGTGCAGCTATATCAATTTGTATCATGGATCATTCATAACTAATTTTTCAGATCTCTATTTCCTATGATGATTTTACCCCCAGTCACACCTGTAAAATTTACATGTGCAGGTACATGCTTACAAATGGATTGCCAGCAAGTGTTAACTTATAATATGTCTATGTATATGAACAAGAAATAAATGAATGAACAGGAAAATTATTCCATACATTTATTTTTTACATGCTTACTTTTAGGTTTTCACTAAGAAACCATGTGAAGTTTTTTCTAGTTTAATGAAGGATGTTATTATTTAAATGGTCCCGAAGTAACTATTTAATAAAAATAATCATTTAAAGCTGAATGAATTTTCCATTAGAAAGGATATATTTTCTGAAATTCCTCATAATGATTGTTTTCTATTTTCAGAATCAATCTCAAGCATTTCTGTATCTTACAGGAAAAACAAATAAACACATAAAGAATAACGTTATTCTCAAATTTTACTTTAAGTGTTTGCAAAATTAAAGTGCACAGAAAATTATTGGAGTTTTGTGTGCTTTTATATAAGTAACTGTGAGTTGTGAGGAACAAGATAAAAGTAAGCTCATAAACTATAAATCTTCAATATTACTGTATAGTAAAATTGCTAAACGTAATTCTTGTGCAGTTTATCTGGAAAACCTGATTAAGATATAAGGCAAAATGAAATGGCTGTTACCTAAAAATTTATGGGATGATATGGGGACACATTGCTTAAATTCCCCTTTAGCACCAATTTCCACATGGAAAGAAATGGGTGCTTTTTGACCATGTCATTGCCATAGTTCTGTGAAGACAAGTCACATGGCTGTATATTGCAGTTAGTATTTGTGTTTGCAGCCATGCATTATGTACAAGTATGGGCACTAATTTCACTAGGAGAAAGGCTTGACCTTTTGAAAAGGAGGTTTAGCCCTTAAACAACTAAATTTTAATAGAAGCCATATATGAAGGTCTGTATGACAGCTGTAACTTATGACTGGATCCTCCCTATCATCCAAACCCTATGGTGGGGCAATTCAATGCAGTAGTGACATGCTGCTCATATTGATGATCCTAGGGATATTATTTTAGTACAGACAGATGGATCTTTTCTCCTACACAGATAAAGACTGTGAACTTTAAGGATTTCTCATTCTGCATTTCAGGTCAGGGAACTGAAAGGACACATCTCCCAGTAAGTAGATCACACTCATGAGTCATACACAACCAGCATAAGTGTCCGTGTTTTCCTTCCACAGTGGTAAAAAAATGTCATAAAGAAGATGACTGGGTAAATAAAAAGTGGAGATAGAAGCAGCCCAAAATATAGAATATCTTAGTCCAAGACAATCTTAATTCAGTCCCAAAAGTGCAGTTTACGTCACATGATCAACTCTGTATTTACACAGATTTCTCTATTTCAACATGTTTTGCATCTGAAAAGGGAGGGCTACACATATCAAGCAGAGGAAGGCATGGAGTGGAGGTGGCTCAAAGTATGGGAGAACATATGGACGCTGCAGTAGGGAATCAAGCTGGGATACCGAAGGTACCCTGTGTACTCAATGAGCCAAAAGGTGGCTTAGATTTCTGTTCAGATCAGCAAAATATAATTTCCTCTGTCTTCATTTCATTTACCAATGTGCTGCCAGTTGATCTTTGGCTTTGTACCACAGGTGAGCACAATTAACTCAACATGTTACAATCTTAGTGTGTGCTCTGAGCTGTATACATGTGTTTCATTGCAACTCTTGTAAGATACGACAATTAAATAAATTAGTCTTGTAGATGCACAGATATGTTTCAGGTCCAAAAGTGATCTAGGATTTCATTAAGCATAAACAACCTGTAAAGATATCTTTCAAATGTCCTAGTATCTGATCCTATTTAGAACTTAGAAATGTCAGAAATGTTTCTAATCAAAGAATACTAAATATGTATTTAGTTTTTCTTAGGTAGGCCTACGAAATTTGGCCCTCGTTATATGGATGAATGTACATGTGTATCCAAGAGAATAATTGGTGACTATACCCCCTTTGAGTATAAATTTTCCAGTGATGATATAAAGGACATCTCATTGTCTGTTCCATAATTAGGAGGAGCTAACATTTATAAGTGATATGAAATTTAACTTTCCCATCTGTCTTTAGTCATCCCTTTGTCTCATGGGACACGTCATATTTTTCATTCTTTGATTTCTTCTTTTTTTTTAAGTCCACAAACTAAAATAGACATATTTATTTTATTATTTTCTGGAGATTATCATATGATCAGAGTACTTCAGACTGTGGCAAGTGCTTTCATTTATGATAAACAGATTTTCAGGATTATTTTTAGAAAGGGTAAGGAAGAAAATAATAATAATAAGATGTGGCCTCTTCGCCAATCAAAATCCCATCTGATTAAAGAAAGGAAAATGCAGTTGCTTTGTGAATAGCTTTCATATGTTCCCGTTTTGATCCAAACTGTGTGCTGTTTTTGGAGTGAGCTCTTAAAATGAAATTTGTCGAAAAGGAAAAAAAAAAAAGCTTCCCTTATCTCTGGTCCACATAACCCTGAAAATAAAAGAAAGTAAATTATTAATTAGGGAGTAAACTGTCCTCCACTTGTTCAAGAAAGTTATTCTTTACAAATGGCCCTACCTAAGGATAATTTATGAAGTACATATCTTATTTGGTATGAGTGAAGGGGTAAAAACCTCATCTTAAAGATACTGTGGGGTCACATATATTTTCAGTCTAAGCTAGAATCTATCCTTCCTGTGCTGATGGGTAGCATTTGTACAAGAAGCCTACTTAATTTCGTTAAGGCTGATGGTGAAAGTAACTGGTCACAGTTAGGCATATGATAGCATATATAATGAACCATAAGACAGCCTGCCTGTCTCTCTGGAACTCGTCTCCAAGTTTTAATTTTTGCACATTCTCAGAATTTCTACCCTTAGCAATTATAACTGTCAAAATTAATGAGTTAAAAATGCCATGAAAGCTATGCATAGGTATTGGTCCTTTTAGGTAAGCAATCATCTTTATAATTATTTATTAAGTAATTGCTGTGCAGAGCTTTTGATCTGAAAAGAGATTCAATTCTAAAAGAAAAAAAATGTTAAGGAAGGCTGGTACTTAAAAAAGCATACTAATCACATAAGCACAACATGTCACAGCACAGGGGAAGACAGAAACACAATAGGAGTTCGGCTTGTTTCAGCAGTAAGTTCTTCACTGACCTCCACACGAGGTGGGAGCAAACAATAGAAATTAGGTCACATTGTTGAGAGGATTGTAAAGGAATATTTCAAGCTGGTAGAGACAAAATCAGAAAGACCAAATTAAGAAACAGATGCATTAACAAGCTATGTCAGGAATAACAAGGACCGCTTTAGAAGTGCATTAATAAGTGGGAGGTAAGAAGTCTGAAGAAAATGTTGGCCTACTCCCTCTGTGAAACAAGGAAGATAATTGTGGGTGATACTGAGAACAAAATGGTACAGTCTTTTTTGACACAACCTTCCCTAAAAAGGTCAATTTATGACTAGAGGATTAGTGCAGCTGATTGGTAGGAGAGGAAAAGCAAGATCTTCAAGTAGAACAGGGAAGACAAAATTTAGAGATTATCGGGATGGTTAGGGGTTTGTCAGGTCTCTGAGCACAACCCCTTCTGCCCAGGGAAAAGGACTTGGGATTGCCCCAGGCTGCGGCCCAGCCTGCCCTGTTCCCCATTGCAGAATCACCGGGGTATGAGAACTGCTGGAGCAAGAATGAAGAACTTAAAAAAAAAAACAACGAAAAACCAACTCCAACCAAAAAAAGGAAACATAGTTTCCTTTAGAGGGGAAACCAGAGGAGCATGGGAATTAGTCACATTTTAATTGATTTCCCAGCAAAAATCTGAAGCAAATAACTGAACTATCTGTGAGCTTGGAAAATAACAAAGAGATAAATACCAACTAGGATGGATTTGTTGTAAATAATCATATCAAATAATATAATTTTCTTCAACAGATCAGATAGATCTTGCTGAACGGAAAAGAGCAATAGGTTTCTTGGGGTTTGCTGCCATCGGTAAGGCTTTGATACCGTCTCAACAAGCTAGGAAAACAGCTTTAAAAAAGTCTTTGAAATTTGTGCAACACAAGTTAGACAACCATATGCAAGGAGTAGTTATCTATCAATTCTCTATGAAAATAAAAGGAAGTTATCAGATGGGGCTTTGTAGAATCAAACTGTTATCCAATACTTTCACTAATGAAGTGCATGTTGTAACACAAAATAGTCTTGTTAGATTTCAAGACAACATCAGACCAGGTCTGTAAGTGTGTTGGAGGACAAGATTAGAATGCAAAAGGACAATTCTTGATAAATTCAAGAAATGGGCTGAAAATAGAGGCTGAAAATCAATAAGGAAGTGTGCAACGAAAATCAATTGCACAATAAAGGACATGGGAACGACTGGTTAGGGATCATTTCTGAAAATGATCTAGATTTAGAGGAGAGCACAAGCTGAATCAAGAAGGTATTGCTCTTATAAAAAAGAAATTTATCTACAAGAAACCTGGACAGATCTCACCTTTTAATTTTGCTTTGGGAAGGCTTCAGCTAGAGGGGCATGCAATTTGGGGCATTACACTTCTAAAAAGATGTTCACCAGTTAGGACAAGCCCATCAGAGACCAATAAGAATGTTTTGATATAAAAAAAAAAGATCCCTTGGGTAATTTATTTGAAAGATGCTAAGAATAAAGAATAGAAATGATGATATTTTTTCAAGTGTATAAAAGCAGAAAGTGTATTCTCCTGTACAAAGGAGAACACAACATCCGTTTTCAACAACCCTTGTGAATAGAACAAGAAATAATGATTTAAATTGCAACATAAAAGTCAAAGCCAGACTTTGACTGGGAAACATCACTGCAACAAGGGTAACTGAGTGACTGGAATAGATTGCTGAAGGACTTGAGACGTTTCATTGCTGAAGTTCTTTGAGAACTGGGTGGACAAATACGTAAGGAATAACCCAGATACTGGCTGTCCTGCCAGCAGATGGACTGGTTGGTGTCTTGAGCTTCATTCACATTTCTCTGTGATTTCACCATAGCCAAATATTTAAGAATATTCCATATTTCACATTGACCTCTGCTGGTACAAGGTACAAGGAAAACTGGAGCTTCTAAAGCCTTGTGTCTGGACTCAAAGCAGTGCTAGGTATAAACCAAAGACTTGTTCCTAGATGTTCTCCTAAAAATGTCCATCTTAAGTAAAGTTTATGTCAATGAGGACAATGAAACTACATAGGACTTTTAACATCAGGTAACCAAGCTGTTTAATCTCCTTACATCCTACATACAGTAGGTATTGTCCAAGTCCATATGTGTGTGTGCATATACATATATATAGATAGATACATGTGCATGTATATACACAGCCTATATGTACAATAATACACTTTGTGTGTATATCTGTATCTCATATACATCTATGGTATATATACCAAGGCAGACATACATATATGTACAGTCAGTATTGTCCAAAACACAATTCAGAGTACTTAAATTGTCTTTTTCTGCAGTGATTATAAAGGGTACAAAAAGAGCATCACTTTTAACTTAGGCAACTATATTTTATGGTGTAACTGTCCCTACCCCCCCAATATTTAGCACTAAAATTATCTGCAAGCAGAGGAAACATGAACATACATTAGGCAATTAAAAGTTTCTAATCCAAAATCTCATTTGAATATTCTTTATTAATAGGAGAATAATCCTATTAATGTTTTTCAGACAGATTTGGTAGGTCTTTCCTCTATAGTAAGAAAATTCAATGGGAAATCACAGGTCCCTGTGTCACATGTCAATTAATCACAGGAAAATTTAAAAGCAAATTGGCTCTGAAGTCTGTCACAATTGCTAGGGACAATAGTTCTTTTGCTTCTTCAAAAGAGGAATCCTACTTTCCCATTAAAATTATTTTTTATCACCTAACACATACTTTGGCAGATTAATTATTGTTATAACAGGTATAAAGCCTCTCTTTTTTCCATGTTCAATACACAGAACCGATTATATTTCAGGAGACCAGTGCATCTGTCTTTGTAATCAGTACGTGCATGTCTGTCAATATCAACTTTCCAATGACTTAAAATTTTCTAAGTTTCCTTTTGGTCATACACATTCATGAAGGTTGACTCACTGACCTACCAGTCATTGAAGAATTCAGACTTAACGTACACAGTAAACTTAACTCCTCTATTTTGTTATAAAACTATGTTGTCCAAAAAATCACCATTTCTGGCAGTCAAAGGTATTAGAAAAGGAGACTGATATGTTAATTAAGTATGTTAAAACAAAAAGGAAACAATGATTAACCAGGGGAACAAGGAGGAATGTACATTCCTTCGTGTAGCTTAGGAGAATTCCCCATTGTGTCTGTGTAGTTTATGTGTAAACGCATCCAAAAGTCAAATCAGTTGCAATTTACAATTTTTGCCAAAAGAAATAATGACTGCTAAAACATTTATTTTCCCCCTTATTGAACATTTTCTCAGACAAAAAAAAAAAAATCAGAAAAAGATATATTTGGAAATGTTGGAAAGTTTAGCTTCAAGTCAGCTAAAGATCATCCTGAGCTGTCATCGTGTTTCCTAGGAAATGTAATTTAGTGTTACAGATTCAGCCATACCCTCTAATCACCATAAACAAACTCTTAAACCAGAGGGGAAACCACACTGTTGCATGGAAGATGTAGTCCACGAAAAGCTGGCTGTAGAAGGGAAAAAGGGCTTGATGCAACACAGCAGTTTAAGTAGATAAATATCAAATACAGACTAACTCAAAATGAAATTTAGTTTGGCAAATAAAAATTTAAAGTATTAAAATATCATTGCAGTCTACATTTCTTTAGAAAAATTTCCAGACATAAATTTATTAGCAAGATTCCTGTGGAAATTTTTAATTTCATAGTAACTGAATTATATTTTGAAAAAAAAAATTCCAATCAATTTTTCAATAATTTTGAAGGGAAAATAATGACATCCTAAGATGATCTGATAATGATCTGCCTAAGATTAACCTAAAATTGTCTTAACAATAGAAATAAGGTGATGAGGCAAGATGATGAATGAAATGGGCTCTGAAATCTAAAATCCATGGTTAAAGACAATTAGAATTCAACCCTGAGTACTGTCCAAAGTGAAGGGTTTTTGAAAACTACAAGACCGGTCAGTATCTGAGAAGATCATGGAACAGATCCTCCTGGAGGCTATGCTAAGGCACATGGAGGACAGGGAGGGGATTTGAGACTGCCAGCACGGCTTCACCAAGGGCAAGTCCTGCCTGATCAACTTAGTGGCCTTCTATGATGGAGTGACTACATCAGTGGACACAGGAAGGGCTAGCAATGTCATCTATCTGGACCTCCGTAAGGCCTTTGACACGGTCCCCCATAACATCCTTCTCTCTAGACTGGAGAGGTATGGATATGATGGGTGGACTGTCCGGTGGATGAGGAATTGGTTGGATGGTCGCACCCAGAGGGTAGTGGTCAATGGCTCAATGTCAAGATGGAGATCGGTAATCAGTAGTGTCCTGCAGGGGTCCGTATTGGGGCCGATACTGTTTAATATCTTTATCAATGACATAGACAGTGGGATTGAGTGCACCCTCAGCAAGTTTGCAGAGGACACCAAGCTGAGTGGTGCGGTAGACACGCCTGAGGGACGGGATGCCATCCAGAGGGACCTGGACAAGTTCGAGAAGTGGGCCGGTGTGAACCTCATGACATTCAACAAGGCCAAGTGCAAGGTCCTGTACCTGGGTCAGGGCAACCCCTGGTATCATAGAATCATAGAATCATTAAGGTTGGAAAAGACCTCTAAGATCATCAAGTCCAACCATCAACCCAACATACCATGCCCACTACACCATGTCCCTAAGCACCTCATCTACACATCTTTTAAATACTTCCAGGGATGGGGACTCAACCACTTCCCTGGGCAGCCTGTTCCAAGGCCTGACCACTCTTTCAGTAAAGAAATTTCTCCTAATGTCCAATCGAAACCTCCCTTGGTGCAACTTGAGGCCATTTCCTCTCGTCCTATTGCTAGTTACTTGGGAGAAGAGACCAACACCCACCTCGCTACAACCTCCTTCCAGCTAGTTGTAGAGCACAATGAGGTCTCCCCTCAGCCTCCTCTTCTACAGGCTAAACAACCCCAGTTCCCTCAGCCGCTCCTCATAAGACTTGTGCTCCAGGCCCTTTACCAGCTTCATTGCCCTCCTCTGGACACGCTCCAGCACCTCCATGTCCTTCTTGTAGTGAGGGGCCCAAAACTGAACACAGTATTTGAAGTGCGGCCTCACCAGTGCCAAGTACAGGGGCACGATCACCTCCCTGCTCCTGCTGGCCACACTATTCCTAATACAGGCCAGGATGCCGTTGGCCGCCTTGGCCACCTGAGCACACTGCCGGCTCATGTTCAGCCGGCTGTCAACCGGCACCCCCAGGTCCTTTTCCTCCGGGCAGCTTTCCAGCCACTCTTCCCCAAGCCTGTAGCGTTGCCTGGGGTTGTTGTGGCCCAAGTGCAGGACCCGGCACGTGGCCTTGTTGAACCTCATACAGTTGGCCTCGGCCCATCGATCCAGCCTGTCCAGGTCCCTCTGCAGAGCCTTCCTACACTCGAGCAGATCAACACTCCCACCCAACTTGGTGTCGTCTGCAAACTTACTGAGGGAGCACTTGATCCCCTCGTCCAGATCGTCGATAAAGATATTGAACAGGACCGGCCCCAGTATTAATACAGGCTGGGGGATGAAGGGATTGAGAGCAGCCCTGTCAAGAAGGACTTGGGGGTACTGGTGGATGAAAAGCTGGACATAAGCCAACAATGTGCGCTCGCAGCCCAGAAGGCCAACTGTATCCTGGGCTGCATCAAAAGAAGCGTGGCCAGCAGGTCAAGGGAGGTGATTCTGCCCCTCTACTCTGCTCTGGTGAGACTCCACCTGGAGTACTGCGTCCAGCTCTGGAGCTCTCAGCACAAGAAAGACATGAACCTGTTGGAGCGGGTCCAGAGGAGGGCCATGAAGATGATCAGGGGGATGGAACGCCTCTGCTATGAAGAAAGGCTGAGAGATTTGGGGTTGTTCAGCCTGGAGAAGAGAAGGCTTCGGGGAGATCTTATTGCGGCCTTTCAGTACTTAAAGAGGAATTATAAGAAAGATGGCGGCAAACTTTATAGCAGGGCCTGTTGCAACAGGACAAGGGGGAATGGTTTTAAACTAAAAGAGGGTAGATTTAGACTAGATATAAGGAAGATATTTTTTTACAATGAGGGTGGTGAAACACTGGAACAGGTGGCCCAGAGAGGTGGTAGATGACCCATCCCCGGAAACGTTCAAGGTCAGGTTGGACGGGGCTCTGACCAACCTGATCTAGTTGAAGATGTCCCTACCCACGGCATGGGGGTTGGACCTTTAAATGTCCCTTCCAATTCAAACTATTCTACGATTCTTTGAATATTATCAAGGATCTGGGATCCAGCTTGGACATTTTTCCAACAATGGAAAATAGTAAACAGCTGAACTGAGGAGCAAAGTCACTGATTACAACAGAGTCACTCCAGATTCACTCTGCTAAAAATGAGAGGGGGAGGAAATGCTTTTTGCCAAACAAATCATGTCGCTGTAGAGGAATTGTGAAGAGAATTACTCCTGTATTTTGTCTAAATGCACCACTGAAAGATCTCCTCAGGTTTAGCTGGAAAGCGCTGGCTATACCATCTGAGAACCCAGCTACACCATAGGTAGTGACCTGCTTGGCAATATCAACATTTGCATGCCTAGATAGGCGCTCAGCGCAGGAAGTGAAGTTGACCCAGGAATTTTACTAATACAAAGATAATCTGAGGCATGCTGACATTCTCCACTTTTAATGATTTGTGGTGTGATAAGGAAAGTAATCATATCCCTCTGTAACTTAGACCACTGTTCTGAGTGGGCATTCTTTGGGAAACATTTATATCCGCTTCTAGCTAAAAATTCAAATGACAATTTATAAGCTAAGTATTACAGGTGAAATGATCAAACCTATAGGTTTTTAGTGAAATTATTTAATAAATCAGAATAGTTAACATAAAAATGACACAGAAAACCTCCTTCTTTGAAGGAAATTTGTTCTGAGTGGAAAAGGTAGTAAAAATGAATAAATTAATCTTTTTTTTGAAAGGTTGAAGAGAATACTGTTGCCTTCATCTCTTCATTTTCATGTTTTTCTTTGTGAACATGAAAAGACTATCTTCACTGAATAAGAAATAAACCTACATCTAGACCATCCCTAAGAAAGATCTTTATTTCCCTTCACAAACTATGGAGGAAAAAAAAAGACTTTTTTTTTTGTTTATTTTTCACAGTGAGTCATCAGACATACTCAACTTTGATAATGTAAACTGAAAAAAAATCAGCAGGGAAGATACAGAGTGGTGTTTCAGGCAGTCTTAAAGGGGAAAAATAATGTGTGTATGTGTGTGTATGTGTGTGTCTGTTCATGTAAATGAAAAGGGAAACTTTAAATGTTTAAGGATAGACAAACTGTCTGAAAAGGTACAGCTACCATTTGCACATGGAGAACTGTGTAATCCCTCATGGAAAACCAATTGAAACTCCCAAGTGTGGAGTCTGTTTTGGCCCCAAAGCGATTCGAAGCTGATACATTTACTGCACAGAATGGCTTTTAATTTCCAGCTCTGAAGCTGAATCCTCCTGTGTTAAAACCAGACAACTGTGCTAAGATTATATAGTGATGTTATTACATAATTAAGATTGGAAACTGGAAAATAAATTTACCAGTAAGACTGGAGATTGTTAGAGGCAGAAATTAATTAGCTAAGTTGGAATTTGACTAGGACATCAGGATGTAAATGATGTAAATTCTTTAACTACACTAAACAGCTAAAATGCACTTCTCATTTAAAGGCTTCCATTTCTAGAAGAGTCAAGGTCCCAAAAGCTTGATAGAGAATTTATTTCTTATTCTACCAGAGAGACAAGTGCCATATACTGAATCAGCACAAATAAATCCTGAAAGATAGCTCTGTCACCAGACTGAACCTTCCTCAAGGCAGCTTGCCTTTTGTATCTAGTGGAAAGGTTTCATTTCACAGGGGGACTTATTCCTATCTCTTATTTTATTTTTGGATCCTTTATTTTGTGGCTGCATATGGGGTCATTCAGGTGCCTCCTGAAAGCAAGGAAGATATGGGTCAGTAATCTGCATTCTTAACTTTAATTACGAAAGGAAATAACTGCAATCTTTGAGAATGGACCTTTTCATCTTCTGAAAACTTCAGTAAAGTGTGAAATAAACAGAGAATATGAAATTGTTCCTCTCTACTGCGATACTGCCATTTATAAAAGGGTATGTTGTGCTGTTTTCCAAGTTATTATCCTGCATAGGCAGGAAGAGACTGCTAGCAACTGATTCTTGATATAGGTCAAGGCTGACTGTATTATCCCTAAAATCTTTCAAGACCTAGTAAGGCAAATGTCTTCACATCTTGTGATAACTTCAGGAAGGTTGAAAGAACTAGGCTAGAATGGTGTAAGATACGGTGGGCATGAGATCTAGTTAAAGAAATCAATAAATACTGACAAGCGTTGATCTATTAGACATTTGTAGGTTCATTATTTTATGTTTTTAAGCTCTTCTCCAAACACTGAAGATGGTTGAGATTTTCTCACCTTTTACAGAATCACAGAACCACAGAACAGTTAAGGTCGGCCCGGACATCTGGAGATTGTGTAGTTCAAGATGTCCTCCACCAAGGGTAAGCCTTCCTTGCTCCAGACTTTCTCCTTGGTGGTAAGAGCCTGGGATTCCTGAAGGCCAGTCTTATTGGTAAAGACTGAGGCAAAGACGACATTAAGTACCTCAGCCTTTTCCATGTCCTTTGTGACCAGAGCCCCTACCCCATTCAGCAGCAGCCCACTTTTTCCCTTGTCTTCCTTCTGCTGTTGATGTAGAAACCCTTCTAGTTGCCCTTCATGTCCCTCACGAGACTCAGCTCCAGCTGGGCTTTGGGTTTCCTGAACCCATCACTGAGTGTGTGAAAGCAAATTTCCTTGTTCAACCTACTGATTCCAGGATCTAAGAGCTTATGAAATAAGCTAAATCAATACCAACCAGGTTTAAGATCCAGCTAGGTACAGACAACATTGAACTTTGTTATACAAACACTCGAACATAGACTGTTAAGGAATACAGGTGAAAAGAGAGCTCACTGAAAACACCAGAAAACCAAATTTACTTCTCAGGCTGCTGCTACCAGAGGAACAGGAGGATTGCATGGCAGCTACCCTTGATGTAGTACCTGGCCCCCTCTGGTAATGATGGTCTACTCAGTTCCTCCATTAGTGCTAGGGATGGAGCAGCAGCCAGTGAGACTACCCAAGGTTTTGGTGTAGTCAAACAAAGTTATTTTGCTGTTTCTGACAATCTGGGCAATTCTAACTTACAGGTAGTCAATGCTAGCTACAAACAGGGACAGGTAACTAACCACGGAGACAAATTAAGTGTATGTGCAGAGAGGATTTAAATCCTTAGAACACAAAAACTGGAAATTTGTATGTCATAGGTGTCTTTTGATACTTACAAAGAAACTGAGTATGCTCCTGTCCTCTGCTGCAGTGGGGAACCTCACACTGAGCAAAGAACTGCAAAAAGAACACAGCAAAAAATTGGGATTCACATTGCCTTTCAAGGAAGTGAATCTTTTGCCCACCTGGGTGGGGAGGGTTTCTCTCCAGCAGAGGGGAATGCTGCTGCTCTTGCAGATGTCACACGCTCATTACTTCACCCTTTCCTGCAAAGGCAAACAGACAAAGCTATACATTTAGTTATGTTCTGATCTGCTTCATGCATGTATTTGGCATATATTTTTTTTATCTAGTCTATGGAACAAGTTGCCATAAGATTTTGAGTCTGAGCTTATTCTGAAGCCTTAGGGTTTCACACTGCAAACTAAAGCCAAAGACGTTAAGTTGTTTTTCATTTATCTGAAACAGTAAAGTGCATGATTTGGAAAAAAAAGTAAAATGCAGTCACATCTCGAAAGAGCTAATTTAATTCCTGGTTTTATTTCCCAAGCTGGTAGTTTGCTGCAGAAACTTAGTTCTTGATTAATATGCATCATTAATCATTTAAATAAAAGTGGACCCCATAATTTCAAAGAACAAAAAATGCCATTTGACTGCTATTTCAGCATCATAATTAGAAGTCTTTAGACATGTTACTTGACAGAATACATTTAATAAAAATGAATAAACCTTGCTCGCAGAGTCATCCAATCATGAATATTACTAAGTTCTTTCTCTTTTTTTCTTGTGTATATATGTGTATACACTTAAATTCAGATAACGTTAATCTTAGAATAAGAGAAGTAAATAATGGTTCTTGTAATTAGGGTCTGAAGAAGGTGAGACATTGAAAAAGCAGCAAGATGACATGTCAGTACATGCCTGACTCTTCTACTCATCAACGAACATTTTCACTCCAGATCTTTCCCTCTTGGGTATGTAATTCAAAAAGTGTTCCTTTAAGTTCTGTTCAGTTCTTATTCAGATACGCCACTGGGCAGTGTCACCAGATCAGCATAATGCAAAATGAAATGGAAAAGTACAGAAAGATGAAGATTCTGAGATATTTGAACGGGTTATTACATGTCACATGTACTTATCTGAAGGGACACATTTGCTGTAGGAGCACATTTCTTTGTGTTCAAATCACTCATATTCAATTTCATCCTTATCTCATAATCATGCTGGACATTGTGCACCACAAGAGCTTAGCTATGATGTAAGTCCCAAATTCGGAGGGCTAGATCAATTAATTGATTATGTGTTCCTTAATGCGTACAGATGACTCTAAGATGAATATAAACAGCTGAAAACATTAAGGACAGGAAAGTTAGGACAGAACTTCTGGACTAAATGGAGGTTATTAGGTTCAGATTGTGTTGTGAATGAGAAGTCTTAAAGTTAAATGGATTACTCATCAAGCTCAATCCATTGTAATTAGAAAGTACCAAAAGTCCCTGACCTTATATAAGATCAAGATATATTGGTGGAACAGCTTTTAATAATACATCAAGTGCCAAAATTTATTCTGAGGTAACTTGTAACTACGCCTGTACCATTCCTAAGCTTTTGTCAATCACTCTCCGAATTGGTCATAAAATGCTTCTATGTTCTCATTTGCAGCTCTGGTAATTGGGACATAAATCTGGAGACTAGTCAGAGGAGAGTAAAATGTAGCAAAATGGTGTGTTCACTTGTTGGACTGTATCTCAGCACAGTATTTTCCTGTTGTCTAGTGACAGATGTGCTCTGTTCTCAGGCAATATCAAAAATAGCTAGTGGAATAAAGTCTGGTTTTTAAAAGCTTTTGGTTATTGTCATTGTACCAGATTTGTGAAATTCAGGTAATCTTTTTTTTTTTTTCCCAAAATGTGATTTGAATACAGTGACATATTTCACTAAGATTCTTTTCTTTTCATCAGTAAGGAAAACTTGCAGTGCTATTCAGATATCATAAGAGAGAACAGAATGGAATTCATGTGTCTTCCTCCTGCCTTGTTTTTTTGAACATAGATGGCACTTAAACCTAATCTCTTAATCTGTAATTAGAATTTACCAGAAATCTTACTAACACTAGGAAAAAAAAGTCTTCTAGAGGAAAATTTTAATAAATGAAGCAGGAGATGTGGAAAGTCTCATGGTTCTTTTCCTGGCTTTGTTTTTCATCCAGTGTATCGTGTTTAGCAGCTCATTAACTGTCTTTACCTGTTTCCCTGTGAGCAAAATGGGACAGTTAATATTTTGCCAAGGGCATACAGATCAACAAAACATACACCAAACAAAAAGATGGAGTGCTTTATTCTATTGCTACTAGATGTTAATATGAAAAATAGTAGTAAGACTACTCATGAAGATGGGTAAGGCTTCTTGTTGCTAAAAAGCAACAATATAGTCCACCCCTTCAGCAGAAGTACTGACTGGTGTTTCTAAACAAGGCTACCTTCCAAAAACTTAAGATTAATTCACTTGCTTATGAACCAGGAAACTATTACAAATCTACAATCCAAATTAAGATTCATGTACTATGGGCCAGAAATTTACTCTCAGATTACACAGTACCACAGCTATTATTCATCTATTTTACAGGAAGTAAAACTCCTGAAGTGTGGCTCAAGAATTAGTTAACAGTGTTGTGGAGAGATCTAAGCCCAATAGCAGCATAGGAAAAAATAATTGACTCTTTGTAGCTCCAAAGAATGGACGGAAGACAACCGTACACTTTGCCTGTGGGCACAAGCTGCTGTAAATTCAAGCCCTCTACTTTTGTTCTGTCAGCAAAAAACACATAATTTTTTCTCTTCTGCAAAATACTCTATGCCCCAGGCTATCAAACTCTGTAATAATGTGTATCTTAAACTGTCCTAAAAATGGAGTTCTTTAGAAGACTGGAACATTAAACTAGTGAGCAATGTTTGGATTGAAGGGAGATGGGCCAGGGAAAGAACAAAAACGATACCCCTAAAAGTAAAGATATTCAGTGAAATGAATATAGACAATGGCAGCCATCCCTGAAATCCTTACTCTACCTTTGAAAAGAAAATTTCCTGCCAGAATGAAAATGGAAAAGGATTTCAGGCTTGGCCTTGAAGTGAGAAAGTGAAGGTACACATGTATGTGGCTGAATGCTTTCTTTTAGAGAAACAGAGGCCAGAAGTGAGCCTCTTGAATAAATAAAGTCATTTTCAAAAGGACTAAACAGCCAAGAGTTCACTTTGAACTTGAAGTGTGTATTTGAGGGACGAGCCAGAACAGCTGTAGTGAAACTCACATTTATGTTGTCTAATAGTTCCATTATTAAAGATTCATGAAACTGACAAAAATGAAATAAAATAAATTTAAACATCTCAGTCACTTACAGGAAATCTTTGAAATTCAGCAGAAGCAAAAACTGAAGGAGGTTCCATTTCTTCATCCTGTGAAACTCCATCTCATTTTTGCCAAGATATAACAGGCTGTAGACTGCTGTTTCTATCCCTTACTGCTTGCAGGCAACACAAGGAAGTCACTTGTATGTGGCTTTTTATATGGGATTTCTCAACCTTGGAATGTGTACCTTGCAATTTCAATAAAGTTTTGGTTTGTTATGTTTTGGTAAGATATACAGTTTTTATCCACGAAGTGCCTGGAAAAAGGCACAGGAATCAGTACAGCTAATGTGTATTTCACTGAATTTGGCCTCTTGAGGAAAACGAGCAATGCCTTTTTTACCAGCAAAGTTCTGCAGAAACACAGATGTGCAGCTATATCAGGAAAGTTAAACTGTAGGAACACACTCCATTTTCTTGGAAAAGGCAATAAAGAGAGACCATGTGCAATGTCTGCTCCTTCAGACTCAAAGAAGAGCTTGTAAGCCCAAGAATCTGATTGTGGTTTTTTTTTTTCCCCAACAGATCATCTGCTTTCTTAAAACTTATTACTTTTCCCTGTAAGCTTTGCATTCTTTTTCTTCTTTCATGCACTTTTCAGAGTAAATGACCTCCAGTAACCATCACTAGTACTGGGGTCTTCCCCAGCGTGTGTCAGTCTTTTGAGTACTCCATTACTTGCTAATCAAGTTAAAATGAACTCAGCTTTACAGTATGTCAGACCTTAATAACTGGACAACTGTGTGTTTCTTAAGACCTTCACAAGATGAAGAAATACAGGATGTACTAAAGTTCAAAATTTTTTTCAGACATTTGAAAAGTGTTCAAAGAGAATACTCTTCCAGATACTTTTCCTAGATGACAATTTCTTGGATCTCCTTATTGCTGTTTTTGGGGTTTTTTTTTGGTTGATGTTTGTTTGTTTGTTTTTGGGGGGGGGGGGGGGGTGTGTTTGTTTTTTAATGTTGGATAACAATTTCAGGGGTATTTGGTCTGAAGTGATAAGTACCTTTCTCCTAGACCTTATTGAAATGAAATGTTAATGCGTGCAGGAGTCATATCTAATTGACTGTAATGGGACCTTCAGCTAGAATGGTCACATCACCCTGGCTGAGTGGCCTCTTCTGAAAAGTCCATGGCTTATGACCCTTCATTATTTACTTGTAGATAGTAGGAATGGATTTAGTGCTTGTGAAAAACATTGGCTTAACTAGCTTTAGTGCCTAAAGATTGCTACCCAATCAATGAGCAGTATAAGCACTGAGTAAGCTGCAACGTCATTGTGACCGAGGGTGGTAAAGATCAGAGGCGTGTACACTTCTTTCCACAGAGCATAGCTGATCTGCTGGAATCACCCTCAGAGATAAGAATTTAATTAATTATGTAGCCCTTCTCTTGATCTCCCTGCTGAGAAAGCATGTTTAGGGCTTTATTTTGTGTCCATTCAAGACAATGGCAAAAAAAAAAAACCTATTTGTAGAAATTAACATGCTTTTCTTAAAAGGACGTCTGAAGTAGGCAGAAGGCAGATTTAATTGCACTGGTAAACAATTCTGCATCACTGTTTCAAGGAGAGGAATCGGAGCTGAATGATCCATTGCAGCTATCTACCAAATCAGTCTTTACCATCAATTTTATTTTATTTGATCCTTAGGTTTTAAAATCTGATTCAACTCTGTAAAAAAAATCCATTTTCCTCTGAAAGCAATTTTTCTCTTGAACTGCTTTTCCTCACACTAGTCTTCCTGCTGAAGATTTGCTGAGGGACTCTCCCTCCCTCTCTAGGCCCTTCACCTCTCAGGAGGCTGCCTTTTAATTAAATAGTTTCTTTGGTTTTGTTAATTTTTTATTATTTGTTTAAATGTTATTGTTTGTGCTTTGAATTGATCACCCCTGTACAATCTGAAGCTGAGCATTTGCTGTGGCACTGAATGAATTTCTTCTGCTATTGCCTGAGGACATTGCTGCAAACACAGTGTTGCAGTTGATAAAGATTCTCAGCATAAAAGAATTTACAACAAAGGATAAATTAATTTTTCCTAAAGCTCAATGGCATCAAGATCAAGATCAGATACTGTTTCTCTTTTTCTCAGTTCCAATTTCCATTTGCTTAGAAAATAAGTTTCTACTTATTTGGACTAATAGGAAAAGCACATTGTCATACAAACAGCCCCAACACTCAACAGAAGAAATGTGCCTTTGTCACCAGTGTTTCTTTGTAGCTACCCTTCTAGCCATTAACAACAGGCCCAAACCAAGTGGTACTATTTTAGTCCCAGTGCAATTTTCTTGTTCCTGCAAAGAAACACCTTTTACTGTTCAGTTAAAAGCAAACTGACACTTCCAGCCATTCTGTGTTGCAAGTTTATTTCTTTTCATAGTCTTTTACCACTTTGTTCTCACTGAGTTTTCAAAGCATGAAATTTCTTTGCATCTTTTATATTAGATACAGTTTTGCTGATGTTATTGTTTCACTTCTATAGAACAGTAAAAGAAGATAGAAATATTCTGTTCTCAGCAGAAGAGAAGATTAGCAGGAATGTCTAGGCACACAGAAATACATGAGAAGAAGTAGAGAACTTTGCTGCACTCAGAACAAAATAGTCAGTGATGGTAACTTCTTCTGATACCTCTAATTCTTGTGCATGGCTCTTTTTTCTGCGTAGTGTTCTTCTGAGCCTTGATATGCATTGAGCTCTTTTTCCTTTTCAAACGAGGCTTTTAGCACATGGTGATGGGCTGTGGTTTATTCAGAACTTCCTTAGCTCCTGAAATGAATTTGGATGAAAATCTGCACCCCACTCCATTCTGCCACAGCCTTCCATTCTGATCTTAAATGTGACAAAACTTCCCTATCCATTTTCTACATAGTCATTGGCATTGCACTACCTAATGGACATTATCAACAGAGCTGTAAAGCTACCTGTAACTACAACGATATCACAGAATTATAGATTTTAGGAGAGAAAAGAAATAAGTGAGTCATTTCTTGGCTACACTATATTGCAGTGTTGTGCACAACAGTGTATTTCCTGTTGCTTTATCTAGTCTAGTTTTAGGCATCAAGCATTGCTATTTTCCTGGGGATACCATTTGACAGTCTATTACATTTCATTGTTAGCAAGCTTTTGCCTGATGTTCAGTCCAAATGTCCTTATACTGGATCATCCCAGATCACTTGCTGCACTGACTATCTTTTAAAGTCAATGAAATCCGGGTCCCTTACGGGATTTTCAACACCCTGTGGAGTTTTTGTATTATTTCTATTTTAAAATAAAGAAAGAAAGAAAAAAAATGACATTAATTTATAAACTTACAAATAAAAATTGTTTTGTAATAGTCACTGGAGTAATAGGTAAAAAGCCAATTACGGAAGAAGTGCATGTTACAACCTTTAGTTAATGCTTCACTTTTAGTTAATGTTTTAGTTACAAAGTCAGGCTTTAATTTTGCTTTCTAGAATGTTGTTTAAATGTTTTCTTTTCCGAAACACTTGCCCTAGATTTTGTCTGAAATTACTTTCTCTCACTTAATGTGAACTAACAGTCCAATTTTGCAAATCTTCTGGATGTGGGGCACTAATTTATTTGTATATTTTCATTAAGTCTGAATCTTCATCAAAGTGATTGTTTAGGTTGTCCTAAGTATTCACTTTGTGCACTGAAATCAGCCAGTTTTGCCACCAAGATCTGCCAGAGCAGTACATACGCCCAGCATCTTCCCAAGCTTCCACATAACATAGTAATGTAAAGAGTCTTCATAGACCTTCTTCAGTTCCCTTGTGCCATTTAGGGCTGCAATTTAAATTTCTTTTTCCACCTTGTCTCACAAGTTCTTTGTTACTCCCCTCTAAGCAATTTGTACTCCTTTTATTCTAAAACAGAACAATTTTCATATCTTGGCCCTGAGAAGACTGAATGGCTGAAACTTAGACATCACCTTGATGCTTGCTGTCTGACATGTTATGGTAAAGAACATATCCCATGAGACTGCAGCATCCACAGACCATTCTAAAAAAGAACACCAAGGTCTGGAGAGAGATGAACAAAGAATGATGTCCTCCAACAGTCTATAGACCTCTCTCTTAACCTGGCCACTTGGATATGGGGAGACAAGATTTTAGATTATCTGGACAGTTTGACTCTTTTCTAGCCAAAAGCATCTCTAAGACTGTGAGGAGAAGCAGTGACAATTGTCTTCAGCCAGGATCTTCCCTTTGGGACCTACTGTCACAGACAAACTACCTAGATGGTTCAGTTTTTATGTTGAAAACTAGGCATGAATTTAGTGGTATTTTCGTGTCCTCTGTGGACACTCCAAGAACACATTAAATGTGACTGAACTTAGCTGATGTTACTTGCGACAAAGGACTTCTAAAAGTGGACATAATAGATGTTTATTTTAAAGGTCTACAAATGCACATTTCAGACTAAAAACTATTATCAAGAAGAAATTAAATAATCGATATTTGAATCCCACCTGTATATTACCTTTGAATGTTATATCTATATCTATACATGAGGACAAAGTAAAGTAATTCTCTTCCTCTCTTGCTTATTACAGCACTACATAACAGCAAAGTGTAATGCTGCCTTATTTCTCCAGGGAGCATAAAGACTATTGATGAATGACTCCTCTGGCAGCTTTGCCACGCTAAAACAAGCACAGAAGAGGCAAGTCCCGATTCCTGCTGCCACCGAGGCCCCTGGGCGGCTGCTGGGGCTGGGGAGGAAGCTCTGTTGCAGGGTGGTAAAGGGCAGCGCTGACTGGGTGGACAGGACCATCCTGTGCCATTCCCTGCTCCTATCCAAAATATTTCCAGGGCTAGGTTGTACTTTCCAGGCACAGCCAGTTGCCTGAACCTTTAGCTATTAGCCTGCAGCAGCTGAAATCACACTGCTAGCTGGCAATTACCTCTTTATGTGTAATGTAAAGTGTGTGACGTCCAGCAGCCTTTTGGCCTTTTGTACCAATAAG
This sequence comes from Calonectris borealis, assembly GCF_964195595.1. NCBI lineage: Eukaryota > Metazoa > Chordata > Aves > Procellariiformes > Procellariidae > Calonectris > Calonectris borealis. The sequence continues at coordinate 129,882,546 of NC_134313.1, forward strand.
TACGTTCAGTAGTTTCTTTGGGAAGGTTGAGGAATGCAAATGGTAATACCTTTCAGATGCCCTGAAGTTACAATAAAAAGAAAATTAAACCATTTAAAAAGTCTTTAATGAAGTGATACAGTAATTAAATTCTAATTAACAAAAGGGATGGTTATTTCCTACTTTTGTACGCAGATGTATAACTTGTGCTGTTGCATCTAGTTCAGCTATAAGAGTTTCAGTAATGCCACTTCCACATCATTTCACATTTTTGAAAAATCACATTATTGACAAAAATTTGGGGGGTTCTTGTGGGAAAACAACAATTAGTCTCCAAGACACAGTTACTGACACTTAAACATTCAGAAGCAAGCTGATACTACAGAGCTACTTTTATCACTAAATAACATTTAGAATTTAATCAATAATTTGAGATCAATGTTTGCCCATTAGATCTTGCTTAAACTTTTCACTAATAATATAACCAAGTCTCTGGCTGGTGAGCGGGTTAAACAGTCCTGTGTGAGCTCCTGCACCTGGCACTGGGAGTGGGGCTTCCAGAGTGCAGTTTGGGCTGCAGTGGAGATGCTCCATTTCCAGACTTGATTATTTGCATCATGAGGAAACTCTGGTGAAGTTTATGAGGAATTGTCCTTTGTACTTGCAACAGATGGGAGGGAGAGATTCTTTTTTATGTTTAGGCTGGAGTGTATCACATGAAGGTCCCTAGGACACAACTTTGAAAGAGGAAACAAGAGGGAAATAAGAAGGTGAACTTAATCTTTTATTCCTTCCAGAGCCCATCAATTTAATAAGACTTATTCCTTGTGCAGCTATAGAAATAATGTGATTAATATGGGGAACTGACATTCTGACCTCTTCTAACACTGTGTAAGTAAGAAATAAGGGATTCTGTGTTTTTACAGCAAACTGCTTAACTCTTCTGAAAGCTGGGATTGGTCAAGCTACAATCAAAATATACCATATCAAAATTTGCATCTCCGAAAGGCTTTATTAGAAAGAGAATGAAAAGTAATGATTTCATATCAGTTTATTTTCAAAACCTCTCACATATCACTTCATGCTTAATCTTTAATTACATATTACACATTTAAGGTTTAGTGCAAGTTATTGAAAATCAATAAGGTTATAAATGTAGGATTGGTAATTGCTGCATGACTTGTACAATATCTTATTTACATAATTCATTTACTGGCAACTTGCATTTTAATTAACCTAGAATGAGTGCTTCAATGAAATTGTAATTTAGTGTGCTAAATTGAAAAAGTTGTCAAATCTTGCACTTAGTCATGCAACTCTGAGTTTCATTGTCTATTCAGAAAGATTAAGAATTGTGCAATTAAGAAGATGAATTTAATCCTTGATTCCCAATGTATTATATAAATCTTTGTTTTTTCCTGGTAAATTGTGTTTAAAACATGGTAATGATCAGAAACACTGCCAAATTAACAGGTTTTGCTGACCAAATTTTCTCCTACAGTATTCTTATTCAATAGATAAAGATGTCATAAAATACAACTAGAAGAAAAAAGTTGATGAAGAAGTAGTCACCTTAACAGCTCCGCAAATGCTCCATGCTGACACTGAAAATACGAATAGAAGTAATAGAATCTGGTCCTTCCACTGGTGAATATGAAATACTTGCTGCTTTTTATTATTAAAAAAAAGAGCTTAATTCCAGCCTAAGAAGATAGCTCTGGTAAACTCAATATCAAGATTTTCCATAACTTTGGGGACCAAAGATCATATGGAATTATGCAAGAAAAGTGGACTTAGTTCTTACAGTAGGAAGAAACTTGAGTTAGATTTTTACTGACCTGCTTAAGCTGTAGCAGTTTATATGTAAAATCAAATATGCAAAATTCCCTTTCTCAGCTATCTCTTGCTGACAGTCCTTTGTATATTGAATGAATTTTCTCTAATCTTTGATTTGATATTAATGTCCATGTTCTTGGAAAGAAATTTCTTAATGGCTTTTTCCCAAAATTTGCATTATAATATTGTTGAGAATACATTTTTAGTGTTCATCTGGAAAATACCAAAAAGACTGTTATTGTATTCTGGTCATCTGTGCTCTGATATAATCAGTCCTTTCAGAAAACCCATAAAAATGCAATGGATTTTAGAAGGGCAATCACATTGGAAGTCATATTGTCTTATTTATAGCCTTTCTGAGCTTGTGAATATATTGACATAAATATTTAGGTAAAGTTAATTAATAGAAAGCAGTTGCTTTATAACACATAAGACGTAAGGAGCTTTTTTGTCACACTTGAGCAACACAGACAGACAAATACCATCTCTTTCACCTGATTTTCAATGTGGTGGCTGAGATTTAGATAAAAAGATATAATTTAGTTATTTCAAGGCACTTCCATGTCAGTATATACTTCACAAGATGTAATATAATTTGTCTGCTACACTACTTATGCAGCATGCTGTCTGGCACAACATTCCCTCTAGACAGAAGGTGCTGACATATTAAAGAAGCAAGAAACAAGCATTTGATCTTCTGTTTATATTGCTTTTCTCAGAAAAACAGGAGAGCCAATTCAACAGAGATTTGGTTGCCACTGTGTGAACATAGCTCCTGACCTGAGGGGTAAGCTGGAATTTCATAGCTTTACCATCTCAATAAATTTAAATACAGTGTAATCTTTAAAAAGAAAAATTTTCCAGAAAATATCTATTCACATTTTTAGCTCAGGTGCATGTCAATGATGTTGTTTTATATAATCAGACATGATGCATGGCATTTTAGCCTAGCAATTTTGAAGTAGAATTTTTCAGAAAGGAAAAGAATGTAAATATTTCCTTAATGGCTTCCCTTCCTATCATCAAGAAAATGCTGCTTGAAGCATCAGAGCTAAGAGAGCTCTTAATATCAAACTGGCTTACTATGGGAGTGTATATTTGAGTGTCACCGATTGTGCTGAGAGTGAGGGAGAATATTAAGTTTATATGCAACAAGCATCATGAGGTTCTATTTCCCTTTACCTTACCAGATTTTAACAACATGCTGTAGTGGATGAGTGTGTCGTTAATCTCTTGTGTCCAGACTTAAGTCCTTAGATTGGGAATGAAAGTACTAATTAATTTTATTTTCACAATGAGATAGAATGATTATAATGCACTTGATATATTTTACTCACTTTAATATTGGCTTTAATTATATGAGGTGAAAGAATAGGAAAAATGGAGACAAATACAAAGAAAAACAGTGTTAGGTACAGGTTTGCTTTGAAAAGAGGAGGAACTCATCTGTGTTCCAAGCTGCAGGCTGTTGCAGTTCCCCAGTACCTGAACAAGGTAATTGAAAACTGTCTTTGATATCTCTGTGATTGCTGCTGTGAGTGGAAGAGTGGCATGCATTTGGCAAATCTTTGCCATTTGAAAATGAAAAAAGGAGTTATTGAAAATTGAAGCTGAGGGCTCAGACACATAACCACAGTTAGTATCATTTAACAATCTAGTCCCTCCATGCTAAGGCACAGTAACTGTGAGTGAACTGCTCCCAGATCCCTAAATGTTAAAGACCACGTGGCTTAAATTACTGCCCAATGACAAAGTTAAGCTGCTCATTACCTATATGTGTATACAAAGCCACTGGATTAATGAATAAAAGACTACAGCTCAACTAAGGTATCATAATGTGACATTGGAGCCTCCCATGTTGCAGACATTCACAAACTGTTAAAGAGGGCTGAAACATTTAGCCTTTTTTTCAGCAATAACTGCAAAAGAAAACTGCAATACAAGCTTTCATAATCTGTTTTTTCAATGTGCCTTGTGACATCTCTTGTAATAGAGACAGTAAATTCTCGGCACTAGTTCAGCCCCTTGCATCTCTGAGAATCATAAAAGACTCTGTATTCACGTGAGAAGGCCATCCATTTCTCTCAGATCTGCAAAAATCCTTCAGATGACAATGTCTTCTGATTATCAAGGTTGGATACAGATCATTGCAGTGGTGAAGGGGAAGTCTATAGTCAATTCTCTAACAATGTGGTTTCTCTTAACACAGGATTTGATATTTGTATTTGAGTTTAAATGAAATTAGATTTTCTGTTTCTTTTCAAGCTCAAGCAAGAACCGTTTCTATTGTTCTGTGTAACATCTCTTTCTTAACCTCTTTAGACTTATTTCTTAATAGCTCAAAATTTTTATTCGATTTATGTTCCTCACTTCCCTGTTACTTTGTACTGATCCATGTATAAAATGAGGTTTCAGAGTAAGATGGCCTCATAATTCTATTTTAACACAGCATCCTGTTTGTAGAATTTCTTTAATATCTATCTATCTATATACAGCCATTATCTTTTGACTAAACTCAGTAATTACGGTGGAATTGTGCTGTTTTGAAGCAATGGAAAATTGTATCCTAACTTTATTGACCACGTTTTAAATACTTTAGTAAAAGACACTTAAACATATAAACATGAAGTATTTTACAGTTTTTGCAGATATTTATAGGTTTACATATAAAATATGAAAAATGAGTGAGAATAAAAAATACTTACGGTTTTCAGATGTCTGCTGTATCAGAAGAAAAAGGTCCAAATAAACATGATGGAAAGAAAAACTGACAGAAGAGTTTTGCTCCACTGGGTAGCATCATTGGGACCCCACAGTGTGGACAACTCTGCTAGCAGACCATTTCCTACTAGCAGACCTTTTCCAAATAAGTTGATTTTTTGGCTCAATGGTGTCAGTATCACTGGCTATTACAGTTGTGATAAATACAGATCCATTTAAATTAATAACTCAAGAGTCATTTTCAGATGGAAAGTTTTTGTGCTTTTCAGATAAATGTCTAGGTGTGCATACTGTAAAAGTGAAAAGTGAAACCAAAAAGCTAAATCTTCTGAACCATCATCTTACTTTTGAGTGAAATCAGTTTCTTTCACCTGTGAAACCACAATTAACTACCAGATGAAAGTTCTAAGCACATTTGCAAAATGTAGTAAAAACTTCATATAAATTGTGCTTTGCTTCTGAATGACAGTCTTCTCTTTAGTATATTGAATACTAAAGCTAGTGCTCAGACACAATTGCAAACTTACTGTAGTAAGTAAAACTGAAAAAAAAAAGACACATAATTAAATTAATCACAGTCCTTGCTTTGGGGGAAAACTGCTTATCACCAGTGGAATAAGATAGACCACACCTGGGTTTCAGGGCTTTTCTGTGCTACTACCCCACAGCTACAAAGGTTCCCATGGGGCTGAGCAAGTCAGAAATTTGCATGTGATAATGTGAGTTGCTTTGGGAATTTGAAAAGAAATCTGTAAAAACCCAAAATGTCTGAAATTATAAGAACAATTAAACTCTAACAAATTAAATAGTTATCAGTGTTAAAAATCTATGTAAAATCTCTCAAAAGGTAAGGAACTGTTTTGCAGATTAGAGGTTAAGGCATCACTCACAGCCAAACCCTGTACATTTGTCAAAAATGAAAGTCAATTTGGAATAGCAACATCTGGAATAATATTTGGCACATAATTAGCTGATTTATTGGTTTAATGATTAATTTTGATAAGAAAGAGATCACCTATTTCAATGGTTGTTATCCCATTTCCATTGCTTCCTAAAATGAGCAAATTAATATCTTCTTGGAAAATGGAAAAGCTTAGTATATTTTGGTTTGCAAGTGTAACATTAAAGAATTTGTACCATTGTCTATGCTTCCTTCTGTCATGATCTTTTATTTATATGAAGAACAATGAACGACAAACCTCATTGCTATTCAGTTGACTTTTCTGTTTAAAGGGCATTAGTTCCTACAGCAATTTTACTGGTAGTCCAAGACCTCAAAACTGGAGGAATCTGGGACAACTTTGATGCTGCACCTCTATGGTTGGCACATGTGTTCTCGCCTTCCCTCTCCACCTCATCATGGTCACTGTTGATGTATCAATTGTATTTCTTCCTGTTCCAGGGAGAGGCCAGAAGCTGGTTTAGCTTTAGGCAGACTTTAGAGAAGTTTCAGGACTTCTAAAAATTATTCCACAGCTGCAGCAGCTCCTTAAAAGTCCACAGTAAAACACAAAACATCTCTGGATATTCCAAAAATTGATGCCAAAAAAGGAAGACCCACTGATTCATATTTATGCTGTATTTGATGCTTTTACTTTAATTCCAACAATTTAGGGAAGGTTTAAGTTGAATAAGGAAGCATTTGGTAGATTATATTCTTTAAAAAATATTGCAAAACTCAAAAGAAAATAGTATATTCTAGGCAAGGTCAATATCTTTTTTTTTTTTTTTTTTTTTTAAAACTAATAGCCTTGCAGATAACTTTCATTAACTTCTGTTACTTTGAATCACGCCCAGGATAAACAGCAAGAAATTAAAGCAGGTTAAACATTATAAGTAGTATATTCTTCAGCTATAATCCTTGATACACGAGTTCATTGCATTTGTTAATTTTAATATACACTATTTGAGGATGTTTTCTTAGGAATAAAAAATTGTGGGTTTATAAGCAACTGAATCATCTGAATACCACTAGGGGAAGTATTAGTTAATTAGTTAATCTACAGCTACCTCTGTGTAAAATATCTACTGCTGTATACAAACAATAAATAATACGGGCTTTCTATTGTAGATGTCTGCCCAGTATGTGAGAATGGAATCTTTACTGATTTTTAAGATGGGTTAAATAAAAAGACATTAGGAAGCAGTTTCTTCATATAATTTTTGTGAGTATTTTCACCTAAAATTCCTGCAAAGATTATAAAATTGCAGTTGCTGTATGACCCCAAATTATCGGATGGCATTTTCTCTAATTGTGTCCACTCATCTTCAGGGCTTGAATTGAAGGGTTACCTTGGTAGTAATTTAGTTTTCATTTGCAAAATACATTTGTATGATGAAAATGTAAGTTTAAAGTTCTTAAGAACTTTAAAAACACTTTCTACAGCTTGTGCAAGTTTTTATCTTCCCTATGTACGTTAGCACTTAAAGCCTGTAATAAGTTTAGGAGCGGTTCCTTACAAATAAGGGAAATGTCCTTTGCTTTCTACTCTTTTTTAAGAACTCATAGCAGTACAGTTTATTCCATTATGTAGAAATGCAGAATGATGGGTAATTTTCCTGCATAGTACATTCAACACAGTTGTTTAAAATAGCACATTGACCAAATTAGGGCCTCCTATGGCTCTTTGGACAGAATACATACAGACCAGTTGCCACATAATGCAGTCCAGTCTATGTACTCTCCTATCCAAGCTCCTTGAATAGCTTTGTCAGTGAGTTTTGAGGATCTGGGCTCTACAACGTGTGCAAACTCCGTCCTCAAGGTCTTAGCTGTGACCTTGCTCACCCAGAGTAAAGGGTTTATTAACTCTTGTGCTGCTGCAAGACTAACTCAGAAGAGCCTCTGCGAGCCTGAATCAAAACCTCTTCCCTGTGTCGCCCAATAATTTTTAACAGGGCTACCCCTGATACCGCACAGATGTCCCTCCCAAATATATGTTCTTTCTGTGTCAGCCAGTCTATTGAAAAATCTCCCTCTGCTCTATTTCCCCCTAGCTACAAGTTAGAGAGATGCTTTACCCATGAAACAGAGAGCTCTTTTTATACAATTACTTAGTAATGTACCAGCTGACAAAACTAAAAAATATGCCACGAAGTTCTTAAGCTTAAGGTTAATAAGATGTTTTAGCATGCATTAAAAACACCTCAGTTTACCATGGCTTGTTGTTTCTCAGCATGATATTATTGGCTTTTGTTTGGGAGTCACCAGGAGAACAGAGAATTAAGTTATCTCAGCAACTGTTGTGAGTAATGTCTCATTTTCTGACCTATCGAAATGCAAGGGGCAAAGTATAAAAATGAGTTTCTTTGGGCAGTCAAAATCCTATTGTAAGGATATCATTATGTCTGTGAAAAGCAGACATAATGGTAAAACAAGTAGAATGATAATGGGTAGAGACAGCATCTCTGCTGAGATATACACTTCCTTGCTTCAGCTAGAGGAACACTGACAGCATGTGCAGGACAAGAAGAGTTGCATTTTTAATATCCAGAAAATGTTATGTCAGCCAGGTCACAACTCTGCCTTTAATTAGATGAAATGCCTTCAATTGGAAGCCACCTGCACACAGGTTAGGATATATGCAGCCTGCTCTGTTTCCAGCAGGTAATCTATTCTGTGAAAAGTACGTTTCAGTTATAAAGAAAACCCCCTACAATGCATCTATTGTGAAGCATAGCTAATGTGTCATTCGTATACAATCATAAACAGCTTTAAAAGCACATTGATTTTGTTTATTTTTATTTGAACGATGCTTGTATATTTGAACATGTAGTTATTTCTTGAAATAACTGGGAAATAACAATCAAGAGAAAGCAGTTGATTAGCAATTTAAAGCAAAGCAAAATGGAGATATTTTTCATATACTGTCAAGATTTATTCTAAGTGCCTCCCGTTAAAACAGTATTGCTTACAGTAGCAGGCTGCAGTGATTCACTGACATATTAATATGCATTGCTGAGTACAAGTGAAATCTATACTCAGTTACGTAAGATTTTAGTGTTTTATTGTTGAGGGTCTTTTCTTTGAACATAAGGGTTTTTTTGCACATGACATCATAGCCCATTAAAACATGAAACTTCTTGGACCAATCAAAGGATCAAAGTCTCCTCCTCAAGGTCAGACTTGAAGCCAGAAAGAAGGAAGGAGAATGAAGCACTCAAGCACTTAAGGTATTTTGAGGACTCAGACCATAGCATCTTCTCCTAGTGATTGATGACTTTCCAGATTGTGGCTTATCATTTATGAGATTAAAAATTTTTAAACAACTCTCATGTATGCAATATATATATTTTTACATCCATGTGATAGCGAACTAAAAAGGAAATACATAGAAATGTTGTCACTTACAAGGCTCTGTCATAAGAAATTCCTGGGTGACCATTGCAGAGTTCGATATGTGTTTGCTGAATAAATGGCAATTTTTGAAAATGGTGATTTTTTTTATCTAGGAATTCTATATTAATTGTACAGGCCCTTATACGTAGGAAGATACTTGAAAAGATTTTTGTTTGTGTAATAAACTGTTTTTATTCGTGAAATTCATGGTTATTTTTCAGATGCAACCTCTAGTCAAGCTATCTTCAGATGGGTGCCAATCACCTCTCATGAGCTAGAAGACATTGAGCCAGTTTAAAATCTGGGTTGTCTTTTCCCAAAATCTGGTATGTACTGCAAAAAGTGACACTGAAGATGATTTAGAAAGCACCATTCTCAAATCATAACAGATAGTTGCACTCTGAGGATAGTGTGATATCTTCCTTTTCATGAATGATATATGAAACCAAGGTTTTGCTGTGTTTCTTGATTAAATATTTTGCAGAGTAAATTGAAGATGTCTGAGTGTATTGTTAGATAAATATCTTTTTACTATCCTTATTTTATGTTGATAAATGCGTTTAAAACTATTCCTTGGAAAGGACTTCATTTCTATACTAATTGTAGCCATGTTTCTCTTTGGAAAGGATTACCATAGATGGTCAAAGGATCTTCACATACAGCTGTTATATCAGCTAGAATCTAGATCCTTCATGTGCTCATAAATATTTTTAATTTTAAAAATATAAACCGTTCCACAGTGTGTTCATGCTTGGAGCTGGCAGAATAGTTACAACTTCACTGTGTGGGACTTATGTATGATCCTAATGTGCTTTCTATCATCTAAAATAATAAGGTATAACTATCTGTCCAGCATCATGGTAGATGATCCAAAAATAAGAGCCAGAAACATAAAACATCAAAGAGCTAAATATTGTACTGGTGTGTACCACTAGCTGTGGTCAAAGAAATTAGAAAAAAAACCCCAAACAATCCCCTCAAAGCCCCCAGTGAAATTATAAATACTTTGTCTGTGTATTTATATTTTAGAGACAAGTAGAAATGAATTGTAATATAAGTGAAGGGCACCAAACCAAATGGTGTCAAGTACCAAAGCTCACATTCGTCAGGGTTGTTATGTGGGGTTAGAAACACACATCTCCCTTTCTAAAATGAATCAAATATTGAAACAAACAATAACAGAACTTACTAGAACTAATCAACATGTTTTGAATCTATTTTGTGCCAGATCTTTTCCTCCTCATTTTTATGGAAGGCATATAAATAACTGCTCATATTCCCTCTGATCAAAATGAAGCTGTGATGAAGGTGACAGTGTCTGAAACTGGCAATGAGATGTGATCCTGAGTGACTACCTGTAAAGCTGTTTATTGTTCTGTTATGCTCAGATTTTGTGTATTGTAGACTATGAAGCAACTAGAGGAAGGTCATCTGGTCAGATAGGTAACATTCAGTTTTTATGCTACGAAAGTAAATGAGATATTACATGTGAAAAGCTTAAAGTAGAAAGTGACAAAAAAAGATGATTCCACTGAAGTTGTTTATGTGTGTATTACAGCAAAGAGGTATCAAATCTTACTCACACTTCCTCCATGCTGGAGGAGGGATCATAATTTTTGCTGACATGTGCTGGTATTGGGATACCTCCTTGTATTGATATGAAAAATATTTTCTTGAGAAGATGTATTTAAGCTCAAAAAAAAGAAGAAACCCTAGAAAAGGGTATGCAGATGGTTTCACTCAAAGGAATCTAATGTGGGCTCAGAGCATCTGTTCTGAGAAAACAACTGCTGAAGAGAATGGGATTATATGGGATTTGGCCTCTTGCCATGGGTGGCACACTCTTATTTAAGTTACTGCAAAACATAAATGTGATATCTCTGGAACACGGGGGATGCCTCCGGAACCTACAATCAGTGCAGCTTTCTGGAGAGATTTTGGAAAAGGCTCTTGAAAAATCTGGAATTTAGAGAGCTAAAGTCTCGACCAGTGTAAACAAGTTGATTTGTTTTTCCATTTTGCAATTTTGTCTGATAAAGTTTTTGGCCTGGGTTTGATCCATATTTTGCACACACTGAGTAGTTTGCTTTACTTTGTGACTTTGTCTGTCCATAGAACTGATTGCAGGCAACGCTGAGCTCAGTAATGTGTTCCGTCTCCCCTGGACATATGAGGCTCCAGGATTAGGGAGCCAGCATCCTTTCAAGGAATTCGTCAGCCTAGCTTGAAATGGGGCTTTTCAGGCCATATCTACCTTTATGGGAAGAGCAATACAGTAGGACTAGTTCTAGGCAGTGAAAAAAATTGGAATGGATGCCCTTGCTTATGCAGCAGTGGGGGTGGGAGGAAATGTTTCCCTGACTATTCTGGCCATATGGATTGAGTGCCCGCTGGATGACATTAGGTGGGCTCCTGGAGTGTATCGTTGGCTTATTTTCATCTGAAAAGAATACGATTTGTGTGCTTTGCAATGTAAACAAAAATATGGTCTGTTTTTATTCTTGAAATTAATGGTTATGAAACAAGGCATGTGCGGGACAACCAGGGGATCAGGCCCAGCCAGCATGGGTTCGTGAAAGGCAGGTCCTGCTTGACCAACCTGATCTCCTTCTATGACCAGGTGACCCACCTCGTGGATGAGGGAAAGGCTGTGGATGTGGTCTACCTGGACTTCAGTAAAGCCTTTGACACTGTCTCCCACAGCATTCTCCTAGAGAAACTGGCGGCTCACGGCTTAGACAAGTACGCTCTTCGCTGGGTAAAAAACTGGCTGGACGGCCGAGCCCAGAGAGTTGTGGTGAACGGAGTTAAATCCAGTTGGCGGCCGGTCACGAGCGGTGTTCCCCAGGGCTCAGTATTGGGGCCGGTCCTGTTCAATATCTTTATCAATGATCTGGACAAGGGGATCGAGTGCTCCCTCAGTAAGTTTGCAGACGACACCAAGCTGGGTGGGAATGTTGATCTGCTTGAGGGTAAGAAGGCTCTGCAGAGGGACCTGGACAGGCTGGATCAATGGCCTGAGGCCAATTGTATGAGGTTTAACAAGGCCAAGTGCCAGGTCCTGCACTTCGGTCACAACAACTCCATGCAACGCTACAGGCTTGGGGAAGAGTGGTTGGAAAGCTGCTGGGTGGAAAAGGACCTGGGGGTGCTGGTTGACAGCCGGCTGAACATGAGCCGGCAGTGTGCCCAGGTGGTCAAGAAGACCAAGAGCCTCCTGGCCTGTATCAGAAATAGTGTAGCCAGCAGTAGTAGAGAAGTGATCATGCTCCTGTACTGGGCACTGGTGAGGCTGCACCTTGAATACTGTGTTCAGTTTTGGGCCCCACACTACAAGAAGGACTTTGAGGTGCTGGAGTGTGTCCAGGAAAGGGCAATGAAGCTGGTGAAAGATCTGGAGAACACAAGTCTTATGAGGAGCGGCTGAGGAAACTGGGGTTGTTTAGTCTGGAGAAGAGGAGGCCGAGGGGAGACCTTATCACTCTCTACAACTAGCTGGAAGGAGGTTGTAGTGAGGTGGGTGTTGGTCTCTTCTCCCAAGTAACTAGCGATAGGACGAGAGGAAATGGCCTCAAGTTGTGCCAAGGGAGATTTAGACTGGACATTAGGAAAAATTTCTTTACTGAAAGAGTGGAACAGGTTGCCCAAGGAAGTAGTTGAGTCACCATCCCTGGAAATGTTTAAAAGACATGTAGATGAGGCGCCTAGGAACATGGCGTAGTGGGCATGGTGGTGTTGGGTTGACGGTTGGACTCGATGATCTTAGAGGTCTTTTCCAACCTTAATGATTCTATGATTCTATGGTAAGTGGGGGCACATGGGAGATCTGCTTCAAAAATTTGTTCCTGATCTGAGCTAAACCACTAATGTAGATGCATCTTCAGGCTTAGAGCACAGAACTGGCATTCAGTATCGGAGGGGTGATATATCTTATAGCAACCAGAACTACTGTCTTCTCATCCGCAAATCATATTATTGACTTCTCTGTCACACTGGACAGGGCATCTGGAGGAAAGGAAAAAGAACTATGACCTATTTTCCAGTATTTCTGTTGATGCCCCATTCAAATACAACTGACCATAGTTCAACTAGCCTGGTTTAAAGTTTCCATGTGAAAAGAAATGAAATGCTTTCCTTTTTAGTTCTCCATCCTGAGTACTTTCAACTACTGTATTTGATGACTGCAAGTCAGCATATCTAAAATTTAGGACCCTTTTAGTCAATATTCCCCATTTAGTCAATTTAAACATGTAGAAGTCTCTAAGAGTAATTTGGATGACTTAAACTGGATGCCTAATGAGTAATCTTTGTGGTTTTTTGATGAATGTTAGTACATAAACCCTAAGTCGTGATAATAACATAAATGTAGAGAATGAATTTTTAACTCTCTTTTCCACACACAGACAGGCTTCTGACTGTTAACAATGCTGCCAACAGGTCAAAGGCCAAAACTCAAAATTGAGATTGAGAAAGAGTACATTTTGAAGAAAGTAAATGGGAACAACAAATTATCATGACCTAATGATTTTAAATAGAACAAGAGCTATAAAGCCAGATTCTTTTTTTGCAGTGTACCTCTTCATCCTTTTTCTTCCCTCAGCTGTGTGGACACATTATTATGCTCTTTTGCATCAGTACCAAGTTTATATATGGGCCCTCCATTAAATTCTGCCACATCCTCTACTCTTTTTTCAGCCCACCAAATTATTCATTGTTGTGAAGATCAGTTCTAAGGGAAACATAAAGCACCAGGAGGACAAATGCTCTACTAGAATGCACCACTTTTAGAGTATGTGAAATTTTGTTTCTAAACAACTTGGCAATGTCCTTATTTTCCACCTCAGTGATCTTCTTTAATCACTTCTCCTATTTGTGTATCTAGTTTTTGAGTTTTTTTTTCCCCCTCCCCTGTCTCTTTTTATCCTTCAACTCCTTCAGCTTGTGGCAATGGTGCAGAATGCTGATGAGCAAGACTCGTCTCCAGCCAGGTAATCATTTTGGGCACCAAACACTGACTGTGCTTCTAAGGGAAATTTGCACGCTGAGCAAACCTTAAAAGTACAGTAAAAACATTTGATATGCACTCGTTGCAGGTATATCCACCATTCAGCTTCTTTCTGTACTGAAAATTGCTCAGATAAGAATTTGCTACAGCACTGATTACGCCAAAATGATATCCTATATTCTTTGTCTATTTTAGCTATTATTTTGACCATATCAACTGCATATTACAGTTATAAAACAAGCTTTAATGTACGTGTGGAATGGTACAGTGGTGATATGCAATGCTGAACAAAGAGCTCTGTTATTATCGTATAATGTGAATCTTTGCATAACTAGTCACTGGGCAAAATTCTCAGCTGGAGTACATGCATATAACTCCTGGGAGATCAAGGGATCTCATGCTGGTGGGAGTTCAGACTTAACATTATGTATGAAGAAGAATGACTCTTAGCTGACGTTTGCTTTTATGAAAGAATACATGCAAGGGTAAATGTTTGAAGAAGCTGGGTCTTGTAATCCTTTTTGCATTTGAAGTATGATTTAGGTGAACAGCTGATTATTCAAATCTCTAACTACCAGCTTCTTTCTTGCAATCAAGTATTTAGAATTGTTAGCCTGGATTTATACTTGCAGCTCAAGTGTGGGTGTAAATTGAATCATAATGGACAGAGTCCTGTACGAAAACATAATCCTAAGTGTGAATGTACCTGTCCTTGCTTAGGGACTGGGAATACCATTCTATGCTCATTTTCAATTGTATTGTTCAAGAACCACACTGATGAAAATTTGAATGACTTGTAGGTCCTAAGTTAGTCTATTTTTGTTATGATAGCAACACTTGACTAGGTTTGTGGGAAAAAAATAAAGAAGGAGTTTTATTCATGCCTTTGCGTGACACAAAGACACAAAGTCTCTCATCACTGGTAATTTTCCATTTTCTAAAATCTTATTATTTTGTTTGTGTTCACTACCACAACATGAAAGTTACTTTATATCAATCATTTCACTTTTTGTTTCACAAGCAAAAACATCATTTTATTTTAGTAATGTGTTGCAATGGAAAGTCAATAGTAAGGAAGAAGATTGGCAATATGATAAAGTGGGTGCTGAGACAAATTTGACAGAGGTGATCTGTATTTTGCTTTCAAACAGCTTGCACTGAGAATGAGGCACATAGTGATTTGGAATTGGAATCTGCACCCAACAGAGGCTTCTAGCCTTAAGATCTTGCAGGTTTTTTGGTTAGATGATTGCTTACAGACAATAAATCAATATTATTCTTTCTTCTTCACCATTGTTCTAAATAGTTCATAAGAATGCATTTAAATTATGAGTCCCTTCCAACTTGAGATATTCTATGATTCTATGATTCTATGAACAGAAACTGTTCTTCTGAACCTTAAGGTTTCACTTACTGTTTGTAGTTAAAGACTGATGACAGTGCATTTATTCATACTAATTTTATAGTCAGACCCATGTAGTGATGGGGGCTCTGTAAGTGTTTTTCAGGACTTAGAGATGGTGCCAGGTAAGAACATTTTTTTGGATATAAACATGGAATATGTTTATTTATCTTTTTTTATCTTTATAAAATGAAATTACATTTTTGTTTAAGGAGGATCTAAAAGAAAAGAAAGACTGGTTACTTATCATGTTCAGTGCCATAACTGATTTTCCCAGATTGGCAGCCTGTAGTAACACTGCTCTTGAAAAGGAAGTTCTTATTGGATAATGTTAATAGTGGGCATGGAAAAAAAAAGATAGTAATTAAATCATGGGGAAATGAGGATCCACATATGCTATTTTGTACCTCACTTGGTTACAAACTACTGACCAGGTAGAGGGGTGAGCTGGGGAGTGCAGGATTCTCCGAGTAAGAAGAAAGAAACGCACAAAGCGTGCTAGAGACATGAACAGGGAAGTTCAGCCTGGAAGCCTGCTTGCTGAAGGAATTGGCGTAGCTTTCTCTTTTTGGATGTAGTCAAATGAGATATGCACACAAAGAGCTGAATTTAAACTTAGATAAATATACCATTTGGAAATTTGTTCTGTATTTTGGGATTAGAAACCCAAGAAGTATGGAAAATAACAGCTTGCTGAGACAGAAAAAAATCATTACATTAGAGGAAAATACCAAAACAGTGTTCGTCATTCAATGTCTTCCTTCCTTCCTCATGACTTTATGTTCTAATATGCTCCATCTGTAAATGTATCTCAAAAATGCATTGACACCGTGTCTTTGAAACTTCTAACAAACTTGAAGAATACCAGGAAAGTGTTTCTTTCCATCTAGTGGTGACTATGCAGGGGTGTTTTCTGCTGAAAAGCAGGTGTGATGTTACCAGCTTCTGGAAGGAGATGAAATACCTGCCTGGAACTGCAGAGACTGCAAGAGCCCCATGTAATTGCATTATGTTTATCTACTGCAGTAGATCATTATGAAATAAGTCAAATCTATCTATGTGTACAATTCTAACTCAAACATCTGGTTCTTCCATTAGGTCTCATCTTATGGGTAGAAACTATTTTATTTTTTTCTCATTCTGCAGCTTCAGCATGTCAGAAATCTGCGAAAGCTGGAAGGAAATCTCTCTCCCAGATGCCATCTTCTGTCAGATCTTACAGTACTAATCAGATATGGCCACTACTTTGTACCAGATAAACCCTTACAGTCTGGCACTGCCGTTGAGAGATGACAGACCTATGAGCAAGTGGGATCCCAGTACTGGAATGTATTTATTTGTTGCTGTTCCTAGTCATGCTCCCTTGACTTCTTTCAAGTTATATGTTCACATTGCCCCTTGTGTTCCCTCAGGCCACACAGAGATATCTTTTCCTTAGGCATAATTTAGTCAGGTATGTAATTTTCCTGCAGAAGCAGACAATAGCACACTACTTCTCTCACCCCTTTGCCATACCAAGCAACTCCCGGGATCCTCTTATAGTCCTTTTATGGACTGGTAAGAGTCTTTTGGTCTTTTGTTGGTTGTGGCTTCAGCTTTTGTCACGTGGCTTCATTTTGTCATTTGCTGGATTCTTGATAGGAATATGGATTCTGTGTATTTTACTACTTTTAACCACAAATGGAATTTTACTATGCATGAACCTGATAATTTTACATGAGCTCTTGTCATCAGTTTCCTTCCCAAGTTGATGCTGTTTTTATCACATTACAAGCTGCTATCTGAACAATCTTTTCCAAATTTGTAGTGTTCTTTTGTTGAACTATTTTATTAGCTGGCATAATTCCAAAGTGGGAAATTTTGGGTTTTTTCCACAGTGAATTATACACTTTCCCAATATGTCCTCCCTTCCTCTGATTTGCTGGGATTTTCTTTTCATCCAAAATAGTCAACATGTTTTCATCAGCTAGTTACTTTTAAATATTTCTTAGTCATCTAAATATATCCGCTAAATATAGATGAGGCTAAGTCTGTCACTTATCTCTTCAGATTTGACCAGACTAATCACCTAAGTAGTAAACAACCTCAAGCAAGTTCAAGGTTAGCTCCAGTTCTGGCAGTTATGTTGCGGTAGCAAAGTGTAGTAGTTGGCTGATATATAGTGCTTTACTTGGGATTTTTATGTCTCTATAGGCGCTTCCAAGGATTGTGCTGTTAATGCTGTTTTAGTACAATGTTCTTCAGCATGTACTGTGCCTCTTTTGCTTTTTTTTGTTTCATAATTGATATGGTAAGATATTTGCTTCAATGCCAGCTTTCAGGTTGAGCTTTCTGATAGAATACAGACTGTGAAGACTCGAGGAGTGTGGTAGATAATTTCTGTTATCCTTCAGTACTGCCCAAATCACTCATATGTCAGTTCGACACGGAATTTGTGACTTTTTGTTTTGTTGGATATGCTTGGTCACTTTGTACATGAAATAACAGCGTTCTAATCTTCTGCATCTTGGGCACTACCCTCAAAGCTGGCAGACCTTTGGTGAGGATGTACGGTCACAGAACAAATATGGACAGTTTTTCTGGCTAAGGTGTCATCACACTTCTTTTGCTTAGGTCTTCTACAAACTTGTAGTCTATGACATGGAGATTATCTCTGCTTGGGAAGCAAATGCCTTTTGCTTTCCTGCAAGCCAAAATAAAAATTCCTCAGCAGTCTTTCTTTTAGTTCTGTATCACCAACATTAAACATAGTTTGCCTCTGATCAGGTATTCCTCAGTATTGCAAGAAATGCTGGATATAGCATTTTGCCTCAGATCTGTAAAATGCTCATTCTCTGTCTAGATATAAATGACAGCAGAACGGATAGCATTCAATACAATATTTTCTTTAGCATTACATTATTTCCTAAGCATTGTTAAGACTTAAGCCATTTTCAGTTGGCTACATTACAAATGTTCCAGAGCCTCCTCTCCCACAGTGTATAAATAGCTATTTTTGAGCCCTTCCTTTTTTATCCACCCCAAAGACTCTTGTAGAACTGTGGAAGTGTTGCTTCCACTACAGTTCTCAGCAATATTGCTAAGATAAAATGGGGTTGGGTTGCAGCCCTCCATGTGTAAGAAAAATTGTTTTATTGCCTGGAAGCTTTACATTGGCCTCATTTTCATGTACTGCACGTGCTCATATCAAAGACAAAACAACCATTCCTTGCTTCACATAGACGGAGGATACAGCCAACATCATGTTATGTTTTCTACATTGTACTTCTGGTTTGTTGGGAAACAAGAACAAGACCAAATATGAAAAGGTTGAAACAGAGTTCAATATCAGACACAAGATAAGGTGGCTCTTATGCAAAAGTTTGACATGCAGACTTTGAACAAGTATTTGTGCCAAGTTGGAGACCTCTTCCAAAAAGCAGCTGCCCTTTGTACATGACTGATTTTAAGAAGATAATGACACATTAATGACTGAACACTTTTTGCTTTGCACACCTTTAGATCATGTGAGATCCAGATTACTGTCTAAAAAATATGTACCTGCTGACAATAATCTTCTTTTTCTTTACTGTCTTTAGCATACTGCCTGTAGTCCACAGACCGCAGCTTGATCACCAGAGAGGCTAGCTTTTTTTCAGTTGTGAGGTGATTTTCCAGATCTTCTGGCCCCATAGGAAGACAACCATAACATTCTTGTAAATGCTACTACTATAAGGGGCAAAATACAATACAATAGAGAGGCCATCCCTCTCTGCTCCAGAAATGTTTGGTTGCTAGTTCAGAGTACAAGAATGACTCTTATAATCTGATAGTGGAGCAGGGAAATCTAGCTGCAGGCATGTTGCAATACAGCTGCCATGAGCAGCTTTAAACTTGAAGGCAAAGGAGTATTTTCAAACTCCCAAGTGCAGCTGCATTCCCAATTACACCCCAACTCTCTTTTGACATGCACATGTATGAACCTTTCCTCTTTAAACCTTGGCTTGTCTGCCTTTAGTGGCAGGGCAGAACACCGAAAGGAACAGGAAAACTCATCGGATCAACACGTGGCTCAGGGGCTGGTGCCATCGACAGAATTTTGGCTTCTTTGACCACGGGGAGGTTTACACGGCACCGGGCCTGCTGGCGACGGACGGAGTTCAGCTGTCTCGCAGGGGGAAAAGGATTCTCGCGTGTGAGTTGGCCGGGCTCATCGAGAGGGCTTTAAACTAGATTCGAAGGGGGACGGGGATAAAACCAGGCTCTCTAGAGAAGAGCCTAGGGACCGCACGCCATTGTCGGGGGAGAAATCGGCAGCCCAGCTCAAGTGCATCTATACCAATGCACGCAGCATGGGCGGCAAACAGGAGGAGCTGGAAGCCATTGTGCAGTGGAGTAGCTATGACTTAGTCGCCATCACGGAAACATGGTGGGATGAGTCGCACGATTGGAGTGCTGCAATGGACGGCTATAAGCTTTTCAGAAGGGACAGGCGAGGAAGGAGAGGCGGTGGAGTAGCCCTGTATGTTAGGGAATGCTTCGACTGTCTAGAGCTCGATGGTAGTGATGACGAGGTCGAGTGCTTGTGGGTAAGGATGAGGGGGAAGGCCAACAAGGCAGATATCCTGCTGGGGGTCTGTTATAGACCACCTAGCCAGGAAGAGGAGGCAGATGAAATATTCTACCAGAGGCTGGCAGAAGTCTCCCAGTCGCTAGCCCTTGTTCTCGTGGGGGACTTCAACTTTCCGGATGTCTGCTGGAAATACCACACGGCAGAGAGGAAACAGTCGAGGAGGTTCCTGGAGTGTGTGGAGGATAACTTCCTGACGCAGCTGGTAAGCGAGCCCACCAGGGGAGATGCCTCGCTTGACCTGCTGTTCACGAACAGAGAAGGGCTGGTGGGAGATGTGGTGGTCGGAGGCCGGCTTGGGCTTAGCGACCATGAAATGGTAGAATTTTCGATACTTGGTGAAGTAAAGAGGAGGGCCAGCAAAACCGCTACCATGGACTTCCGGCGGGCGGACTTTGGCCTGCTCAGGACATTGGTCGAGAGGGTCCCTTGGGAGACAGTCCTGAAGGGCAAAGGGGTCCAGGAAGGCTGGACGTTCTTCAAGAAGGAAGTCTTAAAGGCGCAGGAGCGGGCTGTCCCCATGTGTCGAAAGAAGAACGGGCGGGGAAGGCGACCGGCCTGGCTGAACGGGGAGCTCTGGCTGGGACTCAGGGAAAAAAGGAGAGTTTATCACTTGTGGAGGAAGGGTCAGGCAACTCAGGAAGAGTACAGGGATCGCGTTAGGTCGTGCAGAGAGGAAATTAGAAAGGCAAAAGCCCGGCTAGAACTCAACCTGGCCACTGTCGTGAGAGACAACAAAAAATGCTTTTATAAGTATGTTAATGATAAAAGGAGAGCCAAGGAGAATCTCCATCCTCTATTGGATGCGGGGGGGAACGTTGCCACCAAGGACGAGGAAAAGGTTGAGGTACTCAACGCCTTCTTTGTCTCAGTCTTTAGTAGTCAGAGTGGTTATCCTCAGGGTACTCAGCCCCCTGAGCTGGAAGACAGGGACGACGAGCAGGATAAACCCCCCATAATTCAAGAGGATGAAGTTCATGACCTGCTATGCCACCTGGACGTTCACAAGTCTATGGGGCCGGATGGGATCCACCTGAGGGTACTGAGGGAGCTGGCGGAGGAGCTTGCCGAGCCGCTCTCCATCATTTACCAGCAGTCCTGGTTAACTGGGGAGGTCCCGGACGACTGGAGGCTCGCCAATGTGACTCCCATCTACAAGAAGGGTCGGAGGGAGGATCCGGGGAACTACAGACCGGTCAGCCTGACCTCGGTGCCGGGGAAGATCATGGAGCGGTTCATTTTGAGGGCGCTCACGAGCCATGTCCGGGACAACCAGGGGATCAGGCCCAGCCAGCATGGGTTCATGGAAGGCAGGTCCTGCTTGACCAACCTGATCTCCTTCTATGACCAGGTGACCTGCCTAGTGGATGAGGGAAAGGCAGTGGATGTGGTCTACTTGGACTTCAGTAAGGCCTTTGACACTGTCTCCCACAGCATTCTCCTAGAGAAGCTGGCGGCTCACGGCCTAGACAGGTCCACTCTTCGCTGGGTAAAAAACTGGCTGGACGGCCGAGCCCAGAGAGTTGTGGTGAACGGAGTTAAATCCAGTTGGCGGCCGGTCACGAGCGGTGTTCCCCAGGGCTCAGTATTGGGGCCGGTCCTGTTCAATATCTTCATCAATGATCTGGACAAGGGGATCGAGTGCTCCCTCAGTAAGTTTGCAGACGACACCAAGTTGGGCGGGAGTGTTGATCTGCTGGAGGGTAGGAAGGCTCTGCAGAGGGACCTGGACAGGCTGGATCGATGGGCTGAGGCCAACTGTATGAGATTCAACAAGGCCAAGTGCCGGGTCCTGCACTTGGGCCACAACAACCCCAGGCAACGCTACAGGCTTGGGGAAGAGTGGCTGGAAAGCTGCCCAGAGGAAAAGGACCTGGGGGTGCTGGTTGACAGCCGGCTGAACATGAGCCGGCAGTGTGCTCAGGTGGCCAAGAAGGCCAACGGCATCCTGGCCTGTATCAGAAATAGTGTGGCCAGCAGGAGCAGGGAGGTGATCATGCCCCTGTACTCGGCACTGGTGAGGCCGCACCTCGAATACTGTGTTCAGTTTTGGGCCCCTCACTACAAGAAGGACATGGAGGTGCTGGAGCGTGTCCAGAGGAGGGCAACGAAGCTGGTGAAGGGCCTGGAGCACAAGCCGTATGAGGAGCGGCTGAGGGAACTGGGACTGTTTAGCCTGTAGAAGAGGAGGCTGAGGGGAGACCTCATCGCGCTCTACAACTACCTGAAAGGAGGTTGTAGCGAGGTGGGTGTTGGTCTCTTCTCCCAAGTAACTAGCGATAGGACAAGAGGAAATGGCCTCAAGTTGCGCCAAGGGAGGTTTAGATTGAACATTAGGAAAAATTTCTTTACTGAAAGAGTGGTCAGGCCTTGGAACAGGCTGCCCAGGGAAGTGGTGGAGTCACCATCCCTGGAGGTATTTAAAAGACGTGTAGATGAGGCCCTTAGGGACATGGTGTAGTGGGCATGGTGTGTTGGGTTGACGGTTGGACACGATGATCTTAGAGGTCTTTTCCAACCTGTATGATTCTATGATTCTATGAAAAGACACTAAACATGGAGATGATATGCAATTTGTGTTGTTCTTTAAGATGTCCTTGATTTTTATGGAGACAGGATCCCAAAGTCTACATTAACTGGGACTCACAGAGCGGTTTAAATACCTTCTTAAGGTTTTGGGATACAATCTCACCAAAGTATAGGACAAATACACTGAAACTTGGGTTGATTGGGCCTAACCCAGGCATCTAGCATATTTACCCATGAGAGCAAATAAAAAATAACATTTCAAAATTATATTCAGAAATTATACTCTTCCCTAATGTACTGACAAGGGAATGAAGAACGAGATATCTCACTGGAGCCAGACAAAGCGTATGTAATAGCATGAGTTGGTCTTTGCCTGAAAAAAAAATAACACTTTTTCTCTATAACAATTGGAGTTGTTCAATTTTTGTAACAAAGCATTGGCTCTAATAGGTGATTGAAACTCAGATTATTGGTTATGAGAGAATATTTCACTGAATATTATTCAAGGTGAAATTCTCTAGGGAGATTTTTTTCTAAAAAGAAACAGTGAGAATACCTCCCTTTTGTTATTCTTTTGGGTTTTTTATACTTTATAATATATTTAACCCATCTTTTACTGTTGAAATGCCTTCTGGAGTTTAATATAAATTGCCAGATGAATGCCCAGATGAGCTACAAACTTTATGAGTCTTTGAAATTTCCAGTTAGTTTTATAGTACAGAGATTTCTTTAAGTCTCCCTCATGATTTCTTTCAGATAGTATGATAAACTTTGGTGTGCAATGGGTTTTTTTCCTGGTTGGGTTTTTTCCTCACTTGAGCAGTCATCCAGAAATAAAAGCCTTCTACACAAATAATCAAAATATTCAGTTGATCGTATTCAGAAAGAGCCTTATTCTTCTATGCAGTTATGCAATTATGGTGCATCTTGAATGATTGTCACTTAAAAGGGTTGTAACTTTCCTAGTTTATTAGAAACAGCTGGCAGATACATCAGAAGCATCAATGGGATTATTGCTTTGAAGCAGATGTTAAACAGAATGGGGCAATAACAGCTGTTGCAATTAGAGGCATTGTGGGCACATTTCTGCACATCTCTGGCTCAACATGACAATGATCCAACCAAAGACCAGTTAGTAATACATTATTTTTCCAAATATTCAGAAAATTTAATTTCACATAACCACTGCTAAGAATGTACTTTTTCTTATAGCTTATGTCATTTCTGAAGTAGCTTAGACAACAGAAAAGGCTGAATGAGATCTCAAGTGCCAGCTGATATTTTTTTACTTCAAGTTCTGATGAAAAATCAGCCATAAAAATAATTCCTAACTATTTATACCACCTCAATTGTTGAGTGTTATTGGGAGAGGACAGAAGAGGCTTGCTTAGGTAGAGCAACAGTTTCACTCAGCTCCTTGGAAGGGGAAGGTAGAGAGGAGATAGAGTCACATAATGCCCGGCTGCATGGGTCTCCTGGGATAATGTTTTCCTCATAGTTTGCACCTAAATCCCAAAGTGGACATGCCATTACATGACACTGTCCAACCAATTAATACAAATCTATGCAGCAACATGACAAGTATTTCCTCATTATTCATCAACATTTTAAATTCACGGAGTCTTGTTACTGAGTCACAGTTAGAGAATGAAGGTAGATGACGAGGTTTGTTCTCCAGCAGCTCTGCAATCTCTTGTATAGAGGAAATGCTGAAAACCAGCTAGACTCTGATTGGCCAACATAGATTCAGAAAATGACAACACGGTTTTAGCCAATAATCAAATGCAACATGGAAGTCCCCCAGACTGACAAAAAGACCAGGAAGCGGACATGAAAGAGACAGAAATTAGGAAAATCTGATTCATAATTTCACAGCTGTGTGCCCTTTTCCCCTAACGACTTAGGAGGCCTTCACTAGCTGTGGCTGAGATTTCTGTCCACATGTGCCCCAAATTCTCCTCAGCTGAGTGTATTTCAGACAGCTGCGTTTTGCAGATATATCAGTTAACCACATCAATGGCTATATCAGTCTATGTGAGGTGAAAAAAGAGTTTGGGTGCTGAGGTAGGGGTTAGGACAAGTTGACTACCCCCAGAGCCGTCCTCCTTGAACTGAACACCCCCATACAGAATGGCTATGTGAGAGAAACAACAGTACGTAAGAGATCTTTGGTTGCCAAGATAAATTACACATATCCCTCACTGGGTGTGAAGCTCAGAGCCCATCATTCCAAGTCAAGCTCCATGACTGCCAGATTTTCTTTTCTTTCTTTCTTTTTTTTTTTTTGGTTTGGTCTCTGAATCAAGTCACTGGGAGGAAGTGGGGTATGGGACAGAGTGGAAAGAAAGAAGATGGAGGTCAAAACACAAATTACTCTTTTTAATTTAAGTTTTATTTCTCATAGACAGACTAGTAATGGATGATGCAGAAAAGATTCTGTCCTCATCTGTAGAAAGAGAGCTTGCTCTCAAATCTCTCAGGCATCAGCATGCTGTGGGAAGAAGAGCAATCAGAAGTTGGGAAGCAACAGCTTAGGGAACATTTAGGTAAGCTGGATATAATCAAATCCATAGGAGTCAACAGAGTGTGCTTTAAGTGTTGCTGTAATAGCAAGGCAACTATAGAATCATAGAATCATTAAGGTTGGAAAAGATCTCAAAGATCATCGAGTCCAACCGTCAAGTATTATCTGTGGAAAAACCATAGGGTTACTGGGGAAGGTCACTGACAGCCTGGAAACAGGCTAAATTTTTACCCATCTTTAAGAAAGAAAAGGAGGAGGAAACAGGGATTACAGGTTGGTCATCCTCCTCTCAGTCCCTAGAAAGACCATAAAGTCCCTTCTCTGGAAATTCGTTTGCAGGCACATAAGGAAAAGAAGGTTACTGGGGATGGCCAGTACACCTCTACAGAGGGTAAATCATGGCTGACCAAACTGATGTGGTCAGTGGATGTTCTACATATTTTCTCCTTCACACTCTTCAAAGATTTGCAAAAAGTAGTGAAAAAGTGGAAGTTTTGGTGAAAAAGTGGAAGCTAATGTCACTGTTGTGCAGTTGCATACCTCTTCCCACAAATCCCAGAAACACTCACTACTCTTTGGCTGAGGTCTGCATTCAGATCAAGTGCTCTCTGCACTTGTGCCTGAGGGCTGATGTGACTGTTTCAAACAGATGTAGTTGGGAGATATTAGAGTTAGCCACATAAATGACTATATTAGTCTATCTGATGCCAAGTAAGGTGTAAACGGCGAAGCGGGAATTAGTGTGCAACTCTGCAAGCCTGAAAGCATTCTGCCTGTGTTGGACAGAGGCACAGACAATGTCCCTACAGGAAGAGAAAATGGTATATACAGAGCATAAGAGATCGGCACTTGGCCAGAAACTTTCTGTTTCCTTGATCTTGATACTGGATCTCACTAACTCATGATTTTCCAGATGTGTTGTCGGTTCCTTAGCCTTGTCAGATAATGATAAATCCATTCCTTGTTTAAAAAGTCAAAACTGGTTTTAAAAAATATGTATATTCTGTGCATCTTAATCTTCCAGAACTATTAGAGTGGATTCCCACCCTTCCAGTAAGATTTGCACAGAGGTCGGCCTAAGAGACTGTGCAGCTTTCTTGGGGATTGTAAGGAGTGGAGAAGTGTCAAACAAACCATTTGACTAGAAAATCATCACTTTTAATGATCTATTTACAATGAAAGAAGTGAACTGACTGAAATATTAAATCATAAATGTGTTTCTGATCTATTGAGCAGGAATGGCTGCCATTTTTATTTGTTTATTTTTACTGTTGGAGGAAGAGATAATGAAATTAAGATAATGAGATGAAAAGAGATAATGGGAGAAAAAAGTCAACTTTCATTTTCTTCTTCCTCCGGTAATCTTGTACTCAACACTAGTACTTGATATTTACTGAAGATGTGCATTCACTATAGACTCATATTTATTGGGTTTTTTTCATTATCTGGACATGAAAGAGAAAAAAAAGTATCTTATGTTTAGTCTATAATTCATACTGTGATCACGCCTGTAAGCCTTGGTGAAAATTAGGGCGCGCTTTTTTTAAAAAAAAAACAGGAAATGTTCTTAGTTTAATCAACTATTTAAACAACATTTTTTTACTCCATGAGTAAAACTCCTGACCTTGCTGTCGCTGCATCTACATATTACCTCATGGGCTCTGGAAAAAGTATTTTATACTTTCTTGTCTGCCCTGGCTGTTTTTCACCTCTCCTACACCTCGTCAGCTAAGCCCCAGCCATCAGGGAGTCATCCTTCGGTTACTGTGTGAGGACTCTCAAGTGCTGGCCCCTGACAGTGCTCTGGGACTGACAGCCTCAGCCACCAGGCTGCACTGGAAAGGCAACTGGGACACATCTTGTCCCTCGAGATCTGCTATCATCATAATGGTGGCTGTTTTCATGAACTTCATAAGAAAAAAAACAGGGTGTGTGATTTTTAGGAATTTGGCATTTTTCCGAGCTTCTCCCGAGTGAAAGCTGATGACCCCACATGCTTCTGATAATCTCTCAGCATTACCAGACAATGTGACAATGCTGCAATATATTCCGATATCTACCATATCCCCTCATTTGATTCAGGCATGTTTAAGCTGGCACATGCTGGACAGCATTACCCAAGGACTACATCTTCTGTTATCTACTGGTCATGTGGGCAGTTATTAATGATGTTATGCAGTCTTCCTAAGTACATATAAATTGCTGCCATTCAACAAACTCTTTATTGTTATTGCCAATATTAAATTGTTTCCATAGTTCACATAATTCATGATTTGCATACCACTAATGACCAGTAAAAAGATATATCTGGGTCATGTCTGCCACAGACCATTGTATATTAGAGATATAGATATTTTTAGGTAAAGGAGTTCCCAGTTCAACTGCCATCTGACCCTGAAAATCAGCCTGTTCATCCATCACTAGTAACTTCTGCTCAAGCTCTGCCTTGAAACACTTCTCTGGGGGCAATGAACTGCACAGCAGGATAGATACCATCTGAAGGAAAAATAAGCCTACGAATCCACAATCTTATACATGTATCCACAACATGAATAAGAAACAATATTTCACCAAAAGCCACTTCTGTTCTTGCTATTCTTTATAAGATACATATGAAGATACAGAATTTCCCATCTTCATTTCAAGTGAACTGTAGTTCATGAACTATTTCTAACCCGAGAGAAAGAAGTCCTATCTTTATCACCAGAACAGTTAAATGCAATTCAAGTTTCCCATACTACCCTTTCAGCACCCCTCAGCTTCTAGAGAAACAACCTTCATATATGAGAGGGTACGTTTTCTCTTATACACTTTTCCTCCCTCTAAATTGTAGTCTTTTTACTGGGAATACACAGGAATGCCAATTACTGACAATTGCAGTACTGTCTTTTGCTACACTAGCAAATCTTTCCAGTAGTAAATCTGTCCAGAGAATGGATACGCTTTGGTTTTGTACCTACTGTCTTCATTGCAAGTCTGTTTTTAAGAATACACGTATTCTTGAAGATATCTTTGCTTTCATTGCAACCTTTGTTATTAGACCCTAGAAACGAGGTCCTCCCTGCATTGCTATGCCAGCATATTACCTTGTTATTTAGAATGTTATTTAGAATGTGTCAGATGTACAGAAAAATTGGTGATACCACGAGCACATTTTCAGGATAACAAATGTAAATAAATTGGAAAATGACACAAATTGTGTGTTCCTTGTCAAGATAACACTGATAACAGGAATGGGAGATAACATGCAGCCTGCTTCGCTGATGTCACAAGATTTTCCAGCGGTTTTTTACATTCTTCAAGGTTATTATCAACTGCTGCTGTAGTTACAAAAACAAATTTATCAGCTCAGCTGCAGTTTTATCAAACTTCACAGTTATCCATATGTGTTGATCAGTACTTACCCAGAAAAGAATTAAATGTTCCAATGATACATATTCATATATTTAAAAAATAATCTTACAGAGGTCTCTCTAGAGAGAGAGATAATTTCCAACCTTTTTAATTCAACCTCTGACTTAAATATCACTACAATATAGAGATTTGTAGGCCCACTCCAAAGGGCAAACCTTATGTGTCCTTTTCCTAACTTCTATTTCCAAGCCTTATGATGGGCCACTAACCTGGCTTCTGCTCCCACTCCCACATAACCCTGTAGCGTTGTGCAGAACCCACGACAAATTTCCCTAATGGCAGGAGAAGGTCAGTGTAAACCTTAGACGTTGGAAACGCCTCTTCGGCATAAAGCCCTGTAGTTACGTAATGAGGAAGATGTATATTTAAAAGTAAATCACTCTCTCTCGAGATGCGTCCAAGGATTGTGCAGGCTTAATTATTAAGCACTATGAGTACTTCCACAGAAGTCAGTAGGGCTATCCATAATGCAGAAATTCAAGAGCATTCATAATTCTTCAGGATAAGGGTTATTATACTAAAATGGTTGTGGGGAAATGTAACTTTGGGTCCAATTATATTTATTTAGGTGTTCATCTTAAAATATTGTTATAGTTTAACAGGTTAATATTTCCTTAAAATGTAATTTTAACTATGAGTTGCCTGATTTATAACACTTGCGTTTTGGGGATAGAGGCTCCTTCTAATGCATTTTATCTTAAATTATTGATATGCACTGTCAACCTTAGTTCCATCATCTACTGTGGTATCTCTGCTGCATAATTATGCAAGTTAATGAAACTTATGAGCAGGTATACTGGACATTTAAATTAATTTCTATGTGTTTTATATGCAGAGGAACGTATTGTATGGACAATTGAAAATTAATAGCTATTCATATAGAAGTTCACATATCTTATTTATTAGAAGTATATTAAAGCAGTCGGATGAGATAAACATAAAAACCACAATGCTTTTTACAATATTTAAGACACTGGTTAGAGAATTCAAAAGAACTGGTATTTTTATCTCCCATCCTATGTATTACAATAGATATTTAACTCGAAAGACAGGCTCAGTAGCCTATCAGTATAATCAAAGAACACTATTAAAAATATATATATTTCAGTTCCCCTTGTGCAAATCCATTACCTTTGTTAGGGTTTCACGGGTTCTTTTTTGAGAAAAAATTTCTCCTTGTTCCCTTTCTGTTTCGTTCCTTTTATCCCTCCTTAATAGGAAAAAGAACATTGTCACCAATTTGACCAATTTCAGCCAGTTCCAAAAAAGCATGCATTTTTTTGAACCAACA
This sequence comes from Calonectris borealis, assembly GCF_964195595.1. NCBI lineage: Eukaryota > Metazoa > Chordata > Aves > Procellariiformes > Procellariidae > Calonectris > Calonectris borealis. Next base: position 129,912,195 of record NC_134313.1, read on the forward strand.
TCTTTCAACCTGATTTGAACTATAGCAGTTATAATTTATAAATTTCTTCAGAAAGAATTCCTGCAGAATTGACTTTCACCTGCTCTGCAGTGTTGGTAGTGCAATACAATAATACATTGAGCTGAAAGACTTTGCAGTGTACCTAAAGGGCATTTGCATTATGGGCACAGAATAGCTGCACTATGTAATCCACTGCAGGGGATGGGGCAGCAATGCAAACAGATCTAAGTGGGGCTGGCAGTAGGAGAACTATACCTGTTGCAGGCTTTCTCTTGGAAAAATGCCAAACACACAAGGCAGAAATATCTAATTGCTAAAGGCTATAAGCTGCAGGCAGTACCACAATAGCAGAAAATCTCTATTAGACAGGTAGCTATTAACACCTGACAGCCTTTTAAAGGTTAGCTGTTGGGCTCTTTTTTTCCAAGAACAGAAATTAAAAAGGATTTCTAAGTATATTCTATTGATCTTTGCTTTCAAATCAATAAGTCATAATAACTGAAACCTCCCCAACAAGATGCTGAACTGAAAACTGGCCACTACTTGCACTGTGTAATTCACATGCTGCTAATTAGTACCAAGTGTTTCTCTGTAGAAATACTGGTTAAAGGATGATTTTAAACTATTGTACTACTATATGTTTTCTATTTGGAGCATAGCTTTATCTTTTTGTAGTCTGAACTCTGAACAAATGCAGTGCAAGATCTCTGGGACACATACAAGATTCGTGAAACATTTCTTTCCATTAGGTGATCACAGAATTTTTTTGAAGGAGTTAAAGCTTCTGTTGCAGACTGAAATATTGCAAGTATTCAGTAAAATTTCCCAGCTTAGTACCTACAAAGCAGTTCTGCTTAGAGAGTGGTCAAATCCAAAATCTTTGATCAGAACAGCTAATACAGAAGCTGAATTTACCCCACCTCCAGCTTACATTTTGGATAACCAAACCTGGTGAGAAATTCCAAAACGAAACTCAGGATGTGATCTACATACAACATTTCAGGTCTTTTGCTCTGCATGGGTGCAAGATAATTAACAGAGACAGCTTCACTCAATGAGTAAATAATGCTTCACATTTCATTTCCTTGTGATTTGCAATTAAAGATTTTACTTTAAATGTATGACTTTTTTCCTAGCTTCTTCTGGACCACAAATTCAGCTTTCACTCTTTTTCACAGAGCGCAACTATCTGACCAAGCTGATATTACACCAGATAAATTACAACATCATCAGAGGCATGAACTTTACCCATTTGCTCTTGTAAGGATGTAAACTTAAAAAGCTACTTGTGATATTTTAAACATTGACACTTCTAGACTTGCAGCCAAAGCAATAAGTAGAATATATTCCATTAAAATCAATGCTGTGAAATCTGGCCCTGGGTGTAGAATCTGAGCAAAAAACAACAGCTTTGTAAGTTTTAAACTGGTTTAGACAAGATGAGAATAAGTCCCCAAAGATTTAGCTTAAAATCCTCAGTGGTATTTAGGTTTCTCACTCTTACTGAGGTGTCATTTTCCCTAAGAGTTTAGAGTCCAAATACTTCAAAGGAATTTAGGCCTTGATGTAAGCTGGAAACCTGCATTTAAAAAACAGGTAAACTTTGAGGGGCAGCTGTCCATACACTGAGAAATATCTAAATAGAGAAGAGGCTGGAATGAAGAGTATGTGTAGTTTGGGTTATTTTTATGTATTAGACTTTCTGCCTCTAAAACTTGTTCTGCTGACATTACAGCCAGCCTGATACAAGCCAGTTCTGAAGTGAAAATGCTACAGTTGCTCTGAGGAGGCCCAGAGCATATTAACTCAGTTCAGTATCTTATAATTGTGGCTCCACCTTTTCTGGATAGAGTTGACTCACACCTAGAATGAGATCAGGTTTACCTGTAATTCACAACACAGTGGGTGCACTGCGTCTTCTGCATAAATGTAACGTGTATTACAGCAGCTTTGTTAACCATAGTGACATCTTATTTTGCAGATGGGTGGCATAACTTTGTCCTAAACATTGCATTATTGCAGCTGGTCTTATACGTTTATTTTGCATACTTAAAATGAGAGGCTTTTTAGAGAAAGGATTAATTTACTTTGTGTTTGTACACTGTGCTGCATAATGGCTCTCCTGTGTTAGTTGTCTGTAAGACACTACAGAAATAAAAAAACCCAACTATTCAACAGAGAGTATCAAAACCCAATATATTTACCTCTAACCTAGGGTATGAATTGGATGATAGCAAAAAAGACATTTCTGAGAAGACTGACAGAATGTTTCTCCAATTCTCCTCATAAATGAGCCATGAGAAGGAGGGGATATAAAATTGAGAAACCAAGTCAGTTTGAAGGAAAATGTCTCTTTTAGAGTTCCACAGGAAATAATACTGTATAATGTAATGGACCAAAAAGTCACCTAAGTAGCTTTATTCTAAATACACAGTAATTAAGTAAAAGACCATAAGGTCTCATCTTTTTTAAAAAAGACATGGCAATAGTAGAGGATATGCTCCCTCTGTGGCAGCAGTAATCATCTACTGAAACCGTTTTATAAATTTTTACTTTTAAATGGGGTCCACCCATCCTTCATACAAAAGATAAATGTTTAAGGAGTCACTAGAATAAATGTAAACCCCACTGATTTCCAGAAGACTAATATTTTTGTAAGATGTTTGTGGGTGAAATGAACATTGACATAAAATTATATGAAAAGCAGAGAAGGGAATGTGAAAAGAGTTTGTGTATCAAAACATCTTCCCCATCAATATAGATACTGGAACGATGGTCTGGAGGGTAGCAGAAGAACCCTGAGAAGAGGTTTCATGGATGTTTAGGGTAGATGTGACACTAACAAAGAGTGAAAACTAATAGAGAAATCACAAAGGATGTTAGTAGAAACCCGTCAATAAAGGTCTTTAAAGTATACTTTTTTTAACCAGGAAGCAGAAAAAAGTAAAACAAAAGACAATTAATGTGTTGTTACATTTATAAGTATTGCTTTGTAATCCCACTTTCAGGGTAGCTTTCATCAGTGCACAGAAGCATGGACTATTCTCAACTAAATAAAGATATTAGACCAACTAATGACACATTTCTAAAGGTACAGGAAGGGGAAAACATGGAGAGAAATAGAGGAGTTACATAGAGACAAATATTGAGATAGATTTCTGCTGATTTGACTGTCTTCATCTCAGACTGAAGTAAAATTTTCCAAGTGTGCCTGACAACATGTATAACCTCAGTTTTATTAAATGTTAAAAGACAAGACTCAAAGTTGTCAGACAAATTCTGTTGGATTTAATCTTATTGTTCCAGCAGCTTCAAACATAAATTGATAAATCTGCTTTTAGGCACTTGCTTTTGATTAGGAGTTTTCTAGACTGAAGTTGAAGCAAAATAATTAAAGAAATATATATCATATATTTAATCTTAGTGACTTCCATTTTTGTTGAAAAAGTCCATTTGACAATAGCTGCAAATGGAAGGTGAAGATAAAAATACACGGGGAATTTGCTGACGCTATTACAGTTCATTCTCGGTGTATGGTGTATATAAAGCAAAGTTTAATGTTAGATTATCACTATAACCAGTAAATGGCAGGAGGGCAAAAGTTTATTTCCCGACACCTGATTGCAAGGAACTGTGGAAATACACTTAACGTAGGCTGAGGCACTAACAAATAGATTATCAGCCAGGGCCTGTCCATGAGAAAGCACAGCTCTCTGCACACCTTGGGCGTGTTGCCTTTGGAGCAATTTGAAGTTCTTTTTTTCTCCTCAGACAGCAGTGGGAGGGATACCTATGCCTTCATGGATGTTTATCCACAGCCGCAGTAGTGAGGCAGAGACTCTGTGCATTTGCTTGTTGTCACTCAGCCTTCTGGTGGGACGATGTGGCAAGAGACGATATATTGAAACTCACTTTTGTTCTGAGTTATTTCCACTTACTGAAAACATAGGCTTATATGAGTACAGAGGCTTATAGCTATAAGTGATCATGCCCCTCTACTCGGCACTGGTGAGGCCACACCTTGAATACTGTGTTCACTTTTGGGCCCCTCACTACAAGAAAGACACTGAGGTGGTGGAGCGTGTCCAAAGAAGGGCAACGAAGCTGGTGAAGGGTCTAGAACACAGGTCTTATAAGGAGCGGCTGAGGGAACTGGGGTTGTTCAGCCTGTAGAAGAGGAGAGGGAGGGGAGACTTTCTTGCTCTCTACAACTAGCTGGAAGGAGGTTGTAGTGAGGTGGGTGTTGGTCTTTTCTGCCAAGTAACTAGCGATAGGACGAGAGGAAATGGCTTCAAGTTGCACCAGGGGAGGTTTAGATTGGAAATTAGGAAAAATTTCTTCATTGAAAGGGTTGTCAAGCATTGGAACAGGCTGCCCAGGGAAGTGGTTGAGTCACCATCCCTGGAAGTATTTAAAAGACATGTAGATGTGGCACTTAGGGACATGGTTTAGTGGTGGACTTGGCAATGTTAGATTTACAGTTGGATTCAATGGCCTTAAAGGTCTTTTCCAACTTAAATAATTCTAAGATTCTATGATTCTAAGATTTTACAGAACTGAGCGATAGAAGAAAAGTTGTATTTATTTTACACAAAAATAAAGCTGAACTTCACATCTAATAATGTGGTCCTAGGAATCAGTCCTAGGTTTTCATTACCGAAGTCCTCTTTGGAGCCCTCTAAAGGACCATTCTGTCTCACTTTATAGACACTGGAACAAACACGTCATGAACAGCTTAAACATCCCCTGACCAAAATTCACTCTCAGCTGTTCTATTTGTTCAGGCCTCAGCCTACATTAACTGCACATCCACAGTCTTCCCATCTTTATTTAAATCTGGAATACCTATCAGCTTAAATAATATCCTTAGCTTGCACAGTGAAGGAAAAGCACTCATTTGATTGTTGGAATCCAAAAGGCTCCTGTTTGTGAAGTGCAGCAATATCCATCTGGACTTACAGTAACAACAAATAATCCTTGGTGCAGTGCCATTACATCTATCCCAAGAGCAGAGCACAGCAACAGCTACATAGGCAGCTATGTAGGGTACCAAATCTGCATTATAATAGAAAAAGTAACATCCACGTTTGTTTAAAGTTAAATTCCAGGATACCTAAACCTAGCTTGATTTAAATGTTATTGAGAAGTCATCCTCATCTAGCAGTCTCTATAAGTCACACTATTATTTATTGAAAGTAGAGAAGATGGTGAGTGCATGGCAATAGAATGATGACAATGTTTTAAATTGATATAGCACTTTATATCCATGAATATCAAAATACTTCGTGGATATTAGTTATTCATGCCTCTTGACACCAAAACGGAACTAGCCTAATTATTATTTCATTTCCTAGACACAACTCTTTGTCATCTACATTCCCAAGTCATTTAGATTGGTGGTGCAGTTTTGAAATGAGACTCCTGATCATCCCTATTTACTGTGTTATGGTCCACACCACAGAGCAGCTCTGGAGCATCCAAGCTGGATTGCACTGGGATGTCACTAAACCAGAAGAGGTGTCCAGGAACACACTTAATCTGCTCTCGTAGCAGAGGGACATTCAGTCCTTGGATCTAATAGTCCAAAGCAACTCCTCAACAACAAAATATGTGTGCTGGGTCCAGAGCACTGTTTGATCTACTCGGCACAGCTCTGCAGACCCTTTCTAGCAGATCGCACCACTTGCTCATTCATATGTAACTTGCACAGCTAACCCAGCTCACTTGTCCCAACCCAGTTGCTTTGACACTTCTTTGCCTTAGGAAGGACACTGCTTCTCTACACTTGATGTCAAAGAGAGTCAAGGTGCTATTCATTATTTTCCTTTTTCTTTTTTTCCTGTCATAATATTCCATGAGTATACCACTAAAAAGACAAACAGTTAAGGGGAAGGAAACAGCTCATCTTTTTACTGTTTAAAATGCTGTTTCCTCTGTGTCACTTTAATTCTAAAACATGAGGTGTAAGGGTATAGAGAACACTGGTGTTTATCTTGAATCTCTGTCTTTGTTTTGGATCAAAAATGAAACACCCGGGCCAAAGACAATACTAAACATTTACCACTGAGGTCACTGATCTGCGATTTGTTGCAGTGACAGATCCAATATTGTGTTTGGGGAACAGACTGGATGGCTGTTAATGCACTATTATAGGCACAGTTGGGAAATTGGCTGAGCACCAGGTAACTGGAAGAACTGGAGCTTATTGCAGAAGTCCAAGAGTGTTTTAACTTGTGGCTTGATTACTAACATGGGGAGAGCTTTTAAAATGTTAATTGATTTTTTTTTTTATAATAACATAAACCATCTGTACCCTTGAACTTAAATTTAACTTCTCTAATTAAGTCTGATCCTTCTACTACAAGAACTGTCTGTCACACATCAATCATTCCATTCTAATTTTGGTTGTTTGTCGCATCGTTTAAAGCCCTGACCCCACCGTAGCAAGGTTTTAATTAACAGTAAAATAGTTCTAGGGGAAACTCTGTATGAAGCATGAGGAATTGAGTTTGGACCCGTTCAGATAACATAGGAAGATCTGACATAGTATCTTGTGTCTTACCAATGCGTTTGTGGAAGACAAGTTATTCCATTTATCTGTGGATTATCTATGATTAATTTTTAAGCCATGGCTTAAACCCCTGTTTTTCTGTGGAAAGTTCTCCTCCCAGCCACACACTGTACTACATGTCAGATTCTGAGAACTGTCAAGACATTGGCAAACTATGCAAACAACAAAAAAATTACTGGGGGGCATGGAGTGGGGCAAATGAATACAAGGTGTGGAAGAAATCCACTGACAGGATGATAAATCATTTAGCTCTGAAACAGAAGCAGACTTGCCAGAGGAGGAGGAATGTCAAGGGCAAGAAATCAAAGACAGGTTGTGAACAAAGCTATTACTGTGATCATCATCATATTACTACGTGTGGGCAGAGAATGTCTGTAGGGCTAATGGTTGCTATGTAGAAAAGAGAACAAGGAAAACTTCAAGGAATACTTTTGGCTGAACCCACTAACTCCTTATTAGGGCCATACTAATTGTTAGGCAGACAAAAAGCTGCATGTTTGACATTAATGTTGACTTGTAAAATAAATAGCGTTGGGTGGTATAGAAAAAAATAATGCTCTGTTCCTACAGGAAAGGCAAGAAGCTAGGGCCAATCTCTTGGAGGAATTATTTACATCGTTATTAAAGTTTTTCCTTAGGATTTCATCCCCAGCAAAAAAAAAAAAAGCTGCTGAACTTATTACACTTAGTTAAAGAAGGATGTTATATTAGTCAAGACCTGATAGAATATCATTATTGGGAAGACGTGTACTAGGTATATTCCCACTTCATGTAACATGCAATGCAGTTTACAAAAAAATCCACACCACATATCATCCCTCCACACCTTCCTAGATGCTTACAAAGGTCTCTTCTGAAGGTGCAAAAAGCAGTGATGTGTCAAAGTTGCCCCCGAATCCCATGTGACTTCTGCAGTTCTAAGCATGGCCTGAAGATTTAAGTCTTCATATTGAAAATTATATTGGGATGTAAGAACAATGTAAAACAAAGTGCAGAGTGGAAGAGCTGGATTGTACCTTTTTAAAGAGTGGAGACTTCTCCAAGTCCATGAGGACCAAGGGCCAAAAAGTCCTTCAAGCCCTTTTATAGGAGCTTTTTAATCCTAGAGGGTTTGTAATCTCACCTGATTTTCCAGCAACTGTAATTTTAATCAGAAGCGACGCTAAAATCAACAATGACAGAGAGTTCTCCAGGAATGTAGAGTGAGGGAGCAAACTAGAGACTCAGGAAAAGCGAAGCAACTGCTACAAGCAAACAAATGCAATTGATAGAGACTTTAATGAAATTGCACTAAAATGTGCATATGGTCAGCTGTGGCAGCTCCATTTAGGCATGGTATTTCATTAAGACAGCATAACTCAACCAAATCCATTCATGTGCCCAAGGTCTAAAAACTGAAGCAAGCAACACTGAATGACAGACCAACAGATTTGAATTCCGGTCAGAAAAAAGCAAGATTTTAAAATATTCCTGTTTCACACCAAGATGATCTTATTGTTTTCATACCTTTTTTTCTCTAATTACAAATTACACGAGAGTGACATCCTTCCTCGAAGAATAATCAATAACTTGGTCGCCAAGCATGAGACTGGAATGTGGAGCTGCTGGTTGAAGGTCCTGGTCTGAATTAGGCAGAGCAGAGATTTGAGCCTGCATTTTCCATACAAATGCATTATACATCCAAGTAATTGGCACTTCTGGGACCAGAGTCTTTACTTCTTTTTATGAACAGAAATTCCTTTCCAGTCCCAAGAAACTTTTCTCAGTTAAAGTTTCATGCATTTGGTTTATTGAACTGATATTTCTGACAAAACAAGGGGAAAAAAACCATTTAATTTATAGCCAGTTCTACTGTGAGAACATTATTTGTTCAAAAAAAAAAGAAAGAGTTCAGAAGAAAGAAGTGTTAAATAATTTGTAGAAGACAGTCTTGCCTATATTGAGTGACTGAAAGACTGTATAAAAAGAAATTATTTCAGTGATGATTAAAAGGTGCTAGTTTTACAAGACGTGATGGGAGTTAGAATTATATTCACCGGTGAAGCCTATCATCTTCCAGCAAACCAAAAGACAAGATGTTTGCACAGATTGTACAATTTCTATAAAGTCATCCATATCAACACCCTTGTGTGATTGCAGAGCATTTTTATTGTACAGGTAGAACTGAAAGGCAAATGAAAGCACTCCTGAATATGTAGCTAGGTTAATGAAATTAAAGGGGACCTTGCAGTTTTACAAGGGCTTTAAGTGTTGCATTAAGGATCTGGTCCACAAACCATATGTAAAATGAACGATTCCTGAATGGTTATTGTCTAAGCCACAGCTGATTCCAAGCCATACCCAAAATAGCTTTTTCAACAGAAACAGATATTAAATGTGCTGGGAAATGCAACAAAATCATGAAAACTTTGCAATAAGTAAAATGGGGCCAGTAAGAAAGCACTACATTCATAAACCTCATATGACAGCATGGAATACACTGAGAATTATCTAGCATCTTTACTGTTTAATTTAAAGGATAATAAATAAAGGAGTTTGGGGATCCTTTAAAAGATGGCTGGAGAAATAGTTTTAAAGCAGCATGAAACTGGAGACTCCTGTTTCTGTGGTTTCATAACAGCATCATCCCAGACTACAAAAACTGTAAAGCTACAGAAAATATTAGTGTTTCCAAAAGCATACATGGGAGAAGTTTTCCTCCCCTGTGTACTAATACATTACAGAAGAGCATAAAACTCTAAGATGTGCTAAATCTTTATGCTGTGAAATGACTTGCATTTTCTCATAAAGAACAGCAGAGAGAGATTTTGTTGATCTGTCCAAGTGTATGTCTGATTTTGAACTCCACATCGCTCCTCCCAGCAATTTGCTGTACTTTTGGAAAAGGATGATATTACCATCTTACTATGTGAAAACAAGAATTGTGCTCGAAAAGGGGACAAGGCCACACTTTTTACAAACCTCATCAGTCAGTTCTGTGGCTATCAGAAACAGAGGGAGAATTCACAGCATGGGGAGGACTCAGGGAATTTTAACCATCGTTATGTGGAATGAATGAGAGAGTTTTTCTGCCAGCAATTTAATGATGTTGTCGTATTTCTCATGATTTTAAAATTAACCCAGGCTTGACTTCTGGGCACCATTCCTTTTACTACCACAGCATATATATGCACTTTACTAGCATTTCTAGAATATGGACTTTCTCATAGACAGTCTAGAAATGGAGTCTGAAAAATATGACAGTGAACACACAGAAAAGGATTTACTATAGAATAAGGTACCAGTGTTTGGAATATCATCTGCAGCTGCCATTTGGCAAACTACATGGGCTAGGTTATGCAAAACATTTTGGATAGCTTTATAACTATATATATATATATATTTTTATATATAGCAATAATATGTTTATTACTGAAGCCTGTGACGAATAATGACTTGAGCACCTCCCCAGGGTACATGCAAGGTTCTCAATGGGTCATTTTAAAACAAATTAAGAAAAAATATATTTGTCCCTAAAGATCTAAATATGCATTCTGGTCACTGATAAATATGGAAAACAATTTCAACAGATTACAGATTGAGAATTTAGAATGTCAGCCCAAAGACGGGGTTTCCAGATATGGCAGCACAACATTGGAGATATACAATGTTTTTTGGTGTTTTCTCTTACTTTTTGAGCTTAAAAATAACAGCTGAGGTAAAAGTACATATTTCCTGTCAGAATGGTCACTAGAAATATTAGGAAAACAGAAGTAAGTAGGTGACAACTAATTACATCATGAAAGCAAATGAAATTCAACAAGGTTGAAGAGAATCTCTATCAGAAATGGATAAATATGTTGGGTGTACCAACATCTGTTTTGAACTTTGCATAGAAGTAACAGCCACACACACACATTGTCATGTGTGGCACTGGAATGATTCTTCCTATGGCATCCAGGACACACATAGTCTGAAAATTACACAAAGGCTAGTTTGGAACTGTAAAAATTTGAGTTCTATCCCAGAACATCTAATTTTTTTTTGCAAAAGTATTGATACACCAACAGAAGACATGAAAGCCACATCAGTCAATGCAACACATCCCTGATATACTCTGTGTCATCACTTTAAGCATTCAACAGCCCAATGGCAATCTGTATGGAGTATATTAGGCCTGATATAGTTCATGTCTGTTTGATTGTGTGGATGCTCATCCTGGATCCCCTGAAGGACTCTACGAATGCTGATTTTTTCTGCTCAAATGGTGGACCTGTTAAGGCTTGTTTTTAAGGATGGGAAACTCTGGACAAATCGTGCAATGGAGGAAACTTCATCCAATCTACATATGAAACCTATCAACCACTTGTCAGAAAAAAAAACTGTCAAACATGTCACATCCACTCCTTTCTACTCTTCAAAAGGTGATTAGTGGAAAGATTTATTCAGACATTCAAGCAGATAGCCCATGCTATGACTCCAGCAAAAGATAACTTATAACACGAGATTGCAAATTTTCTATTGGTCTGTATGACACACATGCATGCTGCCACAAATCACATACTGGGGGTGTTGTATGTCTGTAAAAAAGAATGAAGTTGTGAAAAAAATAGCAAGAAATAGACAAGTACAATGAAAACAAGAAACTAGAGAGATAAATCACAGAATTCATTGTGACCTGAAATAACTACATAGTGATAACATTAACCAGGAATAGCCATTCAGGGAGAAGGTATTTAAAACAGCTTTTGTGCATGTATTTAACTTGATGCACTAGAACAAGCACACATATTGAATGTAATTAGCAGTCAGACATTCAGCCGGAACAAAATGACTTGTGAAAACCCACCATTTCTGCTACAAGTGTCCTAAAATTAGAGGGCAGAAAATGTTGTTGACAAAATTACCCTGTAAAGCTTCTACCTAGTTTCAAATATTGTTGTGTGGACTAAAAGCCATCTCTGTAAGAATGATGTCATTAGCATGTCTCATCTTTAATTAGTAGTATTTTGCACATAAGTTATTATAGATTTTACTGTAAAACATTTATGTTCTAATTTTCCTTTTATATTAAAGAAAGATAAGCATGTAATGCCTAGGAGTTGCGTATCTGAATACTTAGAATTCCTTCAGTGGGACTCTCTGCGCTCTGTAGCCACCAGAACAGTGCTAGAATGCATAAATCCTGCCAACATGTCCAGATATGTCTGGGAGTCACGGGTTATAGAAACCTGCAGCCAGCCTCCCAGTGACAGCAGCCTTCTCTAATTTTCCCTGGTAATTACCTGCCAGCCCTTCTCCTCCATTCTGAGGAAAAGTAGTTAGGGAGATGCAGAAATTAAAGAAGCCAGCAGATCTTCCCCTAAGGACCCCAAATGGTCCTCACAGGAGGGCAGAGAGTGATAAGAGCTGCTCATTTGTGTCCACTCCTTTGATTTTCCCCCTGGATCTGAGGGCAGAGGAGGAAAACTGGGAAGGGAAATTGCAGAGTGATCCTGTTGCTCCCCTTATCTCCCACTTGTCCCTGAGTCTCAGCAAGGGAGATGGTGATCTCCTGGAGCTAGGGCTACCCCATAACGGATAGGGTGCTAGGCAATTGTTTGGAGACATGACTTAATGACTGGGTGAGAGCCTTTCTTTCTTAGGAGATTCAGAGCAACACTATAGCCACATCTACATGCTCGCGAGCAACAGGAGTTCAGAAATCAGAAGGCAGACCCAAACCTATGATGTAAGCCTCAAAAAAAAACTGTCTCAAAGCTTGGTGATGTTTCAGATGTTGTTGCAGTTTCTGAGAATGGCATGCTTGGCGTAATTAGTACTTCCATCATCTATAGGCTCATCTGTCTGGAAATCATCTGTTCAAATATGCATCTCCCATAGGTTTAGCATGTTACAGAAAACCAAGACTTAACAAGGTGATGAGACCAATGAAAAGGTGGAATTGAAGGCAATGAGAGAGGTCTAATGGAGAGGTAAGGACATAAACAATACAAAAGAAAATTCTCAAAATGTACAGCAAAACCAAGCCAAATAATAAAAGGTGATATTGTCAGTCATCTAAGATCTGTTATTTTACTTCGTTGTTCCAAATCTATGCAATATTTATCTAAAATGTTTTTTTCAGAGTTTAAAAATTTCAGTGAAAGAACATTTGCCAGGTTCTCTAGCCTTTTTCTTCTTTTCTGCCTGTCTGTCTGTGACACAACTTATGTGCCATTTTCCCACATTTCAAAAGCACCACAAAGGTCTCTTTTGCCCTACTAAACCCTTGGAACTTTTTTAAAACACACAGTTGTGGACCTTGTGACTTTACTGCATGGCAAAACTATTTGTTCTCACGAATAAATTAGAAATGATTGCAACTCCACATTTCATCACACTGATAAACACTTTGATTTTTATTTGTTATTTAATTTTCAGTAATTTATAGAGTTTTGCTCTTTGTTCTCCAAAGGCTCACTGATCTAAGGAGTAAATACCGTCTTTAAAGAAGGACGGGATGTAACCGTACAATTCTGAGAGTAAGTCACCATGCTTTTTTCCACAGAAATATTTTAAATTCTTAAATTCTCTTTAAATTCTCATGTATCCAGGCATACTAAAAACAATGACTATATCTCAGAATAACTTAAACTGCATCAAAATACACACAGCCATATGAGAGAAACTTTAGCTGTAAATATTAACATTCACCAAGAACATGTGCCTAAGAACATCTAGAGCAGTTGGGTTGAGCTTTTCTTTGAAACTACTTTGTTTTCCAAAAAAACAGATGCTGACAGAACATTGTGAAGTTAGTACTCATAAATGTTATAAAAGTTTATCCATTAAACCTCTAAAAGTTTTTCTTTTCCTTAAATACTTATGCTCTTCTCTTAGACCAAACCGATGACTGGTCTTCCTGCTCTGAAACAGAGCAAGAATTTCATGAGGCAAAATGGAAACAAATGCTTAAATTTAAGATTTTATCTATCTTTATGCTACTGTGATTATGTTTCTACAGGGTTCAAAAGAAGTTACAGCTGTATATAAGCCCTCTTCTAAGAAAAGTTTTCCAAAAAAAAGTTCCCACCCTTGCTATTAGCAACGTTGCTGAGTTGGCAGTGGTAACAGTGAGAAAAGGCTTCAACAGCTTTCTTTATTTAAACACCTGCATCAGTAAAACTTCCTCAGCATATGATTGATAATTGTTCCCCAGCACTGTTGTAGAGCAGGACTGATTACCAAGGGGATTAAAATTCCCAAAACCCTCTGAAGAGTGTCTTTGAGATCTTCAGTGTCTTTGCTGCAAAGCTGATATTAACAGTGATAGGATTTAAATTTAGCTTTTTTTAGACAATATTTCCTGGCATGATCAGCATCTAAGGCCTTACTGGAACCCCTTCAGAAAAGTGTCTGACTTCTGTCCAAGGCATAATACAGCTGCAATTCAGGAACGTACCTGAGTATAGCATAGCTTGCTGGCTACAGCTGGAAGGAAAGTAGTCACAGATCAATAGATCACTCTTTTGGACTGAGCATGGGCCTGATTCAGCCTTCCCAAACTGCTCCCTCAGCTCTGCATTCTGGCTCCAATTCTCTGGGCCAAGTCATTTTACCACCTTGTAACTAAGTCAGTTCCTTAATTGATAAAATGAAAAATTTTATATTGATCAGCTAATATAAGATCTTGGTATTATTTTTTACCTTTTTTTTTTTTTTTTTAAATTCTAAGCATGTGTACAAGTTCTATTTTATCTGGGGATGGGCTTTTTCTGTATTTTTGCTTTTATATCAGGGTCCGTATGAGGAGGGGAATGAAACTTAGTGATGAGTCAAACTGGATTGATGATTGAACTTCTTTAAATTTGATTATGTCAAAGAAAATATATAAAAAGCAAATATTAGTCTTAACTGGTTATGAATCATGCATATGTAGAACTGCCTGTTGAAGAACTGCTAAATTAATCAGGCTGGAGACCATTCTTATTACTCTTTAATTTATAGATGTAGGCTAGACATCTGAAAAATTTACAAATTACTTGGTCAAGTGGTGACTCAATGTTTTTCTTACACTTGAAGAGAAAAGGAGAGACAAAAGGAAAAAAAATCATGTTAAAAATTAATACATTTTCTGATGATAAATAGATATTCAGCAGAAACTCTACAGTTGCGGGCTTCTTTCAAGCTATTCTTTGACCAGAACTGAGGAGTGGTTCATCACAACTGGCCCAAGACAGGTAGATGCAGATGGAAGCCTCTGTGAACAGACAAAAACTATTCTGTAGCTAACTACATTTGTTTGCATGTGTGTTGAACGTAATTACACAACAGCAATGCTACTTAAAGAAATTTAAGCTCTTCTATAGCCGGTTAGATGCAAAAAAGGCATAATGCTCATCAGTTAACCCCACTCTCAACTTCAGCCCAGTAAAGTAGATCAGCTGAAAATTTGGCCCACTATTTGGCATGTATACTGTGAAATCATCCAAGTGAACACAAACAAATCATGCCCACGGGTCATGAAAAAACATTTTACTCAGATGATCTCTAGGTGAGCTGGATCTTAAGGGCCCAGAATATGGCAAAGCACCAGACAACCAAGTTGTACCTGTCACTCAGCGTTTGTTGCATTAAGTTCTGCCAAATGCAAGATTTGGGAAGACAATCTAGTTGTGATAAGTACAGCAGCATGTTATTGTAATGGAGTTTCAGAAAGGAAAAAGGAAGAAGAAAAGGTAGCAAATAGTTCATGTGTGGTTTTACATCAATTCATCTGAAGCCATAGAGTGTGACACTTTTGGAAATGTTTGGCTAAAGAAGAGTATCAAGGTTTGAAGTTATAGAGACATACAGAAACCAAACACTCATCACAAATGAATAATTTTTATTTTCAAAGGAAACTTGAAGCCTTAAAAGAAGGAAATATCAACAGGACACTATTACTGAAGCTGGCAATGTCAAACACATTCTCCTTTTGGGCATTTTACTTGATACCTCTAAAAGTCAAATGCCAATATGAGACAGAAACTTCTATCCTTCCTGCACAACAGACATGTCTGAAGAAGTGATGAGGCCTGGAGCAGTAACTGAATGGAAGCAACTCCTGTTGTCAGCTAATACTCTTTTGCACAGCATTACTTAAACGGCTGAAGAGTATCGAGAGCAACTGCTCTTACATCTCAAGAAAAACATTCAAGTTGCTAAATCAAAAAGCACCCATTGTATTGCACAAAACCAGGAATTTCTATGCCTGTGTTTGGAAGAAATCGGTGAGGAAATGTAACGAGAGTATCTGTGACATTTTAGGAAGGAGGGATTGAGGTGCCATGGTCAACAGCATCCTGGACACAGGGTCTTAAAATAACAAGGAAGAGCAAATGTAACTGATGGTTGGTGACTTTGTATATGCTTTATATACTACATGATTTTTGTGCATGTGAGTGATCCCATTACCGGCATGAGTCCTTGCAAGATTGGGACCCAGACAGACAGATAACGTCACAAGAAATTTTAAATCAGCTTTAAAATCAGGCAAACCAGTTTTTTCTCTCTTGTATTTTAACTTGACATTCAAAGATTCTTTCATTGCATTTTGGAAGAGTTTTCTGAAAGGAATCTGGCTTTTCTTGCTCACTAGATATTCGTGTGCCTTAAGTAATTTTTTTAAAAATCAACAGGAAACAATGCAGCTGCACACATGTTGAGAGCTGTGCTTAGTTTACCATCTTTGTTTTTTTCAAGCCATCTTTACTTAGAGAATAATTATGTGTTTAATGACATTTCATACCGTCTTTGTTAAACAAAAATGTGTTTCCTCCCTTGGACTCTGTGCTTGCTTTCTTGATACCAATGTGAAGTCTGAGCACAACTGCTGTATTAAAATCATTTTTATAGCAAAAAGCTCCAATGCCCAGCAGCACATTGTTTTTTTTTCTTCAGAAGGATGAGGTGATAGACAAGAGGCAGAAAAGTCTACAACAGCAAATGCTGAAATCAGTGGGGAAATGGATGCTTCAATATGGCAATTTAAAGCTAATAGTGTGGGATGGCAATGTGTCACTGATTCATATATCTTTCTTTTGTACAATCTGACTTCCAAGTCAAAAGAAAACAAGTCAAATACTTCACTTATAGGATCACATAGTGAGTGAAAAATCCAAGCTGGGAAGAACCTCTGAAGAGCATGTTTCAGCCTTCTGTTGAAAGTGGGTTATCCAGGACCCTAGCAAGCCAAGACTTGAATATTTCCAGCAAGGGAGATGCCACCGCATCTTTGGCAGCCCGTTCCAGCATTCTCACAACCAATTTTTTTTTTTATAGCCGGACAAAATTTCCCCTGAAGCAACTCTGTCCATTGCCTCCTGAGCTGTCACTGTGCATCTCTGTTGAGGGAGTATCTCCATTTTCTCTATAACTATCTTTCAGACACTGGGAGACGGTGATTATATCCCCTGAGTTTTTTCTTTTCTAGACCGAAAGTTCCTTTAACTTTTCTTCATATGTCAAATTCTCCAATCCTTTGATCATCTCAGTAACTTTCCATTGGATCCTCTGCAGTTTTTCAACATCTCTCCTGAACTGGGGGGAGCAAAACTGAACACCATACTCCTGGTGTAGCCTAACAAGTGCTGACTAATATTCGTGCTAATGCAGCCCAGGATATGTTTTGCCTTCATGGCTGCAAGTGCACACTGCTGGCTGTCTTGCTGCCCTCCAAGACTCCCAGGGCCTTTTCAGCAGACCTGTCACAAGCACCCAGATCCTAGCCTATTTGGCTGCTTGGGATTATTCTGTCCCAGGTGCAGGACTTTACATTTATCTTTGTTACATCTCATGCAATTCTTGCTTGTTCAATATTCCAGCTGCTGAGGTCTCTCTGAACAGTGGGTATTCCTTCAAGGGTATCTACTTTTCCTCCAGGTTTGGTGTTATGCACCAACTTGGTGACAGTACGTTCAGGTCTTTTATAAAGAGCCTGCAGAGTATTGGACCTGATATCGACCCCTGAGGAACCCCACTTGTGACCAACTACTGACTTTGAGCCAGTAATCACACCTTTTAAGTTCTGCAGTTTAGCAGCTTTCAACGCATCCTATGGTCCACCTCTCCAGTTAATACCTCACCATCTTGTCAGCAAGGATGTTGTGCAAGACCATGTCAAACACCTTGCTGAAATCAAGGTTATGTCAAGGTTGTTAGTGCTGCCCCTTGTTAGAGAGGTGGTAGACAATCTTTTACCCTTGTTAGGGTTGTCTTGTCTGCCAAACCAACAGCAGTGCTGTCTTCAGATTAGTCCCCATGCTGTGCATTGTCTTACCTATTTTATTGCAGTTGTAAAGCAAACAAAGCAAAGAAAG
This sequence comes from Calonectris borealis, assembly GCF_964195595.1. Lineage (NCBI taxonomy): Eukaryota > Metazoa > Chordata > Aves > Procellariiformes > Procellariidae > Calonectris > Calonectris borealis. Next base: position 129,930,087 of record NC_134313.1, read on the forward strand.
AAGAGAGAAGATCCTCAGAAATTTTTTTCTTCCTTTCCAAAATGTGGTCCTCTAAGGTATCCTGTTTTCCCATTGTTTCATTTTTCAGTGACTGGTCCCAGAGGCCTCTGGAGGTCAAGGCCTGGTCTTAGAAGGAAGCTGGAATGGGAGTTGTGAGAAAATTCTCACTTGCAAAGTGAAGTGGAGGATTTGGGCCTTTCACCAGTTCCGTGTGGGTGTGATGATCTCAAGGCAGTTTGCCATCTATTTCTGTATAATTTTGTAGCCGCAAAAATAGGTTTTGCATTAAAAAATGAAAAAGTGATTTCAAATAGCTTCTCCAAGTCAAGAAAAGAATAAATAAGGCAACACTCAGAAAAGTAGATTTATCCTCACAGACATTAAACCCCTGAACCGCCATCTATTTCATTTGGCTGGGCTTCCTAAGCTGTGTTTTTCACTGCTGATTTAACTGCTCTTCAGATCTTGCTGTTAACATGCTTTATGCTCACAGACCTCCAAACAAAGAAACAACCGTTAGGTCTTGCAGTATAAAGGCAGATCCTGGGTTAGTCCATCCTGAAAACTGCTAATGTCTGAAGCAAAAACAGGCAGTCACAGCCAATATCAAGAATCAATGAGGTAAATACTCCCTCCCTTCCTTCTTCGCACACGAATCCTTCCATATTCTCATGTTTTACAACTTCTCCCCCATTAGACTGGAAAGAGCCAATCATGAAGACATGCTCCACTTCACTTCACTTCAGCTCCACTTTTACCTGAGCAAATGCACAATAAAAAGAATAAACACAGTAATGTGTTGCATTTTCTTTTTAAGGTGCAGAGTAGAATCTTTCATCTGTCTTACATTTATATAAAACTTATCAAAGATTTTATGATTTTTCCAGATCTGTCTTGTTTAATATCCCATGGCATCAACTACAGTACGACACATGCCCAGATACAGCCTGGTATGATGATCCCATATGGCGCAGCTGAAGTAGGATCTGCATAGTAGCATCCTTTCTTATTTCATATGTCAACTTGCTTGAAACCTTTGCAGAGAACAGTTGATGATCTAAGTCATGTCACTTTGCACCAGCATATCTTGGCAAATCCATATCCGAGGGCAAAATTTATCCTGATGTAAAGAATCAAGCCTGTACATACAGATTAATCTTTAACCAGTCCAACTAACACTTGTGTCCAGTATGAAATCTGGGGTGAACTTTTTAGGGATGAATTCCTCTTTGCTTTTATTTGAATGTCAAGGTCTAATAAAATTTAATAACTAATTTTCCTCTCACTGACAACGGTTGCATCAGGGTGTTTATCTTTTGTCTTTGTTCCTCTGTAAGTGGGGGAGCATCAGGCCCCTCTGAGTCCATCACATGCCCAGAAAATGGTCAGAGCAAGACCATATTCCACAATAATTCCAATCATTCACCTCTACAGCAGTTTCAGTTAAGTGATTTTTAATTACTCTGTCATTTTTCATGTTCAGACAAGAGTCTGAGTCTATGAAACTTGCTCTTGAGTATTGCCCTAATTTCAGCACTGGCCTACATGTGCCAAGGATACAGAATGAGAGGCAAAACATGCACAGAAAAACCAATGGTTTCCTATTTCCTTTGAAGTACTATTTATTGTGAGGCGTATCAGGTTTTCTATCAGTGCAGCCTGTGAGGTGCTGTTGTGATGTAAATGGCATCCTGAGCTTGACACACTCTACTTCCAAAATGCAAACAGCAGAAGGCACAATATATTACTGCTTTGGACACTGTTCATTGCATTTCTTGTTTTCTTTGGGTGAAGAATAAGCATTGGCTTTGCAATTTGCTAAACTCTGTTTTTGATAAGATGCAAGAACATGAAATATTCTTGCTCATTACACAAAGACTGCACAGGCAGAGGAGCAAAATAATATCTGCAGGCTCTAATTCAATTAAAAATCTGTAGCTAACGATATGGAAACATTTTCAAGGATGAAATTTTGAATGTTTCTCCCAACTCTATTTTGCTTCATAAGGCAAACCAGAAACAACCCACATTTTCTCAAGATCCCCAAGTTCCATGATAGCTAAAGACTGTTCACATAAAATTCCAGGTCACCTCTGGCAGGTTTCTTCTTCATAGCAAAGTTAATTTGGGAATTAGAAGCAATGCTCACATCCTAGCCTGGTATAAACCACACTAAGAAAACCCCTTAATTTTATGCACTGCTGCTTTTAAGAAATGGAGCTCACCTTGGTAATGCAAATACAGCCCAGCTTCGTGAAAGTGCTGCTGTTCACCAGTGTCTTCCCACAGACCTCTATCCTTACCACCGTGTGCTTCAAAATGGCAGACACATTCTCTTACACAGGAGTTAATGTCAGCTCAATTTATACTAATGACCACAAGATGTGTCCACAGAAGTCTCAGTACCTGGGGCTATGCAGTACTGTGTGTGAGGCAGCTCCTGTCGCTTGAGTCCTGAGTTAGAGCTGGGAGAAGCAGGTGAAGTCTTTTGTGTCAAGTTTAACCTTACTGAGTGCACCTGTGCCCGGATCCATGCTGTCAGTGCTCCTGCAACCGGTGGCTGCCTCAGGCAGTCCTCACCCTTGTGAGGAGGGTTAGAGTGTGAAGAAATTAAATTCAGTCTTTGTCTTTTTTAAAATACCCTTTTCTTTCCTGAGCTATACTTGTTCAAGTGAGATGGTTTCTTTTCTCCAAGCTCTGGCTGCACTGTACTCTTGGATATCCTTCTTTTAGGAAAGCCTGACATCCACCTGTATGTATGATCATTATTAGGCATTGTCACAGTGCTTTAAGTGGCCTTATTCTTTTGATCCTAGGTTAAAAAAATCTTTCTTATGTATCTGTCAAGTGTATGCGCAGCATTTAAGCTGTCACAGTATTTTATTATTATTTACTACTCAAATGTGTGTGATCAGTGGCAGCAATATATCAGATAATTTCCATTTCTTCAAATGCGGCAGGGTACAAATGAGGGTGTAGGCCGTGTCCTTGAGCTGTACCTAAATATACCTGCAGCAGACTTATACAGACAGACTGCAAGTCTTCCTCACACTCACTTCTTAAGAATTAGCAAAATTTTATAAATAGAAAAAGACTATTTTAAATGTCTTACTAGTTCTGAGTAAATATTTCCAGCATATTTTGTGTACCCAAGAATCTGTTCCTGTTATGCCTCCCAGAATAGCAGAAAAAATTAACCCAAGATTTGTTTTTATTGCCTTTTAAAAAAACACTAATGTCCTTTGATTTAAATTCATACCTTGGTGTCTATTTAAACGATAGTTTCGAACACACTGTAAAAGTGTGGGTTTTTTCAACATACTTATAGCAGTTTCATTGCAAATTGCCCAGTGTTCAATGAATCCAGCTGACCAGATATTTAAACACAGATAAAGCAGACCCTGGAGGAGATTCCTCTATTAAAAATATTGGTTTAAGATTCTCCCTTCATTATGAGCAGCATTTCAATGACAGAAATGGACATATCAACAGTCATCTCAGTTTAGCTTGCTTAGATACGTGTCAAAGACTAAAAAGCACAACATACTTCCTGACTGAATTCTGGCTTTCTGGAGTTCCCAATTTCCCTGACTTTACAAAGACTTATTTCAAGTACCCTGAAGTCAGTGGGTGGCTGGGTGCTACAGCTTTATTATTTTTCCAAATCAACAAAGGGAAAAGGGCTGGGGGGAGAAAAAAGACAAAACTGTTTCTATTAAGAATGCAGAAGGAGAACATGAAACGTGCTATAACCAGGGTCTTTTCCTTCCAATTCTTATATTGAAAGAAAATTAAAAGATCTTATTACAGGACAAGGAGACTGAGAAAGACTAGAACAAACAAAAAATATTGTGAGTACGTAGCAAAATGGATAAATAATTAATAATAAAAAGCAGGCTGCATTTCTCCAGAAGTTGTCTCTTGCATGCTGTCTTTGATTCAGTAAAGCTATTCGTTCTTTCTTTTGTTTCTTAAAAGAATTTTTTTTTACAGTTTATAAAAAAAAAAGCTGGATGTAGGAAGGTAGGAAATCTTTCTGTAAGCCAAAAATTTTCTTGAAAACAACAACAACAAAAACATTGTCTCTGAGAAAACTTTAAAAGAAATATCATCAGTGACCTTTTGCAAAAGCATGGTTAGATTAGAGTAGGATTCCACAGGGACAATGTAATAGCTGATGATTAAGGTAGTTACCACTCAATATGTATCATTTTTGCAAAAGGATAATGTATTCCAGGTGCCCTTTGATACAGCAGAACATTTCTGAAAATCAAGTATGAAAGCAAATCTGTCAAATAAATGCAACATTGTGTTCCAGGTGCACGTCTCTCAATTTACAGCACGAGCAGTGCGTCCACAGCCTAAAAGAGATGCTGAAGTTTTCAGCTCTCTGAAGAATGACATCATTGTGCACTTGATACAAAAGCTGCCCGATTGCCCTTGGCAAATGTTCTCCCTGCAAAAGACAGTCAGTTGCTTCAAGTTCTGTGCAAATGAAGCAGGAGACAACCAAAAGACACCAGCAAGAGGCCTGGGAAGGCTCGGGGGACCCACACATTGTGGTCATCCCCAGTGTTGCATGCTTGGGTGAGGTAATACTTCCCCAGTTTTGTATTATAATTTTTTTAATCTGTTTTTGTTTGTTTATTTTAATCCCTCTGCCACCAGGCTCAAGCACACAGGGCTGTGGAGAAACTGAGAACTACATTAATCAGCTGGTTCCTATAGATTTTGTGCAAATTTTTGTGAATCGACAGGTTCCTAGGCAGACCACAGCCTAACTCTTACAGGGGGAATGACTTCCTAAAGAGAAGAGGAGCAGGTGATCTTCAGTACCTCTGCTAGTCTTACTTCCTCCATCTGCTGGATGGGTATTTTTACGGGACAGAATAACCTAATCTGGTTTATTAAGTCCTTCTGTCATGCACAATTTTAAGATTCACATCCTCTTACAAAGTAGAATTGATTGTATTGTTGTGTCTTTGAAGAATAATGCTGTTAAATTTGGTAGGTTCACAGATCAAAGACACTGCAGTGGACAAGAGAATCATCTCCTCCATGATCAGTATTCTGATTTAAATTATTCAGTTTGACAACAATTTAGACTGCTGCTGTGCTGAGTCCTCTGCTGAAATCGTCTCGCTGCTCTCTTTTTCTACCCCCATCTGCTATTTTCATCTTTTGCTCTTCGTTTTCCACTTGGATTGTAAAGTCCTTGAATCATAATCATTGCTTTGTTCTTTGTTTGTGAAGTGCCTAGAGCAATTGAGTCCCGATCTGTAAGTAGTGTGCCCAAATGGTGTAATAAAATAAATATGTCGCAATTACTACAACTGATGCTGCAGTTGTTATCATGTTACCATGACCATACAGGTGATAAATGAATGGCAGTAAAGTTGTAAGTTTTCCTTTTTATCAGACAATACATGCCACAAATCTGCATAAGGTGTTCTCACTGCCACAGCCATAACTGTTGGAGAGACACTGCCACTGGGCAGAAGGGTAGTTCAAGCCTAACCGAGCCCATGGAGTTCCTATTGAGGCTGTCAGAAAGCTTTCGGGTAATCAAATGTTGTCAAAGAAACTCCGTGATAAGCTTGAATTTTCATTAAATATATACCACCAAAAATAGCCACCTTTCACTCATTGTAATTTTGCTCCATCCTAAAGCAAGATGAATACAGCTCGGGAAGCCAAAGGCAAAAAGAGCAGTTACAAACCAAAGTACTATGCCACCAGCTCTTTTGCTTCCACCAAAGGAAGATTTCACCAAAATCCCTCAATCTATGCAAATATTCTCTCATCTTTATGGAATCTATTTATTAGGCCACTGTATAATATTTTTTTCTGATTTATTGTTAATAGAAGGCATTTAAGATGACTATATTTGCCTACATATTATGAACCAAAATTTTATCACAGTGAATTAGTGAAACAATAATACATACCATTACACACATGTCCGCGTATGCGCTCTGTAACAAGGTCTTTAGAAAGGTTCCTAAGCTCCTACAGTATCAAAATAGCTAAGCACCACATGTCAGCTGGGCCCTCCTATCTGACCCAAACCTAACCAAGCTCCCATCCTCCCCAGCATCCACCCCCTTCCTTCCCAGGCTGGCTTGGTGTTACATGTTTATTTTCTCTGCTTCAACAAAGTGGCAGCAGGAGGTCCTGGAGGGACAAGCTATGGACTCTTAACATGAGTTGCAGCCTCTAATGGTGGGGTGGGGGAGGGAATGGACTTTCCTGGAAAAGGAAAAGGAAAAGGAGCACCACCCTTTGCACCATCTCAAACTGAGCCTTTGGTGTTTGGTACGGTCCTGCAGGGCTCTGCCCTGGCCTCTCCTCATGCCAAGGCAATGTCTAGGGTGGATGGAGGGTGGGTAGCAAGATTATTCAGGCTGAAATGCCTGTGAGTCCTCAGCCCTTCTTGTGAGGTTGTCAAAAGTTTATTGGCAATTTTGTACTGACAAAGACAATGCCTTGATGAGCCAAAGTAGCCTCCCAGGCTCACTTCAAAAATATCATCAGACAGCCACTCTGTCAGTCATCAAGTAACGAGGTCAGATAAATTGGGGAGGCTGGAGAAGGGGGATTTAGACAGGAGAGAAAGAAAGACCTCACCAATTACCCACACCTTCCAAAATCCTCTTGTTCCTTGTTCACAGAATTAATAGCCTGAAGACATCTGATGTTGTTCTAGTGTTATTTTGGGGTTTTGGTAACTTACTGTAAGGATCACTATGGCTAGGGTATATTCTGGAAGAATATTTGCCTCACTGTACTAATGTTTTTCATCTCTTTTCCATATACATAACGGAAAGCTAAGGTGAGTGTTGGTCAACACCTACACCCTTTCAGATATTACACTTTCAAGAGCTGTGCTTCTGTTGGCGAGAGCGGGTATGCTTATGTGTTCCTATATTTTAAGCCCTCTAAGGAGAAGTGCGGTGTGTCCTTTATTCCCTAAGGAAATCCAGAGAAGGTCCTTTATATAGAAGCTCTTTTTTTGTTATAAAATGTAGAAAGGCTACAATGTATCAAAATGAGTTCTTTTATCTCTACTATAAAAGCAATTACTTCTTCGTGCAGCAAAAGTCCATAGTATTCTTGCAGATGGTTTTGTCACTGGAGTCGTGTCAATCCCTTATTGCCAAATGGTAAAGCCCACTTGTGAGTTAATGATGCATTTGGGGTTTTAATACTCTAGTGACAGAAGGAACTGTAATGAATCTCATTGAACTTCATTTCAGGGCATGAACCTGATATTCAATGGGTTGGAAAAAGTCACCTTCAAGGCTGTCAGACTACTACACTATATTTTGTTCCTTCTCATGCCCTACACTGTCTTTTTTCTTACCTTAGCTCCTCAAGATGCAGTTTCACTTCAGACTGTGTCACCAAAGTGTAGCAGTATATCAAAAGCTGAACATGCATAGCATTAATTTTTTCCAGATTCTAGTTCAGAATATTAGGCTAAAAATATCCCTGTAGCAGAGGGGTCTTTAATGAACTAAACATGGCCATGCAATAGATTACAGAATGCCATTTTTATTAGCTATATTGCAACTGCAGAAAGATTCAGGGAGAGCCAAGGAATATACCCAGTTCTTTGATTCAGGCTGGTCAGTCTTATTTGTGGCTTCACGGAAAAGGTTTAGAAGCAATGAAAGAAACTGTACCGCTTTTCTGTTCCCCTCTCCCTGCCTTTAAGCTGCAGAATGCAATTTCAGGATGTATTGGCACAAATGTGTTTTTATTGGTTCCTGTAAGCTATAATGTTTCCAAGATATAACTGCAGCAACCTGAAAAACAATTAGCATCTGTAAAGCAGTCTGTGACCATGAGATTACTTCACAAAATGAAGATTTAACATGCAGATTCCCTAGAAATTAGTTGTGTTTGGGTCTGGCTTTTCTGTTCTTTACTCCCTTTATTGATCCCTTCAGGCAGAAAGAAATGGTGAGTTATCTGATTAAAACGTGTGCAAAACTGCAGGGAAATCCTGCATTGCTGCTAATGCCACCTGATTTGATGATGGAAGTACATTCAGCTGGGTGTTGGTCAGAGTTTCTGATTGATTTTAATAGCTGGTTAAATAATTTAAGACAGGTCCAAGGTAATGTAAAAGCAACAACAGACTTACAGTGCCATTTTTTAAATAGATGGCAAAGTTTAAAAGATAAAACAAGTAAATATTTGTCTAGTTTGTAGAAGTATCATAGCATACATACTACAGGGAATATGGACTTTTTTTTTCCAAAGGCGGAGTTATTTGTTATTTCTGAAATGTTTACTGAGGTTTAATAGATTCTGTTGAAATATTTCACTAACAGCAAGTCAAGTTGAGATGGTGACGTGCTTACAAAGGTTCTGAAAGCACAGGCAAGCACCTCAACACTAATTATTCAGCCTAAAACAAATCTGAAAGCTGTTTAATTTTCCTAATGTATTTTGATCCAGAGAAGGTGGCACTATCTTCAAAAGGCTTGTATAGGCTTGTTTGTATATTTGCCAGTGCATTTGCCAAATGTGGTTTTCTAACTCTATTATTTTGAATTTGCAGGCTTGTGACAGGAAAAATATTGAAAGAGAAACACAGCTGAAACTACCCAGTATGTCTTGGTGGAATGAAAGTTCAACTCAACATCATTTCAAAACAGATTTATAAATTGTTACATATTTCTCTGAAAATGGAGCAAGTTTATAATCTTATTCACATTCATTTTACAGTGAAACCAATATGACATCAGAGGCATAATGTGCATATGGCAGATTGCATTCATAATTCGATCCCATCGCACATAATGCAAATTTTGCCCAGTTTCTTGTGAGCACAAAGAGTAGTTCCAAGATGCATTTTGCCTTCTAGTGGTACTACTTAGAATAGAATATTTCTCTAAAGGGGGAACATGTGGGAACAACTTGGCCATTTCTGTATTCTGAGGAGCAAAAGAAACATTTTTCCTCTTTTGAAATGAAAGATAGGGCATGGTGGGTTATTAACAGCACACATCAAATTCTTCCCCTGTCAGTACCAAATGCAAGACATGCGTGAAAAGAATACCACACTTTCAGACATTTCAGAGTACTCAAAATCCCCTGTCCCTGCCTCTGTGAATGCACTATTATTTTGTTGAATGAGTACAAAGAGATTTATGGCTCACATACTGCTTAATGGCCTCTATAGGATACTCTATTTCAAGGACACATAATGCTTTACGAAAAGTTAGAATTCTTCACATACCTCTTCTGTACTGGGCCTAATTTTGCACTGTTTGTCAACAATCGCTCTCCAAAGTCCTCCCACTGTTGATCTAAATGCTCCCAGAGTGTCCGTAAAGCCATAGGCAGACATTCATTTTCCAAACCGTTTGCCAGCTGAAAACATTACTGCTCCTTCGCTGTTTGTCTCTGACCTCTGTCAGGGGTTATCCTCCCAGCATTGCCAGCAAAGAAGGGATCATAAGAGGGATGTCTAATCTATTCCAGGCAAAACCAGTCAGGGTTGACTTAATTAAATTGTGTATGAGCTAGGGCAGATGACATTGTTCGAACCAATTTGGAAGTGCTCATACTGTACTGTCCAGCAGCAGATCTGTGAGGGTTGTACATCCAGCTGGAGAGCAGTGATGGACAGTGGGTGTGAGGTCTCAGCCCAGACTCGCTAGAAATAGATGGTCCTTTAAGGTCCCCAGGAAGGCACAGAGGAGTACTGGCTAGGGGCAGAAATAGTCGCAAAATGCTCTGGTATGCTCATACCATAGGATGTTTCGTTTTTCCCATATAGTGATTTCAGAGTTATATTAATACTGAAATAATATCTTAAAAATATAACTCTGGCTTCCCTTTTCAGCTATCCCATGCTCTGGTAGGAAAGACAGGCAGTGGACAGTTCTGGGATTTGTTTTTTGTTTTGTTCTTAAACACAGAGGTGGTTAAGAGTTCATGAATGATTACCGGATGAAGATTGTTTGTCAGACTTTTATGAGCAATTTGAAAAAAATAAATGCTTATGCTCTTGGGTGTTTGTGAATAATTTACACAAAGGGAAAAAGGGGAGAGTGAGTGAATAAATTGCTGGAGAAGAGTTATCACTTGGCATTACTGATGGATGTTATTAAAATGGAGAGGGGAATAGGTTATAACAAAATTGTACCTGTAAAAGAGAGTTTCAAAATAAACAGAAGTCAGTGTGATGAATATTATGAGCACATGATACAGTTAGATAATTGCTAGAACTTCTGTTTGAAGAAGAGGAGCACAAGAGGGAAGGTCATTATGGAAAATATTTCTTTCTAGTGCCCTCTAGACATTGGCTTGGTGATTATGTTTACTTTTGCTCTTTCAGATTGAGATCATATCATAGACGTTTCCAGATAACAAATAAAGAACAAACACAGTGACAAAATGAGCAACATCTGTGTATATAAATAAATTTTTTCTATGATGAGTTTTTACAAAGCACTCCCAACTTCTGCTATTCATCAATTACATTTTGCAAACACAAATCCAAAGGTGAAAACATTTTATGAATTCTAGTACAAGCCAAGTTTGTGACTATACTGACTTTGTTTAAAAAAGGTTGCTTCTCTCTTTTTTCCAAAGATCAAAAATCTACTTGAAAGAAATTGCTAAAATAGAATAACATTGCTATTACATTCCTTTAAAATGTGCCAGAGAGACAGGAAAAGTTGCTGTCTTTTCAGAAAGATTCATACACATTTATTTTGGGTTTCTTTTTTCCTTTTTTCCCCCTTACTATATTCTATGTAGAGAAATTTGTTCTGTTGCAAAGCTTACCTTTTTCATGTCAGCTTATACTGTTTGCTATATTGTAAAATGCAGTCAGGTTTTAGATTGAAATGGAAGTGGTTTTAGAAAAAATACAGCCAATTTACCTGCCCTTTGAGGTTCTTAATAATATTAGAAATGTACATGCATCTCAGCAAGGTCTCGGAAGAGTGATTTTGTTAAAAGACAATCATCAAATAAAGTATGGATTTTCAACAATCAAAGGATGAAAGTGCACTTACCCTTTCTGGCAGGTTTGCCTGTAATGACAAATTTCATCTCAAAGGGCTTGATCTGGCTGCCGCTGAAATCAATGGCAAAACTTCCATGTACTTTGGTGAAGAAAGGAACAGGTCAAAGAAGTTACATACTGATTTAGGACAAAGCACTGTTTTCTGCAGATTTAATATGGTCTATTTTTTGTGTATTTTTAATATCTAGTAGTTGAACTGGGACTGGAGTAGAAAGCCCTTTGGATTCCAGATCTTAACTCCTTATGGTCTGTAAATATGAATGTCCAAACTTTAATGCATTTACACTCGTGTCCCATGATACCTGACTGTGTCTTGTTTAGACGCCAAATTGTAACTACGGTATGCTGTTACTTTGGGGAAAAATTACAACAGAAACCACTAACATAAATAATAGTCCTATTATCAAGTGACAGTGGTATTCATGTTGGGGAATTTGACCCACGTCACATCTGGGGTCAGGAAATCAGACATTGGTCTTTTGCACCAGACACCAGCTTGGTTAGTGAATTGCAGTAGAGACAGAAAGGCAAGACTGGTAGTAGTTCAGAGATGAGAAAATGCCTGTTGGGTAGCATTCCTTTCTGATCTTCCCTACCCTGTTTAAAAGCAGTTCTCTTTATTTTATGGGGCTGTTTGCTGAGAAAAGATTTCTGACCCAGGTATCTTTTGAGATGTTTTGAGAGTTATAAGCTCTGTTTTTCAAAGAGGCAGGCTAGCAATGGCCAGAAATTTTCCATCCCAGGTTGTTCCCAAGGACTTGAGAGTCCTGCAGTACACTTTGGGTAACAGGCACTCTGTGAAGTAGGTATGTTGTTTGTAATTGGACACACCATTCAGCATGCCTCAATTAATGTTTTAGGCAATACTTTATACTGGACTCCAAGGTGAAAAAAGAAATCTTTTTTTGTTTGGGTTTTTTTTTCCTTTTTTTTCCTATCAGATAAAGGATTAAGCATTTAATCACAGAAATGGAAATCAGAGTTCTGAAAACAGGGCCATCTGAGCTCAGTCCCCTGATGTCAGCTCGGGATTTTCTCCTAGGAAGTCTTCCAAGCAATTGGATGGAGGCAGACTCAAGCACACATTCCCCTGGCAGAACTGAGCACTTGATTTAGATGTTTTTTATTCTCCCAACTTGTTGGAATAAGAATTAACAGCAAGTGAAGCACATGCTAAATCTCTTCCTTGTATTCTATTCCCTCCCTGTTGGGGTCAGTGGAAATACAAATGTTGCCTTGCCAGGCTTCTTTGGGACACTAAATTCTTTGTAGTGTAGATTCACCATATCTGATTTGGTTTTTCCTGCCCAAAGAGGTTTTGCTTCATTTTGCATTTGGATGTTTGCTTGACTCTATCCTTAAGTTCTGCATCTCCAAACTTATTCATGCTAATTTGAATGGGTTTAGCACATGCTGGGCATGAATTATGGCTTGCTGCAGTATTTAGAACATTTAAAAAAAAATTCTATACCAACACATTTGCCTATTATTGTTCTTAGTTCATCCTTGCCATTACATAGTAACTAAAAGTGATACAAAAATGTCATGATAGAGAATGGGATTTCTGAACTGTAGAGCCTCACCATGCACATCTTTAACTTCATGAAGCTCCATGAGGGTCTTCAATAGTCATTTCATACATGTGTGTGTCTAGCACTACTTTACATAATAGTTATGCATTACTGATTGTGTACAGGTGGAAAAACTGAGACACAAAGACCCTTTGCAGTTTTGCAGATCATTTTCAAGCTAATCTACCTTTTAAGCTGCAGTTTTAGGAGTGTCATTAATGTGATTGCTTTTGCACTACATCTGGTGAGTTTGCAGAGATGCCTCAAACAGCTCATTAACATCTCACGTGGGTCTTCGAAGCAGTACAAACTTCAGATTGGTTTCATTTATCCTGCTTCTGAATAGGCAAATTAACCCACACTGAGCCCCTTGCTGTTTAGGTACAAATTCACATATCCAACCTTACCTGTATAATGCTAGCTCAGATATCTCAGACTTACTTTGCAGGTTTCAGTGTAAGCATAGATGGTATGACAGGGTGGATACCTATGCCTACAAGTGGCCATTGAGATTTTCAAGCGGTTTTCCCTGTAATAAATAAATGCTGACAAGACCATCCTCAAATTACATGTGCTGAACCTCAGCAAACAAAAATAGCAAGCCAGCTTCATGTAATAAAATCTGTCAGAGTTTGTAATAACCGAAAGTCAAATTGACTAAGGGTGGTTTATTAATGTTACTGAAGAAGCCTTTACCTAGCATTTGCTTTGTATTTACCTGATACTAGTTTTCAAATTTGTTTCATTTTGGATCTTCAGCAATCCAGGGAGAATTATGCAAAAAAGCATTTAGAGACCTAAAATTATTCCAGACCTTTCTAGCTGCCAGTCTGTTAACACATTTTAAGGCAAAGTAAAACTTGTTCAAAGACAAAAAGTTTAGAGTTGGGAACAGGAGTCTGCTTCTTTAAAGCAGTTGTCTCCAAAAACAGACTTACAACTTACCAGGGTTTTTGTGGATTCATCAATAATGTGATTCCACCCCTCTATGTCCACTACCACACACATAAATTTGCTTCTGTGCATGCCTCATTTTTATCCTAACTGTTCAAATAACTTCAAAATTACTAGATATGTTATTGTGATTTAATTTTTGTAGGCTGGAGTGCCTGTAAGCATTCTGTGTCTGTCTTGTGCAACGATTTTTTTTATGTGAGATAAAAAATAGATGATGTGCAGAATGAATCCTATCTGGCCCTGAAAGAGATACTTGATATTTCATCCTGTCTTATGATTACTGGCTAGGAAAAAGCCATTATTGATTTAATACTCGCAGCCTTTCTATTTCTTAGCTGTGTTCTGACATACATTAAGCAGACCTGCCGTGCTAAGTTTATTTACTGTGAATTAAAGATGAGTGGTTTTATTTTTGAAAAGCCTTGTAGTTGGGTAAAAATAAAAACATACCTGGTTTAGATCCAGATCCAATTTCAACTGAATTCCCCACAGGTAGGAAATAAGGGAAGGTGATAAGTTTTTCAGATTATACCTTAACTCTCCTGGTTGAAAACGACACAGCAGCCTTCCAGCATTTCAAACAATTAGAACAGAGGTGAGGATCCAGGGGAAATAGGAAGCTGAGTGAGTCCAAGACAATAGACTGAGGTTAAATTGGACAGGACAGGTAATCAGACTGGACTTGTAGTCCCTGCTGTCCTCCTGGAGGTAAAAGTCTGCCCATAAATAAGACTATCAGAGCATGATTCTGTAAAGGCGTATGATGATCAAGGTCAGCTGAGGGACAAAAGATCAGGAGTAAGGTGAACTAAGTAATCTTTTTTCAACAAATTTCATACACAAAATAGAATAAATTTTACAAGTGCTGTGTTCACAAGTTCAATCCAGAATGGAATTTCAATTATTTCAGGGAAAGACATATGCTAAAACACCAAAAAACCACAAAAGCACATACATTTTTACTCTATCTTATAAATCTACTACTTATTTTTGAGCATTAATATTTTTGTGGTAGCACATCTCTTTTTTCACATACTGCTGCTGCAAAATGTATTTCATTCACTATGAGCAACAAAAACATGATGTTTATAAATCAGCAGAAAAGACTGTGTTCATAAAAAGGACTGTGAAATCACTCAGCACTTACAGCACTTCATATTTTCAAAGGGCTGCACAGACATGAATAGCCAGATTGTAATTGACCCTAACTTGACTGCAGAGTGAGTGATGAAGATTTACCACTTTAATAGATAGAAAAAATTGATGGGAGGTTGGGGGTGTGGGTATGAAATGAATTGCAACTTCTTCCCCAGTACAGGGACGAGAAGAGATCAGATGCAGACGAGAAGCTATGTTCTTTCCATAGCTACAATATTTCAGTATTTTTTTCTTCTCTGTGAAAAGTAAAGAACATGAAAGAACGTACTAGCCTGAGTCACATTTCCAGCCTTGATGCCCTCACAGGACAAAATATTCATATCTGAATCCAACAAATTAAGAAATAAACTGAAATGAACCAAAGGAATTAGCAGCCTTTCTGCATTACATATATAGATGAACACACGCAGGAAACTCCACTGCCTCCTGCTTCCTGAATACTCAAGTGGTTCAAAGAGAAAAGAGGGGTGACTGGCAGCTTGTGCTACTTCAGAATATCTGTTCACTAAAATCCTCACTTCTCCAAACCAGGAAATGTGGAGGTAAGATGCAGAATGCTCCGACATCTCAAAGGCAGGTAACATAGTCGTAAGGTACCTGTCAGCGGCATTGCACCTCTGTCCCATAGCGATAAGCACTGTGGAGTGTTTGCATGCACTTCAGCTCCATACAGTTAGGAACTGGCATTGTGACCAGTGGTCTGGTTTGCTGGAGAAATGTTGAGAGCCACTGTTGTTACACAAGTGTTGTCTTTGGGTGTTTTACACTCCTCTGGGAAGCATTGGATGAAAAGAAAGCACACTCCACCACGTAATGTATGCATCTAAGCTCAGAGAAATCAGGTGCATATTACCTCAAAACCTCTAGAGTGCCTTTTAGAGGGGCAACATTGCGTTTCTTCTATTAGAAGCATGATATACAGCTCTTCTTCCCATGATCTCTGACTTAGGAAGGATATAGTCAGGAGTGTTTGGTGAAGGTATAATGTTAGATGACACCATATTCATACAAGTAAGGGATTTATAATTCCTGACAGGCAATGTTCTTTCAGTAGTTTGCTTATAGGTAGCTTGTGTGCAGAGGCTGAGCATGCCTGAGTTAGGAGACCATCGGCATAACTCTCAGAAATGTTACAGCCCTGTGTATATTTTTTTCTTGATGGCATCTTCCTAATGTGCATGGGAAAGTCACTCTACCTACGTGACATTAAAGGATGCTAAATGCTCCTCCCAGCTTTCACACAACTTGCTAAAGTACAATGGGATCAAGGTCACATATTGAAACATTTGCAGTTTGACAGTACCGGCAGGAGAAAAGAAATTATATCTCATCTAGTGTCTCTGGATCATGACAGTATTACAGCGGTTATTGCAACTTACACCATGTTAAAGAAAAGACTGGTTTGCCTTCCTCCTTTCCAGTTGTGCTCCACCATCCCCTGACTATGTAACCCC
The DNA here is from genome assembly GCF_964195595.1 of Calonectris borealis. Lineage (NCBI taxonomy): Eukaryota > Metazoa > Chordata > Aves > Procellariiformes > Procellariidae > Calonectris > Calonectris borealis. The sequence goes on from NC_134313.1 coordinate 129,946,277, forward strand.
TCTCTTTTTCATGTAGTTCTTCTCCTGTGCTTGAACTTCAAGCTTGTGGCTAATCCACAGCGTATGTTTTTCAAATACAATTCTTGTTGTTTTTAAAGGGCTGTAAGTGGCACGTGCCATCTGGGTAAGCATTAAACAACAGAGTGCTTTGAAGAGCTTCCAGTCTAGGCATCTTCCATAGTCTCTGAATATTAAGGAATGAAGTCTTTTTGCTTTGAACTACGTTTAGTGTCTTGAGTTTCTTGGGGAATAAGAGGGGAAGGTAAGGTGAATGTGAAATACATCTAGTGAAAATTCTTTGGGGTTGAATCATTTTACTCTATATCATCAAGGCATAACCAATTTCAAGGCATTCAAGTGATTACACAAGTTATAGAGCAACCCTCCATGCAGCCCTTGAGAACAAGATTTTCAGGAGTTCTTAGCTTGGATTTTGATACTTTTGATCCCAAAAGCTTGTCCATTTTTTTTTTCCAGGGATACCTGTTGCTTTAGCACATAATATTACTTCTCCCAACAACTGTTGCCTCCAGCTGAATGAGAACACACACTGTGCCCTGACGAGCTGCATGGCTTGCCAAGGTAAAAACTATTCTTTCACCTGCAGGGGACATTCTCATCTCTTCTTTTCTGGGCCATCATGTGATGGCCTCTGGCTGGCATCAGACATGTCCATTCTCATGTCCGCACCACAAACTCCTGAGGCTAAGGCTTCCAGCATGGCTATCCACGTTCACCACTTAGCGCAGCCAGAATTCTATACGGAAGGCAGAATGCCTCAAATACCCTACAGTCCTAGAACATATTGTATGAAATGTATGTATGAAATGTATGTCCTTGAAGGATAGGGAAACAAAACTCTTGGCACAATATACCGAATGCAAGGACAGAGGCTGCCTCTTGGGTACACTATCTGACTGTACAAAGATTATATTCTACCACGCTTTAATTACCCATAACCAAAATATTTTGACAGACGAAGACTAAAGTGATTTTTTTCTGATCCCTATCTTGAGTCCCTAATCTGAATTATGTTTCCCATTCTGTTCCTGGATTGTTGAAAGATATCATGGTAACCAGATTTGAAATATATTGAAATTGATAAAAAATGAGCAAAAAAAGCCAGCATAAAAAAAAAAAAGAATAGTTTCTTCTTTTTTTTCTTTTTTTTTTCTTTTTTTTTTTCCTTTTTGATTGAGTTTGATATTACAGACAGATCTTGGATATGAATCAGACAGGTAATTTATCTGAACGAAGCTTGCAGTGTTCTGGTCACAAGTGAGTCATTCACATGTAATCAAATACTGCATGTACTGCACTATGCATATGTGTAAATCACTGTCATCTCCTATTGCATTCCATTGTAACAGGCTTGCTTTCTCCAAAACGTTGGATCATTTAACATACAGTATGCTTATAGTATCTGTCATAGTACGCCAGAACACACAAGAATGTTATACCTCTAAAGCCCAATGCTTTAGAGAGTGTCATCATACAGGCAGACCTCAGAAACCCTGTATCTGGGCATGGAAAAAATTCTCTATTGTCTTTTTTTTCTGTGCTGGTATCAGAGGCAATTGATAAAACAACTGTTGATGATCTATTGCTAGAACTTATTATTAACAATAATCTATTGGTAGAAATGCCTATTAAAAACAATCTCCAACAAAATTTCACCCTCCACCTTTGAAGTTTCCTCTCCTGTGTGCCCCACTGCCAGTGCCTGGTGAGCTGTCTTTCTGCCTCCCCATGCTACTTGGACATATAAATTGCTTATCCTGGCACTTGTGCACTACCCATTCTGGCCCCGCCACTGGAATATTCTCTCTCCAGATTAGCAGTGCTGTTTTATTGAACATCCTCAATATTAGATGGTCGGTAGGGGTTGTCAGCCCTCAGCAGAGCAACACTGGGAAATGAGAATGGCCGAGAAGATCAGTTCAGCTGTCATAACCTTCCAGGCTTCTGACTCCTAACCCAGTCTTACCTACAACAACACCTCAATCTTATCTGATGTTTCCATTACTGTAGAAATACTGAGGCAAAGATGTAGGATTTTTTTAAAGAATATTTCTCCTACTATCTCCATAATGGCAATCCACAGGCAGATTTTTGGTTGTTCTAAAATCAAAACCCACTTACCAAATCCTAGAAAGAGCCTCAGGTCCCAAAAAGCTTCACTAGACAACTTGAGAGTTTACCTTTAAAAGCAAGCATTTTTTCTACCATTACAGGTGCAAATACCTCCTGATCACTGCAGGTTTCCAGCAAAACACCTCTTTGTTTTTAGAAAAGACGTGCAAAGAAGGCAAATGTGAAAAACTTAGTTCTTGGCCCCAGAGTGCAACCTCTGCCTTGGAGAAAAGTAGAATCTGCAAATCATCTGTGTGAGCTGACAGGAACACCTCCCAACTGTGGACACAGAGCTTGCTTGCAGAGCAAATACTTAAGTAATAACACAGATATTTCCAAAGTCCAGCTGATTTCCAGAAAGTCCCACATGTTTACTGCTTCAAGCAGGGTGAAGTCTGAATTAGATGCCAAAAAGTCATCTGAGCCTGCCCAGAAGTGACTTGGAATCTGACATGACCTTTTTATCTCCTTTGGCAATAGTATTGCAATAGTTATCAGGATCTTTTCTTCTGTAGCTGGCAGATAGGCTTCAATACATACTCTGTGATATATCCAGATCAGCACATACTGGTCTTCACTCAATATGTCTCATCAAGTGTGAGCATTTCAGTCTACAAATCTGCCCCTTGGATAGTGGATGTTGACTGAGAGAGTCACTTAAAATTGTGTGTCTGCAACCGCAAGAAAATAAAGAACAAATGAAACAATCAGCATATTTCGCAAATGATGCTGTTTAGTCATGAAGACTCAACATTTGACCTGCCTAAAAATCTAATGTTAACAGTGATTTCCAGAATGCAAGCATTTATCTATTTTTTAATATAACATTACACTGCGGAAGGCTGAGCTCAAGATTCATCACTTTTGCAGGGCGAAAAAAACAGTTCAGCTAACTGATTTCCATTCTCTACAAACTCTTGAAGGGCTGAAAGGACTCAAAGGAAAATGTCTTGTGATCCTTTGCTGTCATTGCAGCTGCAGTTAATATAAAATTGTGTTTCAATGTACTTTAATCATTGATGCCACCACTGGTATTGATGCACAAACAAATCACCAAAAAAGGGCTAGAAAATGCAATCTCTTAACTTCACACTAGTAAGCTACCCTCTGCTTACCTGAACGGTCCCCTGTGAGCAGTAATATGCTCTGTCTCCACCAGACACTCCTTGGAAGAGCAGCAGCAGAGCAATACGAAGCTGCTCCTGGAGGTGGGGTTTGTAGTGAGCCACGAACTTCCTCATGGGACTTTGTGTGCTGGCACTCAGAAGGGCATCCCAGACACCGCTGCCCCTGCTTCCTGGTGCAATGAGGCAGAAGAATGACCCTGCTTTTGGGCAGCCCTATCCAGCTCCTCTGTCACAGCTGCTCTGAGGCCAGGAAGAGCCAAAGCTGTAGATCTGGAGGAGCTCAGAGCCTCTGGCCAAGGGGTCTTTTGTCAAAACCAGAAACATCTAGTTGGTCTAGGGGATTGCGGCAGGGAATGCTGTCAGGCTATTTGTTCAACTGTTTCATTGACCAGAAATGCAAGGCAGTGGCAGAATCAAAACTAGCATTTTCACTGTCTCTCTCCTCTCCTCTCAAAGACACCGGGCACACCTGCTCTTTTGAACACATCACACACCTTTTAGCACTCTCAGTCTCTTCAAAGACTTAATCTTCTACTTAGGACAGTCTTAGATCATTTCCTCCTCTTTGATCATGCTTCTATTCATTCAATATCTCCAAATATCTGCATACTGCATCAATACTGAGTCAGGGGAGCACAGTCAGAAAACAAGTTCCTCATGGATCAAAGCATTTCTCCTGGCAAATAAAGTAAGACCTTCAATGAAGGGGACACTGACTCTTTTGGGGCATTTGTATAACCCAGTGCAACAGCAAGTTAGGTTCCTAATCCACAACATTTAGTATTACAGCAATAATACTTAATTTTTTCACCCCTTTTTGTTAAAGAATTTTTACTTTTCGGGAAGAAAATACTAATAAAGTCACTTGGAGCACATGAGATCTATGAGAACTGGGAAATGAGAGCTGGGAGGCAATATTGCATGTTTTGTGCAGGAATTAGCTTATATTCAGGGTCGTTTTGAAAAAATGCTGAGACTTTGCTTATTTTCTACTTCAATAAACTTTATTGACCAGCAATATTGTTCTACCTCAGTAAGCTTAATGTTCAGGCCTACGCAGTACCTCTGCCCAAATCCAACGTGTACCTGGCCTTATGTACACTTTTGTTACAGCTGTTTGTATCAGCAGGATGGCTCAAGGGATTATGAACTGCAAAGGAACATTGAGCATAATGCTAATATTTGGTGTCCTTCTGTGATTCACAAGAAAAACTCCCAGGTTCACTTCCTAAATGTCTGTAAGTGATCATTTTCTTCAGTAGAAAGAAACAGTGTGATGCAAAATGGTACCCCTCATTGAGAATTCAAACAGCACTGAATGCCAGAATCTAAGGCATGTGCACTGATTAATTAGTATTAAGAGTTCCTTTATATCATGGATTATCTGAAATTTTTACCCTCCTCAGTCCTTGCAGAGCTGTGCTTTACTGATGATCATTACAGATCTCTCTTCAAATTTTATATGGATATATATACAAATGACACTATAAACACAGAATAGAGCACAGCCTTGAGGCAAATAGAGTTTCTTGCATTTAACTGCAGGATACTTCAGCTGAAACAAAGTAGTCATTTCCCTATTATTATGTTAGCACAAGATAAATATGAGTTAACAGAAGTATCCAGCTGCCAAACTCAAAAACAAAAGAAAGAGACAATGTCCTGTCATAGAGGTTTTCCTGCTGCTTAGTTCTCCTATCTGCTCCTGTGCAAACACTCACCTTTTTTAATGAGGAAATGGTCCGTAAAGCTGCAAAAATGAAAAATGAGATATATATTCAATTAGCTGTAGTACTGTTGGCATGCCACTTCAGGTCAGCTGGAAAGCTTTGAAAAGCAAGACATTTGTAACTTAAAGTAGAAAATCTGAATGCAAACTCAGCTGGCTTAACTGTGAAGCTCTTTTGGCAAACCACTGAAAAACATAATTGAATGTAGCTCTCCTGGGAAGGAACCTTAATAAACCGGAGGACAACTTGTCTGCTAGCATTTTGATTTTGCCTTCACAGTGTTCAAGTCTTTGTGCGATTACAGTAGTAAGTTTCACTTACGGGAATGATTACCCTACGCAGTTATAGGTAAGGGCCTGTTTTATCCTCCCCCTGCAGCTAACATCCATCAAAGAAATGGCTTTCTATACATAGCCTGCTTTCCATGAGTTTATTTTCAAAGGGTGACCATCATTTTATGGGCACAGGCGACACCTGAACAATTTACTCTGGCATTTTTTGTGTTTACAACCCATACCACGAATACAAGTGTGATGAGCTGCACACCTGACTGAGTTGCTGCTGTGCAGGCAGAAAACAAAGACACATTTTAGCTGCGAGCCTGTGCTGCACCTGCAGGAAGACTAGTTATGCCAGTGACATTATGTATCTAGACAGGAATAAAAGGTGAGGGACATTGCTGTAGAAGAACTGTAAGGGAACACACGGTCCCAATTCACTCCCCGTGCCAATCTACCAGAATATTTCCCCTGTAGTAAATACCCTTACAGATGCCTTATAAATACTAAATTTTCTCAGCCTTTTGTTTGCCAGATTCTAGGATATTTGTGCCAGCAATATTAACTCAGAAAAATACTGCCACCTGTGATCTGATTCAATGCAAATCCCATCTTTGCACAGCTTTTACCATTTAAGGTAGATAATTGTACCAATGCGCTGAGTAAGATTCCTGATATTCTGTGGCATGTTTTTAATTTGGATTCTCCCATTCCCCCCAATATAGCTACAATCTTCACCCCTCAAAACAATAGGTCCAACATGAGATAATCCCCTTTCCATGCTTAGTGATGCTTATCGCTCAGGAGATGATAGCACAGCAGAACGGTTGTACTTGTGCCAGGCTATAAGAACCACAAGTACGGGCAAGACCTGAGAGAAGACACAGATCTTTTGTATTGGGATTTGTTTCCAAGATCAGTTTAAATGAACCACATACAGCCAGTCAGATAGTGGGAAGCGAACTTCACATTCACATTCCAGCTTGCCTGCAGATTCATGTGATGATATCTTGCCGTAAAGGGTCACACAGAATCAGCTTGGACTTCTGCTGGGCAGTGTCTGAGAACCAGCTCCTAGAACGCACTCAGTATGATTTTATTCAGGAAAAGTCTCCAAGATTTTGATTTAAAGAAAAAAATCGCGAGGTTAAATAAATTCTTTGTTGCATAGAGTGGTGGTAGAAGTTAACTTCTGGTTTAGCCTATGACATAGCTTATCAGATAGGTAATGATTACTGACTGTATGTCAGAGTCACAGAAACATTTAATTCAGGTTCAGAGAGGACCAGGTGCTTGGGTCCGATAAAACCCTTGCTGGCACAGGCCAAGGGTACGGAAAAAGGCAGAGTGACTCAGTCATCTTTCCCTATTTCAGGGCAGATGCAGGCCAGTGTGACCCCAGCAAAAGTGTGGTCGTTCTGGCAAGTCAGCCAAGGATTACTAAGGACAGTGCACTTAACCCTGAGTCAAAGCATGACTGAGCAGCATGAGATAAGAATCAGGCTTACTTTCTTTCTTCCCCTTGTCTTTCCTTTTTGTCTCTCCTGAATTATGTCCAAGGCATTCATCTTCTCTGAACTGCAGTAACCTTCATTTTTCTTTGTTACTATTGAAATCCCTTATAATTGCTCTGTTTTGTTTCCCACAAATTCTTACAATTCTATGCAGAATTAATTCAGTTATTTCTGCATTTTTCCCTCTTTCATTTGTCCCAATTATGTTAATGACTCTGAACATTCCAGCACTAAAAAAAGATACTTCTGAAGTCCTCAGACAGTCTGGCACAGGAGTCCCTGGAGGTAGGGATGCTACAGATTTTGGTTCACATTTTCTTGCCATGTTGCAGTACTAAGAAAAATAAAATCCCAGCTGGTACAGACAACGCTGCTGGAGAACTGAAATTACCCTGTACTTTCTCAGCTAATGCCACTGCTGCATCTGACAATGACTGTTAAATTCAGGATTAGTTTCTATGCATTTATTTCACAAAACAGAGACCTTAGGACTGCATTCTATGTTGCTTACAAACCAAAGGAGTCACAGCCTTATATACATATCATTGCTTTGTTTTTCATCCAGTCCTATTCTATACCCAGTTCTAACAAACCATTTAATAGTGCCATGCACTGACCATGTTTATGTTGCATCATCGTGCTTTACTGAGTGTAGAACCAGAAGTGCAAAACGCTGTATTCTACATGTAAGTGTACTTATTTAGAAAGGTATTTTAAGTGCATTTAATCAGGAAGTTAGAAGAGAAAAAAGTGGTTATTTATACTGCTTAAAAAAAATCCTTAGTAAACTTCTACGAGTCATATCTTTGACGTCATTGTCTTACAGGTTTACTTACTATTTACTAAGTCTCTGTGAAGATTATAATGATTGCTAATACTCAGGCCATCACCTGAAAGATAAAATGGCTGGAACAATTCAATAACAGGCAGTGAACGGTCAGATACCATCTTCAAGAGAATGACAAGAAGCCAGGAGAATGAGACCACCAAGCAGCAGCACAAAAGAAATACTCTCAATGGAGAAGAATATGCTAAATATCAGGGAACCAAAGCTGAAACGATTAGTCGGAAATTCGCACTCAGAACAGGAGAGAAACCTCTCACTCACATACTTGATATTTCCAGAGAGAGCAACTATTCAGGAGCACTCTTTATTTTGAATGTAAGGCAACCAAGAAGCAGACCACATATGGAATAGGTCAACTCCAGCTATAAGCCCAGCTGCGTTCTGCGGAAAACTCTGCAAACTCTCTATTGAAATAAGTGGATCTGTGCCAGTTTGCGGCAGCTGAAGACCTGTCTCTGCCATTTTATACATCTTGAACATTAAGATCAAACCAGATTTCATCGTATGTCAAGACAAAAACATTGACAAATAATATAATTAATTTAGTTCATATTCAAAGGGAAGTAAGGATATGAAATCAGTCTTTCATTTGGCAACTGGTCAGCCAGAGAAAATTATGAGCAAGGCATTCAGCAGAAATGGTAACAATCATCAAAAATGTTTTAATGGGCTCCAATGGAACAAAGAAACTGAACTGAACATGGGTTAGTTAATTTACTAGTAACATTCAGAGTCTGCTATCCATCTGTGCCGGATTCATATAATCCACTCCAAGGTGTACAGACTAACTTAGCCTGAAAATCTGGGTCTTTCTGTTGCAGTCACCTTCTATAGAGTTGGTTTTGTTGTTTTGTTTTGTTTTGTTTTGTGGGGTTTTTTTACCACTTCAGTCCAAGGAAACATTAGCTATTTTCAGGTTTTCTCATAAATATGAAACTTGAATCACATTCACCAGAGTTTACTGAGGTCAGCAAACATTTTAGTGAATACAGGCATATTTATGGCTTTTAACGGAACAATGTAAAAGTTGGCTGTTTTCTTCAGTTCCATGTACCTTAAACAGTCATAGGCCAAAATATGAAGACTTGGATACTGTTTCCTTTGGGTGACAGTTTATCCAAATCCTAAATGCAAAACTTAAGAAACTCCTTCCTCTTCTTTTCATTTGTAAAAACGTATTCCATTACTCTTGGGATGCTGCAGAGTTGAAAAACAGTCCAAGCCAAAACAAATAACATATATTTTACAAAAAACCAATGTGCTGTATTATGGCATATCAAATTGCAAATCCAGCACCGTCTCATTTCCATCCATTCCCTTCACATTAACAAAACTAACAGGTGTATTTTGCAGAATAGCCTGAGTGTTACCAGACGGTAGACAGTATTATTGAACCAAGGGGAGGAAAGTGAATTCTAAAGCCAAATATCCTCCCCTTAGGATGTTCTAAGTAGTGTCCCATTAGGCCTAGGCCAATTGCAGTTTCGGATATTATTGCTTAGGAATTATAACTTTATAGACAAAATGTGTCTTCTATTACTCATACAATAATGCACTGCATTTCTAAAAACAATCCTGGATCAACGGTCAATAGAGACCATCAAAAGGATGCAAAGGTGTATAATCAAGCTTTTATCTTGCTTTAGTAACTTCTAGGCAATTAAAATTTCATGACATGTATTAAGACGGTTGGGCTTTTTTCTGAGTTTGTACTTAATGTAGAACTCTCTATAGTGAAATATTTGCCAGTGGCAATCTCTTTCATACAATATTAGCATATCCAGTTCTTCCCTTGTGGGATGTTTCAGCACATAATATTAATTCACCATTAGGTAATGCACTCATTTTAGCAATCGCCTGTATTCTCATTAATTAAAAACCTGGTACAATCACTTGTAATCTATTCCATTTTACCTTGCTTGCTTTGTTTTGGCTTTTTTTCTTTCTTTCTTTTTTTTTTTTTCTTTTCCCCTACCTTGTCTCCAGAGTGGTGCTGGTTTTTAGTAGAAAACCTCTATCAATGCCCACTCTATATTCAACAGTTACTCTTACATATGGGCCCAACAGCTTCAGGCAGGATGGTCCTTTTCTATTTGGTAAAGTGTAATTATAATATTTATATTAATATAAATTAATTGCAATATAACAATAACTTTGCTTTGCTCTAGGATTAGTTCTATTGTCCTTTGCTTCATAATCCAAAGTTTGAAACCCATTTCTATTTCCTTTTTTTCTCCTCAGAACTGTCATGAAATTTCTACCAAATTGCATTCTTTCTGAAATTCTCAGGTGAGTTGTACAAATTATGACCTGCTCACCTCCCCATTATATAGATAATTGTGAGCTGTTACTTAAACCTCCAAACATTTTTGATTGAGGAAATTAAATAATAAAGTGCGTGGCATGAATTACTGGAGAATCATCCTTCAAAATATTTCACTACATTTTCAGTGCTCATCCTTCAGGAAAAAAAAAAAAAAGAGTCACTGTAATGAAAGTTACAAACTTAAAATATAAAGATATAAAACCTGTGTCAGCTCTTTGAGATTACAAACTACTATTTGATAGTTACTGCTGGCTAGAAGAAAGATTCTGGTAGTAAACCTCAAAGTACTATCAGAATTTTCTTTAAAAAAGTTCAAGACAATTTGGAGCATTATACTAAAGGTGTTTTTTTTCTTTTTCTGTAAGTTAATGCTAACAACTCTATTCCTTTGTACATTTAATGGCTTGTCTGCAGTACTTATTTTGCTATAGGTTTTATTTTCTCGAATTTTTTATGACTAAACTTTATATCAGTGGTTAAAGGACTGAATGTATGTACTATTTTAAATATGAACATTAATAGAATAAAATAACATTTTTAGAAAGGAAAGTAATTATCAGAGAAATATCTAATATTCACTTTACCAAGTCAGAATGCAAACTCCTTCAGAGATAGTTTCATTTGTTAAAATGTGATTATTGTAATAGCACTTTTTTTTCCTTTCAGGACGCTTTTAAATCCAGATGTTGGCAAACTAATATCAAGCAGGCTGTTCTTATTTATTAGAAAAGGAATCTTGAAGTTTACGTATCTATGACATATAGGTAGACATATAGCCTTGTGTTTCAGAGAAAAAACGTGGTAGAGCAAAACTTATAGATGGAGACAAAGAAAAATATGCTGGCAAAACTGATTTATCAGCTGAAAGAAAATAAGGTGAGAGACCAGAGAAGAGGCAGATGGAGAATGAAAGAAGACAAAGGAATGTGGCATCAGGTATTTTAAAAATAGTTGAGCCTGGAAACCCTAATACCCAGAGTTTGTATGGTTCTGATAAAGCAGATGAGGCTCTAGAAAAGAAGAAGAAAAATATGAGTGGGTTAAAGAGAGAACAGAAATATGCAGGGTGAGAGGCCCACCAAAAATCAAATTCAACTTGAAAAATTGCAAGCCAGAACATCTCAGGGAAATTAATGTAAAACACAGGCATCCAATGAGATGATCCAATCCAGATTAAAACGAATAGCCGTATGTCTTTTGGAGAAATTGTGAGCAACATACTAGCCATGAATTTGCAATGTAATATGACGGAGGGGAGACATAAAATCCAAGTAACAAACACAGGCAGCTAATCACAAAGTAGAGAGAAAATAGTTCCTTATCTGTATAGCTTTGCTACAGCTGTATCTGGAGTATTTCGTTAATTAAGGGTACCTTATGGTCAAAAATATATACATGCTGTGAAAAGGAAAACGGGGAACCCAAAAAATTGCCAGGTTGATTTGGGCTGGTTTATGGGACCGAGAGGGACAGACTTATGAGGAAAGATTAAATAAATACAGTATGGCTTAGATGCTTAGACATGGCTGAGGGAACTAAAATAACCAGGTACAAACTGGCATAAACATTAGAAGCAGAAAGTGTAGTCCTTATAAGACAACAGGAGCAGATGCCAGATATCGAAATGTCCTTTTAGAAAATTTCCTGAATGGTATGTTATTGTACACACAGCAACACAAATTTTCTGCTCATAGTCCTCAATCTGGTTCTTATTTCAGCTCCTTTAAAAACACTAACCTCTCCCTGATCACTCTTGGCAGGCAGTTCTTCCCCACCATCAGTAATCTGGAGATATTAAAAAACCTAATACTTTTCCAAGGAAAGGAGGAGGTTTAGGGTGGTGGAAGACCATAGACACAAATAGATATAGACAGCTCAGTATTCATACTCATGAACACCGAATCAGGAAGGTATTTGTTCAGCCCCCTCAAGCAGTGTCCCACAGGGGGTGGTCCCACCCCCCTCTGCAAGAACCTCTCAGCTTTATGCAGACATGTCTCTGAGAGTTTGAACGAGGCTGCACAGAATCAGCCGGGCTCAGCTCACCGTCGGTATTTGTACTGTGCCATCTGCATGCCACAGTCTCTAGCCCAAAGCCGCCAGGTTCCTATTTGGGCTGAAGTGTAGCCCTGCAAAGCAGCAAGACCACACTGGACTGCAAGCAACAGCAGGCATTTCAGTTCAGTATTATTTTCCTGGGATTCAGCTTTGCATAAGGAGCTGCTGCAGGTTGTCTTCCTCTGGCTCCCTAGGGCTGAACGTGCCTCCACCATAGCTTGCAGCACAGCATGGTGAAGAGGCGCTGAGGTGGCTTTGGCACAGTCACGGCTGCTGCCGTGGTGCTGGGGACATCATCAGCTCAGCAAGCGTTAGTCCACCGAACCAGTTTCCTGCAGACTGTAGGGGAGGTGGAAGTAGGTCACTTGAGAGAAGATAACCAAAAAGCAAGAGTGTGATTGACTCTATTGTCTAATCAATACAGCAGAAGAGACAGCCTCAGGAAAAACAAAAAAAAAAACCCAAACCCAAAATAAACAAACAAACAAACAAAAACAACACCACTTTTCCAATATACACCAGAATCTTCTGAAGTTCACTTGTCATACAGGCTTTGCTTACCTCCACAGTCTCGAACAAATAGTTTGCATTTAGCCCTGCAAGTTATATTGTCTTTACATGCCCCTTAGAATATTGCTTGACATCTGAGGGTCAGAACTGCTAAATTCCCTGGCAGATCTGCTGTTGGGGGTTGCAAACAGTGGTTCTCTCCATTAAAAAAAAAAAAAAAAGAAGGAAGATTACTTTGCCTCCATGGCTGAACAACCACACACCATATCATCAATACCATGTCCCTGAGCAGCTGAGAGTGAGTGACATATTTTGGAATTTTAATGAAACCCATCAGGGAATATCTGATAGGTAAAACATCTGGAACTCAAAAATCCACAGAGTTGTGCAATAGTCAGGTGAGAACTGCTTCAATTCTCATTTTTGTCACATCTTCTTTATGTATTTTTAAGCGCATTTCTACCTTTAAAATTAGCTCTGCCAAGCCTGCTGTCAGTGCAGTTTGGCTGTTACCCATTCCCAGCAGATGCTATCAAGCTGACCTGTGGTGAGGCAGGGCTGTCAGAGTAAGCGGATTCCAATGTATAGTAGTTGAAATAATAAATGATAGGGGCTGTACACCAGAGAAAACTGTGATTATATCATCACTCCAGTGCCCATTAAGCTCAGCAATTTCTAGCTATTTGAAAAACTGAGATGTCATTTCTGCAACATATAAGTGTTTTATTGAATGTAATAAAAACTACCATTTTAACAGTGATTGCTTCTCAGGACCTGCTCACAGGACTGTTATCTAAATAAACATTTCAGGAGGTTACCTCTATCAGAATTTTCATTCATAATGTGAAGCTATATTGTTTTGGAAATGACAAGCACTTGGTGACTCATTTCTTTCCATGCCTGCCAATGCCCATGGCACTGGGATTTATACCAGGACAGTGTCCAAAGACCGGGAAGTGTCCAGGCTTTTGAATCTCTCACTTCTGGAAATCTTGCAAGGACTGGCTCTGAGAAGTTCCCACACCCTCCTCCCACTCTTTGGACTAGCACAGAAGTACAGCAAAGCTGTACTTTTAGCACTTCTACTCTTCTTCTGCAACTGGAGAGTGTAGTTAACTGAATTGTCTGAACCTTAGATAGGTTTGCATTTAATTTGAAGATATTTTTAGAAAGCTTTTTATTTTTCCTGTACTAGTTCTTCCTTCATGAAGTCCTAAAACAGATGATTAAATGTAAAAGTTAATTTCATCATGTATTTGTACCAGAATGTGCCGCGCAGTCATGGTAGAACTTGATAGGGAACTGATGGGAGGCTCCCCATGGATTTCACTGGGTTTTGCATCAGATCCTGAGAAATCCAAACTCCTCTTTTTCTTCTTAGCCAAATTCCACTTTAATTTTGTGTCAGCCGAGTCGCAAAAAGAGAACTCTGCCCTCCTGAAGTAAGGGAACCCAGGATCAGCAGCCAGAGAAGAGCTCTTAATACATAAATGCTCTTGGGGAGAAAATATAACGCAACTCTCTCACCTTTGACCCAGAGGCTTAATGAACCTGAATGGAAAGTACTGTTTCTAATTGGTGAAATGTGTGGTCAAGAACCATCACATCTATGACTGTGAATTAACTGGAAATCTGGCTCAATGAGATGAAATAAAACCCCAAAATCCAGAGCAGGAAACAAATGTAAACCAGTCCTACCAAGAAACAGATGATACAAATGCTATATAAAAGAACAAAATGAAAGGACATGTGCAGACAGACTGCAGATGCAAAATACACTTACATCTTTTTAAAACCAATTAAATAGATGACAGAAATAACTCAATCAATGCTTGTAATTTACAAGGAAAGGATGCATATAAAAATGTTTGTGAGTGTTTGTGGGAGGGCAGATTTGCAAGCAGTGTCTCTGTGGCAGCATTAGTTTGCTTATCTGAAAATAAGGGATAGTAAACCAGGCTTGAGCAATTTTAGATTTTAATCAAGATTTAGGGCTAAGACACCAGCTATTTGCTAGTTGAGACTTCACTATCCCAAATATATTCACAAGGGAAGATTGTAGATTGTAGAAAGAGACTAAAAATAGTTTGATCTCTTTCTTTCTAATGTTATTGACTTCAGCAGAGTTCCTTCTAATTTATTCACTGTTAGTAAGAAAGCAGAAGCAAGTATCTTCTAGTTAGTTGCTGAAGACTCATGTTTTTCACTAAAAAAAGGTGAAATGTGTCTATTACTTGAGATTAATTTTATTCTGACCTGTTAATCCTCGCTGGATTATGAGATTCTTTATTTATGTTCGTCTATATTTACCTGTAACTGTCATGGACTGAGCACCCAAGTGCCACTGGTTCTAAAAAACTGGTATTTAAAGGAAAATTTTTTGTATCTTGCTAAGGCTCTGCTTTCCATGAGTTGCTCTATGCTGAACACTATAATATGGTACTCATTCTAGGCTGCATGGAAAAAAGAAGCCCCAAACTTTTCTCCTTCTCCATTTTCTTGAGCTAATCTGGTAGCCCAGAAAAAAAATAGAAAGGTAACATCAGCAACCAGAAGATCCCCTCTTGTCTGTGTTATTTGTAGCTGATTTTCCAGCTGAGTCCACAAGTGTGGCCAAAAAGGTTCACACTGCTTGTCTTAGCCCAGATCTCCAGGTTATTTCAGGATATGAAGCAACCTACATGGTTGTCACGGTGTATAGGAGGCCTTCCACTTCCTTTATTCTCTTTTTGTGTCAGGATCTGGTCCGGATTTTTAATCTTGTGAAATACTAGTACAAAGATTCCAATGTAAATCTCCCCCAGTCAGTACCAAGGAGATTCTGGTGCCCTAGAAATGCTGAAGCTCTAAGCAAACCATGGTGTACAGAGCATCCTAATACCCAGTGCCACTCTTGAGACGGAGCTAGGTCCATACTTCTTTGTTCCCATTTTAGACTTTCTTTCTATTTTATCATCTTGCTTTTCTTCAGTAAAAGTGTCAGTCTCCCTACTTACAGTCCCCCAAATAGCTGCATGTATTTTGAAAGCTGAAATACCTTATGTTTGAATTTTACTGCAAGAGATAACAATCCCGAAGACCATATTTTATAAAAACCCGAGATAAATAGCTTCAAATTATAGCAGATTTAATCCTTCCTAAGGCCTGATTTAGGACAAAACTTACACTGAGACATAAGGACAAGTAATAGTGAAGTCTGGATGATGAAATTTGTAATGACTCATTCCTCTAGTAAAATACTCTCCTACAATCCTAATACACATGAAATTCCACTTCATTAAGTGAACAATTTGTATCAGCAGAAAGTTATGGAATGCCACATTTATGTGGAATGGAGATAATCTGGATCTACAATGAAAGATGTGACTCATAATAAGTGACAGTTATGTATTAGATTGCATTTAATTTTTTTTTCTTCCCTCTTCAGCTACCAGAAACTGTCTTTTTCTGAAGAGAAATCCCGCTTCCTTCCCCTCTCCTGCCTTCTCCTCCTCCTCCAGCTTTCAAGATAAAATATTGAGAGATGTTTAAAATGTATCTTACCATTTATAAACACACTTGATTACGAAGAGTACTGGAAGCAATGGTGCCGAACTGTAGCACACCTATTCTATCACTAGTGCCTCACACATGCACACAAACACTACAACAAATGATCCTGTTCCTGTTCCCTTCCTGGACAATCTGTTTGGCCCCATCACAATGACTCCATATGCTCTAAACTTCCAGGGAGAACCATTGCATCCCATCTTTCTGTCTGTGGCATATGCTTTGGCAGAGGAATCCTGCAGGAGGAAAAGGGAACACCTCAGCTCAAGTCCTGGAAGCTCTTAGCACCAATCTGGACATTACTCTCAGAAACCCCAGTAGCTTAATAATTTAAGCATTTCACCTTCCATTAACCATGCAAGCATGTCAGGTTTATTGATAAATTCAGTGGAATGTATGACAATGAGGAAAATGAATCTCCAGACAGACTTTGAACAGGAAAATCAAGCAAATTTGGTTATGCTTTGCAGAAGAAATACCCAGAGTTGGACATAATCCTAAACAGACCTAGACCTCTTTCTTCACCACTTGAAAACCTGTTTGGGCCTAGGGCAGAGCTCTATGGAAGCTCATAAAGCCATGCCTCTGCCTGAGGACTCTTTCTCCATGATCTGAATTGGCTTTCTCTTCCTCCACTGTTAAATAGGACTCTCTGATTGTGACCTTGCTCATCTTTAAGCAGTTCCTCGCCTTGTCTTCCCAAGTTTGCAGTTGGTATTAACACCTCTTCCCCTTCCTCTGGCTCTTCCCTTGCTCTTGCTCTGCTTGCTGCCTCACAGCCTTCATTTGGAAGAAGTTGAGCCCTCCTATGATATTATCAGGTTTTCATCCTCCCAAGGCAAATGTCTAGCCACACTATTGTTGTTCCTAGCTATTCATAGAAAGACACATCAATGACATCCCCATGTCCTTCATACCAGCGACATGGAGCGAGCCCTTGTGTAAGAAGATAAATGCTTTGTGGAATCAAACCAAAGTCTTGAAATTTTGGAGATCAGTGTCCAAAGCTATCACTCCAGAGCTTCTCATTGTATTTTCCACCCTTAATATTCACTTGACTTTGGATTTGAGGACAGTACCTGCTCTTTAAACACGGCATCTGTGTTCAGACACTATCATCCTTTAACTGCACTGACAGAGCACGCAGAAGGAACAAAGACCAGAGAGACTAACCCTCAGCTAATGGAAGATGTCATATCTCCACAAAACCAATTTGCTGAGGTGACAGCCTTTCTGTTGCTTTTGGTGAAAGCCACAACACCACGGGTAATAGTTTCTGAGAGCTAAGTACTGGCTGTTATATATGGAAATGAATCACACCATAATCGAAGGCATTTTAAAATTAATGTTTGAGGCCTTGGCCATGTGAAATAGTTTTTCCTTGTAAGTTCCGGGGCATAAGCTGCAAGAAGCAAACACACAGACCATGTATGTCAATGATCTTTCCTTCACAAGACCTTTTCGGGACTGATTCTGTTTTCTGAAATAAATCTAGAGTGACACCTTCTGTCAAGTAAATTGCAGCCTTGTAAAACAAATGAGAATAACAAAACCCTTTCTTTCCTTCTTTTAACCTAATTTCAATGCTATTGAAGTATCCATAGAGATTTCTACCTTCTAATGGCAGAGATCCTAAAATGCAGCATGCAAAGGGCTAGTTAAGGACCACATAAATCTGGGAGTAAAAAAGAAAAATAATAGGTCACATTCAGAAGGGTTGTGAGTCTTTGCAAGACACCATCTTGCTGCTCCTCACAGAGCTCTATCTTATCAGCTTAGATTTTGTTTCTAGACTCTGTAAACTTACTTGCAGCATGCATAAACTTCAATAAATTAAGTGACTTACATATGTTAAAACTGGCTTAATGTGTATGTCAAAGCTTTAGAAGAGTACGGCAAGAGAATCAATTAATGGGAGTCTATTCAAAGGTGTAAATTAAGATAGCTAACCTTTAGTTACTTTACTTTAGCTTCTTGACAGGTAAGTTACTATGTAGATTCAATTTCATACAAGTATGGATAAATAGATGTCTGTAGTTCTAAGTGAATCAAATTCTATAAGAATTTAATGTTTATAAAAAGGCCAAAGTATAACTTATAAATAACCTTTGCCTTTGTCTCAGAACTGAATGTTTTTAAACAAGTCATTCAGAAATTTATAATTAGTGTTTGTTGATTCTTCACTTGTTCTTGTATCTTTTCATAAGACTTTTTTTTTTAAATATTTCAGGTGCTGGATTCCTTTACATAGAAGTGGGGAGAGTTGCTATTTGGGCAGGTGGGACACACAGCCGCATGGCCACTCTTCCATTGCATGGCACACAGCAGGAAAGCTGGAGGAGGATACAGTCTCCTGAGCTGCCTAATTTAGTTGCCTCCCAAAAGCATATTTGAAATAAACACAGCAGTTGCAGAAGCCAGACGCTGCACTGTTGATGCACATCAGTCTGAGAAAAAACCTCTACTGTACATCGGACACAACACACTATAAAGAATTAAGATCATCTCTGTTTGTCATGTCAAGAGAAGGAATTTGGGTTGATATGAATTACTTCTGCCTATGATACCTGTAGGCTCTGGCTTCCCCATCCATCAAATTTATGGCTCAGATTTTATCTGCTCACAGTCTCTGACATTTTAATTTAGAGCTGTGTTAGGTGAAGACATCTGACTCCAAGACAGTTCCTGATGGCAGGAATGTGATGCTATCCCTCTATTTTGCATAAGGGATGACTGTTCTAATTTGGGGCTTGGAAAGAGAATAGCAACCAGTAAATCAATTGTCTTGAATGAAGACATCCTGGAACAAATTCTGGAAAGGGCTATGGGCTGAGGAATCCTTGGCCTTTGCACAGGCTCCTCGGGAGATGGGGAAAAGTGAAAGAATTCTTCTTTTTTGCTGCCCAGGACAGTACACACTACTACTGTGCTGGGTCAAAAGAGACTCGGTGCCTGTGCATGACCAGCAGCACATACTTGGAGAAGAGATTAAAAAACAAGATATGAGGGAAGTCACTGTTCCCTTAACCTTCTTTACTAGCTGTCAAGGATTTCTTAAGGCAGGTTATCAGCTGCTCTTTCAGTGCGTTTCCACTGGGGGTAAAATTAATCCAATCAAAATAACACCTAAATGCTCATGCAACACCTAGACTTCCCAAGTATGCCTGGGAAGGAGAAAGTTGTGGCTTTTTTAGTCAGGAAATTTCTTCTTCCTACCCGCCCGAGATGCTGATTCATCAAAACCAACACTTTTTCTAACGGAAAGGCTTAGGTTTTTTTTTTTTTTTTTTCTTCACTGTCTAGAAATATACTTTAGAAATTATAAAAATATTTCCCAGGTACGGGGAGGGGGTGGGGGAGAGAGATTGTTTTCTGCTTCAAAACAATGTTTTGGGGGTTATTTTAGTATTAATGTTATTGTTTTATTAAGCTGCCTACTGCTGCAACTGTTTTTAATGTTAAAAAGTTAAATGAAGTATTTTGATGGATAAACAACACATTTCTTTTGAAATTCCATTTGATGCATGTTTTTTGAAAATTAACCCTTTGTCTTAATATAAACCAACATGATTTAATTCTTCTGTGAAAAATTTTCACAAGATAGAAAAATTCTTTCTTCTGCAGCTATAATCAAGCAGCAGCTTACATGCATCATTGCAAAAAGTTCCTTTCCTTGTGTTTCTTTGAATCTGTTCCTCTCTGTCCTAAAGGCAGGCCTTATCCATACAGTATAATTGAGTCCTAAAAAGAAAAGTGTGTTTCAAGTTTTCAAAGCTAAAAGTGGGTGATTTAGGGAGTCAGTTTGCTTCAGCTGTCTAAAAATAAGCCTGGTCTAAGCAAGACTTTTAGGCTGTTTCTTTAGTTAATGGAAAATTAATATCAGCTGTACAGGGTGTTGGTTCAAGAACAATGTCTAAGATAGATGGGATTAATTATCTTGAAGACTTGCCTACAGGCTGACTATAGAGCAAGCCAGGTAACTAGCTCAGACCAGATTAACATCTTTTAAATATCTAAAGTTATATGAGATTAATGCCTTCTCTCTTTCCCAGTGAAATTAATGAAAACATGGAGGATTTATTAGCAGTGTTTAAGTTGAGTTAGTCTTTTTAAACCCCTAAACAATTTTAGATTTTTTCCTGCCTTATATTGTTAATGATATATATTTCTCACTAACATAAAAAGATTTTGTTTTCCTAAATCATTTGATTTTATTGTTTGAACTCAACATCACCAAGCAAACCTGACTGAGCTGTCACACTGTCATCATAGGATCATATGGGAAAAAAGAGGAGAATATTGTTGTTCCCATTTTATGGAAGAAGACATATGAGGGCATACAGAGATGAAATGATGCTCCAGGTCTTCCAAACCTTTCAGAAATTATCAATAGTAATACTAGATATTGATGGTAAGCTGTTATTAGAAACAGAAACTAAAACTAAATAGTAGCACAGAAGATATCCCCCCATATAATTATATAAAGACCCATAACTGAAGAGTTCATAGACTTTTTTTTCAGTACTGCTTATTTTCTGATTGTGAGTGATCTCTTAAATATGTACACTTGTTAAACATATTTATGTAGCAAATTATGTCAAAACAAAAAGTAACATAATTCTTAATAAATACAAACCTGGTTTTCTCCTTTCTTCTGAGTTCACCAACATAATGGGAAGAAACAATAGCCTCTATTAGAAATCAGGCATCTGTAACATAGAGCCAAGTCAAAAGTAGCAGAAATAGTGTATTACATGCTACTTTACGTTCATCTTCCATGTCTAAGCTGTCAACCTTTCAGCCTCTGTTCTTTGAAAGGGAGCACAAGAACTGTCATTTAATAGTCAAAGGACTTTCATTAACAATGAAAGAACTATCATTTAAATAAAAATAAGAGTTGTGAAACTGATGTTGCAGCTGTCTGATCTCCACTTAATTTTTGTTTTTTATGTCAGGCAATAATATTTCATTCAGCAACCCCAAAACAGATACAAATGATAAAATTCAACACACCTTGCCTTTAGACCTCTGGCAAGAAACCTGGACCAAGCAGGTACATGGCAGGCTGACCCAAATGACTGACACAAGACAAGTGCTAGATTTAGCATGTCTTCTTTGACAGCTGACCCAGCAGAATAGCACCTCAGTGGGCTGCCAGTCTTTTTTTATCTCCCCTCTCTCGATTATAACATCACATCCCCTTTAGCACTCCAAATTCACAGTCATTTACGGACATCGCCCAAGCCTAGGCAGTCAGCTAAAAGGATATAACCATCATCTTATTATTATTAGCCATCAAAGTTCTGAAACATTGTCATCTTGTAGCAGGTTGAAGACATAACAAGGAAAATAGCCACTTCTCCAGGCTATTTCCCTAGCCCTGGAACCGATTTCCAATCGGCATGCCTGGGGAAATTTCAGGTGCAAGGCACACATGTGAATTGCTGCAGAGGAGTTCCCTTAGTGCCATAGTGTGGGCAGACTGGGACAAACTAAATCACAGCAGACTTACATGGCAAAATCAGGTCTTTAACTTGTAGTGCTGTGTTTTGGATTCCCAGTGTAGCAATACTCATTAAATACAAAACAATTTAGCCATTAGACCCACTCACTTTTTCATCAACCTGAGGAAGTACTAGCAGTTTGCATATTTATACCTGCTGCCTGGCTACATATATAACTAACCAATACAAATTAGACCTGACAGAGGTTAAAAGGTGAGTTATAGCAACCTAATGCTAATAACTGTTGTACCACCCTAACAGTTTTTTGTTTGTTTCTAGGAGAGCTCCTACAGGAAGAAGTTTGCCATCTCTGTTTTGTACTATCACATGCCTTCTTCCAGAGCATCTGAAGGACATGCTAAACTCAGCAAAGTTCTTTCCAGAGATTACACTGTGTGCACTCATTATCTGAGAGAACAGTATGTCACCTTACCTTGAGTCATCACTGAGTCAGAGTTTTAGCTCTTCAAGACTCAGTGCCATAACTTTCTACCCAAAGCTCCTGAATCATGCAGAGGAAAAAGAAAGGAGAGCTACAAAAAAACTTCACTTTGCATAAACATCTATAGACATGCCCAAGCAAGGCCACATCTGTCAGGGTGGATGTAGACATACCTGAGCCCATAAAGAAGGAAGTATTAGAACAGCCCCAGCAATATACCAATGCAGCTATACGGATCTTAGAGTGAAGATCTGGATTCGGCAAATTTGAAGGCCCATGCAGATATATCACTGGATGTCTTCACTGCTTAAGAGAACCCAGGCTCCAGCAGCATGTGTGTCTGCCTTGTCCCATCCCCAGCTCTTTGCTAACATATTTGTACTAGAAAACAGAGCTCATAAAGTCCCCAAGCTCTTTCATATGAAATCAAATGAGTGAGTTACGCTAGAAATTATCTGACAGCATTGCATCTGGCTTAAAAGAAGTACTTGAAGGTTTACTGTTTCCTGAAGAGTCAAGCCCAAGGCCATCTGGTTCACTCTGTAAAAGGTAGAATTACTATTTTTATATGTCACCTGATGGTTAACTGTGGATGGAAGCCTCATGGAAGATAATGATAACCTCATGATATGTATAAAGTGAATACGTTCCTTATTCTGACTGAAAGGAAAAAACAAGAGCCACCACCACAAACGCAGGTCAAATCAGGAACTGAGCAATGTCAGTAGGGAGAGGTTCAGTAGAGGATGAAAGCAGATGGATATAGCTGTTTTTTTCAGTGGAGATATATGCAGGCATGTGTAAGCATATACAGAGACACACAGAAATATCACAGACACAGAGCACATCAGAAAGTCAAAGGCAGCTCGTTCTTGTTTCACCCTGACCTGAAAGAAAGCCAGGAGAGCTTTGTGAGCAGAATGCAGGCTGGAAAACAGAAGAGGATGGGAATCATAAGAGAGAAAACATTCTGCTCTTCGATTTCTACCGATTCAGGGAGAGAGGCTTTTATGTACATTTTTTATTAATAAACATTATCAAATCAAAGTATATTGTCTCCCACCTAAAGATTTCCTCCCAATAGAAACAACCTGCAGAAACCTAAGTGTTTGCTGAAGGCTAGGACTGCAAAAGGGAGGGATGCACCACATTTAGGCTCATGTAAGAAGGCTCCTGACCCACTTGTGGGGAGCATGAGGCCACAGTTCTGCACTGACCAGCCTCAGACCTGGACTTCCCGGGATCACTCAGCCACACGACCCTCACCCAGATTAGGCAGGTAGGCAAAGCTGTTTTATGCCACTCACAGGAGAAGAGAAAGTACCTGACTGTAAGTAACATCAGAACTGAGCAGTCAGATACTATCTGAGCTGGCATAAAATCTAGTGCATAATTGCCTGACACAAAAATCCCTTGAGCACACCGGAACAGTCAGGGTTACTTTGCACCATTCCAGCACTGCACCATATGGTTATGACATTTTAAATCCTATGTTGCATTTTCTAAAACCATATTTTCCATTCCTTGCAGCCACAGCCTAAGGAATAAAAAAGCAGGGAAAATACTGCAAAGATAGCAGACAGCTGAGAGGCAACATTAAAGCAGAAGTATGCCTCAAATCCCATCCCTCCATGGGATTTATTGAATATAAATAGAATAGCAGGAACAGAACTGAGGTGCCCCTAGCATTCCTGTATCTTGTTTATTATCTGGCATGATGCACATTTATTTATTCCACGTAAAGCAGAAGCTTTAGCAGAGGGAATGAGAACATCTTCAGTCTGCCCACAGTAGTTAATCCCAGGTTCAAATCATTTCAGAAAGATGAGGAAAGTTAAATCCTTCCCATCATCACCATAAAGCCTGAGTTATAATTATTAGATGAATGATTAAAACAGGAATGAGATAGAGACAGAGAGAGACATGTCAGCACTTCCAGAGATGTTCCATGTGAAGCCCAGTACAATAAGCAGCACTGGAGCATGCTTACAAATCAGTCACAGAGGGAAGCTAGACAATTTGTGAATCTAGCTCAGACCTTTAGGCATTTAGGGAGCTTCATTGTGACAGCGTTCAGCACTTGTGCCCTTTAGGTATCACCAGTGTGAGGCAGCAGCGAAGTAAGACTACAAATCCGAATTTTGGACCTAACTATTAAAAGCACCAGTGAGGTGGGTCGTCAGCTCCAGTTGCCTTGGGATAATAAGAACCCAATGCCTGGATGAGAGTGCATGGCATACAGCCACTGCCTGCTGCAGCCTTGGAGAAGACCAGCATTTCCCCCCTAACAGTGCAAAATTGCACTGTGGATTCTTTGCTATCATGGCTACCTTTCAGCATTGAGGTTGTGTGTTTGGATATGAGAAGGTGGATATTTAATACCGTGCCAGACAAATCTCTCGTGTAAAGTCTGTCAAGATCACTAAAGTTTCACCATGGAGGAATTTGACCTACTATTATAATTCAAGGAGTGTCAAGACTAAGGGAAAGTAAAAGAGAACATGTTCACTGCTTAAAGGATGGCCTAAGTATTATTTTTCCAAAGCCATTCATTAATATATTTTTCTTACACCCATGAGAGTCACACTCCCATAAATGCTGTCTCATATATTTTGAAGCATAAAAGGTGACTGGCCCCTACTTAAATGAATGAAAACAATGTTCCTTTCTAATCAGATTTTAAAGGAGATCACTAATCAGCAATTTTTGAATGAGGAACAGTAGCCAGCTAATCCATATCCTGTGATACCTTCACCTTCCCATTTACCTTCTCACTGCCATTGTTCACATGGTTATTTAGCCAGTCAGATGCTGAAATGTTGGGTTGGCGTTTATTCAAGCTACGTAAGCAGTTTTATGCAGACCAAGGGAAAACACCTAAACAGTACCAAAGCAAAGAGCAGATGTCTGCAGTTATTTTCCTTGATTGAATTTCAATAGAATTTACATGAGGTCCTCTTCGTATTCAAGTTATCACATTAGGGAGTCTGGGCTTGTGGCAGAGAATGACAGACGTTTGAGAAATTTGTCCAGCATTTGCAGAGGACAAGCTTCCAGATCTGAGCAGAGAAAACAGTGGAGTGGAGTTCACTCTTCCAGAACTGGAAAGGACACAGTGGATTACTTTTGTATTAGGTTCAGAGTTGACAGTCTTCTCAAATAGCTTATCTGATGCAGCACATTCAATTTCTGCATTAAGTCAAGGTTCTTTAAGGTATTTTGCCTTTAAACTCTCTTAGCTAAGTATCTTTGAGGGTTAATATTTTGGCTTATCTTGGAGGTGAATTGTAATGTCATTTACTTTAATCAATTTTGTTGAACAGCTGTCAGCCACTGCAGTCACACAGAGTCCTGAAGGAGTTAGGACACAAGCTCTGCTTCCCCTTCCTAACTCTACTTTCCCAAGGCATTAGAGAAGATAAAACCTTATCGTCCTCACTGATCTCCAATGCGGGAAGGAAGGCTGAGAGGTCATGATTATATGAATGATCCTGTCATTATTCTGGAGAATCATGCTACCAATAGTAAAAGAAGTTTTCTTCTTCCTTGGAGAATAAACTGATATTAAGGACTTGAAAGATGGCTTCTATCCTGGCTGCTCCAGCAATTACTGAAGTAGACTTGGTGTCTGGAGTCTTTCAAAGGCAGCATGTCAAATGATATTTTACTTTCCAGGTTAGAAGTTAAGCACATAAGTATAAACTGAGCAAGAGCCAAGAGATGCTACCTTTAAAGCAGGCAAAACGCCATCTGACAGCAGTGCTCAGCCTCTCCAGGAGGCAGCGGTTTCTGGCTCATGCTGAGTTCAGAGTCCTGTGGGACTCAGAAACTGGAAAGCATCAATGTCTCCATGCGCTTGCCCTGCTCTGTGCGATTCAGAGTCTGACACCCTGCAGTACTGACCCATGACGGAGACAGCCTCCACAGCTGACAGATGTGCACTTCTACAGCCTGATCTTTAAGAGATGGGTGTGCAGGACAGGGAAGCTTCCCAGTGCAAATCCGATATGAATCAAGAGAACCAAGCTCACTGACAAACAAGCATTGTGTATTCCCATGGCATGCTGCTCTCCAAGACTGTAGAACACAGAAGGCGACCCTCCTAATTGCATTATGGTCAATCTGTTCTTCTGTCAAATGGGCAATTTCTGAAGATCTGATCTTTATTTTTTCTCTGGTCAAAGTGCTTCCTGTGTGGTATATTAGAGTACCAGCCCCAGAGAACTAATGCCTTTCGTATTACTGTGGAAGAAGATGCAGAATAAGTGCAGTTTCACAGTTACCCTCACTCCACAAGTAATACATGACAGCAGATTGCAGACCCTGTTGGAGCTCCTTCTTCAGCCAGGTACCGTCAGGAACAGAAGAGGTTGCACTGCCACACTGCTGACTGTACCTGCAGGGCAGCTCACACCCCCCTTCTCCTCGAGCATCTCTTCTGCTCGTGATGACCACTCTTTAAACGGTGAGGGAAGGCCAGTACTTCTGGAAACCCGTAAGAATGACTTGGGACACAACAACAAACCTGGCTGAGATGATATGGTTGAAGCTATTTTCTAGAGGAGTGGCCAAGGCTGCCCGAGGGGAAATGCAGCAATTACAGGTGACCTTTCACCTCACCAGCCTCCACACTCTGCCTTTCTGCCTCTTTCAGTTGCCCTGATCTTTTGCAGGTACATCTATAATTTCCTATCATTAAATACAGGGAGAAATGGGTGCCTTTGAGGGCAAGGAAAAAAGGACAAGGAACAGGATATTTTGTTTGTTCAGAGCCCAGAACAACTTTCATTTACTCTGGCACTAGCAGGCTCCCTAAAAACACATACTAATTCAGGTTAAAGAAAAAGAGTAATTAATCAACTTTTGCATTAAATCTTACTTACCATCTGCCCAGACCATTGTAATTCAAATGTTTTCCCCTCCTCATCTCAGATAGAGTTTTTACTCTCAAGTACCTGTTCAGGAAAGAGCTTTTACTTTCATGAATATATATATTCATGTGTATATGAAGATATGAATATGAAAATACAGAAGTATCATCCATACTTCATCACAGACTGTGCAACATTAGTCATCGTGCTTCTTATCTTTAGTCATGAGTGGTCATTAAAAAAGCCTTTTAGGAGAATTTTTAAGTTTATTAAAAACTGTGTTATAATACATTTCCTACTGATTAGTCTACAGGTATACAGTGGTAATCAAGAAATTCACAGCTGCAGCTAAATTATACACCACTAAGAGAGGATGTGTACATTTGAGACTGGACGCTCTAGTCTGCCAGTGAAAGACTGGTTCCGTCCCAAAAGCTTCATTCTAGTCAAAAACAGTGATGAGTGGGAGAAAGGAAGCATCATTAAGCACAGTGTGCATATGGGGAACAGCAATACAAAGAAAAGGACTTGCCCAAGATCACACAGGAAGACAGGGACAGAGTTAGTAATTGAACCCAAATGTCCTGAAACGCAGCCCAGTTGCCTTAATAGTAACTTTTTCCATTTTACGCTGTCTCTAATTCTTTTCACTTCACCTAGATATTATGGCGACAGCTGCCTTACAGAAACTTAAAATGGATGGAAAGCAGGTGTCAAGAATTTCTTGGACACAAAAGTAAGCAAAACAGAAGAGATTTTCACTTTCTCCAGGGTGTATACTGACTTGTCTGCTATCTTCATCATAAGAACACCACACTACTTTGATGGCTTCCCTAGCCCTTTTATATAGATCATTTTTGTAATTGATAGTGTTACTATGAAAAGCAATCTGCTGCTGAATTAAAGATTAAACCAAAACTAAGCCCTTAGTCAGTGTGAATGTGTATATTATTCAAGGATCCTGTTTATTATAAAGTTAATTCTACTTTTTAATGCCCATGGAGATTAAAAACAAACTAGTCAAAGCAATGAGCTTACCGTAAATTATATTCCCAGAAGGGACAAGTCTGAATTGTCATTACCAGAATAGTCTGACTCAATCATTTTGAAAAAGGTTGTGTTATAAAACAGGATGATCTGTACATATTTTATACAGCCCAATTTCATCTAATATTTTTCTTTGTAAACTCAAGAGCTGATGACACATACATGTTCCCACGCTTCCTTCATTAACAGGAGAGAGAGATATCTTTTTTCTTTTTCAACACACAATCTAACTGAAGCCAAGCACTCAAGTAGGATGGCAGAGAGAGGAAAGAAACAAGTAGCCCACAAACCTGCAAAAAGATTTCTGCCTGTTGTATGCAAAGCACTAACCTTAAAGCACAACTGGTTAAAGAAACAGCTTATTGTCCTGGCAGCAGACAGGAAAATTTATCTGACAGCTATCCACTGGTGTTCCCAGCAAATGCAGTATTAAAGGCTTCACTGACCTGGAAGAGAGGAAACCCACATTCTGGCCGCAGACCAGTGGGGCTGTGTGACCTTCTGTTCTGCACCTGGTTCCTCTGACTAAACACTGATACCTACATGTAAGCTAGTCACTGTAAACTTAATTGAGAGCAAATGAACTCATCCAAACTAGGTGTCTCAAGTATGGCAACAAAAACCCATCCTGAAATTGCTTCTCTCTCTCCATTAAGCAGAAGAGGACTTTTTGGCAGCTTGCTTAGCTGAGAAGGTGTAAATCCACTGAGACAAACCAGGGCCCAGCCTCTTCTTCAGGCTTTTACATCAAATAGTGTGTTTGTTAGTTATGTGTCACTTCCACTATACAAATAAGTATAGAAAAGGAAGACATGGACATATCAGAGCAGGTTGGAGGAGGGCCACAAAAATGATCAGGAGGCTGCAACACCTCTCCTATGAAGAAAGGCTGAGAGAGTTGGGGTTATTCAGCCTGGAGAAGAGAAGGCTCCGGGGAGACCTTATTGTGGCCCTTCAATACTTAAAGGGAGCTTATAATAAAAAGAGAGAGAGATTTTTTACCAGGGCTTGTAGTGACAGGACAAAAGGCAATGGTTTTAAACTGAAAGAGGATAGATTTAGGTTAGCTATGAGGAAGAAATTCTTTACAATGAGTGTGGTGAGACATTGGAACAGGTTGCCCAGAGAAGCTGTGGATGCCCCATCCCTGGAAGTGTTCACGGTCAGGTTGGACAGGGCTTTGAGCAACTTAATTTAGTGGAGGTGTCCCTGCCCATGGCAGGGTGGGTGGAACTAGATGATCTTTAATGGTCCCTTCCAATCCAAACCACTCTGTGATTGTATGGTTATTAAAAAAGAGTAATGTCTTCAAAATACCATAAATTCAAACAAAGCCATGGTCAAGATAACAGTTCCTTGGGGCCTGGGTTTGTGACTTTTCATCCCAATGTGCCTGTCCTCATCAGCACTTCTCTCTGGTATGTAAATATGCAACATTACTGCAGCATGTGGGATAGCTATTCATAGCATGACTTGCATTATTTTGGTTGCTATATATTCACATCTGATTGCCTTGCAACCCTGGTTTTGTTTACACTTCTCTGGTATTGATTTTATCAGTTGTGCATATGTACTTAAAGGCTATTTTAGTACAAGGCCATTTAAAGCCTTTCAAGCCAATCAGTGCCATTGAGAAGTCACAATTTACAGGCACACAGGAGACATGACAATTTTGCCATCTGGATCTGAAGCAAGAAATGGAAACAAGAACATTTAACCTTAATTTAAATAAGGACTAACCCCTGACACACCGATAATTATTTACAAAAAAATCTTGGTCATCTCCTATGAATCTGTGCTCTGTGTTTCAGGGACCCAGAAATGCAGCTGTGGTACCTTCCCTCTGAGAAGGGAATATATGGTCCTGATACATGCTCAGAGTTTGAACCCAGCTGCCCTACAAGCATTACCCAGAACTCACAAAGCAGAAGCAGAAAAGCGTGGACCAAAAAACCTTGCAAACACACCACTTAAGGAAAAGGCGGATTCAGCCCCCAGCCTTGTCCCCTCTTGAAACAGATGCTGTAAGATCTTGTACTCAAGGCCTCAGAGTAATGTTGAATAAAATGCTGTGGACAATGTATCTGTTCGCCTATAAAAGACCATCAAAACTATTTGAGATTTCTTTTGAAGACATGGCATATTTCAGTGGGGAAAAACATTTGTTAAAGGTCAAAACATTTTGTCTGCCATTTTCAAAAGCAAATAATTTTTGGTTCAGACTGGCAGTTGCCCCAGCATTTACCTTTGGATTTTTTTTTTTAATTATTTCTTAAATTAACTCCAATGAAATATTTTAAGTCTTCAGTTTTTTATTAGGATGAGTAACCTCCCCCCTAAAGAAATCATTTTGGGTCAATGTGAATGGAATTTTTTTCAGTCAGTGAACTGAAAAATCAATTATTCCAACAGCCACTGCTGTGAGCAACTCAAGGGCAATGTGAGACCAGGAGACAAATTGGGAAAGAAGAACTGACTGATCCTGCCATAATACTTTTCAATATAGTGCTACCCATCTTTTTCCAACAGGTTCCCTCTTACAGTTTCCAGCTGAGTCACATCTCTTGGTCAAATCTTGCTAGGGTTGGTGTTAAAAAAAACCCCAATACCCAACAAACAAAACAACACAAGAAGGAAAAGCAGCGGAGCTCCATTTCTGCAGCTGGAAGCTGAGAAGGGCATAAATACATTTT
Source organism: Calonectris borealis (assembly GCF_964195595.1). Taxonomy (NCBI): domain Eukaryota; kingdom Metazoa; phylum Chordata; class Aves; order Procellariiformes; family Procellariidae; genus Calonectris; species Calonectris borealis. Next base: position 129,976,906 of record NC_134313.1, read on the forward strand.
CATGTTTTAGTTAAATTAGAAGCCATTTTGAGAAACCATCCTATTAATGTCCCCTCCAATCCCAGGTAGACTGGGCAGAGGAGGAGGGACAGCAAAATACTCTTCATAGGGTCATGACACAAATGCTAACACCAGTGCTCTCACACTCATTATTTTCTGTGATTCTTAAAATACCAATTAATTCCTCTTTTCAGGAACTTTATTTCTATTCTCTGCTTACTCTGAAAAAAATACTATGTATTTATCCATATTTAAATACTTCTTCAGATGCTTAACCTTCTCCTACCTCTTCTTTTTTTCATTTCATTTACTATAACTGGCTTGGGAAGCATTTAGAGGATATAATGCATAGCCTCAAGACACTTGATATGTGATTGTACTTATATATATCACTGCAGAAAAACAGAAGCTTTGTTAACTTGTGAGTTCTCCCAACAGCAACACAAACCAAATCTAGTTCTTTTGGTAAAAATATGTCAAAATATAAACGGGGATACCAATTCTGTTAATTGATGAGATCTGCAGTTTTCTCCTCTTTCTGCACACAAGGTCAAATGAAAGTAATAATAAGTCCCATCAAACTCAAGATCCAGTCTCTCACACAACAGGTCACCTAGCTCTGTGTGCACTAATATATTCCATTATCAAAAAAATTTTGATATTTAGGGGGGGAAAAAATCTATTTCTAATTTTATTTTCTCACTTCTCATTATTTCCCTGTTTCTCTACAGCAAAAGTTAAATTGGTTTGAGTGTAGCTGCAGTAGCCTGAGAAAGAGTAAAGATCTGTGCCTGGAAAGTGGTAGGATCACATGAAGTTTGCCATCTGGCCACGGGGCATAAATGTATGATTAGCATCATGTTTGACCACCTATGGATGGATGCATGGATGACTTTACAAATAGCTTTGCATGGACGACTTTACAAATAGCTTAACTGGCAACATCCTGTGGCAAGATTTTTAAGTAGTCTTCTTCCACAATCCTGCTAAAGATGAACATAATTTCATATTGAGGTGCCAAAATCAAGTGACTCAGTTGTCACATGGAAACAGTATTTTCTTAGTGCCAACAAGACTTTCAGTTTCCAGGTCTGAACTAATTTTTGGATTCCAATTAAAAAAAAACCTAAGGCCATTGAACAACCTTTAGGGAAGAGTAAAAGGAAAAGGAGAGTAAATTAATTTTCATTTAATTGAGGATCAATGCCTTTTGCCTTTAAGCAACACTACTTAAAAGGCAGTCTGTTGCCTGAAAGTAATGTGCTTTTTATTGTTTGGCATAACTCCAAGGCTTGCTACAACTGCAAATAGCTGAAAAAATGAAAAACTATTTCTGGTTCTTTCTAGTTTGTTTACTTCTGCATTTGTATGCACTCTATGTATCTTCAGTTTCATTATTTTCTGTGTTTCTGTGACTCTTTCACACTGCAACAGGAGAATGAAAATTATGATTGTAAAGCCCCAAGAATCTGCAGAGCAATCATAGAGTAGGAATTTTATCTGATACTTCTTTTAACAATTTTTTTATAAATGAATATATTTCAAGTTGATAAGGTCCCTTTAAATCCTTTGACTCTGATAATCTGTATTTCTCATTATCTTACACATAAGTACCAGCTTGAATTTTTCAAAGCAAAACCTCATTTCCTTATTTTCTGCAAATATTTGCAACTGCATTTTTTTTTTATTTTCCCACTGATGTTGAGATGAGGATTTATATGACATTTCTAAGTTCTAAGAGTGACTTGATTTTCCTCTTCAAACACCCCAGGTACCCTGTCTTCTTTTAAGCATTCTCTTTCATGGCCCAGTTCAGCAAAAGCGTTTAAGCACAAGCTTAATCCTTAGTCAAGTAAAGCACATAAACATGTTAAGTTTATATGAATGCACACCCTAAAGCTAACACCAAAATGTGTGACCATTCTACCTCCTCTTGACTTCAAAAGACTAGTAGTCCAGGTATTTTCAGAAAGGCAACATATTTCATTTAATTAAAAAAAAAATATATTTCCATGATCTTTCAGATCCCATAAAAGCCCAAACTATTTCCATCTAACTATTGCCTCATCTCATATCAGAATAAAAAATTAGCTTTGGTGGTTTTGACAATAAAATCTTTTTCTTTCCATTTGATAAAGAGAGTTTCATACTAAAAGCTGTAAAACTCAAAGGTACCACTGTTTAACGTGTTTGGATTCACTATCCTTAGTAGTCAGAGTGGCCTGAGAATTTTTCAGCGGAGTACTTCTCTGCTGGAAAACACTGTTTCATAGCTGAAATATGCTGCTTTTGGAAGTCCTATTCTCCCTGGCCTGCCCCAGCTGGCCCCAGCAGGACCCAGCCCTTCGCTATGCCTATGGGACTGTGATGAGAAGGGAAGAGTGCGAGAGGAGGAGTGGGAAGCAGCTGCCAAGCCAGGCGATGGTGAGTAGGACTGAGAGATAAGATTAACAAACATTTTGGGAACCAGCTATATTTCTAACAGCCAGCTGGACTGGACCACCTGCAGCACTGCTCTGGTTTCAATGAAGCACACCTTCTGGTGTTAATTTCCTTATTCTTTTTTCCTTACTTTGTCAGGATCACTGAAAAGATACTCCACACCAAATTTTCGTCTGCAAGTTTGACACTAGTGTTCTTCAATTTCTGTCAAAATTATTCCCTTGTGAAAGGAAAGCCATCAGCATTTGCTCACTGTAGATCCAATTTAGCAAAGCTTCATTCTTAAAAGTAACTTTTTTATGCCTGAACAATCTACGTACAATGATAAAACACGTAAGGGACATTTGTAAATTTATACACTTTTTCAGGTCCTAGCAATTTTTCCTTTGATTTCTACTAGAATCTCTGCTTGGTTTTTTTCCGACCTTTAGAAATGGGATATCACCACTGCTTACAGTGTCCTGAATTGCTGGGTGCAGATGGCATTCCCATTTTAGGATGGCCTATTTGATGTTTGTATTTCAGGATCCTTGGGCAAGTCCCTGCTGTTGTTTACAGAACATTTTTGTAAGGTACATTTGTATGTGTCTTGCTGAATAGTGGCTAATAGAGTTAAATGTGGCATGGCATTTGGAAATATTGCAAGCTCACAATTAATAACACAGGAAAAAAATTGAACAGAATGCTTTATGGCAGTGTGCATTTACTGTACATCTATGTTTTGTGCTGACTGCATTGATGTTACATTAGCATGAAAATCATGCCAGTAATGAGATTCAGTGCATTTTAAGAAACATTAACAATTATCTTTGAGAAAACCCAGAATATAAATTCCACAATCCGTTGTCAAAAATAACATTTACTGTTCATATTTTTAAATGTGATGTTGTAAAGGTATCATCTTGATTTCTTTTCAAGCTCTGTAAGTATTGTACAAAATAGTCTGTGCTGGTGAAATTACCTGGCAATGCCTGATGTTCCATAATCATTGTTCCTGCAGTACAGCTGGAAATTCAGAAATTCAGCAGTCAGAATCTGATTAGCCGTGCTTAATCATCATGAGCACCAGTTCTAGGAATATATACCTAGTCCTGCTAACTCAGTCTTGTATTCATCTCTGCAATAAAAAGGTTTCCCCATCTACAGCCTATTTGCTTGCAGTTAACTTGATGGTAAAGTATCCATTGGACTCTTGCATCACCTCTCCAGTGATGGAGGATTATTTCTTGATCTGCCTTTAAGCAAAGCTATAACTTTTCCAGACTGGTCTATGAGTCTGTCTGGTAATGAGATGACTGCTCCTTTTCTAGATATGAGTGATTCATTTTAGATCAGAAAGGTCAAGCTTACATTACATTACATCGTTTAGTTTACAATGCATTCCTTGCATTGCAAGTTGCCTTGGTATTTTTGTAAAAAATTCAGAAAGTCATTATTTGCTATTTTACTTAAGCCTGCTGTGTGCTAATAAGAAAAACCAGATTAGCAGTAAAGTAAAAAATTAATTTTCTTTAGGAATAAAGATGATGGGAATCTTACAAAATCCACCTTGTGGTGAAACGAATTTTTAATAAAAATATTTTATATCTCCTATAACTATAAAGTTCTTATTAGAGCAGGTTAAGAAATTATTTTTTTGGGGGGGAGGGGGAAATATAGAGAGGGAACTATCATTTTAGCTTTTAGTTTAAAATACGCCATCCAATATCAATGCATAAAACCAAAGAATTTGAATAAGATTTAAAGTGCTTTGCTTTTTAAAAAAATATTGAATTTAATGCAAAAATAAAAGTGGAGTTGTAAGCATTTTGAGCAGCTCTTCAGAATGTAATAAAGTGAAAACATATATTATTAAGTCACTGAGACTGGGCCACAGCTTATAATTAACCATTGCTGTGCTTGTTGAGCAGAAGTGCCATTCACCTTCTCCAAAAAACTTGTTTTGAGTTATAATAATTTGAAAAACAATCAATTTTTTAGTACCTTTGTTCCTGTGTGATCCCAATTACAGAAGCAGCAATGTGCATATACCTACCCAGGCATTCAAAGATTTACAGATTGGTTTAGCAGCCCAGGCTAAAGGCTCTACCCTGACAAACTTCCAATGACTACGGAGGAACTGCCACACCTACAGGGATCTGCCTACCCAGAATGGACAAGTTCGTTAGCATTTAATTAAATCAACAGAAGCTACGTTTGGTTCAGGCTTTCCCTAAGCTTCAAGTGGACAGGGGAGATGCATGGTATATGCTGTTCTTTTTTTCCGATCTTTCCAACTTTTGGCCAATGCCAGAGGTACGATGCTGAGCTAGACAGACATTTTGTCTGACCCTGGCCAACTGTTTTTACAGTGATCAGGACCAAGGCTCTGCTACTTACAATGTCCTGATACATAGGCTCAACACTTATTCTAACTTAACTATGAACTTAAATTGTTCTTAATTATGAAACTTAAGATGTTCCCCTAAGTGTTTGCAGAAACAAGTCTCCACCTATATAAACAGAATATATCAAAGAACACCTCAGTATATAATCAGAAGAGCTGAGACACACATAAGCATGACTACTGAGGCTTTAATTATGGAACTTCATTAATATTTCTAGACAGAAGAACCCCAGCATCAGCCTTCTGTTTCTCTCATACTGACATTGGACTGTTTGAAACCAGGACTGAACAAAGAAGCTCCATTCCCTACCTCATGAAAGGGTTTCTTCCATCCACACTATACCCTCAGAGCCCAGTAAAAGAAAAGAGAGGAAAAAACAAAACAAAACAAAACAAAACAAAACAAAACAAAAACCAAACAAAAAAAAACCAAAACAAAACACACAAAACCCACAACTAGAAAAGTTTAGAAAAAAACTTCTAACCAGCCACACTGAAGGCAAAAGAAATGTTATAGCCCAAAAGTGTTCCAGCTGAATTTCTGAAAGGCATCTTTAAAAGCCTTCTGAAGCCTTCTTAGCTTCTGAGCTAAAGAGCCATCTAAGCAGGTTTCTGAAAGTCTTCTTTAATAGCAAACCGAAACCTTCCCTATCACCTGTGCAGCTGTCCGTCTCTCTTCCATGCCCTAAGCCTGCTAAGATTTGCAGCTGTCTTTTATGAACACCATCTTTAATGCTGCAATGCCCTAAGAAGACATGCCTTTTTCAGGTAATCTAGATCCGTCAATCTGTCCAAAACTAGTACATCATTCCATAGTCAGTAGTTTATTTTGTGACAGTAATAGGTAATAAAATAATGCAGTGAAATATTTTAGTGTGAGGAGTCTAATTCAGTATAGGTTAATAAAGTCTGGGTGATTCATCATGGTACATTATTTATCCACAGTAATTTACTAGGTAGATGTGTGAAATCCCATTGTAGTCAGTTGAAATTTATGTGCTGGGCAGTCTTTAACTTTTTTTTTTTCTTTTTTAACCACAAAGGACATTTACTTTCCCCACAGCAATTGAACAATAACCAGGAATTGTAAGAATTACATCATTTCTGGTTAAAAAAGCAAGGCACAGATTAATGCTGATCTTTTTTACAATGCAGATCTGGGGAGACATTTTAAACGCTGCTTTTTAAAAGTGATGCAAATTCTGCTGAAAACACTGCAATGGTTAAAAATAGTTTGGGATTTAAAACACATTTGGACACAGATTTGAATGGTTAAAAAATATATATATACATCAACAGAAACACCTATCTAGGACAATTTTTAAAACAATTTAAGTTAAACCACTGTAGCTTATAGAATCATAGAATCATAGAATCATTACAGTTGGAAAAGACCTCTAAGATCATCGAGTCCAATCATCAACCCAACACCACCATGCCCACTAAACCATGTCCCTAAGCGCCTCATCTACACGTATTTTAAATACTTCCAGGGATGGGGACTCAACCACTTCCCTGGGCAGCCTGTTCCAAGGCCTGACCACTCTTTCAGTAAAGAAATTTCTCCTAATGTCCAATCTAAACCTCCCTTGGCGCAACTTGAGGCCATTTCCTCTCGTCCTATCGCTTGTTACTTGGCAGAAGAGACCAACACCCACCTTGCTACAACCTCCTTTCAGGTAGTTGTAGAGAGCGATAAGGTCTCCCCTCAGCCTCCTCTTCTCCAGACTAAACAACCCCAGTTCCCTCAGCCGCTCCTCACAAGACTTGTGCTCCAGGCCCTTCACCAGCTTCGTTGCCCTTCTCTGGACACGCTCCAGCACCTCCATGTCCTTCTTGTAGTGAGGGTCCCAAAACTGAACACAGTATTCTTATGTACTAAGACAAGCCCCACTAGCCTGAGTATTGGAATAGAGCACTAGGTAATGGAAATTTATGAGAAATTATCACAGAACTCTACAAATGAAAATATTATTAATTAACTGCATGAGAAAACAGCGTCATAAAGCACTTGAGGGTGTTTTCCGAAAACTTCATTACTGATGGTAAAGGCTGAAAACTTAAGAAAAAAAGTTATCTCCTCTCCCATAATCAAAGGATCTTTGGTGCTAGCAACACAATGTGAGGCTCATCTGTGAGAAAAACGCTGTCTCCCTGGAAACCGCTAGAATGTGTCTCTTCATCTGATCCCAAAATGACAGATAAGAAACAAGAAGTGTGAAATCCTTTGCTGTGGAGGTTAACATTTTATTAACAAACACCTGCAGTTTGATGTTTAGCAGTACCTGAAACATATGATTTCCTAATTGCTGCAAAAAGCATTGAATCTCCTTTACAGTTGCACCTGTCATGACAGAGGACTTTCCTTTCACTGTTATTTTCCTGCCTGTTTAACAGATCATGGCCTTGAAACAAAATTATAAATATCTCCTTTGCATAATTTCCTAATTAACCCACTCTTTGCTTCACTAAAAATTACATTAACACTTTCCCAGAAGCAAACTTAACATATTTATTCAACACCACCATTGGGACTTTATCAACATAACTGTTATGCATACGCTAGGCATAGATCTAGGATTGCTCAAAACAAACTCACTCTAATAATTTTAACTAGGACACCTCCTAAACCAAAGGTGTAGATTCAGTAGCAAACCAGCCAGTGTGCATCACAAGCAACAATTTTTTCTGTAAAAGCTGCTCCGGGTTCTCTGATCTGACTAAAAATTAAGGCTTGCTAGGGAGCTTCTCGGTCTCCACACAAATAATTATCCAGATTTAGACTGGAATTTCTGGTCACAATCAGAGAGAGAGAGAGAGTGTGTGTGTGTGCATGCTCTGGGGCAGCAGTAGTCATGTGCAGGCTGATGCCCTTCAATTACACGGCTGTTTCCACACTACTTGACCCGGATCCATGTAGGGCAGTAGTGGAGGCTAAAGCTAAAGTGTCCTTAGAGTTCTTGAATAAATCAATGTGTGGAGAGAAAAAAGGAAAGGGAACACCAAGCTCTTGGCTATCATGGGTTGAACACCTTATCCATTTTCTCTCTGGTTGGAAGGCAAGCTGCTTCAAAAGCCCTTAGTTTCCTACCGCTGCAGAGGGAAAAGGGAATATCTAGAAGATGCGTGAGATACAAAACACCTTCATATCTAACCCAGTTATTTACTTAGTTGGAGGCCCACCAGGCCTGCTGGGCATAAGCAGAACTCTGCAGTGAATAAGATATTTGAATGCAGGACCCTTAACTTTTTCTAGAGTTTGCAGGTGGATGATGAATGAGGGAGGATTGCAGAAAGAGTGCCTGAACACCGTATTTGAGGACTGGACTCTACACCTGCTTTCTTTCACACAGTACCAAAGCAATGTTGGGTAAATGTCTTTGAATGCAGTGATCACAGCTGCACCAATGGTGACAGTTCATCCATCCATCATCATGTAAGCCTTTGAATTGTGAATCTGCTCCACAAAAATGCTGTAACAATGGATGTCAATGGATGGTGAGACATAAAAAGCTACATAATATTAAGTACTCGGGAAATAAAACAAACCATCAATTGAGTCTCGTTAATTTAATATTAGGAAACCCCCCAAAGTGGAATATTTCAATCTTGAACTGCCCATGCTTTGGTATCTCTGTCTGTAATACAAGAATGTCACAACCACTTTTTGCAGCGTGTTATGCAAGTCAGTTCATTAATAGTTAAGAAGCACTCAATCCATTCAGAAATTAATGTCTTTTTCTCTAGAGGGCAATCTGAATGACATGTCATACAGAGGGCATGGGCCAAGCGTTAAGCAGTGAGAGTAAGATGGAATGGTGAATCCCTATTTGTTTAGAGATCACTTACACTGTGATGAGTGGAGACCATTTAAAACAAAAGAAGTATGTGATCTTGAAATTAAAGAAAGTATTATCTCTATTACAATGCAGTCTTTAATATCATGATCATACAGTACTAATGCTACAAAATTAATTAATACTTAATTTCAGTATTTCACAGCTTTCAAAAGGTAAGTTTCCAGTTCCTTCTGTATGTAATTATATATATAACTGAGACAATACCCTCTTTTGAATCTTGATAGGAATGCTTTCATAATGCAGCTCTGAAGATGAGGTTAGCTGTACAAAAGTGAGTATGAGAGAAAAGTGATGGAAAGTGAAGGGAAAATGAAAAGCCTGACTAGACCATTCTTTGAAAGAGTAATATATTTGTTAGATTTTGTTTCCTAAAGTATTAGCAAAAATCTTTACAGAAGTACTAGCCAGCAAATCAGTGATATTATTATCAGAATGAGGGACAGTCATCAACAAAGAGAAAACCAAACAATTACTAAAACATTAGGTCCTAATTCTGAAACAGCCAACATTATTTTAAATTCTTCCATGGAAGAACAGGGTCTGTCATTCCCAGACTGACAACCTTTAAACTAGATATTCTGCTATGCATCCTATCTTGCCTTCCCCTGTAGTCTTTAATATTTAGATAAATGACCTATCTTTTTAGCTTTTTTGGACCTTTTTGTTACCTTTGCAGTGGAATTAGTCTGTGGTTCTGCATCTTACAACTACTGTCATTAATAGGTGATAGAACACTAAAGTGGTTAGTTTGACCAAATATTGACTACTGATGGATTAAAATGCATACAGAAATTTTCTTACATTCCTAGAAGACATCAGAAATTATAACTGTGACTTTTGTTTCTAAAAATGATAGACCAGATGATCTTTCGAGGTGCCTTCCAACATGGGCTGTTCTACAATTCTATGAAAACCAAAATCTATCAGGACAGGATATATTCCTATTAAAGTAATATTTTTTTAAATAGGGTATATCATCATTGATAAAACTTTAATAAATAATAGCTCTCTTAGCCAGCTACTAAAAAAGCTGTTCAGAAGAGAGGATAGATAAGGATTTTATGTTCTAAGTAAATAAGCAAAAAAAAGTGAGTAGTTCAGCTAGTAGCTAAGGTGACAACAAAAGGACACATGGATCAAAATCTGAAGAAACAGAAAGCAGGATTCATGGCAAGTATGTGACCAGCAATGTCAGGCTCTCTAGCAGCCCATACTGATACCTAAAAACATAGCTGGAAACTCATGCTTATTAGCATGAGGATATTGTTTGTTGATTCTTGGTTGCCTTGTGTTTCTGCCTAGAAAGAACTAATAGAGTAGCAAAGTGCAAAACCTTCCAGAATTATTAGCAAATTTCTTTGCTGACCCTGTTCAGAAGACCATGTTAGTTACTTTGGTGAATCTGAAACAAAGAAAAGAAGAGTACTGCTAGTATGATGGATCATGTTGCATGAGATCTTTATGTCAATTAAGTTTTTTTAAAAGTTACCAATAATGTCTATCCACTGGAGCTGCAAGCCCTTGAAAATATAATTTCCTCCAGCTGCAGTATTCTAATCCTGAAGGAAAGCAAAAGAACCTGGTATCTAAGAGTTTATAAGATGAGTCCCTACAAGAACATTATACGATTACAGCATGATCTTTTTCCTTTTTCACTGGCCCCAGACAAGTCCCCCAAATACATATGCTCACAGGAACTCTAGAAAGTTGGTTGTCTATAGCTCAAGTCTGTAGCAAATCCCAAAATGGTCCCTTGCTGCCAAGCAGCAAAAATGTAAGCAGAAGGTGCTGGAGTTGTTACATGCCCCCAGAGCTTGCTTTCTGCAGTGTTCTGCATGGTACAAAGGGGAGAGGGATAAACCAGTGGTGTTGACAAAAGAGTGCTGTGGTTATCACAGCTTTCATGGTTCTTACACAGGGCTTCAAAACACAGTGCACTGAGTAGAACAGGAGTTAGCCTTCTAGTGAAGATAAAAAACTCTTTTGGGTTTTAGCAAAAGCAAACAACTACTTTTATGTAACTGGTATAGATCACACTGAATTAATTTGAGCAAGAACTTTCACAGAAACCTCTTCTGTTTTGTCGTATACAGAATCTGTTATCCCAACTGCCAGCAAATGCATCACCATTTAGTTCATTCTCACAGGCGATAGACTTTAAAACACATCAAGGGTTGTGCCAGACTACTGCACATCTTTTAAATTCTGCTTCAGACTTTGTATGGCTCTGGTTATAGCATGCTCTGAACATCAAACACAAGCAAAGCACAAAGAAACTGCCACATCAGCAGGTCTAACTAACCACAACACTGATATGGAGAATTATGACATTTACCAGTGAAGAGCAGAATACTGCAGTTGATCTGAATGTTAATAAGCAAATTTTTTTCCTACACCCTTTCTTTATCTATAGCAAAGTAAGAAAAGTATGCTAAAAATTGTGGCTTAATTGTTAAATAAGCCACCTTGATGGCAATTGAGTATTGTAGATACAGCTATGGAGAGGTGGAAAATAAGATTTAATCTTCCACTTCCTTGTTAATTAAGTTGTTACTGGCTAAATCCTCTCATTAATGCCCACAGCTAAATGGCAGGAAATTTGAAGTTCACAATTGTACCTTCAAAATTCAGGAAAGCCTCCAAAAGTAAAGCTCACTTTCCTGAACTAGAATTGCATATCAGAAGTCAAAATTAAAAATTCCTGAAAATCTCCAGATGAGGCAGAATGAAGAAAAGTGTTTCATCAAGATCTAAGCTGTGTTTAGACCACAAGTCATGGTGACCCTGTAAATGCTGATAGGCACAAGCCGCTCTGCACTGGTTGCCAAAATAATGCAACATCTATTCTTTCACTTCCTTGTACAGAGCTGTTTAGTGCTCCGTCAAAGGGTCGTGGATACTCTTGCGCAGTTTCCAGCTTTTCTGAAACATTCAGACTTTTTGTCAACTCTGGCTCCCTCTTCTGAGGCACACAGCCAACAGCCTTGAAGCACGAAGCATAGACAGACACTGTAACACCCCCCTCCAGCGTGGGAACACTGGAGGTTCAGGAAGGGAATCTTTTCACTCCCTGCATCTCAGTGCAACTGCATTATGGCTGACATTATTTGGTCACACATGTCTTGTTTTTTTTTCCTAATACAAAAGGTATCTTAGAGTGACAGGGGAGCAAGTGCCTGTTGACTTTCAATATCTCAGTAAAAAGTATTCTCTTAAAGGAGTTAGACATCTTAGAAATTTGACTTAATACTTTCTCCTAGAAGGAAAAGAAACCCACTCAATTCCAAGGAAGTGGAACACCAAATTACATTATTTGCCTTGGAAAAGTCAACAGCATCTCATCTCTATCAAATAATCAAAACAGCATAGCTAATAAAAAGAAAGATATGAAATAAACCAATCAATAAAAAAATAAAAATACTTCCAACTTCTCCATATTTGTGGCCCATGAAACTCCTCACTTCATATTTATTTCCACCTTTCTGCTTTTGCCAAGGTCTCTCAGGGCCCTGGAAATGTTAAATCTTTCTCATCCAGACAGGAGATGTAGGGACTCAAGGTATCACCCTCAAAATTTCTTGATATTATTGAAAAAATCACTGTTAGTATGGATCTTTGTATTAATTTCATAAGAAATGAACGGGGTGTACACATTTAGAATGGGAGTCACTGTTGCTGGTGTGATGGACAGTTTGGGGGCATGAAGAACTGAAGATTGAGCTGTTGGTACCCATGATATGTTCCTCTAAGTATCAACAAAAGATGAAAAAATCATCATCCAAAAATAACTCTTCTCCTCCCAAGTGTTTTGACTCCTTCCCATGAATTATTCCTCAAAAGTCAACTCATTTTGGCTATCTTTTCCCTGCAGTCTGCTTCCAGAATCCTCTTTCACCAGTAGCCAGCCAAAAAACACTCACAACCAAGCAGAAATGCAGAAAAACACAATAACCCATAATACAACATTTTGTTTCAAAAATCCTGAAACACAGCTACAACCCAGAACAGTTTGCAATTCTATTCTCCAAACCAAGCCAAACAACCAAACTGGTAAAAACGAAGTCAGCAGCCTCACAGTTTGAAACTAGCAGCCTCTCTCCTACCTCTTCCTTTTTTTTATTATTTATTTTTCATTTAGGAAGGAACACTGGAAAGGCAACAGTGGGATGGATGGCCTGGAGCTCTAATAGTGCCTATTACTTCGCGTTTACACAATGAGGAATTCATACCTAGTGACTTAATAACGTTGATAGCATCATCAATCTTGCCAACAGAAAATGGCTAAGCTACTTTAGCAGCAAGTTCATTAAAGGTTGAGTCTTTTTTTTTTTTCTCTAGAAGAAGAAGGGGGCCAAGATAAGGACCTTCCAGAGAGCATTTGCAAACTATTCCTATAAGCAGGCTAATATGGCAATTCACAACTAGGAAGGGAGAGAGGAATGGAAAAATCATAAATTCTTAAGAAAACATTATAGCACACAGATTAAAAAGGTTATTGCTTAGAAGATTGAAGAGTTTTAAATGAAAGTGGCTGAAGCAGAATAAAATGGATATCCACAAAAAATAAGATTCTAGGAGGAGAGTTAATGATGAAGTGCCGAGCTGGCAGGAGGCCAGCATTGTCCAGATTAGTTCAATTGAGCAGGAGGGATAATGTCAGCTGACAGGCTGGCAGCAAGAAAGGCCTAGGAGATGGATGGCAGCTTAAACACAGGCTGGTCCAGCAGTCAATGGAAAGCTTGTTGCAATGATCAAACTGATTATTCTATCCACTGGGATTTGGGGTACTTCAAAGTAACTACAGAATCCACCTGTCAGGGAAACAGTTGGGAAAAGGGCAATCCCATCAACTGAAAATGCACATGACTGGTGACAGACCAGACATATCACCAAGAGAGACAGCAGGCTGTATCCTCATCAGTGTAACACTGAAGTTAATACAAGGCAACTGACATCTTCAGAATTGACTCCAGGATTTACACAGAAACTAATTAATTCAGAGTATGGCCATATTGGAATTTCCTACCAAGTGCACAGGGAAGACTTTTATAAAGAAAATCCACTGCTCTGCAAACAGAAATTGTAGCTACCATTTACCAGCATTTCATCCATGGGCTAGACGTTCAGCCAAGGTAAATGAGCACACCTCCATGATACCAGCACAGACTCCAGCCTCCTAATATCTTCCATGGGACAGTGGCAGCATTTGCAGAACTGCAGTCTCTCCAAAGCAGATGTTGAAACAGCTTGCAAAACTACTAGGGTAACTGTAGTATAAATATTACTCGCTAATCTACTAGACTGAAACTGAAAATCCAATCTTGCTGTGCATCACCACACTCAGAGGTTTTTATTGCAGGAGGGCTTAGCCAGCTGGGATCTTATCAGGCCACAGACTTTAAAAACACAGGGAACGCAATGATCCCTTGCCAAAGGGCTTACAGGAGAAAAGAGAGGTATTGTGAAATGGATAGTCAGGGTGGAATCTAGGCTTGGGTAGGATTTAACTAAACAATTTTAACAAACCCCACTATGAGATAGAGGAATCATTATGGATATGCTGCCCTTAGAATAGGGACCAACTCTAGGGTGGGGACAGTGAGTCTAGGAGTAAGATGGTAAACTGGGGACTTTCTGGGTTTGAAACTAATTTGAGCAGAGGCAGAGAAGTAGCCATCTGCAAGCTGAGATAAGAAATCAGCAGGCAGTGATCAACTCAGGGATCAAGACCCCCAACTCCACAGTTAATGGGCATGAGGAAGACGAACTGCTCTGTGAGCCAATTCTCTGGAAAAATCTGAACAGGCTAATGGCATAAAGCTGTCACACTTAATCATTACTATACTTGACTGGAGTGTTTGTAGAGTAACTTTCCCAGTAAGCAGGGATGGGTGGAAAGATTATCAGGATTCATAACTAGACCATTACAATCCATAATATCATCCACATTTTATTTTTCTGTGGATAGCATTCTGGTTTTGCTTTCCACTCACATTCTATGAACATCTAATTAGAGAAGGGTATGACTTAAACATTTATGCAAATCAACCCTTTTCATGGTGGACAAGTATGAAAATGGACTGATTTTTTGTCTGTGTTTCAGTTCCCATTTAGAAACCAAAATTAACCATTTCATCTTTGATGAGATCATCTTTCTCTGATGTCAAGTGTCAACATGCTAATTTGTGATGGTTTTTTTGTTTATTATCATGTTTAAGGTCAAAAAGACTCCTCCGTTGTCTCACATAACTGCAAGTAAATTCACATTTTCAGGATCTGTTTGAAGTCCTATTCCGCTCTTATAACTTCACTGATGTCACTTTGACTTAGCAAACAATTACACCAAAGATATATTTCAGGAAACAAATTCTTCCCTGAGAATATATCTGATTGTTTCTTTAACTTTTGCAACAGAGGAAGAAAGACATTCCTTAAATTAAAAGATGAACATGAAATTTAACACAGTCGCCGTGCTCCAGATTGGAAGATAACAATCACATTTTCCCACAAATTTCAGTTAAAGGTTTAGGTCATGAAAGCAATTGATGAAATTATTTCTCCAACTCTCTCTACTTCTTGCATCCTAACTCTCAACCTCAAACAATTTGCCCCCAACAATATCACTTTTACCAGACTTTAGGAAATATTGTAAACTGGTATAGCTCTAATCAAATTAAAAGAACAAGATTTCTGTAGGCGGCAATTATTGTTAAAGCACTGACTACAGCTGGGTGCAACACAAGCCATCATACAGCAATCAACAATAAGTTTGAAACCTTTGGTTCAAGACAAGAAATGAGAAATGGAAGTCACTGTCGTAATCAACAGGCAACCAGCTGCCTCACTTGGATGCTGGAAGAGGTTAGAGGGCAATGCAGAAATCAACGTAATAGCAGCCAGAACAAATTTAGGAAAGCTTGTGAAGCATACTTAAAGGGGATGAAATGCAAGTAAGTGAAACTTTTTTTTTTATTATTTTTATAATGCTATGAAGGTGCTAAGGGATAAATGGGTTTTTAAAACTCCCTATGCAATCTGTCTGGCATGCTGTATTCCTCAGGAAGGCCAATCAGATAAAAACTCTAGAGGTAATTGAAAAATCTGAAATTCCATTGAAGAAGGATTTCTTTCTAAATTGGCCTGGCAATCATAACGTCGTAGAGGCAATAAATACATTTAAAGAATAGGTATTAGGTGTTTTACTGAGATGCACTGATAAAGATTGTAGGCTTCAATGCAGAGAATAGAACAATCTAGACGAACTGGGCCAAAAAAGTCAGAGTCGGCTGATTTCACCTTTCTCCATTTTTGAATGCATGCCCTTGAATAATTACAGCTAAGCTCCATGAGATGCTAAGAATCAGCAGTTTTCATGGATTTTATTAGTATTGGGTTTCTCTATTACTGTGGCTGGAGAAAAATAATCTAAATAAAGAACCAACAGACAACTTCTTCAAATACTTAATAATTTCAAATTGGGCATCTACCTTTTCTGGGGCACCACCTGAATTTGCTTCCTGCTGAAATGAGTTTGTTGCCAGTAAGGGAAGCAATGTAATGTAAAATTCCCAAGGGCTTGTTTAGATTCCAGAGGAAAAGGAGGTAATTTCTATTCCCATAAGCTGACTAACTTAGACACATTGCTCATATTTTGACCGTTTCCAAACTTTAGTCTAGTTTTCAGGTGTCTATAAATCACTGTCCCCTGGATTTACAATGCTGTTCTTCAAATAGAAGATGCTTTTGATGCTTAAATAAGACCAGTGACAAATGCAAGAATTTTACTTTAATTTGCTAGAATAAGAGTAGACGACTCTTCCATTCCTGTGTGATTTCCATAGGTATTCTGGAGGAAAAGTATGTGAAAGTAGATATGGTACACATATTTTACCCAAAAAGAAATTACTTTGAAGAAGTTTGACATGAATTCATTTCTTTCTTTCTTTCATTTGTTCTGTTGCTTTTGCCATTCAAGCATGATATCACAAAGTTTGTCAGAAAAGTGTCTGATAGCCTAAGTCCTATCATGGTGCATTCAACTAAAATCCATGATTAATTCTGCTCATAACAGAAAGTAGTAGGATATTTACTTTTGTTCTCAGAAATTTAAAAAAAAAAAAAAGTGTTTCAATTTGTTAATAAGTAGAGCTGGTGAACAGTTGGGAGACATCAAATTAATTCAAGATTCAATAGCCTTTTGGCAGGTAAGCTCCATGTTACTTGTATGTCAATGAGATGGTAGTGACATTCCAAGCACTGAAACAGCATCCCCTGTTCCCTGGCAGCAGCACCATGGTCTTCAAATACGCAGTAATCCTGGCTTGGAGGAGGTCCTGCACCCAAGAGATTTTGTCCCTATAACAGTTTCTTCTTAAAGGGCAATTGTCATGATAATAATGTCAAAGGTAGTAGAAAACTCTTTATGCAGCTTCCCTTCTGCACTGTTGTTAGTTATTGTCAATTCCTGGTGGATTATTTAATTAGCCAGATTTACACCGATAACCTAGTAGTGAAATACTACTTCAGTTTCCTGGGTTCTCTAATCCTCTATTAACAACAGTTTTGTTTAACAGCATGTAAACAAATAGAAGGACTAGCCACAGGCTAAAGCTGGGAATTGCCATGAAGAATGGTTGTTCATCTCCAGGGAGTCTCTGATCAGTTCTGAGTAGGAACTCCTTGCTCTAAGTGTCAGAAACAAGCAAAAGCTCCAATTAATTTCCCTCTGTGGTTCAGCTTTGCTCTGGCATACAATGGGTAAGGTGAGCAAAAAGACAATCTATTCTGCCTTTTGCTTGCAGAAAAAGAAATTAAAGAAAAGAAATCAAGACCCCATGGGTTTTTTTGTATGTGACCACAGGGATGGCACAGGGAGATAAGCAAGATTTACACATACTGAGGATCTGACCAACTGTTCAGATAAGTCAAATGAAGCAGAGGGTAGCTTAAGTGACTTGCTCAAGGTGAAATGGTGAACAAATGACAGCACTGAGAACAAAACTCTAGCTCTTGCTCTCCCTTTTTAACTACTAGAGCACTTCTCTCCCAGCTACCCACTTTTGGATTTAGCTAGAGGTAGAGTCATACCTACACTGGAAGAATATAGCAGTAGCGATTTTCGGAGAGCTGGAAAGCTATATTGGGCTCTTTCAGCTCCACCCAACAAGAAAGGAAAGAAAATGACTCAGCACCATCACTCATGATCATAATCAGCCTTGGGACAAGGCAATGTGCTCGAGGATACCTTACTCCCGCAGAGACTGGATATCTTGAGAAAAAAAGCAGATAATTGTTTTTGGCAAGGGTCTGAACTACTGAAGGAGAATAACTTGAAGATGACTCTTAAAATATAACATGGACACCATATATATGCACCATAATATACAGAGAAGTGGAAAAGGGAAACTTATTTACTTTGAGGCTGGGTTAATAGCTTTCAGGAATTCACTGTGACACTAAATACTTTTTTCAACAACTGCTACCACCTATTATTATAAATTTACTTCAAAAAGCAGATAAAACATCATATCTCTCTCTCTCCTCCCTTCTTTCCTTCCTTCCTCCTTTCTTTCCTCCCTCCCTTCCTTCCTTCCTCCCTTCCTTCCTTCCTTCTTGTTCCAGTTCAACTTTCAGTTAAACTAAAATATTTAAGTGTGAAGTACTTAAGGAGAGGTATGAATACTCAGCCTTTCACTTCTTGCTCAGTTATATAAATATATCTGTGATAAACAGTAATCAATATGTAATGATTAGTTGGCATTAAACCTGTTTTTAGAAGATATAGAATATTTTTTTTAGTGTCATCAGTTAGCATTAATTGGTACTCATTAACCTATGGAGGAAGACAAGTTAAGGTGTTAGTCATTTAAAGTCAGAGTACTTAAAGTAAAGAATAAATACATATTTTACATTTTCTCAGGTTGTTTGACTTCACCATATTATTTTATCACATGTCTGATCTTTTAATTGGCTGCTACTGAGCAAATTAATATCTAGGTATTTTTAAAGAACAAAGAAAGACTAAAAAACAAAACAAAAATATGTTAAAATAAAGTTAAGTCAGAGTCAAAACCAGTAACTTGAACAATTTAACAGACAAACAAACCTCTCCCCAACTCTCCAGGGAACACGGAATTATCCAGTGTTATAAAACCTGGAAACTTAGAGCCAAAGATAATTTTAAAAGAAATCTAAACATGTCAAGGTAGAAAAAAGCACAGAAAACAATGTTATTTCTATTTCTTTGTGATTTCATCGGTAGAAGCCATATGGGAAAAAGGCACTTAAATCAAATTTAAAATCACAAATAATAAAACGCAATCGGTATGCACTGATCATAATCATATGGCTGTTGCACGAATTCAAGTTGCTCATTCCTATACATGGATGATTTAGAAATTAAGCTGCTCATTTCACTAATGGCAATAAATATCCTTATATTTCATATATTTTCCAAATGTTTAGGCTCTGCAGTCATAAGGTTCATTTCATCGAAGAACATTGTATTTACACTGGGAAAAGGATCAGAAATCAAACCAACCAAATGGCTAGGGGGCCTTAATCAGGACCTCCCACAAGAAGGATCTCTCCCAAGAGATGTGAGAAAACAAAGCGGAGCCATCAAACATAGAATCAGTGATCACAACAGGAAACAGGAAAAGTAGAAATCCTTAAATGAATGACTGTGCAATTCACACGAGAGGGCAGAGACAGAAAAACAAAGCAAAGGGAAGATCTCTGCAGTCATCCTGCCAGCACCCAGAATTTCCAGGTCACTATCCCTCTAGGAGATAAGCCTGGTTTCTGCTTCACCAGAAAAGATCCGACAGTTCAGAAGTGAGAAGAAAACATGTGTCTGAATGTTGTGGGAGAGAAATAATGAAACAGGTTGGTGTTTTTTTTAAAAGTATCCAAACTAGAGTCACAAACACAGAAATTCCTACTCAAAATGACACGGTTATTCTATGTTGTCATTACAAGGATGAGTTAAGGTTACAGAAGTCCTATCTGCCCATTATTATACAGGTGGCTTAGAGTGAAGCTTAAATGTAACAAACAGGTTTCTCCCGGCTAAAATGCAAAAAGTGCGTGAATATGATGAGGTCTGTAACATTTAGTTTGGGGACAACTGCAACAACCCTGAAATGAACTTTCCTTAAACTACTGATGGATAGTCTAAAACTCATACAATTCAGTCTTTGTTATGGGAATGCACGCACACGAACACACACGCACAAAAAAGAGAGTAATCCCTAGATCGATGCCGTTGCTTAAGCTCCCCTTAAAATGGTCAAGGAACATGTATGCGGTCAGATGTCATGTTTTTGCCAAGGAGATGATAACATCCAGCTGGATAGTGTGTATGTGGGCAAGGTGGGGACAGACAGTAATATACTAATGGACTATTGCCACATTCCAGTTACACAAGCAAGCCTGATGGTCTAACAGGCCTAAAACGTACTCAGCTGTTTGCTGTTACTCCTCCTTTCTGATATGTAAGCTTACCTCATTTTTCACTGCATTCAACTTATGCACACCGTGCCTGTACAGCATTACATTTTATGTCCATGAACACACATTTTTGTGTGTGTTAGAACAAAACTGAGTTCAAAGCTTCGCTTATCCTCTAGCAGAAATGTGTCCATGGGTTGGGATAGCCTGTCTCAGATGGTAGCTAGGCTCACTGTCGATTCATTGCATGGGTTGGAACTAAACCCTTGCTATGAAATACTCCTTGACATCAGCCTGACTGTTTTGCAAGCCTGTTAACAAGATGATTATAAAATACACACACATATATGTATATATAAATATATATATGACATACATGCACAATTTAAAGGCAGGTAATACATTACAGTGAATGTTCCAGGTTTCATGGAGATTGAGGGCCAAATCCCCAACTGGTGTAAATTCATGTAGCTCGATGGGTATTGATCAAAAGCTATTTTAATGTTTCTTTCATTAACTTTGTAAGACTTTGCCACACAAATGAATTAACTGTATGAGGTCAAAGAGTTCAGTAAAAGTAGCAGTGTATGCATTCTAATGATATGATTTACTTACTACTTTTTAATCAGATGTGAGAGTATGATAGACTTTTTCAAAAACGAGTGTTGATTTTGAGTATCTCCATTTTGGCAGTGTTCCAGAGATCTTGTTTTTAAAGACCTAGTCCCTTTCACTGTGCCTCGTCTTGAATATGCAAAGGCTCAGGGCTCTGAATCTCTAGTCACTAGAAATGTAGGTCATAGGTTTTTAGCTGTATTTCTTGTTGTTTCAATTTACTGAGCACTGACTCAGTATGATGGCTGTTAAACTCCATTACAAGGTTTAACATGTTTCTCTAAACTGAATCATATGATTTTGTGTTCCTACAGCAGAATGATTGCTCTCCTTTCCTTTACTTTTAATATTCCCTTTGATAAACTATACTACCATAGTTATAACTCTGAAGTCTCAGAAGCTACCGCATACTAAAAATAAATGTTCTGAGATGCCGTTCTGCAGAATGGGATATGCAATACCTCTTAGATCTCAATTTTGAATTTTTTTATAAAAAACATACCGTAATGCAAAATAAAACTTATTGCGTAAATTATCTGTTAGCAAATATTATTCTGCAATTTTGCTTTTAAATTATCCAAAATTAAATAGGTCGTCTTATTAAATTGTCAAATGACATTCCTGTTCCTGTAATATAGATGGAATTGCTGGTATAAAGAAAACAAAGCACTGAAACCTCCTTCTTTTTAACTGCTTCAATACAATATAGTTTTCTACATTTGCATTGACATTTATTTAAACTAGAGGATATGTATGGAATTACCAATTACTTTTTGCCTGACTCATATTCTTTCAAAAGGGTATTTAAGAACCAGAAATTGTCAGAAGGAATGGAGGGAGGAAGCTAGTGAGAAGGGAAAGCAAAAATATGAAGTACAACTATTCTTAAAATGTTGCAGCATAGAGACCCAGAGTTTTGAGTCCCTTTCCACTACTGCACAAAATCATGTCTTTGAAGAACAGCTAAAGTTGTGATTCAGTGTTATCAATAATGTGCAACTGATTAAAATGAAATAATTGAATTCTAATGCTATTATGTATCACAGTGACGTTTTCCATTAATCTTTCTTTTTCAACTTTGAGATTGAAATAAGAAGTCTTCTTAACTTAGATAACTGGATTGACATCTCACCTAACATGAAGGCAAAAATATTGCCATTGTGCAAGAAATACAAGTGTTAGTTAGGGAAGAAATACTTTTTATATAATCCACAAACATAAAGTAAAATTAATGTAAACTTCATGGAAGTAGAAGGAATTCAGAAAGGAGAACATTGATTTGGGGACCAAATTATTCTAGAGTAATTGGAAGAACTTTCTTAATTTCTCAATCTGTTTTCTAGGTAAGAAAGAAAAAAACTCTGACACTGGTTTTAGATCATAAAGCCAGCGGATTGTATAAAGTAACACTTCAAGTCCACAGAATTACACCTAGATTACAAAGACAAGGAGAGAAAATCCTTTCTGCTGTGCACTGATCACCAGTCAAGCCATTACAGGAAAGCAGAATATGAAACAGAGTGTTAAGGAACAGATATGGTTTTGAAATTAAGTAATTGCACAACTCAGGAAAAGCAGTAATGGCTGAAAGTTTAACTTTAACTTCACCCTTATGTCTTAAACTACTCTTCTTCCATAAATATATGAGATATAATGAACAGATAGCCTAATAGTTGGGACAGACACGTCCACAGAACCCATTTTGTTGGACAGTACTGATAAAAAGTGGTAGTATTAATTTTGCCAGTGTTGGCAAAAAGTGTTATTGTATAACAGTCCATTAAAGGTTCTGGTTACAGCAATATAATGTAGATTTGCACAGATTTTAATTTCTTTACCTTCCATGTACAGTAAGTTACACTAAAGCCGACAGTCTGAGACATGGTTCAGTTTCAAACTCCAGTAAAATCTAGAGAATGAACCAAGGGTGAGGAAAATCAGTTCAAAGATGGGGGGGGGGGGGGGGGGGGTGGAGAAGAAAAAAAGGTAAATAGTGGCAGATCCAGGTAGAAATTTCCACTGGTGTTTCATGTCTGTGAAAAATAGCCCCAAAAACTCCATCAAATGTTTGATCATAATTTTGCCTGGTTTTTACCCTAACAATTATTCCAGTTTCATAGAGAATACAGGACTGGGGACTTCCATCTCTGCGACCTGTCGTTCATGCCCTGCAATAGCATCCCTTCAGCAAGTCACTGAGTTTTTTATTTTCACATAGATTCTTTGTATATAAATATACATACATGTGCCCCTATAGTGCCAGAAACAGCGATGTCAGCATGGAAAAGAAAGCCACAAGTGGAAGTCAGGGTTACATTAGTGAACTAACACTGTTGAGTATAAGTTCATGTATGTATCCACTACCTATGCGGGTACAGAAAAAATAGAACTAAAAAGAAAAGTGTCCCCAAAAAACTTCACATTACTAAATTCAAGTAGCCTCAAGACCTTCAGTCTCGTTATGAGAATGCGCTCATTGGAAAGGCAAGGAATCCAGCTCTGATCTAAAGCATCTATACAAGCATCTATACAAAGCCACATAGTTTTTTTCCAAGGAGGACTTCAAAACCAACATACTACTGCTACATCACCAAAACCAGTAGTTCTTTCATTGAATATGTCAACACACACTAATGTCAATGCATTACAAGAGGGGAGAAAGTTGTGACCTTATTCCATAGATACGCAATATCGTGTCCCTATCTGGGGGAATGACAATGTAAGCTGCTGATGAGAGGGAGCATGAGAGGAAGTGGAAGGGTGCTGTATCACTCCCAAGGAAAGGTAGGAAGGATGCAGTTACCTCCCACATCTCTGGCAGAGGCAAATGAAATGTCATCCTTATTGTTAGACCAGTGTTCGGGAGAGGGAGACACCAAGTTCCATACAAAAAATTAGAGTTGCTCAATAGTCTTTGAAAATTTGCTATGTTAAATCTGATTGCTAATTGTTGTTTCTGCTACTTAGAGGTGAAATGGAAATGTGGAAATGGCATAATTTCAAAATTCTGGCGCGAGCCATTTGTAACTGAAACATGTTCGCAGGGACCAGTTGCAAGGCAGGTGGAGGGCACAGTGGATCTGGCTCCTTGCCTCTGAATGATCTTTGATTCATTTTATACAGCACAGAGAGCACTCCCAAATCCTTGTTGAGTTTTCTATGTATGGAACTATGAAAAGAGGGAGAGCATTTTTATTTATATTACTAATGCCAGGAAGATTTCCATGAGATACATCCTGGTTGGCAGAGTCTGCATGCCAGGTTGGCAGAGGAACATGCCAAAATCAAAATCTATGCAGTTCTGGAAATACCTGCAAAGATATTTAAACACTGTGAGAAGTTTATAGAGATGCCTGTTTTTCACACCCTCTGTGACAACAGATGAATGGGGAGTGGGTATTGGGTTCATTGTGCCAAAATGGGAAATCTAAAGTCTGGACTTAACCTTAAGTTACATTTGGGAATGAAGCCTTTCTCTCCTCTCAGTATCTCAGTTTGTGAAATGGGTACAATAGTTTTCCATAAATATTTACAGAAGTCTGTGAAACAGAAATTATGGTAAGAGGTAATTATCCACAAAAGAAACACGATTTCTTAGTAAAAAATAAAAAATAATAAAAATATATCCTTAGTATACAACAATTCCCTCCACCTTGGCCCAAGATTTTCCCATATGCTCAAGATCAGATCAGACTCACCAGAACATTTTTCCTTACCAGGATGTCAGTGTAAAGTAACAGAGTGCCTCTGACATCCCTTCAGTGCTACTGGGCAAGAACGTTGCTATAAAAAAATGCCTTCAGTGCAGCGCTACAGTCAGATGGTTGCTCTCATAATGACTTACACACTAAGTCAGCATCTAAGAAAGCGCTTTTTTTTTTTTAATCCATTCAATGAAGTTATATAATCAAATAAATATACAATGTACTACAGCATATTATGATCCCCCACTCTTAATACAAGTGTAGACTTATCTCCTGATCCGGTTACAACAAATCCCAGTGAATCAGTACATGTTTCTGCACCCTTCACATACTCCACTCAGTGAAGAAAGAGGGGAAAAAACCCACAGCTGTTTTCACATCATAGTTCTTTATCAGTGTCTTGTGTCTCCCCATCCACCACGCTGCCCAGCTGCGTGTGTATCTCTGCCTTTTAGGCAGCTCATCAGCCTGACTCGCCGGGGAAGTTGCACAGACTCAGTGAGGACATTGTGCCAAGCAGTGTTTGCAGCACCTCCGGTGACATTCTCTGAGACGTGCAAGATACAAGAGAGGCGGTGGATACTCTGCAGCACAGCAACAAACACATTTTCAGCAAAATCCATCTGTGAAGCCAACTGATAATAATCAGCTAGAGGCTAGAAGGCAGCACATCATTAGCCATTACAAAACAAACATGTGTGATACAGTTGAGCACAGGCATAAACTCTGTCAAATGCAGAACTGTTTTGTTAACTAACAATATATCCCACCTATTCCTATGTTATATTCAGAGGGAAGGAGCAGAAAGAGAGAAGATCTCTTGAATGACGACAGGTTAACTTAGTTGTCTGTGAGATCTTTCTATTGTTAAGGGTTTTCTGGTTTTTGTTTGGGGTTTTTTAACTGAAATACCTACCATCAATTTTAGCGAAGTCATTTGTTGCTCTTCAGTGTGTAGCCGTACAACAAACAATTTCAATATGATTGAGAGGTTTTTTTCTTTCTTATTTGTTTCTGTTTTAACTAGCCTATCCCATGGGATTAAGGAACAAACTCCAGCTCTGTATTTACAAAGATCTAATCCATAGAGGTTTTATCTTCTGGGAGAACATATAATTAAAAGCAATATTTCCATGATCACTGCCATGGATCCCCAACCACCTCTTAGTCAGCTGTTAGGGGAAAAATAAGGAAAATGTTGTTATGGCAAGTCTTTATAATTATAAAAATACAAATATTCACTGCACAGAAATTTTCCTTTTGGTATTCAATCACACTGGCTTGCAAAATGCTAATAGATTCAGATGGCATATAGTACAACAGCAGTGTAGCTTTCAACAGAAATACTGAGCAACTGGTTACATTGCCCCATGACTATTTTAGATTTGTTTACTTAAAATTGCAACCATGAAACAAGATTATGTCATTTTAAAAGGAGATAGGCTTTTAAAGGGAGGTACCAAGGGCCTACTCATAAAAGATTATACAATTATGTTTCTGAGCTTAGGAGAAAATAAAATGGAAGGGTTTTTGTAATTAAAATTCATTAAGTCTTACTCACATTGCCTACAAATGTTTGTCTTTTAGTTACAGTACCCTAAAGGAGATTAATTTATTGCTTGGATTATAAGGAGGTGAGGCAAGAGCTCCAGGCTCTGCCACCAACATCTTGAATGATCTTGGAAAAGTTACATTTCCTTGAGTATTAGTTCTTTCACATAAGAAGAAGAGAGAGAGAGAGAGAGAGAGCACTACCTTACACTCAGAAAGGTATTGATATGCTAATGGTTTAATTAATGTTTTTTAATTGTATTGAGAGCCCCAAAATGAAAGTGCCATATTAATGCAAATTATCTCTATTGTTAAGTGATAGAATGAAGCTCCCTAAGACAAAGGCTGCACAATACATTGTCCAAATAACAAAAGTCCAAATTCACTTGTTATATTAAATTGTTTAGAAATCTCATCAAAAGATCATGGTAGAGAAAAAATTTAGTAAAACTCAAAAGGCCCACTCAAATCTTACAGAACTACCTTATGTTCATAACTGGTTAACATGAAAAGTATAGAAATGGAAATGAATTAACTAAAATTGATATGCTAGAGCTTAGCTCACATTGGTAAATAAATTGAAGAAAAGAAGAGCTACTCTACTAATCCTAGATTTTGTTCTTCAGTCCAAAGTTTTGGGGTGGTCGATAGACGAGACTAAAAAAAGGAACCCACATAGCATCACCGAGACTTCTGCCTCCTTTGGGTAACTCAGTCCTGTGAACCAGCTAGAATGGGAGGCTTCACCACCCTTTCTTTCCTTTTCCTTGTTTTTTTCTCCCTCTCTCGGCCCTACCATCCTTTCATTTAGACTACTAGAGCTGCTTTTCTTATTTATTTTTGTGACACAGCTGTGCGCTCCTCTCATCTTAGAAAGGCAGCTAAAAGCACAGTCCTAAGCATGTTGATATTTGACAGACTCACAGTGGCTGAGGAGACCAGGTGCTGTGCCTGTCTGTAGCTGTAAGATTTGCAGCATGAGCCAGAAACAGAAACTACATTTTCAGTCTTTACTGTTCTTTTTTTTTTTCCTCTCTCCTTCTGTGTGTGCATTGCTTTGTCTTCAACAAAAGCAACCACAATAGCTCAAATCCCTAGTACCTGACTTCTTCAGTCTTCCTCCAATAGCTATCACCCTCAGTACACTCTAAAAGACTGTCAGACAAGATATTCTAAAAGCAAAGCAAAAAGCAAAACAGCCTCTCTAGAAATGCTGTAAGCTAACAGGAAAAGGAATAATATCAGCTGATAACGTGAAATTTTTACTTAATGTTTTGTGAGTCTGAGTGGATTCCCCTGCCCCACAACTTTTTAATCTTTAAATAAAATCTTAACAACATTGAATCTTGTGTGCTATGAGCATAAGCAGGCTGAAGTCTGTATGTATGCAATACTGAACGCTGGTTTACATTTTGAAGTGACAAAGGCAAATTAACCCCTTTAATTCATATTTTTCAAACAAAGTTATTAGTAAGCCATTACCAATAGACTCTAGTGAACAGAGCAGGCTAACATTTCTGTGTAGGATGTTTATACATATATTTAAGTCTACCACCCTCTCTGTTGGAGATAATAGCTAATCTTTATAGACCTCAGTGTTGCAGGAGACAACTCTACATGTCACTGGACCTCGCCCATAGTTATACAGTACTGTAAAGTGCAGCTGCCATAGCCAAGTTTGCTTAGTCAGCATGACATCAAACTCCATCTGGAGGAGGTTAGACTTCTTCAAATAATTGGAGAATCCGTAAGGACTAAGGCATCCTTCCCCAAACAACATGGTGACAGTGGAGAAAAACGAAAAATATTTTCTACGTACCCCATTCTCTGATGAGAGAGGATTTGTTCCACTCAGTTTTATTTCTATCCTGCTTGACAGCTGAAACTGTCAGTGACAAATTTGGAAAGTATGGTCTCTAAAATATCTTACAGCTTATGAGTATTAGATGTAAAATGTCAAATCCACAGTTTAATATGCCTATGTAATACTACCTTCCTGCCATCTGCAAGATCAGGAGATGACCAAACTTATAACCACCAGGTTATGTTAGGCAATCTGAATGCACTGGCCGTTGAGATGTATTGCTCAAGATACCTGCAATGTTCCCCCTGGGCATCGTTCAGTCAGTCATTGTGCTGCCAGTGGAGCTTAGGATCACAGAAGGATTAGGGACAGAAAATGTAAAAATTAGGCTCTATCTAAAGCTTTTATTACATAAACAAAGTACTCTGAATTTCACATGGAAGGGCCTTTACGACCATAGAGCAGTTCTACCAGGAATGGCTGAGATAGAGCGATCATCTTTCTTGGAAAGAGGTAAAGGTGAAACCACTTACAATAAGAGCAATATTAAGAGAGATGCATTTCCAGGAAATCATCATTGTGGATATATGGTTCAAGATTTTCATTTATTCATGTTTCATGAAACATCTTCTGTAACTCTCTCAGCAAATGAGGAAAAAAGACAGTGAAGTTTTGTTACACAATTTTCAAGGAAAAATAATAACTAACCATAGGGTTCTCTGCTGTATTACGCAGCTTATGAAATGGAAAATTAGCTGGAAGTGTATATTCATTCTCATTTTAACCATTTGTTGATAGAGTAGTATCTCTACAGTTAACACTATCATCTCCACTCATAAATAAAAGCACATTTTCAAGCTTAAACTCTTGACTGTAGCAGACTTTTTACTTTTCAAGTATTCTTAAAAACAAGCACAATGACAACTGATCGTCTCATTTAAGCTGTGTATATCAACAAAATTGTTACAACTTTTTTTTTTCATTGAGACATCCAGGGCCACACAAAATAATTTACCCTTTCTCCATTATGCCTTTAATTGTTTATGTGGTTGTAAGAGGAAATAATACATTATTGGCAGTACATGAAACTTTTGTTGTACAAAAATGTTTCATTCCTTGGAAAACAGAACAGCATAATTTATTATTCCAATCAAGTGAACTATGTGAATGATTTTGGGTGATAGCTTAGCGTGTTTACGTTACTTCTGTAGCAGAAAACAATTGTGCCTTGTAATTTTCTGAATCTTCACTTCTCAGTGAAGAAAGAGTTTTAAGGATTGTGTTCATAAAATTATATGTTAGAATTATTTTTATAATCCAGTTCATTTGCATGCTTTGTTGCATCTGACAGACCACTCTGGGTATTTAAGAAGCCTCTTCTGCAAAAACTGCACTAAGCTTTATGGCTATTATTGCTATGTTCACTGATCCAGGCAAAATCATTTCTCTATTCAGAATGCAAAGAACTATTTTTGGAGTGTGGTTATGACAGCTTTCTCAAAGACAAGAACAATTCTTTTAAACATGCAGAAAGTCATACAGGTGTGGCAGAAATTTGCCTTGGCTGAACAAGGAACTCCCCACAACTCCAAGACAAAACTACTGCAGAGGAGTGCTCTAGAGGTCCCTTCCAACCCAAGCTCTTCTGTCATTCTATGATTTGTTGATGGAACATTACCCTCAAAGTCATTGCACAATCACAATCCACATGGGAGATAGCTAAATCAACCAGAAAACATAAACAATGCTAGGAATCAAAGACTTCTTTTCTTTATTCCTTGATGTTGTATACGATACAGCAAATTCTCATACCAAAAATTACTGTTAGAGATGAAAGTATGAATACATGAATTAGTTCTCATTATGCTTCTTCAAGGTAGTCTTGAGACTCTACCTACAAGGTAGATCTTCTAGACTATAATGTTTTAAAAACACATTTCAATTTTGAAAAATATCTCAAACAAACAAGACCATGTGGGGAAATGAAACACTCTTCAGCAAAGATAGACTAACTCTCATCACAAATAAATACCTCTAAGGCAGTGAATATTCACAGTACTTCTCTTAGCTTCCCCCAGTTCTTTAACTCTGGACAGTTTCCTCATCCTCCAAGCAGTTGTCTCACTGCAGTCAGAGGATTTTTCACCCTGTCCTTTCTCCAAGAGCACCTTCACTTCTGAGAATACTCCTTTGAAACACACAAAGATGTTCTATCTCAAAGAGACATTCAAGAGAAGCTCAGAGACCTATCACCCCCTTCTCCATCACCACTGCTTGGCTCCAAAGCCCTCTCTTCTACAATCTTCTCAGCATAACAGAATACCATAACCACTTATAATTTCTACTGTGGTTGGTTGGTAATTTCTACACTGCTCCAGAAAGG
The DNA here is from genome assembly GCF_964195595.1 of Calonectris borealis. Classification (NCBI taxonomy): domain Eukaryota; kingdom Metazoa; phylum Chordata; class Aves; order Procellariiformes; family Procellariidae; genus Calonectris; species Calonectris borealis. The sequence goes on from NC_134313.1 coordinate 130,007,102, forward strand.
TCTACACTCATAAACATTGAGGTCTTCCAGAGGGCAGTGGCTAGCTAATATGTATAGTATGACATAAATCTTTCTAATAAAACATAATACTATGCACATGTGGGAAGCATAGCTTGTTTACATAGTCATTAATTAAATTGTCCAGAAGACTTTTTCTTTGCATAGTATTTTTTTATTGGGCTACAAATGCAGGAACAGATGTTTAAATAATATTCATTTTTAATAGTCAAAGTCTGAAACATGAAGTCACATCTCTGAATTACACTTCAGAAAGGGCCCTTACGCTGTCTTCTTAAATCACAAAGAGATTTTTCTGTGTGATCAGTTTTTCTTAAAACTCTGAGGTTTAAAATGGTTACTACACTGAAAACAGGATTGATCTACACTGACAGAGTATTCTATGGAGCTCTGATTAACTGATTCAGCTTTATTCATGCTCAAAATGAATGAAATATAGGAAAGACCTTTAAAATCAGGAACAGTTTTCACTCCAGGGTACAAAAAACCCCAACATTAGCAACAGTCCCTTAAAATAATCAATAGCAGGTACTCTTGATTGAGGGAAACTCCCCGCAAAATTTCTTGTCAAAGGAAGTTCAGCTATTAGTTAAGGAATTCAAGTGCAAATGCACTCTAGGCTCGGATCACACCAGCAGTCTGGGACTGCCTCTCCCTTCCAGCTGAATGTTCAAGGTTGGTAGGTATTCTGAGGGGTGTTCAAGAATATTTACAGAGTATTTTGAGGCGACTCTGAATGTCCTAAAATGCACCCATCTACCCTACCCTGCAGGAACCATTCTACTTTTTCTAAAAGACTTAAATACTGCAAGAGAGCAAGAAAGCAACACTCAAATCTACTCATTAGGGCACTTTCCTTGGAGCTAGATGTACCTCAGTTCCCATCCTTGCTCCTGGGAATGCTCTTCACAGAAATAAGACAGAGTCCACAGCAAATTGTCAGAGCTTTCTCTGTGCACCTGCTAGCCTGCCAGCTGGAAAATTAAGATCCACATTCCTGCTAGGCTGCCTAAAGAATTTAAATGGGGTTTCTAGTCCCTTATCTACTGGACATATCACCATGACATTTTCTTTTCTACAACAGATACTGCTGCTGTATTAAATATAAATGATTGAAGAGCTTTAGGAGGACTAAAGATTTATTATTTAGAGAAAACTTTTGCCCGGCCCCAACTGCAAATCATAATGTCATGCCTGTGACTACTTGTTTTGTATCTGCAGTGAGCGGGCAAGAAGTCTCAGGTGGGGTGGTGGTGAGAAGTTGTAATTCTGCAATGTTAATGTCGTGGTTCAGATTGCAGCCTTTGCTGGGGAGGCTGTCTGAAAAGGCTAACTTACGTTTCTGCTAAGTCACATTGTTTTATTGCTGTCAAGAAAGAAGAGGGATAGAATTATCAGCCTCATGAATCACCAGGAAAACTGCCCACCAATTTCTCATTTCAAAGGCTTTACTCATGAGCACTACCCAGATGAAACAATCCAGCAAATTCAAATGGCACCGTTACTGTTTAAGCTGATGTGAAGAACTCCAGTCAAGCCTCCAAAGTCATTCTCAGCTGCAAGCAACCAGATACTGCAATAACGAGGTTGATAGGAGAACAAGTTAAATCCAGCAGTTATGTTATTTCTTACGGAAAAGTCCAATAAGAGGAATGCAGAAATTGACTGTATCTATTTTTAGTTTGGTTCTGGAATGTGGTTTTCAACAGTTCACTGATTTCCCCTATTTGCAGACTGGTATCAGAGTATGAAAACTGGAATTCTTTCAGGAGAAACAAAACTCGAATAGTTTGTCTGCTAACGGCTGTTCGGGGAACAGAATGGAGCTAGTCTGAGGTAAATTCAGAAGAAATAAGCACAGTTTGAATGTCAGTTCCTCAGTCACAACTATTTCACTCCTCAAATCCTCTCTTAATGTATTGCATTACTTGCTAATACACAGGCATTATTGTTTTACAGGTCTGTTGAGGTATTCTAAAGAAATCTATACCTGAAATTACCATTTTTTTAAATTCAATTTGATATATTTTGGGTTTATTTCTACATCAGATTTTTGAAAGCAATTTTGGAAGACAAATTTGCAACAAGGCGAAAACCTCAGCAAAAGCCCCATATGCATATATGGCACATTTGAACAGCATAATGTCATATGATTCCAAACTACAACGGTAGAAAACTATTGCCACACTTTAAAGTGAGAATAACAGTCATTCCAGTCTACACATTACCACGTCGAATGGACAAGTAAGTCTCTTCTTATTTCCTCTAAACTTGACTTGGAAACAATAGGCTCCATATTGGTTATTTATCTAGAATTTTGTCGCTGACTTCACTGCAAGATCATTACTGGACTAATGACATGAACTTAGGCAATAACTTGCCAAATGAATGGCCAGGTTGGTACTTCTTTGATCATTTTGATGGCTTTATTCTTAGCACTTAATTAAAATGAGGTGTCCTTCTGAGACACGTCAGGGGTCTTGCTGAAGGAGCTACTCACTGAAATGATGGGTCCTGCACTACACAAGACTTAAGACTAAATGTCAATAATGATTTCTTCTGGCCTTAAAAAAAAAAAAAATCTAGCAGTGTGCAGCAAGGACTGATTTGAAGAACACCATCTGAGGAGTAAATCCTATTCAACATGAATAATTACTGTTTTTTCCCCTACGAGAAAGAAACTTCATCAAGGAGGAATGAAATATCAAGTTTTTCAATGAAATGTTTTTATAGAAACAAGATTTGATACATACATACATAAGGATGGAAATCAGTGTTTAACAAACTGGAAAACGTGGTAAAAGAGGTTGAGCAGCAGGAAGTAACATAATTGCCAATACCCTACATAACACTGGCGTATTTCAGCAATAACCAACAATGCAGGAATGGCAGACTGAGGAAAATTAGGCCTTGAGCCAAACCGATAAAAAAGAAATATTAGAAAACCATGAAAGCACCTTCCATGAGGTAGCAGCTACTTGGATAGTGGAGAAAAACTCTAAAAAATTACTGAGGAAGAAAAGTAACCCCTAGCAAAAGGTGAAAGAGCTATTGGAATCAGAAGTAAAAGCAGACTTCAGAAGGTGAGAAACCACTGCTGGATTCATGCAACCTCTGCCCTTGAGCCTCAGATCAACAGAAACTGAGAAGGTGTAGAGAAGAAATATTTCCATGTGATTAACTTGTTACACCTTTCCCTGGTCAACCACCATTTGCTGCTACTGAAGGAAGAATAGTAGTTAGACAGAGCTTTAGTCAGATCTAGTCTCTTTGTGTGTTCTGATTACCACACATCTTTAACACCAGCTGCTTTTCCTGCAGCTTAATTGTAAAGGGAAAAAAAGCAGCTCAAGTAGTCCATTATCAGAAACTCCATCTTTTTTACACTAGTTTCAGTAGAAAAGGAAAATGGTTTATCTCACTGGAGAAACAATATAGAATCATAGAATCATTAAGGTTGGAAAAGACCTCTAAGATCATCGAGTCCAACCGTCAACCCAACACTACCATGCCCACTAAACCATGTCCCTAGGCGCCTCGTCTACACGTCTTTTAAATACCTCCAGGGATGGTGACTCAAACACTTCCCTGGGCAGCCAGTTCCAAGGCCTGACCACTCTTTCAGTAAAGAAATATAGCTGGACTTCCCTAGCACAGCATTTCTTTCTGAAGGTGAAGGAGGAAGTATTTCACCCTACTTTACATTCTCTCTCTTTCCTGGTTCTCAGTTAAATTACAGAAACAAAGACGGCATATTAGTACATCTAGCAGATCTTGACTGTCTTACAGCTCACTGGTGTAGGTATCTACTGCCACTCAACTAATGACAAGTTCCCATGGTGAGCAGTACCTCTAAGCAACAATGTCTGCTTCCCCAAACCAGTGTTTGATTTCTGTATCTAAATCTGCACTAACATGAACATCATGTTGACACTGGCCTGACATCGACTGAACACATCATTTCCTTTTCAGTCAAGCATGCAGCTTACCAAGCAGGTTATAAGGCATAAAACTCCAGCAACAATATTGGAGTAGAAACTGTTTCTCACTCTGTCACACACACGCTATATTTGCTCATCTGTTTTTCACAACTAAAGGAGTGGTAACAAATTGGCAGGAAAGTTGTGTCAATTTGCTCTAGTAAAACCGCAAATGGTAAAAATCTATTAACATTTATTGGAACTGGCCAACACCCTTCTCTTCTTGAGTGAATGTGGGCTTTGTTCCCCCCAAAAAAGTAGTAAAACAGACTGTTTATAATGGTTGGCAGCAATAACATCCGTACCACAGACCTTTATATCCAGCTATTTGGATTCATGTCAGACTCTAATATTTTGAGAAATTGATCCACAGAACAATCTCAGGGTTGTGATTCAAAATAAATTGCATTAGGTATGTCTACCCAGATGGCTGGGTACCAGCACATAGCTGATTTTGAGACCAGGCTGATGGATCATGCAGCCAATGAGCTTCCAAACACGAGCTCAGAGGCAGCTCAAGTGTCCTCTGGAGAACACACGTCTGTTAGACTCTCAGACCCAGGCTCCCTGCTTACAGACTGCAGGCTGTCCATGGGTGATCGTGCTGCTGAGAGGTGATGTCACGCAAAAAGCTGCTCTAGAAACCATGTTTCCAGAACTAGATAAAAATAACCATTGGTTTTGTCAGAGACCAAGTAACATGACTGAATTAAAGGTATTTTCAAAAAATACCAGTAAGAGGTAACAAAACTGACCACAGCCTGCCTGCCTCCGCGGAGGAACAGTCCCAGGCAACATCTTAGACACCATTACTTAGGATATATACTTATCTTGACAGTGCAGATGGCAGAAGAGGTGCATTCACGTTCGGTAACTTGTCTAAAATTTAAAAGAAAAAAATCTTCTAAAACTAACAGTTTTGGTCTCAATATCCTTTGAAAACAGAACCTTGGTAAAGGAAGAACATTAACGTATTTTACAGAAAATGTCATATTACTCCTCACTCTTTGGTACTCCAAAGACTGTGACACTGTTTTTACCACTTCATGGATTTTCCACAATGCTAAGATTCATCAATTTTACTTTAGGTTTTTGTGTTGGTAGTTTTTGTTTGGTTTTACATCCCCTATATATTTTTGTTTCACTGCAGTGGCTAAAGGCATAGCAGTGGGAGAAAGACACTTGGGATTCAGTTTAGGATTTTCTGAAGATTGGAGAGACGTGGCTTGAAATTTTTGAAAGCTTAAATTTGAGGCTAGGTCACAACACTTTCAATTCTATTTCAAGCAGATGGAGAAATCATAAACCCAAACTGCTTATTACATCTTTCAAACTACAAACCAGGACTGCAGAGAGATTTGTATAACACTTGACAGCAATGGAAGGCAGAGCTGAGAAGAAATGGAATCTGAATTAGAAAATATCTGGACAATTGTTGCTCATGCATTGTTTTTCAGTTGTCCTGTCCACGGGGAACTCAGTAAGAAATAGCATGAATAAACTTACCACACTGTTAGTTACCTTAAATAGTTTGCTTCACTGTGTTCCCTCCGCGAAACAGCACATATTTTTTCTTCCATGGAAACAATTAATTAATTAATAAATCACTCAGCAGACAGCAGAACAGATTAAAGAAAATCTTTTTAGAAATATTCAAACTAATTTACATTTGCTGCTGTATTTATGGTGGGAAAGTCCACCATTCTGGCACTAATGCTGAAGTCAGGCATGAATGAGGGATTGCAATGGAAAGGTTGTCCACTACTTCTAAACGAGAACCCTGTAGAAAGGCTGAATTGCTGGCAAGAATGAGCATATTTTCCAGTCTCTTCTAATGACTCACACAATGGCTCAGAGTGTCAGGCTGAATTGCCCTACCAAGTCCTTTCATTCTGTTTCTCTGAGAAAAATGAAAACTAAAAAAAGGAGGAACCTTCAAGGAAGATGGGGCAAATATCAAGGTTCAGCATAAGCCCAGCAAAATGGCCAGTACTAACATCTGTCAAGCACCTATACTGAAACTCCCATTGAAAATTAATGCAAATAAAAGTTACAGAAATTCCATTAGAAAATGGCATTTTAAAGCTATTTACAGCAAGCATGTGCACATGGGAAAACGGTACTAGCAAATCATTTGTAAACAAATACAAATAATTCACATTAGTACAGAGATTTTAATTTCTTTCTTATTGTTTCTTTTTTCAAAAAAGAAAATCTTCTAACAAAGTGGATTTTTTTTTTGATTGGTATTGATTTTAGGATACTCCTACTAAATTTATACTTTTGTCACACAGTAGTTTTAAAATATGTTAATTGGAAGCAGGGGTTAATGTAAAACAGCAGCTGTTACTTAGATATAATTGCATTTCCAGCACAACCGGTGGCTTGATTTAAATATTCTTTATAAAGCTGTAGAAATCATAAGTAATGAAGTTGTTATTGCTTGTACCTCTTACGCAATTATGTATAAAGTCTTGTATACACTTAGATTTCAACTATCTTCAATGTCTGAATCAGTCCTTACAAAGTCTATGTTCTGACCAATTTTAAAGGAATTTCATTTGACATCAGTATATGACATGTTATTCTTCCCTCAATGGTTACATCCTGCAGAGTGGCAGCAGTACAGCAGACAACAGAATTACCAGTCTCGCTGTCATTTTGGCTGCTAACTGATCTAAGGATCAACTGAAAAGTGAAAAAGGGTGAAGCTGTTTTTGGGGGGGGAGGGTGGAAGTAAAAAAAAGAAGATAGAAATAAGAATACTTATTTGCATGCAATTTTGCACAGTTTAGTCTTTGACACACAGAGAAAAATTTATGTGCTTACCCAAGCCTTTGATTTAACCAGTACTTCGTCAAAGAAGCTGGTACCTAAAAGTCCTTAAGATATCAACCACTGGCTACTAAAACTACTCAGTACAACAAAAAGCAATGGGTATTTTCTTTCTCTATTTCTTGCCTGCCATAATCATCAGAAGTTGAAATGCAGTTTAAGTATAGATTTTCAGCTAGGCTCCGTGTTGGAACATGAACCTTATTTAATTCAAAACAAGGTGATATTCAGCAACATATAAGTTATAATTTCACATGATTAGCATTTTTTTCCACAGCTTGTGTCATCTGATCACTAATCTTTGGAACTAGTGAAAATGTGCTTATGAAATTCTTCTGTGCTACAAACTGCTTTCTCCAGTCAAGATAACCAGGAGGAAATGTACATAAGGGAAGAATATTAAAGATTATTTTTGTCAGCTTTAAGTAACAAATTAATACTGCTGATTGTTCTCTCCCTGTCCTCTTCAGCACAGGTATGCACAACCTGTTTGATGAATGCTGTCCCCAAGTATACTCTGCCTAAACCCTAATAACTGAAATTTGGAATACTGATCAAACTATAATTCACTGTGAATTTCCTTTAAATATAATCTTTCCGAAGCCAATCATAAGTAGAGTTATATAAAAAAAAAAGAAGGGAAAAGACAAAAAATATTACTTTAAGGCCAGGTTCTACCACTCACAGTCATAGCAAGTGGTACTTTATAATTAAAGTTTTGATAATGATGATGAGAGAAGTAGCATTCAAGATGAAAGGAAGAGGGGAGCTAGGGAATCAGTCCTTAGTGAACAGGAAAATAGACAGACAATGCCTAAAAGAATCAGAGATGGTATTTGCACTGTTAATTCAACACCATAAGAATGAGATGTATTTTCACTAGTGTAAATAACCAAAGGTTAGGGAAAAAGAAAATGGAGCCTCTAAGGGATGGCTACAATAATGAGGCCAGTACTAAAAACAGCCACATCCAGTATTAACCTTGGCATTTAGAAACAACAGGAAATGATTCTGGAATCTGGCAGATGTTTCCCAGAGAAAACATATCAAACACTGTAGGGATACTGAGGTTGAGTCAGAACAGGAATGTTTGAAGTCTGACATGAAGTGGTGGATGTGATAAGAGAGAAAATCAGTTTAGAAAGATCAATTTAAAACATCTTTGACAATTAAGAAAATGCCAAGTGTCACTGTGAAAGCTAATAGAGAACACAACAAATGTTAAGGATTATGGAGAGCTGTGCACATCTGATCTAGAATGGCTAGCTCATCCTTAATTAATAACCATACTTCAACAACTCGCTCCCTAGCCTCAGCTGCAGTGCAGCGGGGGATTTACAGGAGGAGAAGGAAAGGGAATACACAAAAGTAGGCAGACACCCATCCTCTCACTGGCATTGACCAGCACAGCAAGTTCCATGCTGCAGAACCCACATCACAAGGAGGCTACATCCAGTCCTAGTTTTACTATTTATGATTCACAAGCACCACACATTCCCAGTTCTGCACTGAGCTATATCATAGGTGAACAAAGACTGAAATAACAGGCTTTTCCACAGAAAGACATCATGGTTATATGTATTTCTAAGGATGGACAAGTTGTGTGCTTTACACATTGCCACCTGCCTAATATTACATGGACAGAGATTAATTCGTATCTCTATTGATACCCTGCACATGTAGCATATCACAGCCATAGAGACCTGCCTGTAACTCCCTGAGGAGACGTGTTGGCTGCTGCCTCTCGCAGAGGGTAACACCATCACACAGCAAGGGGCTGATGCTGTGGGTAGCGGTTTGCTCCTTTTGCTACCTCCTGTGCTTTCTGAGATGCGCTTGGGCTGTGGAAGAGCATTTACTTTCAGAACAAGTGTTTATTTGCGTAGATTTTGATGATACTCAATGTTACTGGACTGTAAGGACTAGCTGTGTCTCCCATCTGGCAAATAAGCAATGACACTGGAAAATATGCGAGTGAGTGGGAGCTGGAGATGTAACTCCAGAGGATAAAAATAGTAGGAACAAGATGCAGGAACTTGTAAAGCAACGGGCTCCTTAAATTGACTTAGGAACATTGACTCTTCCTCTGTAAAGAGTCAGAGAAGTTCTGCACACCTGGTGAGCAGGACAGATCAAGCTTTGGAAAAATATTGCAAGAAAGCTCAGCCTTAGGGAGCTAATAACTGACAGAAGTCACTGTCTGAGTGACAATTCCAGCCTGATCCCAATAAATTTCCAGGGGCAAGATTCTATTTGCATATGTGTCTCAAAGCCATCATCATTCAGAGAGCAACATCAGCACAAAGCCTCAGCAGTCCAAGCTGGCATGGGAACCAGCGCTATGTTGTGGAGCTGATATGGCTATGAGGTTTTCAGCCATGCTAGACCAAGCAGTGCTCCTGGCCTTGTGTCAGAGAGCAAGCATGGTGGGTATTGCTTGCATCTCTCTTGCAATGGTTATTTCAATTCATTGCAAGTAAAATAGATTTTGCTGCATGAAAATGAATTCCACATACCAAATTTCTTTCAGCCAGACTTTCAGGTCAAGCCCATGTCTGCCACAGTTCACATGTGCTTTCAAATACATGTTTATAAAAACAAGTATATATCACACAGTCTGAGTCCTTTAGAAAGCAATCAGCGCTTGGCTACTTTTACTCAAGTACAGCCAGGACTTTTGATTATTATCACTTTTTCTAAATGCCATTCTGTCCACTATGGCACATCATTTTCTTTAAGCTTTCATTTTATGACAAGCACTCATGCACAACCAACATGAGGTAACTACACCTTCCCGGGTCAAGTCGGCAACTCAGCATCAGCTTGGATCAAGCTGTGTTGATGTTGATTGTCTTTTTTTTGTGATGCCTACATAGTATTTTCATACCACTTCCAATCATCACTGGAATGATAAGGACAGTGCAGCAGGTGAGGCATTTACGTAATGAGAGCACCAGACACTGGAGAAATTTTAGCTGAATGATTTTCGCTCCTACAGAGAATATTGCCTCTATGCAGGTTGGAGTAAGGAATCTGCCATGAGAATAAATGAAGGAAAGTACCGAGATCAGTCAGAAGGAGAGCTGGTCCTTGTGCAGTAATTGCTACCTTAGAAAGAAAGAAACAGAAAATGCTCAATGATGTAAGTGCTTTAAAGTACAATTCATTGATCACCCAAATTCCAGCACTATGAGGAGTAATTTTCAGTTTGTAATCAGACAGGCCTTTTCTTTCCTTTTCTGTTTTAGACAACACCACAGATTTAAGTCATTGGAAGGGATGTAAAGGGAAAATAGACAAGCAGCCTTTGATGCCATTTGGAATGGACATAAACTTGTCTTCTGGCATCAATGCAGTAGAGATTTTCCTGTCCCCATATGGTTATTCTCCTGGCTGGAGCCTGTAGAGCAGATGCACGACACATGGAAAGGAAAGAAAATTATACTTAAATAGTAAAATTAAAGCTGGAAAGTAAAGGAGAGAATTTCAGGAATCACTAAAGCGAGTACCTCCCAGAATACACTCTTTGGGTTATTTCTGCTTCCAGAAAGAGAAAGAAAAAAAATAACCCCACCAAGCCTCCTGTAGTTTATGAAAACGGTTTGCTTTATGAAGAGAGCTCTGCTGCCAAAGTCCTGCTGCTCTGCAGAAATGTATCCATGGAGAGAAGGCTGAGTGCCGCTTATGCTTTTGTTTTTCCCTGAGTCAAAATGGATGGAACACAGATTCTGTTTTCCATTCAAAATACATTAAATCTTCGTTTAGGGATACTATTGAACGGTCATAAGAAGGACAGCTTCTCAGGGAATATCACTTCTCCACTGCCCTCTGACAACAAGCCTGGATTTGACAAGTGCACTTGATAGCAAAAATAGAGTTTCCAGCTAATAATAAGCTCCAGTAAATACAGCAACTGTGACCTTCCAAAGCTACGTCAGCTGCATATCTCTTCAGCTGTGCTCAGACCAGGCAATATTACGACTGTCTGTGCAGTGAACCATGCCTCTTTCAAAAGCATCTGTGGATTTTAAGTGATCCCTAAGCATTTTAGAAATGCAAAGCTAATTAAAATTATGAAAGGATTTTTCTTCACCCTTAATGGTAGATGCTTGACTACTCTTGTTAGCTGCTGAATTCCATCTCAGCCAGAGATATTAGTGGGAAGTCTGTGATGCTGTTCAAACTAGCATCCAGTTTGGTTAATCAAATTAACTTTTCTTGGTTACCCTGCTATAAGAACACCTGATGGGACACTGGAGGGCAAATGCCTGATGGTAGTTTCAAGTACTAGAAGGTGCTAAAAAATGGATAAACCATGGGCTGCTGCAGTCTGCAAAAACATCCAAATTGCAATAGCCTGAAAGGGAAAGCTTACAGCACTACCAATTAATTTTCATTAGGCTTTGCTCTAATGCAAAAGTGGTCCCAGCAAACTAAGAGCTGTTACTTCTCTCTAAAGTCTCTACAGACAAATAGAAACTTTAAGGGGGGGAAGAAGGGAGGGAAGGATGCCAAATTTAAAGATAAATTATCAAGGGTTTAGTAAAATATGGGTTAACACAATTTCCGGCTTCTCAATTCTAGAGACCTGGATTCAAAGTAGGTTGCAAATAAAGCAACTCTGGTAATTTCAGTCTGGTCCCTAATGGACATCTGTGTTTCATAAAATCATATCACTTAATTAGGCAGTGGTGAGGAGACATTCAGATCTGGAACAGAAAGGAGGAACTTCGAGGTCATGACAGAGGTACTTCTGCAGTAATATACACACTGGGGAGGACAATTGCACAAATTGCATCAATTCTCTGTGAGACAGCACCCCCCACCTTCCGGTATGAATTGCCAAGAGGTAACCCACCAGGGTTATGATATGATGCTATTTTGTAGAACTGGGCGAGCAATGCACAGCAAGTTATTTATTCACTGAATTTAGCTCCCTTTTTGCCCCCCTTCTGCCCTCTCCTCGTTTACTGTTGCAGAACACCCAGTAAACTGTTCTTTACAATTCTAACCTTACCATTCTTCAACAATAATAGACAAAAAGTAGTATAAAATGCTTTACTTTCTGGGTTGTTTATTAATATTCAAAATGCATCTGACTGGTTAGATATGTTCTGACAAATCTGTTAGCCTCCTTGGGTAGAAAGGTGCAGAAGTACTTCTGCTGTGAATTTGCAACCTTAAAATTTGCTTGGTAAACGCATACATATTTTGCTGGCATTTCTACAGTATCTGAGGTCCTCACAGACTCCGCACAAAAAAAAAAATGTTGTGGAGGTTTTTTTGCTTCTTTGTTTGTTTACACGAAGGTGAAAAGAAAGGTCAAAGCCCGTGAACCACGTCAAACAAAAATGTCCAAGGAAGGAATAAGGTTTAAATTCACATCTCCTATAGCCCAAGATTATACCTTAGTCATAAAATCATCCTTCGCAGACAATTGTGATGATTTGCTTTCTGAGAATCTTGTGCTAGTAAAATCTGCAGCTCAGAATTTTTATACATACAAATAATACTGTAAATACCAATAACAGAAATAATACAGCTGAGGAGAAAATATCAACACTCACATTTCAGTCGATTTGCATTATGCATACAGGACAGCAATAAGGCAATATACTTGTTGAAATACCCGCATTAAACTCTTTTATGAATAGCTCGTAAAGCCTTGCTGTTTTGAGCTCAATTTGCTTTACAATTGAAGGGTATTCTAGAGATAAGAAGTATCTCCAAAGAGTGGCTGAAAATGTTAAATCTGATTTAAACACAAGCCTTGCCAAGTCAAGACATTGTTTAGATTCCATCTAATATTTTTCCTCTTCTAGGGCTAATTCTGAAGTTGTGAGTGGACATGAAGCAGGACAGGCCTACAGTTTAGGCAAAATCTCAACAAGATAAGTTTAGTGAAAGGTTAGCCTCACATCTTCCCTGCTTCAAAACTTGGGTTCAAACTCCTGAAATGCCTTTTCTTGGGGTATCTCATTTAGAAAATTATTCTTATTTGGACTTTACTATGATTAAAACCATAAATGTATGTGAGATGGAATTACATTCTCTTCTGTTTTGCAGTTCAGTCTTTCTATAAGCAGACTCACCTCCAATAGCTTGTACTAACATATGCACTCTGTCCCATTCCTTACCACAGTCCAGTCTTGACTTTTACCCTTGACTTTTACCTTCTATGTTACACCCTTTCTGCTTTCTTCCTAAAACTCCATCTACAGGCAAGAGTGCAAAGATGAGAGGAGGGTGTTGGTAAAATTCAGAAGATGATAATGGCATATTCGAAACTGCAGATTAGATTTCCTTATCAAATGAAAATATTGCACACATCACCGGCTAGCTTCACTAGTAAAAAAGAAACAATCTCCCCTTCCTCTTCCATCTTGTTCTGCGTGCACGAATTGCATAGCAGTTTTCTTTAAAACTAACTGAAAGGACTTAAGGCCATCCTCTAAGTTTTCACAATGGAAAATATTCCCAGTGAAGTGTTTGAATGGAGTTTTAAAGGTGTAACTATTCAGACTTCTGGACTATATTTGAATGACAGTACTTGAAATGTTGTACAGTAAGCTTTAAAGGAACCATTTTCTATGCCACTTAAAAGACTATCTCTGTATAATCTTGGGCTATAGGAGATGTGAATTTAAATCTTATTCCTTCCTTGGACGTTTTTGTTTGACGTGGTTCACGGGCTTTGACCTTTCTTTTCACCTTCGTGTAAACAAACAAAGAAGCAAAAAAACCTCCACAACATTTTTTTTTGTGGGGAGTCTGTGAGCACCAGAAACAGCCTTTAAATAGTTGTACAAAGAAAAGTTCACTCCATTAACACTTATAATAAAATTCTCATTAATTACTGTTCTGCTTGGAAAGCATGAAACTATTATTCAACAGCTAGGAAATACACAGACTTCATGACAGCTCAAGCTCCAACCACCTTGGAAAACATGGACTGGAACCTGGGATCTGGCTGAGGAGATGACATAATTCAGGAAGAAACGTTGCACTGATGGCCACTAATGATCTCGAACAGGTTATTACATTAATCAAGAGTTGCCCCATGTGGAGGCTGAAATGCAGAGTCCAGTTAAAGTTATGGAGAGCTCTTTTACTGGTAGAAAGTACAAGTTGGTTACCCAAGAAAATCTGTCCATCTTTACCTCTATAGCGTACTAGAAGACCTGTGATAATTCAAGGAGTTTCCTATAAGAATATGTGACTTTTGGGGGCTTGCAAGGAAATACAAAAACCATGCTCCAGCAGCATCCTAAGAGGACAAAGGTATGATAAGCAGCTGACGAGAGACCATGCTTGCTTTTCTATTTATGCTCTTCCCCTACTGTTTTTAGCTTACCTCTTGTAGTTTCAGGGAAACATCTTAGATAAATATCCAGCACAGATTACCCACTAACCATCATGTCAGAACAGTATTTCGTACCTTACAGAGAGAAGATTCTGCCTACAATTTCTTATGATTACTCTTTTACATAATCTTGCATGAGAACTCTGGCCAGCATAGGTGAAATAAAATAGCTATACCCTGATGCTATGCTCTGCTACAATAACAGTTCCTCAGGGAGGAACAATTTCAGAGTAAACACTTGGGAAAAGTTACTCGGCTTTATTATGCCTCTTCAGTTCCACAAAAAGGACTTTCTAATTTTGAAACTCTCCTCCAGCCTGTGCCCACTGGAGCTCTATGGGATCATAGGTTTTCCATGGTCCGAGTCACTGGGAGGGGAGAGAGAGCAGAGTGACAAGTTATGTCTGCCATGTAAGCGAGTCAGAAAAAACGTTTGGTGGGAGAAGGGGGATGGAAGAAATTATATATTTTAATAGAAGTTAAATTTTTTGATCTATTAAGTAAAACAATATAGTAAAAAGCTCAAAACTTTATATTGGTGCATTCACATTTATTTAAATAAGGTGAGACTTTTCTACACATTTTTGCTTTTAAAACAGTTGCAAAAGAAGCTACATGAAGTCCTAGCTCCTATAAACAAGGTTTCTTTTTGGATTTGAGAATGCTGTGAGACCTACAGCAGAAATCCAAATTGACTTATAGTCACAGAGCAGCAAGATCTCCAGAAGTATTTTGCATATAATATTTGGTGAAAATGAGAAAGGTGGGTAAATAATTGCATACAATCACACGATTTATCAACAACTGTTTTCTGAAAGAAAGCTGGGCCAGCTAAGGAATAAATCTACCTCCATAAATGATCATCACACTTAAGTACTGTAGCATGCTAATATTTTCTTCCATTTCCACCCCTAAAATGATCAGATTGCATGCCTCCTTGAATAGGAAAACTTTTGAAAAAGAAAAATTCAGTTTAGTTCATGTTTTTCATAGAGTACTCCACTGCCAGTGCATCAATGCTGCCTGCAAACCCCGGTGGATGAATCGTTCTGAAACCCAGGTAAATGGGGAATATTTTGTCCATCTAAAATCCTTGAAGAGACACCTGCAAAAACCACTGACAATCCTCCAAGTTTGTTTGGGTTTTGGATTTTTTGTTGTTGGGTTTTTTTCCTGGCAGCTGTAATGGAGCTATTAAAAGCCATGAATAACACAGAAAGATTGATCCTTTAAAGACTTCTTCCCCTCTACCTGCCTCAGAAACTTACAGAGAATCTCCAAAGCCTAGTGCAATTCTCTCCTTCCATCCCTTGCCTGGATATCCAGGGGAACAAAGAAAGTGCTTTGTGGGTAAGTTAAAATAAATAAAGCCCAAACAGCCACCTAAAGATTAGCTTTTCTCCCCTTTTCACTTTTATTAATATCTCCTCCATAAAAGCCAGTAGAGCACAGGAGCTGCTGAGTGAGAAAGCCTGTAAGATCATGATTCTCCCTCAAACCCTGTAGTTGTCATGCAGGAACCCTTACTCATGCTCCTTAAATAATCTGAACCCAGCTGCAAGCAAAGCCAGAGACAGCGTGATGGGACATGCTGACAAAGACTCTGCTTTATTTACCTTCTCAATAGCTTTGACAGTGAGAGCTATTTTCTTCCTAGTGCTGAAATCACACCAACTAGGTCAAAATTATTCCAGAAATGTGGATTCTTTCTCAAACAATACTTAAAGAAGAAAGAAAAATCTATTTCTAAATAGCTGAACTAAAACCTGGCAGCAGCTGTAAAAGCAGTGATGAACTTTCCTTCTCAAGGGAAGGAAGTAAAACGTTGCCAACACTCATTTCTCACCTTTCAGTCCAGGGGATCCCACAGAGGTCTGCGTAATTACCTTCCTGTTAATATCATGTAATGGAGAAGATAGAAGCATCGGGGCAGGGGGGAAGGAAAGGGGAAGGACAAATTTTTGTGCAGTCTTTAAAGTAAATACTTAAGAAATCATTAAGTTTTTTTATCCATTATCTTTACAATACAAAGTGAAGGACTATTACACCCCATCTATACAATGCAACCCTGGCGCAAGCAGAGATTTGACAAGCAGCAACCTTGAAAGATAGGTCCTAAATAAAACAAAAATAGAAGCTATAAGGAGAATAAAAATCTCTGATCCTCAAGGGATTCAGCTTCAACCAAAACTCAGTTGTAGTGTAGGAACAGCTTTAAATTTCTTTGCACTCATTTGCATCTCAGCACTAAGATTCTATCCAAGGATAATTAGCATAAGATACTTCAGAAAATGAAAACGGTTTTTAATAGATGGATTCTCCTCCTCCTTCTCTCACTGGATGATTAAAATGAATGTTCTACTCGGCCTCATTCCCTGGTTTCAGGATTCTTTCCGTTCATAAGGATTATGCTTTTAAACAAAAATGGTTAAAATATTTTTCTTAATTTGTGTCTCTGGAGAGAATTTTTTGTCCCTTCTAAAAGAAAACTGTGCACAAGTCTGAAATCTGTGCACGAAACTGTTAGCGAACATAATTGAGAATTGTCCTATCTAATTATAGTTTATTTATATGCTAAACTAAGAATGTGCCACAAAAAGGAAGTTCTACAAAAAGTATGCGGAGAGGAGCAATTCTTGCCTACTTCAAAGCCTATTTATCCAGCATTTGCCATATCCACAAAGCCAAGCTTGTCAACAACAATCTTAATCGCCCCATCCCATTTTTCCAATATATATATAAGAAAATCTTTAGTTCTTGTTCTCAACATCCTCCCATGGTATCTTTACCACCTTCCATACTAGGAACAATGTGTTCTGACACAAGGGGTGAACAGAGATTTTGCAGCGTGTGAAGGACCCCACCTGTCCGGTGCAGAATTTGAAAGCTGCAAGGCAGATGAGGCAGCAGGTTGGGGAAGACAGCAAATGGCCTCACCGCTGAGTAAGATGAGTGCTCCAAGGCAGAATTCTGCTCTTGCCTCTGCCACAGCCATCCTAAACCGTGTCATTCTCCCAAAAGATATGTTTCTTACCTTGCCCCTCTAGGGTCTTATTTGGAGACACTCTGTGAATAAAGTCAGTGGAGCTGCACGTACACAGGATATACATGCAGGTGTATACGGAGAAGTCAGACCCTATGAATTTCCATCTGGGTTCCCACTATTGGTCAACACTGATCTTATTCTCTCTGTTTTTCAGGCACACAGCTTCAAATGTGGGGTGATGTTTGCTCATCCTCTGTTTATCAGAATACATCGAAACGTCTGAACAAACTGAGTGCAGAGAAAACTAAGCTTTGGACAACTGAATTCTGTTTGTCATTGAATTCAGCTAAGTCATTGGGCAAGTTCTGTCAGTGCTGTGCACCCAATGAGTTATGGGTCCTTGGGAAATGAAAGCACAAGGCCCAGTGATTGAAGACTTTATTTTAACACAAGCACAACACGGAGATGAATAAAGATGGATGAGGTGATTTTAATTCCTAAATTTCCTACCTCTTAAATGGTTGCCTTACAAACTTAATAATTAATATAACTTTGAACATTTTAACATGCTTTTTTTGGTGTATTACATATTTTATTCAGTGATATGGCAGCATGACTAATCGATTAACAACTTTTAATATACTTGTAATTATTTTTTTTTAAACTGTGCTGAAAATATAATAAAACATTATAAAAGAGAGTAATCTAAGTCATAAGTGATATAAACTAAGGAAGCAGAGAAACAAAAATTATTCAAACTTTATGGCAAATGCAGATGTATTTTGCAAAGAAATACATTCAAATCTGACAACTGTTAGATACGTTACTAGATGGATGTCTGGTCTTAAACCCAAATGTTGGTCCTTGAAAGCCTTATTATTTGTGTTTGACTTAGCATAGACCAGGTGGGAAGTTTTTCCTCCACTTTATACATTCAACAACACAGTTTATGCTATGCTCAGAACAGCTCTGAGACACAAAGGGGTTACTGCCTCTAGCATACCCTTTGCTTGTCACAGCTGCATCGAGAGAAGTTGATCTTCAAATTGATTGTCTGATTGTTCTCTAATCTATTCCTGCAAAATGATCCAGATTTACAATGAATAAGTAAAAAACACAGACTTGGTCGGAGGCAGAGGAGATGCAACTGTACAGCCTGCGGTTAGAACCATCTTGTCTGGATCCCCACTAGGCTGAATTGGAACGAAAACCAAATGCAACAAACTGTCAGACTCAGTTGGAAGATAGCAGGTGACAGCACTACCTCCAGCGAGGAGTTGCTAAAGTTTATTCTCACTGCCATTCTAACACACACACACACAGAGCAACTGATGGATACGCAGCACTTAGATTTTCACACAGTGCAAGGCAAGTTCAAACACAAGGACCAGGATGGCTCTTGGTGAAGATGTGAGCTTAGACGCAATTATTAGCCTCCCAAATCATGTCCTTAATGTTGGAGAAATTCCAACCCTATATCTGGACTGAATTTGCCTGAGAAGGAGGATGGGAACAAAATGGGATTTGATGCACAACAAAGTGATACATAATGCAGAGACATCAGTAGAAGCTTGGCTAGAGTCAGGGAAGCATTTGCCAAAACTGCAGCATGACGACCGGACCTCCTCTACATTACTTCCATGCAACAGTGTCATGTTGCTGAAACAGCTCACCAGTTCGCTGTAACAGTCAGCAAGAGTCAATCTGAATCCATACTATATTTGTTTTGGTATTCTTAAGGAAACAGCCTTTCCTCTGCTATTCAAAAAATGGTATTCAAAAAGCTGAAATAAAGCCAGAGTTGCCTTCTGAGAGAAAAACAAACAAATAAACAAACCCAACCACACCACCAAAAAACTGTGTGCATTGAAACCCTCAAGAATACAAAATGGATGTGGTTTCAAGCTGCGTCTAAAAACACTAAGTTAAGACCAGTTACAAATAATATCCACAAATTTGTGAAGCTTCTGCTCAATTTCAGGTGGACATCAGAACATTTCTGGTTTCACAATGAAATCCTTGTACTACTCCACAATTTTAAAATTAAGTCGGAGGACTGGCTTGGCAGTCTGATACTATTGAATTTCAGGGTATTACCTTAACCACACACTTTGAAATTGAGAAATTTCACTTTTAGCAGTCTTTTTTTTTTTTTTTTTTTAAGTCTGGGCTAATAAAAAGAAATTATAGATCAGATGGCATGCATATCTTCCTGGTTTTAAGGGGTCACAGCAGAATCAAAGCCTGTGCAACCAAACAGAAAGTACACATTTTCTAAGCTTAAACAGTAGACAGCATGACTGGAGCCCTCGTCTGTTTTTTAGAGCATAGTCATGAATGCAGACTAAAATCCTAAGCTCCCATAGCAAACTCTGTGTAAAAACCAAAGAAAACAATATGATCAGGGCACGTTGTCTGTCTTCTAAGCAGACAGTCCCCATCTGTTTCCTGCCGGACAGGACCCCAACCTCTAAGTAATGTCAGAGCTTAGCTCCACTCAGTTGTGTCTGATTAACTTAATGCAGGAAGTCATTTCCAGATGGGACCCCAATTTAAATCCAAAAGCTATGCCACTGTTTGGCTCATCAGGGCTTCCACATCACATACAGCACACCCTAAGGGATGGCAGCTTCTGCCAGGCAATACTTTCCTAGTACCCTATTGAGGTAGACAGTGCTGTTATGCAGATTTTACACAGTAGAACCACAAGGGTGTCCTAAAAAAAAAAAAAAAAGAGAGAGAGAAAAGAAACAAAGAAACAAGCTCCTGAACTTTGTGTCCCACCCATCTCAACTTGATGAAAAGTTCACACGAGAGGATTCTCTTAGAAGGATTTTTGTTCATTTTGCTTCCTCTATCTCTATGTATTAGAGAGATTTTAAACAGTTAACTGATCTCCAGAGCAGATTTTTTTTTTAAACAAAAAAAAAATATTTGATGCACAAGAAACCCAGGTTCTGTGAAGTCCACATGTTAGATAGTTTGTTCCTAGTAATTTACAACATTGTGAGTTTCAGATTATTTCTTTGCAATGAAGCTGTTCCCATCTGGCTCACATGCAGACCTCCAGCCTACTAAGTGAACCGCAGCACTCTTCCATCATTCCTGAGCTCCTTCCCAAAAGCGTCTAAAGGAAAAATGGGAAGCCTTGTAATGGTTTATGCAGCAGAGTAAGGTTCCATTGGACATTACTAAAATACTTTCAGAACAATATTAACATTTTTGTTCCTATAAAAGAACTGAAAATATTGAAATCAATAGGCATGAATATTCATGAAGGAAAAAACAATAGAGGCAGTCCAGCTGCTGGAATTATCATTGGGATGGGGCAATGGGAAAACAAGATCTATATATTAAATTATGTTGCTCAGCATTAGGGACCCAATAAAACATAAGCTCACCAAACATAAGCCAGACTGTGGCCTGGGTGTTCAAAAGAGGACAGTGATGTATATTGTATTGGGTGATGGAAGAGCAACCATGCATCCAAACAGCTTCCACCTTCCCACATCCCCACCCACTCTCCTAACTCTCTGCACTCCTCGATCACCCCCAAACTGTGATACTCAAACTCACACCATGCCATAGAAAATGTAGGCTTCTGAAGTAAAAGGCAAATGGATCAGCTGAACTTGGTCTCCTCCAGGGAATTTTTAAGAAGAATTACCCATAATTATTACTATAAAGTCACTCAGAGTTCACTAACTTTCACTAAATTCAGCTGAGCCACCATTAGAGATATCAGATGTTTAATACAGACCAGTCCATGTTGATTATATTGCAACCAAGGAACATTCAACAAGGGAATACTGAAAATGGTGTTGGAAAACAGACACTCTCAGTGGCTAGTATCACTAACCATGGCCTGTCAGAAATATCAGAGGAGTTATCCCTTCTCTACCACAGATAATTCCTTTAAGAGCATTGTCATATAGAACCAAACCAGTAATGGATCGTACAGAAAGTAAGAAATACTGCTTTACTAATCCTACTGGTTGAAGAAATTTATGTGACAATGAACACTACAGTAAAAGCCTGTTTCCTAGATGACATTTTGACAAAGAATAGTCAGGCTGTGCAACAAGAAATAATAGTTTTAAACCTTTACATGAGCACTTCAGACCTGTACTCCTGCCATATGATTTTGAAAATGCCTAGGCCCTCACTGTAGGGCCCCAATTTTTTAAAAGTTAAGATTATGTAGAGGATTCATAAGAATTATAAGCATGCAACGGGCACGAGTAGTATGATTACAACAGTTAAAGTCCATTTGTTAAATATGCGAACAAACATCCTTGTGCTTTCCCCTATGTTTTACGATACATTTGCCTTCCGAAAACATCTGAACAGTACTTCATTATAGTCCTTCAAATCCCTCCTTTAATTTTATTTTGTCACAACAGTTACTAACAAGTTGAAGAGATTAGGCTTTCAATATTCTGACCCAGAGATCCTTTTGTATTAACCAATATCATCTTGTTTTCATGCATCCTTCATCTGCGTGCCTGTTTTATACGTGGACTGTAAGCAGATGCGTCATGCTCCACAACTAGGAATGGCTAGCTGTTACAACACAAGCAGAAATAGCATTATTACTATTATTAATATCATAATAACCATGCCATATTAGATTAGTTTCCCTACTGAGGCAACCTTAGAAAAAGAATTCGTCTCTGTACTTCAGAAACTACACGACATTTCACAAGCATACCCTCACAAGAGAAATATGAATCATTCAGAGACGCACATGTGTATATGAATGCCACATTCTTACTTTTGGATTCCTGATTCATCTGACAGATGTGAGAAAATTCATGAAGTTAGACAAGTCCCAAGTGATTGCACGTGTGAGGATGCTGAAAAGCACAAGTTATTCCACCTAGTTTGGCACTAAAAGTACTGAATTTTTTTCCTTCTGGTCAACTGTTTGTTGTGGTATAGCTACAGTTGTGCATTATTATCAATTGCACCTGTCTTTTCACATCCATTAAAAAGATTTTACAGACCTTATAATAATCAAGAGTGGTGGCAGCTTACACTGTCATATTTAAGCCAACCTCTCATGTTTTGAAACCCTTTAAAAACAAATTAAAACCTCCCAGCAGGCATGGGATGATAACACGGATGACATAAGGATGTGGAGAACCTTTTTTAAAACAGAAACACTGAAATGTGAGACAGATGCCAAAGTCATATGTTAAGTGCACGCAAATTTGGCTAACAACAGTATACAAAACCATATGATGCTGTAATTTATTACTGAAGCTGTAAGCTGCTTGGGGCAGGGAATGCCATTTCATTTTGCATTTATACCACAGCTAAGGAGGCAGATCTACCAAGGGGATGCCTAGGGAAGCTGTAAGCCACGTCTTCCTCCCAGCCCATTAGCCAGTAGCACTCACTTCCCTGCAAAATCCCACGGACCACTGACAGCCTGCTGAGGCTAGGCAACTTGACACTGTATTGCTTAAGAGCCACACAAATAGCATTGTCAACATTTCAGAAAAGGATGCTGTGATCCTCCAACAATGGACACCAATTACAAAATAATTCTTTTCTATAAAAGAATGTAAAATGCAGTAATTTTTCATGCTGTGCGAGTCTAACAGATGGGTGATACAAAGCATGAGAGAGAGATCAGTTCTATTTCAGCATCCACCATTTAAAGCAGGAGCTTGCCACTTAGTAAAAGCAACTGCAAGGAAAATGTCTCTCACTGGAGGTCACTATGCTCTCTGAAAGGTACGGTGGTTGATTCAACATGATGTACATCCATCCAATACCCAGATAGCATGTCACATTATTTTAAGGAATATGATCAGACTTTCTCAGCTGGTTGAATTTGCTGCTTCAGCAGTCTTACAACTAAAAACAGAGATGAAATATTTTTAGTGCCTGCTTTTAAATTATAAAGCTACAAGGAGGCTGAATCTTGATTAAGAGACATGCAGGCAGTCATACCTTTGTCCTGGTTTCAGCTGGGATAGAGTTGATTTTCTTCCTAGTAGCTGGTATAGTGGCTGTTTTGGATTTAGTATGAGAATAATGTTGGTAACACATTGATGTTTTAGTTGTTGCTAAGTAGTGCTTACACTAAATAAAGAACTTTTCAGCTTCCTATGCTCTGCCAGGTGCACAAGAATCTGGGAGGGAGCACAGCCAAGACAGATGATCCAAATTGGCCAAAGGGATATTCCATACCATATGATGTTATGCTTAGTATATAAACTGGGAGGAGTTGGCTGGGGAGCAGTGATTGCTGCTCGGGGACTGGCTGGGCATCAGTCAGCAGGTGGTGAGCAGTTGCATCACTTGTTTTTCCTGGGTTTTGTTCCTCTCTCTCTCGTTGTTTTCCTTTTCATTACAATTTATTATTATTATTATTTTCTTTTATTTCAATTATTAAACTGTTCTTATCTCAACCCACGAGTTTTCTTACTTTTGCTCTTCATATTCTCTCCCCCATCCCACCAGAGGCGGGGAGGGCGAGTGAGCGGCTGTGTGGTGCTTGGTTGCCGACTGGGGTTAAACCACGACAACCTTGAATGACTAGACTGATGTGCAATTTCCTATCATCCTGCTCAGTGAACCAGCAAGGTGAATGTAATCAAAAAAAGGTGTCTTGCATGGAGAGTTTACAGCATGATAATCGTAGGAAATGAATACAAATTAAAGCTTTTAAAAGACAGGTCCACTGCAGGTCATTGTAGCCAACATGCTGCTAGAGATTTTCTACAAACAGGAATACCCACCACAAGATGAAAAAGTGGGGTCTAAATCTTCCAGATTTAAAAAAAGGAAAATCAAGAACAAACAAACAAACAAAAAAACACCACAACAAAGCACAACCACACGCACACAGTGCGTCAAAATCACCACAGAGGTTAACTGGATGATTTTACAGTTTGGCCCCAATTCTGATCTCATTATACATTTTAACCCAGCTTGACTGATTTCACTTTGCTTTTCCAAGTTTACAGCACTATTTTCAGGAGGAGAAAGATGTCATTTAAAAACTGGTGGCTCAGATACTCTGGGAATGTTCACTTGGCATGGCTCAGCCAAAACAGAGGTAGTTCATCAGCAGGTAGTTTCAAAAAAAATTTAGGTTTTATTTTTACAAAACTTATATGGTTTTGGATTCAAAGATATTTTAGCAAAGTCACCTTTCATCCTACTGTAGCAGCCTTCATTAATCACTACTATAGAATCATAAAGATAAAATCATTATATTACTTACTGAGTGAAAGCTTCAAGGAAAAAAAAAATAATTCTCCCCTTCCATCTGGCAAATTCTGAGGCAAATATTTATTTATAGTTTTACTTAAAAAAAAAAAAAGATTGCTCTAGATTCAGAATAAAGCCAAATTACTTCGTGTAAAGTCTAACTATGCATTGTATATAGCTGAGCTTAGACTAAGAAATAAGATTTTCCAGGTTTCTATTTTAGATTTTTGTGCTGCATCTTCCCTATGTCTCTATTTTAAGAGACCCAGTAGAAATTAAGTCTCAGCAAAACAAAGTGTGCAATTAGGGAAGCAACAAATGAGCACTCTGGGAAGACATAAGCAGGTGAGAATCAGTTTGAGAGATTGATATGATGAACAGATCAGGTAGTGAGAATTTTGGACCAGGCAACAAACACAGGGCTTGTGACAAGAAAAGCATGTGCAATAACACATTAGTGACCCCTCGATGAATTTGTTCAATTGTAAACTAGCTGAACAAATGGACTTTCATCTCATTTGCCTTTTTTTTTTTTAATAGGAATAGCTGAATAAGTAACGTCACTGAATTACTCTCAAATCTCACACAAGGTTTTCAGAACAAGCTTCCAGATTGCTAAACCTAAGGTCCCATTGGGCAAGACACGGAGTTTGTTTTATTGCAAAATTTAACCTGATGCCCCTTTGTTTGGAGCCCTATTAAAACCAGCTCTGGATCTAGCACCTGACAGATACCAGAGAATTACAGGTAAATTACTACAGGCTGCTTTTGATGTTTCTGCAACCAGACCAAGCTCTACGGCCACATCACCTTTTTTCAAGAAAGGCAATCCCTCTACAGCTAGAGGACCTGCTCCTCTCTGCCTTCCCAAGATACAAACCGCTCCTTCTCCAGAAGAATAAACCTCTCCATGCCACTGCTGCCAGTGCTGGGTCAAGTTAGGTTTGTAGTGGAAGCAGGCTGCAACTTCTCAGAAGTTGGCCCTCAATACAAGAGCTGCTGCTGCCTCTGAAGTCAGCTGAACAGGAGAACACCAAGCAAGTCGGCAACTTATGAGAAACATTTTTTAGTGAAAGGTTGCCAATTTCTCAGCTACTCCCCCAGGAAAATACAATTAACTTATCTGTAATGAGAGCACTTATACACATTCGATTTATTTACAGCTTGTGTGCAAGCTCCTACCATCCCTGTTCCCGCCCCACACTGTTGACTTGCATGGAACAAAAGACTTACCCTGGAAGACTTTTCCTAATTAGCGTTCCATGACAAATGCAAAAATTAAGGGAGATAATTGTGTTAGCTATACTTCTGGCGAAAAGCTTTTATGAGCTAGGTCTGACAAAGTGAGTGCAAATCCCAAATGTTCAACTGCTCTAAGAACTTAAGAAAAACAGGAGAGAGGAAAGGAAAAAAAAAAAAGGAAAAAAAAAAGAGAAGATACTGGGAAGGTGTTGCAACTCTGGTTTCAGAGAAGGGAGAGTGGGAAGACTTTTTGTCCTCATCACTGGGCCTCACTCTTCTCTGCTTTGCACCATTCATAATCTCTTTGGTGTAAAAGGAGAAGAGCAGAGCTGCCCTGCATTAATATGGCTAGAAAGTTCAGCCCGCCCCACATGGTGTGTTCTTCTACAATGATGGGAAAATCCCTTCCCCTTCCTCCCAACAACCAGCGTTTCTGTATTAAAACATGAAGCACGCTGCATACCTGTTGTATCAAGTTCTTGTAGCTTACATCACTTTCCATCAATTGAACCATGATCATAGAATCATTAATCATTATGGTTGGAAAAGACCTCTAAGATCATCGAGTCCAGCCATCAACCCAACCCTACCATGCCCACTACACCATGTCCCTAAGCGCCTCATCTACACATCTTTTAAATACTTCCAGGGATGGGGACTCAACCACTTCCCTGGGCAGCCTGTTCCAAGGCCTGACCACTCTTTCAGTCAAGAAATTTCTCCTAATTCCAGTGTAAACCTCCCTTGGAGCAACTTGAGGCCATTTCCTCTCATCCTATCGCTTGTTACTTCGCAGAAGAGATCAACACTCACCTCGCTACAACCTCCTTTCAGGTAGTTGTAGAACGCAATGAAGTCTCCCCTCAGCTTCCTCTTCTCCAGACTGAACAACCCCAGTTCCCTCAGCTGCTCCTCATAAGACTTGTGCTCCAGGCCCTTCACCAGCTTCGTTGCCCTCCTCTGGACACGCTCCAGCACCTCCATGTCCTTCTTGTAGTGAGGGGGCCAAAACTGAACACAGTATTCGAGGTGCGGCCTCACCAGTGCCGAGTACAGGGGCACGGTCACCTCCCTGCTCCTGCTGGCCACACTATTTCTGATACAGGTCAGAAATAATGATAATTATCTGTTGGCGTCTTTGCCCCCCAGCTCATGCAAGGCCAAACCAAAGCAACCAAGCCAAAATTATTTTGTACTTGTCATGTACTAAGACACAAGCACAGCGAGGACTGTGACCCAAAAGTAATATGCAGATCCTCAATTCTTCATAATTTGATTATACTACTTCACCAAGGATACTTGCTTTTCCCACTGTAAGTCACCATCAGCTCCCCTAAAACCAGAGAAGCTACTCATGTCCTAAAGACAGGAAATGGGTTGTATGAACTCAGAGAAGCTCAAGAATAACAACTTTGAAGAACTTTTCAACCCACAAATCTCAGCAAACTTGAGGGTTTGGGGAGAAAGGTTTGCTTCTCAATTCAGTGGCAATTAAAATGCTAGTAGCCAATAACTTAAACTTGACAGATCATCTTAAAGAGCTAAAAATTATTTTCCAATCATAAAGTTCTTGTTTGCTCAAGTAGCCAAGAAGAACAGATGAGGCAGAATGAGAAGAAAGGATTCAGGATTTAATCTACATTAGACCACAACCAGCAAGATGACCAATAGTCAGATCAACTCAGAGTGACTTCAGTAGAAAAGCTTTTCCCTTGGTAGAAACCGAACAGGCTAGGAATTATTGTGGATCTGTGATAAGGCAATACTGCTGATTTTTTGTTTGTTTTAAGATAAATCAGTATTTAATGAATTCAATATAACTTTTTTTGTTGTTTTTTTTTGTGGGTTTGGTTTTTTTTTTTTTAAGTGACCCAAGTGGTAAAGAATGGACTTTCTTTTGGTGTTCTATCAACTAAATTGATGACAGGTCCCATTATAATTTCTTCTCACAGCTTTATTCAGGAAAGGAGCTCTTGCTATTCCTGTCCCCAACACATTTATTTCTCCTTGCTGGTACCAAATATTTTTGGGCCTTTTAGATATCAACAAAAGTAGAATATTCATGTTAAGATGCTACTTGAGATTGAAAATCACAAAGAAGCTTGCAGCTGCTCTCTTTACAAAAGGCAAACCAGCTTACCCTCCTCTGCAGTTCTACTGTAAAACTGCTTGTAAAGCAAGTCACCCTGGTTTAAATCAAAAGAGATGGAGAAGATACATTTTTGTGAAAAGACTGGTTAGCAATCATAGGTAGGACCTGCAACATAAGGTTCATTCAGTGTATTAGAAGTCTCAGAGCTTCCCAAAAGAAATCAGACCTTCTTTGGATTCAGGGTTAGCACACAGTCCCTTATCCACTTTGGCTGTATATGCAATAGCCATCAGCTTAAACAGAAAGCAGATATGAGAACATTTGTAGCCACAAAACCAAGTGTCTGCATTAAAGTATGAAGTAATAAAGACTTTTGAAGCTTTAAGTCCCAGCACCTGGAATTTTGTACATAAACACCTACCAGGTACTGCAGAAGCACGCCTCCCCTCTGCTTCTTGCTCTCTACACCAAAAAGATCTCTACTCAGGCCATACACAAACTTCATATTCAACCTTTTTTTTCAATTCATGTGAGGCCAATAATCAGGAAGGGCAAAATTTCTCCTGTTTGTAAGGGGTCTTTAGTGCTTTACCAATGCCTTCCAACATTCAGGACCACCGCAGGCTCTGCGTTGGCAGCAGATACTGCATTGCAGGCAGGGCTAGAGGATACAGCAATGGAAACTCCCTGAATCCTCACTCATGCACTTATGTATAATAAACAGATGAGCGAGCTACAGGAATCCCACGGGTATTTTTCCAGGAAAACACACTTTTTGAATTATGTTTTTTCCCTAGATTGTAAAGAAAAGCCTTTTCACACGCTTCCACCTGTCACCTGGGCTTTAATAAAACCTGAAAAAGTTTCTCAAGCTAAGGTCTCCTAGTCAGGGTGCAACAGCCTAGCTCTAGATCTTGGGAACTGGACCTCCAGTCCAACATGCTGGGCCCCTGAACTCCTCCCCGTGCAACTGGTGACAGTTCCCAAAGGCTGTAAACGCACAAATCAACTCAAACACATGAGCCTACCAACCCTAGCTACTGTATCTTCAGACAAATCAAAGGTAATTCCTGTTCAATTCTAGACAGCAATTATGTGCAACTTAATCACATTCCATTTCCCATATAATATTCCCCCCCTGCCTGCCCCTCCCCCCCCCCCCAGAAGCTGTGAAGCTTCCCATGGTTTACCTTGTTCATAAGCCTCAGAGCTGATCCACCTATACAGAGCTGTAAATCCTGGACTTTTACTTAGCCTAATACAAAAGTCAGGTATTAAAGCACCCAATCCCATTCCTTCTCTAGTATGAAAGAAGGAAATAACAGAATCCTAATTCAAAAGTTGTTAGGTACTTCTTCCTCTCTCGCTCTAGTTAGCTTACTCCTTTTAAGACTATATACGATACCTTTACAAGAGTCTTACACAAAGCACTAAAACAAGCACATTCCAGATCAGCATTACAGTGAACTTGAATCAACAAAGCACTCTCATTTTCAACAGATCTACCCTAATTTACATCAGCCAGGGATCCAGCACTTTGAAACCATGACTCCACACCAAAGAAAAAGAGACCAACAAGGATGTCCCTCTGGATGATGCTGGCCACTACCTTATAGGAAGAAATCCCACCACTCCTCTTCCCTCAGGATCAAGCCATTTCACAATGCTCCTGCACTCTGCTCTGCACTATGAAAGACTCTTTCTCCAGCAGAGTCAGCTCCCTCATCTACAACTGTAGAGTCACAGCCATACAGTAGTCTTAAAGAAGTCATCATTAAAACAGGAACTGCAAATCTATACAGTTCTACTTCAGTATGTGGATTTATTTACCTGTTTAAAGAAAAAAAAAAGTGCTTAAGAAGTGTAATGAGAAACATCTTTGTCATCATAATCTACTTCTTGCTCCTCAGCTGCCACAAATCAGCATTGCTCCACTAACTTGCATTTGACGTGCTTTGACTTATACCACATGTAGATCTCACTCTTGGTGCTGAATGTAAAGTAAACTCATGGCTAGAGGCCAAATGCTCAGCTGGATGATATCAGCATACTCCCTTCTTTGAAGTGCGTGAAGCACATGGATTTACAGCAGCTGTAGGTCTAGTCTTGAATTGTTTGTTTGAGTTTTTAACTTCGAGTAACCTACCAGGTATAAAAAGTGGTAAAATTGGCAAGGATATAGTTTATAAAGCTACATATTTGACTGCATGTTAGTCTCTGATTATTATGCTCTGAGGTACATATACATAAATATGATATGATCAAATTTCCACTGATAGTCCATCAAAACATTTTTCTGTATAATGGCCAATGAAAGAAATTATACAAAAGCCAGTGTTTGTTTGTGCCTAGAGTTTAGTTTCAGACTTCACTCTTCTGTTTCTGCTGGGATTTTTTTCAAGGCACTTAGCATTTGTGGAATGGACCCAAAAGATGCACATTTTGTGGCTGTAATCCAGTCAATGTTTGTCTAGCTAGAGCCAAGTTTATTGACATACTTTCAGCGTACAAGGTCTGTTTTATTTATTAAAGCCAAAATTGTCAAGCTTGGCAGCCTAAAGTCAAGCACCAAAATCTATATTTAGGCATTTATATAAGTGGCCTACTTTTCACAGGCAGTGAAGACCTGTAAGTTTCAAAAGAAGTCAGCACCCAGCACCTCTGAAAATCAGGTCACTCACTTAGCTGCACAGATATGCAATTACCCATGTTTGAAGGAAACATGCCTTCATTTGTATGGCTTAGGTATATAAAGCGGCTCAGTGTGCCCTATGAAAAACACTTTGAACACACCTTTTGAGAATTGTAATTCCTTCTGCAAGTCCTCTCACAAAAGCAATAACCTTCTAATTAAATGTATCATTGATTCCTCTCATCTAGATTGAATACGAACTGACTAGTGAATTGACTAATAACGTGTTGAAAAGACCCCAGTGTTTTGACTCACTTTCTTCTCATTAAAACATTGTATAAATCTCAGGCATTGTCTCTGTGGTGGTTGTCCAGAGCTGGTTGCGTGGCTGGACAGATCATCTTCATTTGATTTGTACAATAACATGTTCGTTGCAGTGCTGAGATCTGCTTAAGGTATATTGATTACCAAATGACCTTCTATAGTTCCTATTTCCCATGCTACCAAAACATCTAGTCAAAATCTTTAAAGGTGAGCACAAATGCCTGTTAGAAAAGCTTTCATTTATTATCAGTCTAGGACTTAGATAAAGGATGCTATTGCTAGGGTCAGAGCTGCAATATACTTGCTGCTGCTCCACTCATCACTAAGCCCCTGGTCATGAGAGACAAGCTCCTCCTCTCACTGGTCCTAACACATCCCTAATAAATTTAGCTGCAATACAGCTGTTTGCAAGAAACAAAAGTGGCTCAGCAGGACTTGCACTGATGGTATTCAAAAGATGCTCTACAACTGCAGCAAGGATTTCATAAGTTCATTGTGGGGGCTGAACACCTGGGCTGCTGAAGTGAACTAAGCAGGCAATAGCAAGGACTCCATCTAGAATAACACTAGCTTTCCTTTGCACTTTGGACAGATAGCAGTCTTCAGAGCATAAGCAATCTTATCTTGGTTTTGTAGTTCTGGAACCAAAATTAACAAAGATGTGACACCTAAAAAGTGACCTAATTAAGGTTTCTTTGCTCTTCTTCCAATACTGTAAGCAAATATGCTAGCATGTAGCATCCATTCTAATGTGTGAAGTGTGAAGAACTACACAAACGAAGGCATCTACAATTTTCTTGGCATAAATCTACAGGAAGAATTATTCTGAAGATATTTTCTATACTCTAGAGTTCATCTACTGGCTCCTTGGCAATGAACCCTTGAGATATGTACATGTATATATATGATCCTGTGTTATTGTGTTCCCTGAGAATTCTCATCAGGATCCAGATCACATGCTTTATTATACTATTTTATTATACTATACTGATTATACTACATGCTTAATAAAGGCCAAACAACAAGTCTCTGTCTCTGCAAAGATTTGACAGACAGAACTTCCCTGCAATACCTGAACTATGGCACCCTTTCAAATGTAAAATTTAGCTGCATTCCAAATGATATAAACAGCACCATCTTGAATTGTAAAAGGAATTAAAAATCCATTTTTTTTCCGAGGCTGGAAGGTCCTGATTTTCTTTTTCTTACTATAAATTAATTGCATTGTTATGAGTTTAAACAAAGAGGGAAAGCAATAATGTTTGGCTGTTGATTCCCTGAAGTATGAAAGAGAAATTATAGGATTTCGGTCTTACAAAGAAACTCTCTTTCGAATGCTGCCCTTGCAGCATCTCTTTTTCCCTATTAAATATGTGGTAGTTCATCATGTAAAAAATTGTAAATTATGAAGCTCAAAAGACAAAATATTGTAAATAACAGTATCAAGAAACAGCTAAAATGCAGAGCATGCATATTGTTGCATACTTACCACAGCAAAGAAGAATTTATGACTGACTTAATAGTGCATGCAGTATATGCCCCAAAAAAGTTTACCTTACAGAAAAAGAGATCTGTTCTGCTGTAACCCCACTGAGTTCCATCCAATTGCACTGAGCTGAGTATTTGTACATGGATGTAACTAAAAGGATTTGGCTTATGCCATCATTATTGCCCTGACTGTTATTGAAGCCTTCTACTTTTATTGAAAGGGTGTGTTTCAAATTATAATCATTTTATTAAGTTATAATTTAACTGGCAGCCTCAGTTTGTAAGTAGCCCAAGACAGGAAAACTGGAGATGTTAAAAGTCAGGGCTTTTGGCATTGGCAAATGCATTGGCAAATGCATGGTAAAGAAGTACACAAGGAGCTTATTTAAGGACCTGCCAAAGCCATATCGTCTTATAATTCAGTTTTATGAGTGAAGGGTATCAACCCCTACAAATTATTAGAGATTCATTTCCCAAGAGCCAGGCCAAGATTTACACGCACACACAAATAATAACAGAAATTAAAAAGAAAAATGGCTTATAGCTCTTTTTTAGCCTCAGCATTTTCCTGGAAATATGGAAGTGCAACCAGTCTGCCGTTCCCTATCGAACCAAGCAGAGGAAATGGCAGTAGGATCTTAGTCATTCAGATAGGGAGAAAAGGGTACAGTATAGAAAATGCAGGAGATTTTGTTCATTATTTTGTTCATCTGCTGTCAGAGAAAGATTGTAATTTGTAATATTTGCAAGTACTTTGAATAGTTTCATAACTGATTATTCATACTTCTAGCATTTCCCTTGGAAGACTAATCAACTGGTTAATATAGCACTTCTCAACCAGTAAGAAGTGACAGGCTGTAAGTCCAGTCAGTCAATGAGGCAGGAAGTACCACCTTCCACCCAGAGCTAGGATCTATTCATTACAAGGAATAAAAGGTTTCTTAATTAACTGAAATTAATATGGAGTAAAATACTTGAGAGAACCTGGTACAATTCACTCAGCATTGAGAAAAACGACCTTTTTAGTGCACTTGGTGTCTGAGCAAAATCCAGTGAAAGTAGAAGAACCTTTCCACTGATTTAAATGGCATTATCTTCTTTTATCTGCCGCTAGACCTCAAAACTGCATTGACCTAATTGAGCTCAAAATTGGGTTCATAAGTGCAAACTTTCCTCAATCATTTTAATTATTTTTCCTCTACTGTATCCATTGTGTCACATAAAAAATGTATTGAAACTTCTTTGGGGTGAATTGCATCATGGATGCAATGAAGAAAACAGGGCATCTGCTATGTAGAACCATATCACTTTAAAAATAAAGCAACAACACATATTTCTTTGCTTGTTAGACTGTACCACTAGATTCCCACATTTCCAAATTACTTCACAGTTTCACCACAAACTCAGCAATTATTCATATAATAGAATGTTTGAAAAGGTAAATGGTTTTATTCAACCAAATATCCCAATTTTTCAAGTGTCTCATGTATTTCCTGGCAAAATCACGTTGGAATGGAAGAATAAAAGCCATGTTTTATTTGCCTTAGTGACATTAATGTTCTCAGTTGGAAAGTATAGGTACTTTTTAATGATATTATAACAACAAAATTAGACATATATCAGTTTTCCTGTTGTAATTGCTAATAAGGCATATCTGTGCCTATTGTTTGAGACACAACATGCCTTTGGTATTGACAGTACTCAGCTGGCACTTATGGAAAGATGTTAGCATGAAGAAATCTCCTGGATAGGCTGCAAAGCTGATTGCATGGATAATTCCACTAAAAAATAACTGATAATAATAACTGTTGGAGAGGATTTTTTTTGCTATTTGTTGAGCCTTTAACATTTTAGCAGAACGATAGAGCTTTTTAGATACCTTGAAGTACCTACACAGCAGGTTGGGTTAATAGGCAGAAATTTAATAATTCAAATTCATCTTCGTTGAAAAAGAGATGTCCATGCATACAGAACGATATTACAAGAAGGTAGATATATGTATCTTGCATTCATGCATATAATTACAACAGACACCATGTAAGTTCTGCTGTCCATTTGCCTTTCTGATAGCATTTGATGCCCTACTCAAGCTGTGAAGTGTTCTACCAGAAAGGAAAGCCTAAACTTATTCACTTTGTCTTCACTCATTCTACTTCCTTACTGTCTATGGGAAATCCACTGATACAATTCACCACAATTAGGATAGAGCTATCCTCCCAAAGATCACTATATTAGCTAGAAGAAAGCCGAAGACAGTAAAATCCTGCCAAGTTCAAGGAAGTTATTGTCCAGTTGAAACTGCATCCACTGCTAACAGATATCGCATAATCACTACTGGACAACCTTATCAGACCTGATGAAGGGGAATTACTTAATGAAGTCTGACAAGAATAAGCCCCTGGGAAACTCTTCTCATAGCTACAGCTATAAGAAAAAGCTTTGGACAAAGAAACTGCCTCAACAAGTTCTTAAAATGCCATGAAAGGCAAAAACACAGACTACAGAGATGGGTCTTGAAAAGTTGGTGGATTATGTTAACAAAATATTGTTAGTTTGAGAGGACGAGGAAGTAAGAGTGGTTATCTCTAATGAATGCATTGTCAATGGATGCAAAAAACTGAAGAGAATGTCTTGTTAAAATTACAGGAGGCGGAGACCATCACTTCATCTCCCTCTTAGAAGAAATGCCTCATAAATAGACCTTTCCCTCAGACAGACTTTCCTCAGTAATTGAGTAAATAATCCATGTACTTTTTAATCCACCTTTTTGCCCATAGAGTGCTGAGCACATTCTCCAAGTTCAGTGCATAATAAATTATGATAGCCTCAAGACATACAATTACTTTAACAGTGTAATATTAGAAAAGTGTCAAAAGGACTATTTACACACAGATTGTGCTATACAGTTCTTTGCAGTGACATGTTTTTATTTTAAAGACACAAAAAAAATTCCAATAGATTATTAGTTCTATCATCCTTTATTCCTCTCTCTCTAATCCCACATACACTCATCAAAACATACATCTTAGAACATGGCAATTGCCCTTGGAAAGTTCTGATTTAGAAAACATTTGTCTTTCAGATAGTGGGAGCTAAAAAAATATTTTAATTTATGTGTCTTTTAAAATCGATTTTTTCTCTTGAGAATGGTGCTGCAGTGTATAAAGAAATCTTTCATAACACTGAGATAATTATGAACTCCATTTGGTATTAAAAGACCTAGTAGTCATGTCTGAGAAGAGATGTGCTGAATAGTTGTGGCATACCCCTGACAAATCATGTTTTTATCCATCTCAGTCTGAAGGAAAAGTAGACAAAGTAGATCATGAAATTCTTTCCCTTATACCAAAAACTGTATAAATATCAGCCATCAAGGTCAAACAAGTTCTTTCTTCACATGGTGTCACTAGCCCAATCTTTAAAAAATCAAGGTAAAGGAGGGCCCTACATTCCCTATGAAAGCACACAGGTATTGGCCTGAATTAATAGGCGTTGATGGTAACTCTGTTTTTATGAAAGTCAGGATGCTCTTTTATGATTTCCTAAACATCTATTTCTATCCTGATTTCATTAATTCTCAACTGTGGTTTTTGGGGCAGTTTGTTTTATATTATAGCCCACTGTGGTAAATTGTTATTCTGGATATCTTATTAAATTTTAGATTCCAGTTACTATGCCCATGTATACAAATGAAGCCTTCATATATTAACTACTTACAAAACAGAAAACAATGGATTGTGTTCTCTTAAAGGTTCAGGATCTGTGGGGAAATACCTTCTGGTCGTCTCTTAAAATAAGATACTGACATCTTCAAGTATATTAGTAGACATACGATAGATAAAATTAAAAGACTTTGAAATAATAGAACATGATAAACTTCACCTTCTGCCTAGTAAAGGTCATTTTTAAAACAGTTTTCAGGAACATATATATCTATGCCAATGCTATTGCAACAGCACCTCACTTCACCCTCTGCTAAACTGCTTAGTCTGGTCATGATATGGAAACACACACTCTACATTATAGCTTATATGACTGAACATACAGCTGAAGAGTGTACAGTGATATTCCTGTACAGATTAAATAAAAAGAGCCATAAGAGATACTTTTAAAACTTTCCACTTCTCAGTAAAACCAATTCAACACTAGGGCAGTCCTTATCCACTTTAGGGACTGACAGCACAAACGTATCTGTAAATATTGGTAGAAACAGTACAAGAGAGACATGGACATACTGGAGAGAGTCCAATGAAGGGCCACAGAGATGATGAAGGGATTGAAGCATCTCCCATATAAGGAGAAGCTGAGAGAGCTGAGACTGTTCAGCCTGGAGAAGAGAAGGCTCAGAGGGGTCTCATCAATGTGTATAGATATAGGTATAAAGAAGATGGAGCCAGGCCCTTTTCAGTGGTGCCCAGTGACAGGACAAGAGGCAACAGCCACAAAGTGAAACACAGGAGGCTCCATCTGAACATCGGGAAACACTTTTTTACTGTGAGGGTGACTGAGCACTGGCACAGGTTGTCCAGGGAGGTTGTGGAGTCTCCATGCTTGGAGATACTCAGAGGCCGTCTGGACATGGTCCTGGGCAGCCTGCTCTAGGTGGCCCTGCTTGAGCAGGAGGGTTGGACCTGATCTCCAGAGGTCCCTGCAAACCTCAACCATTTTGAATAGCTGAGCAATATAAGTTATCCTCACTAACAAGTGCTCTCACATCTCACTTGCACTTTTTCTCTGAAACTATCTAAAGAAGGAAGGCCGAGAGAAGAGATATCCTCTAAAATCTCACTCCTACTACTGCCTTACTTTCTATGCTGATTTGTACTGGTTCTTTTTTAAAAAGCAAATCTGATTACGTCCTTCTCCTTCCAAAGCACCACACAACAGATCAAAATGAAGCAGACAGAGGTGGTGGGTGTAACTCATACCTAATCTGCCAATTCATTCCGCTTCTTCTCTGTTAAGACAAGGCTAACCCTCTCCTCGTGTCCTGATGGTCCCCACAAAATAGCAAGAGAGGAAAGAGACATAAATGGTGGAGTGATTCCATACCTAGTTTCCCTCAGAACAATGAAATTATAAGAGGGCTATATTTTGCATCATGTATTTAAATCAATAATGACCAGCAAATATGTAACAAGCCTTGTGAAACCAGTGTGGCACTGAGGATGCTCCAATGCAGGACATTTCATTTTATACTTAATAACTGTTAGGGTTAGGAAGGGGGAGCAGTTTGTTTATTTTGTTTTTCCTGATTTCTACAGCTAACTGCAGTTAACAGACCTGTCCACAATACTTGTATGCCAAAACAAAATGCAAACCGTCAAAGCCGTGTCACCGTTCCAAGGATACAAAGCTGTGATTTGGGGAAAAAAAATAGTCCCCTACAATTTCTGGAGTCCCTTTTGAAATTATTATCAGTGACTTTAAGCTGTTTATTAGTGTCAGTGTCAGGTTCCAAATCTGTGAAGGCAGACATATCAATCACATATAGCAATGATGACAGTAGCTGCAAATCAGGGGAAAGTGCATTAACTGCCAAGGCCTCCCACACATGGAAAAACATTTAACAAAGACAGCTGATTAACTCATTCTCACATTTATACTCCACTGCTGACTGCATTTCAAGAGTA
Organism: Calonectris borealis; assembly: GCF_964195595.1. Classification (NCBI taxonomy): domain Eukaryota; kingdom Metazoa; phylum Chordata; class Aves; order Procellariiformes; family Procellariidae; genus Calonectris; species Calonectris borealis. The sequence continues at coordinate 130,044,922 of NC_134313.1, forward strand.
ATTTCCATTACTATAATAAGCATACTATAGGACTTGTTAATAGGAACAGTTGACAGTCTCCTTGCAACATTATCATATTAAACGCAAAAGGCAAGGAAAAGGCTCTGCAGAACATTCCAGGATCCCTTAGAAAATCAGTAGCAACAGTCATGACAAACTTTCAGAGGTATCCAAACCGTGGGTACGCCCTATCTGCAGAGATTTCATTAGGGCCATTCACATAGGTTGTCAGAGTCCACACCTTGTTCACCAACTATTTTCTTTACCACATTTAACCTCTGCATGAATATCCTAATTCACAGTGTGCGATCCCTCCCCTGGCCCTTTTGCAGCTTGCTTTTCTATTATTCCTTCTCTTAGGCAAGAACGTACACTATGTTGTTTTGACTGTGAAGGTCAATATGTCTATATGTTTTTAACTCCCTTCTTCCAATGGATGAATGTCTGCACACAGATTTTTGAGGGTTTATTTTATTAGTCATGCATGATATTTATATCATTCTATGGCTCTTCCTGTGGTTTTCATACACTACAGTTTAAAGTATTCACAAAAAATAGGTGTACAGTTGGGAAAAAGTATGCAATTTTCTGTCCAGTCTTTCTGTTTGAACACTGCCTGCTTTTTTCCTGGCAAATGAGCTGGTTAATTCTTTGCAGACTGTGTTCCAGCAGTAGCTCTTGAGGAAGAGCCCTTGTGTCAGATCTAGGAAGTCCTAATAAATCAGCATCTGAAAATGATAGCATGCAGAAGTGTGGCATGATGGGCCTTTACGGAACTGCATGCAAAAGAATAATTTTGCTGTCAACTGTAACTTCCCTCTCCCCAAGTCTCAACCAGCTGGAGTGATCTTGACTGGTACTCTTTTTGACTGTTAAAGAAGATTATCACAAATTTTCCTTAATTTCATCACTGTAAAATCACTCAAGGAAACAATATGAGTACCTTGGATATCTCTTGCCATCAACAATATCAAACAACTGAAAAGCTACTTTATATCTGAGCTTCCTTAAGCAGATTCCGCAGAGGACAACAGCAGACTTAGAAGAAATTGAACATGCTCCCCTATACTGTTTAAACTTTCTGCTGTTGCAAGCTGCATCAGTAGATTATTGACAAGAGTGTGGGTTTTCATACAAGGTGATCAGAGAAACTAATATTTATACTGTGAACACAGACATTGACCATAACTGAAGTCCAAGAAAGGAGAAAAAGGCTATATAGTCCATTGGAAGATTTATGTTAAGGTACAGCAAAAGCTAATGAAGACACACAAAAAACTAGTCATCAATTCAGAATTCATAGACTTTAATATCTGATACAGAGTTTAGGGCCAGAGGAGATGATTAAGTCATCTGCTGTGACCACCCTTATGTCCCAAGATTTTATATTTTGCTTAGAACCCCCACGCTAAGATGAAAATTTGTGCTTCATTTATCTCCTAGAAAAATGTCCAAAGTTAAACTGGAGACGGTACATGAAGAAATCACTATTCCCTTGGATGGCTTTCTCCAGTGCTTAATCACCTTCACTGTAAAAATATTGTGACTTAATTCCACTGTGAATTTGCCTGGCTTTAAATACTGGCCAGGTACTTATGATGAATCCTTTCTCCGGTAGATAAAGAAAGAATTAAGGAGTCAGCAGTACTTTCTCCCATTCGAAACGTTTAAGCGCTGCAATCAAGTTGCTTCTGTCTTGTTCACTGCAATGAGAGGTGAAGTCTGCCTCAAAGTGACTGGGCAGACCTTTAGGTTTATGGAAGAGCTGAACCATGGTTGCTAGACTCAAGAAGGTGATGAGGTTACAGATTTATTTCACATAGGTAAGCCATTAACATGAAAGTTGAACTCAGTAAAGATAAATGGAAGACTACCCATGAGCTGAAGAGAAGAAGGAAAAGAGAAAAAGGATAATGAAAACTGAATGGGTGAATAGCAGAAGATTAAAAGAAGGAAGGAGGATGAAGAACACGCTGTGCTGCTCAAAAAATTATATTAAATTTCCAAGTTCTTTAGTTTACATTGAGAAGAGTAGTTTGACTTGGGGAGAAAAGAAAAAAAACTTTCTAAATTTGTACCTCGTTTCCTTGTTACACCAGAATTCCCTTCAAGGCAGCACATGATCTGGATTAGAAACTACTCTCATTGATTCAAATGGGTGTTACAAGCAATGGATTATAAGCACCTCATTAATAACAATTACTAGTTTCTCAAGCTCTAGCCAGGCTCCCTATTTATTATGATATTAGTTAATAGGGCAAACATTTCTCTCTTAGCCTTCCTCACTCTTGCTGCCAGAAACAAGAGAAACGTTATTCAAAGACAACAGTCCTCTGAATGAAGCAGGCTCCATGCCCTGTGGATATGCACCTAAGCAGTATCAAGAACACAGTCAGTGTTGGCGATACAAAAAGTGCATGAAAGTACTAGACTGCTTCTTCTTCTAAACTATTCTATTTTTGAAATCTAATCTGATTTGCATGCACACCTAGACTATGAGAAAAGCACATTGTGGGGCATGGGTGTAGCTGGAGCTATTTTCTGTGTCTTATATGGGAAGCAACCTTCAGGATTATCTCAACTGTGAGTTCAAAAGGTTACTCAGAAGATTATTTTACAGGAAGACTCTAAAAAAATTCTTTACAGCGCTAGATTGACTCCGTCTTTTTAAAGTGCAGCTGCTTAGATGGTTACAGACCATTACACCCATCATTTCCTACACTGTGATCTAGCCAGAACAATTCTAGTGCAGAAGCCATGCAGATTCACTAGTGAGATGCTAAATGTAAACTAGTCGCAACTGTGCCCAAACAGGCTTTATTATTGCTTAGACCAGAACTGAAGTAGGTTTTATCTGTGCAACTATAGGACTATATGCATGTAAATGTGTGGTCATGTCTTAAGGTAATTAAGGAGAAATAGACAAAATTGTACCTGAGGTACAACATTCAAATAGTACACACAAAGACAGGTATATTTGTTTACATGTTTTTTCCACATATGGTTGAATACCAAATGATACACCTTAACCCTGAAGATTCAGTGCTAGTATGAAATATATCTCAGATTGAATATTTTGTTCATGTAAACACAAAAATAAAGCAAGGAGAGAAAGGAGGAAAGAAGTCAGCATTGCCAGGCAAGGGAAACAGCTGTTTCTGGACCTGTTAAGCCAAAGATAAACATTCCTGAAATACAAGAGAAGCAAAAACCTGAGGGACCTCTGATATTCAGCAAAATGCATGCATTAAAAATATTCACTCTTTATGCAATACTGAGTTTACTAACATATATAAAATCAGGTGGGCCATCTGCAGGCATTTGTTTTCCAAACAGTATAAAACAAGTCTGCACATAAAAAGGCAACTATTCCAGCCATGTCTGCATCCATTTGCATTTATGTTGGGGGCATACAGAACCCTGAAGCTATGTTTCCTCATACTTTTGTGCTAGAAGTTGCAAAGCACTTAAAGGAAATGAAGTGCCTGAGTCCCATTCAATAGCAAGTGATAGCCTAACTCCTTAGTCCCTCTAAAACAAGCAGTCTTAAAATCTTGATGGTTGAAGAATGCATTATCCTCTAAAGGCTGTTATTGTCATCTCTTCAAAGTAATCATCGATTGTATTCATTCTTACACAGAAAGTACCCTCAAGAGGAAATTTGATAGACATGTTGAAACACAAGTTTTGCAGCCGCTTCCTGAGGAGTTTGCATTTTATAATTATTTGCATTAAAAATGCGTAAATACTGCACAAAACTTACCTACCATCATTTCATAGAATCATAGAATCATAGAATAGTTTGGATTGGAAGGGACCTTTAAAGGTCATTTAGTCCAACCTCCCTGCCATGGGCAGGGACATCTTCAACTAGATCAGGTTGCTCACAGCCCCGTCCAACCTGACCTTGAATATTTCCAGGGATGGGGCATCTACCACCTCTCTGGGGAACCTGTTCCAGTGTTTCACCACCCTCATTGTAAAAAATTTCTTCCTTATATCTAGTCTAAATCTACTCTTTTTTAGTTTAAAAAACTAAAGATTGGATTTGATATCATTAGATTTAATATCTAATGTTTTAGAAATGTGGTTAAATTCTACCTCATGGACATATGTTTAACATTAGCCTAAAGTAAGTGCTGGTTAAACACTGAGGAACTTGGCCCTTCCTCCTTACATTCTGTTTTCTACAGCACTAAGGTTTTCTCAGTGAACACTTCATTAAAATAAATCTCTTTTTTTGCTACTATCTTGTCATTTACCTCATGGTGAGAGAAAAGTGATGCCAAATAGCTTACTGAGCTTTGATACATTTGCTCACTGATATTGGCTTAATTTAACATATCCCTTGGTTCTTTTTCTTAACACCATCTTGTAAATTATCCTTCCCGAGGTTTTTTTTTCTGTACCATTTTGATGCATAGCGTGAAGCCATCCATCACAAGTCGGAAGCAATGTATCCGCTAATGGAAGGCCCACTGCTTCCAGCTCAGTGAGCACATCATTCATCTTCTCGAGTGTGCCACAGCACTTCCACCCTTGGCAGTCTCCAATGGAGCAGCTGTCCAAGGTACCCCGAGACCGCCTTGGGGAGCAGCTGCTCTGTGCAGCAGGGCTTGCTGCCTTTTTACCTGCTGTGGGTGAGCTACATTTCCATCCCTAGACCATTTCCATTTTTCTCACCCACTCATTCTGTTTATCAACTTTATCTTTTATTTGAAGTTATGCTGCTTCTGTAACTATCTCATTACTACTGCGTTAGCTACCCAGAAAACTCACCACAAAAAAATTGGAATATTCTATAAAGCAGAACGTGCAAATATTCCCACACACCTACAACTACATACTTTGTAAATATTTTATTTTTACTTTATCAGATTAAAACTACAATAACTTTCCTGGTTTTTATGTTCCCATGCAATCCTCTACAGATCTGGTTTCAAAAAGTGGCCTTCCATTAATTGCAAACTCAGTTAATGGCAGGGGCAACTGATGGCAAATAGACATTCATCTATCTGACTACACTCACAGGAGTCATTTAGTCTGAATGCTTCCCAGTAATCACAAAATCAATAACCACCTTCTTTTACCAAGTTCCTCTGTATGTGGAAGCTCTTTAATAACTTCCTCCATTTCATGTATCATTTCTCTGTGACTATTCAAAGTTTTTCCAAAAGGAGAATCTTTCCAAAATGAGATCTGATTTTATCTATTCTACAATAGCTACAATAAGAGGGTTTTTTGCATCATTCCAGTGGGCCATAATAATTTCTCCTTTTTTCTGCCAAGAGTCTCAGTACTTGTTCAAGTGTACTGAAAAGTCCAATGATGGCTCAGTGGGGGTTATTTGGAAAGAAATTTTGCAGAACAGCAGTTCCTCAGGGTTCTATTTTAATGACATTGTTAGTATCCATGTTAGACACACTATCCCCACCTTCTACTCTTGGTCACGGGGGATGTTAGCTGAAATGTTAATACAGTGGTGCTGGCCTCAGAAATAAACTTCTGAATTCACAATGTTTGAGAGCACCCAAAATTAGGCAAGAGGAGTTCGCCCATCCTGAATAAATGGCAGCAGAATCAGTGTTACTTTTGATGAGAAAGTCAACTACCTTTTAACTTAAACTGACTTTGAAAACTACATTCTTATTCTTTTCACAACTATAATTTTTCATGTCGTCTCCTTATTGTAAGATGCTCCGAGTGGCTTTCCCTCTCTCTTATTTTTGCAGTTACTGCTCAGTAACTGTAATCTTTCAAATGAAGTAGAACTCTTCAATATTGCTGTATTAAGGGAAATTATAATAGCCTATTGACTGCAGTTTAGTCAATGATCCATTCATTATTCTGTCTTAAAGGCTTCTGGAGTTTGTAAAATAATGTATTTGATTATCTCAAAAGTCAATATAAGCACAAATGGGGGACTGCAATGAACCAAACTGGTTACAATAATTAATGTAGTTGTGAAAACAGGGTATCAAGCTGTTCATCCCACCCATTACACCTAAGTCTGAACTGCATTCCTAGGCTAATAGTCTGTACAGATAATCAGATATAATCCCACAATAAGACATTTGTTGCTCCAGAGATCCTTAGTCTTAAATGTGGTGTGAGTGCACATTTTACATGGAACAGGGTAATAGCTCTCTAAAGTGCCAGTGTTAACATTTAGGTAAGACATGGTACCTCAAATATTTGGTAGCGGAAGCGTCTTTGTTGCGTATTTCACTTCAAATGTCAGGCATGCCAACCAGGAGAGAGTAAGAGATAGACTACGCAAGAAAGTTTGGTATTTAATTGGATCATCCACTCCTACAGCACACCTCTATTACTTCCCACACCACATTCTGATCCTGATTTTTTAGTTCAATATAATTGTTTTTCTCAGAGTGTAAGAACAAAGAACATGAAGACAAGAGAGTTAAAAATCAAACTAATGGAAAAGTAATGGAGTAAAGAATCAAGCTACGAATCTTCATTTTCTCCTCAAAGTTTGATTTTACAGGACCTCCAGCACCAACACCCCACATGAACTACTGAGAGGTCAGTTTGGATAAAATCAGACGGACTAGTAGACTTATGTGGGAGGCAGATGTTGTGTTCATTTAGGAGTTTCCAGTAGGTGAGGACTGGCAGAGAAAAACATGTACAACTAACCTTTCACCTTACCTTAGGAAGAACATCACTCACTCACCAGCAGACACGCATTTCTGTACCTCCTGCAGTCATATCATTCAGACTAAAACATGCAGAAAACACTTGGCTTTCAGACAAACAATGGGGAAGGCAAACAGAGTGCTCACACACAGCATGGCCCTAAGCATTCCCCGTTGAGGCAGACGCTGAAGCCTCCTTTCATGTTCCTGCCTCTTTAAAAAGCAACATGCAAACAGCAGTCCTGTCTCGCTTCAAAAACTGAGGACTGCGTTAGTTCATCCTAAAATAGCTATAACTAATACTTATCTCACTTAAATGGCATTTCTTCTGTACTTGAAAATATGTCTTTTAGCCATCAAAGCTTTTTAAAAAGCTATTCACCAAAATTCCTGTCTTCCTTTTTCACCCAGAACTAAGTTATTTCCTTCCCCCTCCTCCATCCTGCTGTCTGGCCAAAGTAAAGCTCAGTAATCTTTAATGCATTTTCATCCATGTAGGTTATTCCAGCAACATTTCAGAATATTAATCTCTGGGTTAACTATATCTCCAGAAGTTGAATCGAGTTTTCAAATTTCATTTTTCCCAAGGGGAGAAGGACTGCGTCAATGAAGTTATATAAATATAAAGTTATAGAAAATCTTGTTTTAAATATGTTCCATTGCTGTTTCTAAGTATCTCTGAAACTAAATTGGCACAGCAGAATGTTTCAATTTCAGGTATTTATCTTCTCTAGCAGCACTATGTATGATACAATAACTATCCATCAACACAACAAGCCAGCATGTATAAACACTTATTCAAACTCTGAATAAGTGGAAGCTTTTTCATTTACTGTTCACAAACTTGGGAATTTTTGTTCATCTGTATGCCTAAGAAAGCCATTTCCTATTTAGTCATAGAGGTTTTTTATCTATCTGCTACACAGTTGCAGCCCACGGCCCCTAGTTTGCGGGAATGCTTTTAACATCCTACAGTGCATTGTAAAAGAAAATGGAAGTGCTTTTAATCGCTGTTGTGTTTTTCCACATCCTTGTGTTTTCCTGCTTCCTCCTTTCTGATGGCAAACTTTTTCCTCAGACATTCTGCACTTTCCCAGAATATGTTTTTGAGTACTTTACAGGCAACAAACCAGCACTGATATTTTGGGCCGTGTATCTGCCACATACTTTCAGCTTGTTTCCACTATACTTAACAAGACTGTCCTGCTCAACACCACCAAATGGAGGTTAAGCTCCACTGAAGCAAAAAAATTGAATGGAGTTAGCTCTTCTGGCTAGCAGATCTGTATTTTCACTTAGTTTTTAACTTCTTTTTTTCCTCCCCATTGCATGTAGTCAGCATTAATTTAGTTGGGTGGCTACTGTGGAAACTAATATCTACTAGAGGATTTCTATCCTACAGCAAAGGAATGGCATTCCCAGGTAAAAGAAAAAGACTAGCACTGTCACCCTCAGGAATTTCATCAGTTGTTAGACTTCCCCCAGAGACTACAAAGAAAGGTAAGGGTTGTGGTGCAGTCCTCTGTCCTCTGGAAAATGACTCATGTCACATAGTCTAAGCCATAGCCACCAGCAGCATAACACCGATACATTATTATAGTAATCCAGACTCGGGTCTCTGCTGTTGAAATCAAATGCCATACTAGATCAGAACCGGGCTTCTGCCAGTAGGGAACAGCACCAGTGTCAAAGGAAAGCACAAGCAGGTAATGTAGTAGATAGCAACTGAAAACATAGCAACCTGAAACACCCTCCTATCAGATTTATATGCACTACTTTCAAATCAGCTGAATTGCTTTTGGTCTTGTATAGTGAAAAGGGAATATCCAAATTATCTTCTTAATTTACCAGTTTCTGTCACATCCTTTCATTTTGGTTCTTATTCTTGATTGTAGTCTCAACATTTTCATTTTATTTCCATATGTCTAAATCACTTTTATCTCCTATACTTAGATCACTTCTCTTTCCATAACTCTGGCTAGGAAGAATGACCAGACTTGACCACAGCATTCAAAATGAAATTTTTTTCTCAAATGTGTATAATTACATTAGTGAATTTTTAGGGTTTTTTCCTACCCTGTTCACAGTACATCCAGTCTGTTGTTGTTCTGTCTAGTACTGTGCACTGAACAGAGGCTTTTACTGAGCCTTTAGGCAAAGGTTAATAGAACTTCAAGGCTTTCCCTTAGTTCTTAACACAAAATCTGCAATTTTGCCTACCTAAAGCCCTCTTTCTCTTAAAACAAAACCTTCCTTGATTGTTTGGCAATCCTTTTCTGAAATTGTTCATAACCCTTAATGCATTAAAATTTAGTCCTTCGTCTTCTCAGTGTTGCATGAAGATCTTGAAGTTCTCTCTAACTTCTCTTTGTAACAGTCAGGAAGATTTCAATTCATTCATCTACATTTTCTCTCTGATAACCTAAATTTAACTCTTGTAGAATCTCTCTCTTAACTTTGTACTTATTACATCTTAAGTTTAGTTTACAGCCTCCTCAGCACTTTCCCAGAGGTACATTTAAAGGATATGTAAGATCCAGTACTTTTGCATTCAACAAGTAAAAGCGATCACTACACATTGCCATGTTGATACTTTTTATGATTATTGTAATAGGGAGGCTGCATCTTCACCTATAAGTTCATCTTCTATAATAACTTTGCAGGCACTTGAAGAATAGATCAGCCTCCTTTACTTTTTTATGGAATCTAGATTTTCTATCCTACTTTTTTTCTTTTCAGCAGAACAGTAGAAGAAATCAGTTCAGAGAAAATTCCTTAGACACTTGTGCTGGTTTTGGCTGGGATAGAGTTAATTTTCTTCATAGTAGCTAGCATTGGGCTATGTTTTGGATTTGTGCTGAAAACAGTGTTGATAACACAGGGATGTTTTCGTTACTGCTGAGCAGTGCTTGCACAGAGCCAAGGCCTTTTCTGCTTCTCACACCACCCCACCAGCAAGGAGGCTGGGGGTGCACAAGGAGTTGGGAGGGGACACAGCTGGGACAGCTGACCCCAACTGACCAAAGGGATATTCCATACCATATGGCATCATGCTCAGCAATAAAAGTAGGGGGGTGGTTGGGGTGGGGGGGAGAGGTGATGCTCAGGGACTGGCTGGGCATCAATCTGGTGGTGGTGAGGGATTGTTTTCATTTGCATCACTTGTCTTTCTTGGGTTTTATTTCTTTCTCTTAGTTATTTTCATTTTCATACCAAATTATTATTATTATTATTGTTGTTGTTGTTGTTATTATTATTATATTTTATTTTATTTCAATTATTAAACTGTTTTTATCTCAAACCATGAGTTTTCTCACTTTTACCCTTGCAATTCTCTCTCCCATCCCGCTGCAGGGGGAGTGAGTAAGCAGCTTTGTGGTGCTTAGTTGCCGGCTGGAATTAAACCACGACAACACTACAGCAACAAATGTTATCGAAGTACAGGTAAATTAAGACAAATAAACAGAGATACACTATGTTCAGTCCCTGTAAAGCTAGCTCCATAAATAATTTTGTCCCTGCTTCTTTTCATCAGTACAAAATGATTTAGGTGTCTTAAACCTGGATTCATCCTGTCTCGTTTTAGCCACTTACTTGAAGAATCTCAGTCTGGAAACTCTCTATCACAGAGGAGACAATGGGATAATACCAGAGGGACAGTCCAGATACTAAGTAGGCTGAATTGCCTTCAGACATGTCTATCAATCTTCTTCAATTACAGAGGTGCTTAAAGTAACTCAGCTTTTAACTTAGGCATTACAATTAAATGTCTGAAGTTAATTGTATTTAATGTGTTTCCAAATCTGATTTAAATGAGTGAAAAGGCCAAAGGATCCTTCTATTGCTTTTACTGACTGTAGATCATCTCTCTGTCAATACTTTTCACTTTGCCTGGGGCAGGGGAAGCCTTCTCTCTATCTCATTTTGAAATGACCATGTCAAATTAATAAATACTTTTGATATTTTACTTCTCTTCTATTGCAAGAACTGTAAAGTTTGCTACAGTACTTGAATGCTTTTTTCTACCCAACTAACACCCTTTCCTCTAGCTTCAGCATGCTAAACTCTCTCTGAGTTCTGTGTACCAGCACCTGAGAAACCATATCAGTACATCCAGCTAGTGTCATGTTCTTTTCAATATATGGTGCACATTGTTTACATAAAGCACTCTCCCTAGCCCTTTTCCACTTTTGGTCTTGGCAATTTATTAATTACAAATGCAACATGGGATGCTAGAAACTTTCAAAGAGGGGAAAAAAAAGGTTATCCCTTTGAAGAATATTTTTCTGGAAATAACTAATGCAGAATATGAAAATGCAATAATTTGATTTGCAGTAGAAATGTTCTTTCTTCTAAGATCCAAAATAAATCACCAAAAGCTTTCAAAGCTGACATTTAATCCATGAATTCAAATAATTTCTAAGATTTATGATCCATTAGAAAGACAGTTTCAATTCCCCATGCCTTTGCAAGATTTTAATGTATAGCTAGCAGAAAATACATTTACACAATATGCTTTTCATAGCAACAATATCATTTATTGATAAGGCTTTAAAAAAAAAAAAAGCTGGTTATGTTCTTTTTTATTTGTTTATCTATAAATAATAAAGGGAGGCTGAGTCAAGTCTTAGCACTTACATAAACCTGTTGGATAGCATTTTTTCTAAAGAAAGGAATAACTGGAACTCTGCAAAACAACAGAGTTCAAATGGCAGTAGATTTTATCTTAAATACAATGTTTGATGTATGTACAAACAAATTAAAGTCAAAATGAGACTAGTCCAGCTCTCCCCCTCCTTATCTAGATAGAAGGCTTCCTATGTGTCCTCTCAGTATTCTCTAAGGGTGTTATCTTGTGTCGATGGCATGGGCAACATGCATTTCAAATACCTTAAGAGCTCAATCTAGGAATGAAGGGTAGACAATATCTGATAACCTGCAGCATTGTGATACTGCTAAGTCAAAACCTTATTCCCCTGCAGTTCTTTCCTTAATGCCAGCATCTTGCTATGCATAATATCAGCTAAATCAGAGACAGGAAATATCTGGTTTGCCTTCTGGAGTACTGTATGTAGTCTCTCTATGTAGTCATATAAAGTATAATGTATTGGTGTGTCATCCTTCCCATTGCACAAGGACTCACACTTAAGTATTTCTATTTACTAATGTGAAATATTTGTATGTAGGATTGTAAGTTTAAATAAAGAAATAAGAGTTTGCTATGTTAAAAATACAATGGATACAAATAAGAAAATTAGGAGATTGGACAAGAGGTTCTCTTACATTGAATTATCAAACCATCATATGCTTGGCCAGACCTTATCTTCCCTAGTGTCAACTGATCATCAGACAGCAGAAAGATTTTTCTTTTTAAGGCCTTTTAACTCCCATAAGGAAGATGTAACTTTATTTTTATCAAATGCATCTAAAGCATAGAATTCAATCTCCAGACATCATCTGAGATTTTTAGGCTGACACCTAAATCTATATTGATCTCTATTGGAGCCAAATTAGATAGACTCTCTTTTAGGACTTGGTGTAAAGTCCTTCAGTTGTATATTCAGAGCTTGTAGATGTCAGTGGATTCTTATTTATTGGAAAAAAAAATTATTCCCTGGAACATCAATTAATTTTTGTAATATGTTATTTTATTTTTAACTAAAGGAAGAAAAAAAAATATTACCAGTTTTAATCAACCATGTTAAACTATATTTCTGTCTCAAATCAAAGGATGCAGTCTGGATTCAAGAGACTAAATGATTAATTTCTCTTCCTTGATTAGGCAATGGTACTGCTTCAGGATAACCTACCTTAGCCATGCATTTCACCTCATTCTCATTAAAGCACGCATTCTACTGATCCTCTTTAGCAGTCCAGATAAAATAACATGCTGCTACCAGAATTCAGCTTTAATGGTGGATATTTCTTTCCTTGAGCTATACCTGTCTCTTAAAACAGGTTTGAGCAAGTAGGTGCAAAATGCTGTTATCAAAACAGATCAGCCAACAACTGTGTTGCTAGATTACGGACGTTAAACTAAAGTACAAAATATGCTTTCTGGACCTTGAAGTAAAGTCATGAAATCCAGAAAGAACTCCAGTGGTGAGCATCAACACCTTCTTCTATGTCATCATCCATTGTCAACAGAAGTCAGGGTGAAATATCACACTTGCAATGATGAATATTCAGATTTGTAGTTACATGTATGTGATCCCCAGTAGTTTGTTTGTTTTTCAATGGTTCCAAATTTGTGAAGCACAATATGAAAACTCCTAGCACAGAGATATGCTACTGGGATAAACAGATGTATTTGCATGAGGCTGTAATAAAAAGTACTATTCAAATATAATAATTGAACATTGTTTATGGTAATTATTTGTTAATGCTTCTTCTCAGCTGAATTAGTTTAGAATAGCATTTTGATCTTAGTTTAGCCTTTTTGTCATTCCAAGACAGTACTGTAATTTACATCAGACAATAATTGCTCTTCCTGAGATAATGGGAATTTTTACACAGGCCTTGGACATCGGGTTTTAGCTTTGGTATTCTGGACTTAAACCATGGCTTTCTGTATCAAAAAGTAAAATGGTGTCTCCAGAGAAGATTCATCTGGCATGCTGGATGTGCAATTCTTACTAACGACATAATTGGCTTGGTAATATGTCTTCTGTGTGGTTTTCAATAAGCATAGAAAAATCCTTGATCAATCAAAAAATGACAAATAGTGTTTCGGGGTTTTTTTAATAATTTGTATTTGAGGCATCTGCAGTAATCTCACAAGGCTGCTGGAAAACTACAGGTCTGGAGGGAGGTCTCTTTTTTCCCCCTTCTCTCTTTTTTCCAGTTAAAATCTTTCCATCATTGCCTCAGAACGAGTTTCCCAGCTTTTATGTGATACCACAGGCTTTTTAAAACAATTTCTTCTCAACCAGTTCCAGATGTAGGCCCTGAGAGGTGCCAAATTGGCTGCTTTTCCTTTTCTTCCCACCCGCTCCCCCCTCCCAGTTCCTCCTGATAGTTTTATCTCCATTTTCTTTTTCCTTTATTTTTTTCCTCTGGAATATTCAGTGACTATTCTGAGGACTAAGGTCTTTGTCATGTATTTGATTCGTGTAAGCGTAAGTAAAAAGGTAGGCATATTAGCAGATTTTTAATTAAGCAGTTAAAACACTTTTTCAAACACAGCAAAATTGAATAGAAATTCCAGATTTGGATTCATTTTGAGAAATACATTTCTGAAAAGGAGTAAAAAAGGAAATCATTGCAAAAAAATAATCCTTTAAAAATGTGGATTTGTAGGTCAGAGCCTGAGACTGTCAAACCATATATTACTCATCCTTCAGAGGAAAATAAATCCGACCACATTTGTGTGAAGAATGCAGCAGTATTGCATTGACATGATGGGCCTTGATCAATGCATCTGAAAGCTTTCTTGTTAGCCTTCTCTACTGGACAGAAATCATCCTTTCCCATAAAATTGTTCAAAAAATAAATGGTATTTGACAGCTAACTTTAAATAAAGGGGATGGGACAGTAGGTGGTCAAAAATAGAAAGAAAACTTAGAAAGTCTGTCTTAGACTTGCCAGTTAAATCTAAGATTTGATCCAACCATGTCTGGAGTTGAGCCAGGGTGACACATCTTGTAACTAGACTGCAAACATTACAAACTAGGTTGCCAAGCTTCCCACTTGCAAGCAAGAAAAATTCCCACAGTAAGACCTAAAAATCAGAAGGAAAGGCCAGTAGTTTGGGTCAAGCAAAATCAGGCAAGTTTTATGGTCTGGATTTGCACTATGACATTGTTTGAATTAACATTTTAGAATCACATACATATCTACTCTTCAGAATCATTTTTAACAGATATTCCTTTTATGCTTTTACAAGGCACGAGGAATGGTGATAGCCTTCCATTTCACGAAGGAGCCTACTTCCCTAGGACTCCAGTTTCTAATTTGGGTAGAGTTTACATAATTTCCTGCAAAGTAAGAACCTGTTTTTTCAATATTTCTCCTACAGAAAAGAACTAAAATTGTACGATGCTACTCTTTTCCTATGTGCTTTTTAAAATACATGGGATAGGCGGGGAGAGACAGATAGCCTCTGACTACAGCAAATGCATAATCAATGAGAAACAAATGAGATTAAATAGGGGACTTCTTTAGATTCTTTCTTGTTCTGTTTCATTCCTTTTGTTGTTTTACTTTTAAATATTTGAGCTGCATTTGTATTTTTTTGTTGTAAAAACAGTGTTTAAAAGAGCCAAGGCAGTGTTCTGGAAAGCAATCTCTTTAATATACTTACTAAATCAGAGTGTCTATACAGTCTTTAATTTGTGAGCAATTCTGAAAACCAACATTCATTTGCAAGGAGACCTCTGATTTGTTGCCAACATGCTTTGAGAAGGGACAGTGACTGTCAGCAGGTGGAACCTGTTTCTGATCTGAAACAGTGCAGTATCCAAGGAACAATTAACAAAATCTGCAAGCCCCAAACCGACCTTGCTTAATCTAGATTTGAAGGAAGACATGCAGACTCTAGGAAGAACTACAAAAAAAAAAACCCCAAAAAAGTCCCAAGAAAACAAAACCAAAACCAAATCCAAAACCACAATAAAAGATAACAATCATAAAGAGCTCAAGAATATTTTTCTTTCCTGTAATAACTCAGGAATAAAAAGATGCTTCACAATGAACACACTGAGGAAGACTTTGGGGGTTGGGCATTATCAGAAATCATTTCCACTGCAATGAATAGTTGTATTTTTGTAGTGCAGCAGCCAGTTGCTGGCAAATAGAAATGCAAAGCTACATTAGAACAATTCCTAAAACAATAACAAATACCCTACATGGCTTGATGCTAAAGGTTTTCAGCTGGAAATATTACTGATATTGCTAGATTCATCTTGCTGTAGTGACTGATGGATTCTTAGTGGAAGTGGGTCAATATATCTTGTGGTATGATCATTACTAAACCAACCACACCATTCTCCTCCTCAGTACACTGCTTTGGAGCACTGTTGTTGAAAAACCTCTTGCACTGATCAGTTATTTATTGAATATTTCTTCATCTAGTGCAATAAAAAGTCACTTATCCAATCTGAGGTTTTAGTTTACAAGAATATTTCCCATAAGAAGTAGTTACAGCAACAACCACTGTTGCGGAGATGTCTGGACTACAAGGGATTGTACTGAACTTCAAGGAAGAGGGGAACAATTTATTTTAAGCACATAGGAAACCTGTCTGGCTGCAAAATGATAAATGGTAGAAGGAGAAAGAACTTGATGGGACTTTAAAACCTTGATTTTACTTTCATGCCCACCTAATTAAAAAATGTTCTTTTTTCTGTGGCTGCAGCAAGAATTCTGAGAATTCACTAGAGACATGACTGAAGGGAGCAAGAAGAGAAAATATTGCAAAAGCATGGCTTATATTACAGCAGAAATAACTCCTGGTTATTCCAAGAATATTCTATTCAAAATATAAACATTCTGGTCACAATGTCCAAAATCTAGAGTGAACCACAGTTTTCTCACATAATACTCTTAGGAGAGAGGGAAGAACTAAATCAAAATAAATCTGTAAGCTCTAAGAAAGAGAGAGAGACAGATCCCTAACCTCCTCACATCACTCTGAAGTCCCACTCATCCTCTGTCCAAAAGGTTAAATAGGTACTTTGGGGAATATCAGTATCTTCAAAGGTTCAAACAGAATCACCCATGACTAGGTGATACTCAAATCGCTCATCTGAAAATATAATTTGCAGCTCCTTCAGTATCTATCTTGACTGGAAGGATTGTTAAATTACCACAGAGGCACAAGTCAGAAGGGAAGTCTCATGCTGCCAGTATTACATCCACCAGAGAACATACAAACTACAGATGACAGTTTCCTGGCTCAAAAAGCATTGCCTCCAACTCAAAAAAAATCTGAAGTTTACATTATCTTGACAGAAACAGGAACTGACTCCAGTAAAAAGCAGTTGCTTGAGTACAGGAGTTCATGGCTTCATTATACCCATTGTGTGCAAAAGCAATGGAGTCCATATCAATAACATATATTTGGTGCTTTCAAAGACTGATTTTAAGAAAAATGGAAACAAATATAAGCTGGATCTTCTGTAAAAAATAATTTTAAATGAAAAAAAAAAAAGGTGGATTGTAATTTGGAACATTTCCCTAGATTCCACATAATTTCCAAACCTATGGTCAAGACAAGAGACACTAATTAAGAAAACAGATGAAACATAGGAAAACAAACAAAACTCTTGAAAAATGTCATTTGGAAAATGGGATGGTAATAGCAATGAATATGAAATAGGCAGTGGGAAGCACAGCCACTAATGAGGAAAGTTGAAAGTCGTAAGAAGAATCTGTGACCAGCACAGTTAATGCCAAAGGAAGACTCTTTATTACACTAAAAATGATCAGCATATTAACAATTGCATTGGGACATTATTTGATAAGCAAGGGGCAAGTGTTAATAACACAGAGACAGAGATTTTCAGTAAATATTTCTGCTATGTGTTTTGCTTGTAAAAAGTAAATGACGTGTATACATAGTGTCATGATGAATCCATTCTGTTAGTAGCAAAACAGGATGTTAAATTAGAAGCTATTTTAAATTCATTTAAATCATAAACATTTTTGACTCAACAAAACCAGATAACTCTCCACTAATAGCTAGAAAAGAACTGGTATAGGAGATGTCAGAACTGTTAATGTGGATTTTCAATGAGATCAAAGGCTCACTTCCAATACTTAATGGTAATTTCCAGAGGACCAAGCTAAGAAAATAATCTTCTCCCAAGAAAAGGGTAAGTGGGGCAATACCTGAAGAAATTACAGACTTTGTCATCCTGTGTTGATCCCAAAGAAAATAATGAAATAGATGATATGGGACTCAGTTAAAAGACAGTAGTACAATGAAGTACTAATCTAAATGCTCTTATATATAATAGGTCTCAATCTAATTCAATATTTTTATGAGATTGCATTTTTGATTGATAAAGGTTAATAGTGTTATATAATACACTTAGATCTCTGTAAGGCACAACTAACTGCACACTGCACAATATCCTGATTAATAAACTAGAACACAAAATCAACATTGCATACATTAAATGGATTAAAAACGGTCAAGGATAGGTCTTGTTGATCTCACTGGAAATCACCGCACTGTGGCTGTATTTCCAAGGGTGTTGCCACAGAGCACAGTTGTTGGCCCCTAACTATTTAATATTTTTTATAAACCGATGGGGGGGGGAATCAAACTGACCCAAAGATTAAGGGAGTGGTAAATACTGAAGATAGCAAGTCATTGAGACAGAACAATGTAGATCACTTTGTAAATGATAACAAACAACATGTCACTCAGGATGGTGATAGCAAGGTCAAACTTTTTAGAGCATTCCAGGTAGGCCATATTAGCTCTAGTAAAATGCTGCTGCATTTTAGACCATATTTTAGACCAATCATGAGACAAGTTTTTACTCAGCATACAAATGGAAATTAAGCTTTCAGGGGAACTTCTAATATTGTGTAATTCATAAAACCATGTCCTGAAGCCAATGAGTAGAAATTATATCTGAAGCCATCAGACACCCAGAAAGGCACTTCTGAGTAGCAGTCTACTTAACCTGGAAAATCTGCAAACACACATGAAGACCACTGACTTGAGGATTTCCAGAAAAGAAAAACAATGTAGAAATTAAAAAGCAATTTTTACAATCTCAGATGTCCCCAAATCATAACAGCGTGGTAAGGAAATGAGATCAAATAACTCAGAAAAAAAAAACCCACAACATTTCACATCCATCTTAGGGATTCAGTATCACTGATGAATGTGATAGAACCAGAAGAGACAAGTCAGACACATGGTGCTGTTGAGGCGGAGTAAAAGCCAGCCTCCAAGTCTGCAGAAACTTCTTTTGTACTCACAATTGATGAAAGCCCTGAGAAGAATCTGAGAATGCCCATTTTGTTGACAATCAACTCGGCATGCTCACTTGAATACTGAGATGAAAGCATAGCCTTATATATAGCCATAGCATATACTTGATTTGTATACTAACTCAGTGTAGTTACATCAAAAAATGATTTAACCTTACTTACACCTCAAAATAGGTATGAGTGCCTATGGCTCTGAGCTCTTTAGAACACTTAGAAATATGTAATAACAATGAAACAGGCCTCACAAACTGGAAGAATTATACCCAGGACTTATAGGTATGCCATGGATAAACAAAAGTCACTTCCCCATCTTACTGCAAGAAGATTCTGACCACAGGGAAAATGTTTCCTCATGAAATGGCATTACAATTATAAAAGCAACAAATATCAAATGAGAATTGAATACACTGCATTTTGATTACTCCATTAGAATTTGTACTATAAGCAAGCAGTCTTGTGAACAGCATGAAAGTGCAATGATGATAAGAACTAAATGCATATGCAGTGCACAAATCATTCCTGGAGACATTTCTTCATTTATTTATTTTTAACTTGCAGCCTTTGTTTCCATAGGAATCAATATTTCCTTGCAAATTTAATGACTACTAGAACACATTAATGAGCTATGTTAACAGGTAATAATGACACTATTAATGTTTGTCACCCTATATCTGTGAACTAGACTGAACAAAGAGCAAAAAAGTAGCATTACACTGATATGTAAATTATAGGTGAATTATGAAATCCAGAGTGATTTCCCAACTTATATATTCTTAAATCCCTTTTCACTGATTACATCAAACAAAACAGTAAAACATCAGCTTCAACCATCTCTCTTGTAACTATGCAATATCAAAAACACAGTTACACACCCACAAAGTTTTGCAAGTCCATCTATGATTTGTTTTAAATATTATCAGTATTGTGGATAATATCTCTCCTTAATTAAAAGCTTATGAAATTTTCCACTGGAAACCTAATTTTTAGTATTGTGTTGCCTTCACTGAACCGAATATCCAAAAGAGGATAGACATTTACCTCAGGCATAGTGGAAATCTAACTTTTCTGTATCAGGGGAAAGAGGTAAGCAATCTCCAGAGAAGGTGATTCAGAACACCTAGGCTTCATGCCTAAAATAGAGTTTATAAATAATTTCCTATACATATGAACTTATCTAGGTTTGATTCTCTGCTGAGACAAATTTTAAACTTCAATAAAGTAAAAGTTGGTTCAACCTCTTTTTTTCCCATTGATAGGAGTCCCATGATTCCGAATTAACGTAAAACTAAAAATGTTCATGCAAATCTGTGGTAAGAACTCTTGCCAAAAATTACTTTGAAGTTAGTTGTTGGAATTATTAAAAATGATAGTGCATAGAGATTACAAAATGTAGATGGCTCTTAAAGCTATGCTTTGGATATCATAGTCCTGAGAATTTTGCAGCAGTCAGACAGAGTGACAAGACTTGTGTTGTATGTTGCTAACAAGGAAAAGGTATAGTATACCTAGGCTTTCCTTTGAAGAAATAAGTAAGCCATATCTGAGGCAGGAGCAACATTTATAGTAACTTAAACAAGGTAGTTAACTTCTTAACTGCACACCACCAGTGTGTCTTTAACTACATCATTTTCTTTTCCCTGGTTCATAATTTATTATGAACAGAGAAGCATCCACTTCTACTATAAGATAGGCAGCATAGCAATGACACATAGTATTTGTCTGAGGTGACCTCAGATAGTAGCATTCCTGCCACTTTAATGGACAGCAGTGAAAATGAATTTTGCACACATTCCAAAGGTAGGGAATTTAGGGCTTATCTGCACAGGAAAGTTACTGCATAGTAAACCTTGTGCCAATGGAGATGGGCTGACAAAGGAGTTAAGGAGCTAAAAGTAGGAAGAGAGTCTTCAGCATTTTGCCTTCTCTAGCTATCTGTGTTTTTGGGAGGTGAATAGAGAGATTCAATTCTGCCCCTAATAAATGGTTCAAAGTGAATGCCAATGCACTGCCTGCCTATAAACATGCCAGTGATTCTGCAGACTGAGAACAGGTTGCATAAAGACAGCAGGCTACCTTCCAATCTGTTCATACCAATGTCATCTTTGTCTCCTAAACTGTATTTTCTGCAGGACAAAAAAGGCAGTATTGGCAGATCTTCAATGCATGGAGGAATACTTTGTTCAAAGGTTCTAGGAATTTTGGTTGGTAAGGAAGCAGAAATGTTGATGTGTTCTTCCAAAACAATTAAGCAGAAATGTCTGAAGCATGTCAAACGCTCTGAAGCTGAGCCTCAGATTTGAAGTTTTATGGGTTCATAAAACTACATCCATGCTCACAGAAGTTTTACAAACTCCAGCTGACTTTGCGTGAACATGATGTAGCCAGAGAACCACATTCCTTCCAAAAATCTACCCATCCTTCTCTGACACGATCCAGAAACCTTCTTCTGACTTTCAGCACATGTAAGAGTTATGTATAAAAAAATATTGATTTCAAAAGCATTGATGTCTTGTGCACTGAACAGTCATATTCTTTCTTAGAACCTGTGACTGGAAATATGTTATGTAGCTTTGCAATTAAAGATTTTGTAAATTACTGGGATGAAAAGTAAAAAGAGATTTCAGGATAATATTTGAACCATTATCATATCCAGTTTTGAATGTTTTTTAATCACCAAAAAGTTTGAGGTGGAAAATTCCATTGCCTTGTCATACTAGAAATCGAGTTTATCATCAGTTACTTTACTTTTTGGACAAATCATTGGATTACTGCAATATAAATGTTTACTGATATGATCAGGATACATCTTTCAATGCAGGTAATCTTGGATTTCTCCACATTTGAATACAAATTAATGAATCAAATTAAAGCACATCAGAAAATATGCAGGTTAAAAGAGTACGTTAAAGGAAACTGCTCTCTTTGTTTAGTATCTTTGCATATTTTTCTGTGTCAAAATATAATTGAATTTCAATTTCAGGGTGCTACCTTGATGCAGGAGAGTGAAGATCATGCACACCTAGTGGAACCTGATGCTTTAGTCTTCACCAGAACTTCCTCCGTTAGCTTTCACATACAACACTGCAGATAGAAAACAAATGAGGACAGAACACAGCCAATTGTATGCAGCAAGCAATTGCAGGAGATAAAGATCTTCCTGCATCTAGTCCTGAACTGGGATCCTGTTGCACATAACTTGGAAGCAGTGACAGTGTTAGAAGTCCATACTATGCTCTTAGATGGAGGCATAACAAATGTGAGACAGACTATACTCTTCAACAAATCCTGCTTAGCATCACCGATTTTAAAACCAGTATTTCTCTTTCCCCGAGAACCAGCATGTCAGTGGAGCTCTGCTAGACGCTTCCCACTCATCACACCATGCTGTGATTTTCTACAGCTTATCTCACATCTCTATTTTACTTCCAAATGCAATGAAAAGTGAAAAGAAGGAAATTGAATTTGTTCCTTGTTGGAGTCTATTTAATGACATAGAGTATTAGAGAGAACTAATCAGAATAATCTTTAAAGTTACATTCATCTGCTTGGCAAACTCACACTCACTTTTGGTTTGGTGAGACATTCAAGGTTTCAATGCACCTGGACATGTGTGGAGTTCAAAATTCAGTGCAAAATATCTGATACTATGATATCACTATAGTTTTCTTAGGAAAATGTAAATTTCCTGTTGAGCTATACAAGCAAGAATACAAGATGTGGAGTTCCCTCATCTTCACCTGGAACTAAAAAAAATTTGAAAACATTAACTTACTTGCTAACAACATACACGGGTAGGGACAGGTAATGTTCCTCCCCATTCCGTTACAACAGGTTAGTAAAAAGAACAATTAATACATTGCTCTTCTAACACAAAGTGCTAGGAAGAAATGTTAATGCATTGTTTAAAAAGAGGTGTCCAATTTTCAGATAAAACTGCAAAAGTTACCAAAACTTACTGTGAAGATTTTAAAATATTTATGGCACAAATTAGCAAAACCATACTCTTTCATCTAGCCTATTCAAATTTCTTGACTAGGCAGTGTGAGAAGAGCACACAGAGCATCAAGAAAGAAGCTGTATAGGACATTAAAATGTAATAAAAATGCAAAACAATGAGCTACTCAGGATTACACTGCATAGTAGTTAGCCATTATTAATTATTTAACTCTAGAAGCTCTGCGAAATATGTATAAAACCAAAACAAGGTCTTCATTTGTCATTTTTTTGAAGCCCATCCAGAACCTGAGCTTTTTGGAAAATTATCTTGAAACATTCATTTTTACAGTTAAGAGTTTTATGCTGAGATCATGATAGCATGAACAGCTTTTCAGCTGAAAAAAAAAGCTGTTGGTGGTTGTCTTTTTTTTCCACTAGGTTTGCTTTGGTTTGGGGATTTTATAATGCAGATTAGGGAAACAGCTATAAGTAAAGATAAGATCATTTTCATATAATGGCTTTTGGAGTGAAGAGCACAAAAGTATGAAATAAGAGCTTTTTGTGGTAAAGTCAGATTAAACTTGAAAATGCAACATTAAATTATGAAACAGGTCCCTATGATGCTCTTCTCTAAATGTAAATGGAAAATACAAACCTCCAAATTCTGATTGCAGAAGAGAAATTATTCAGCAAAAGAAAAGCTGCTACCACCTGGCTCTATAAGATGAGCCCTTGGCCCCTATTAAATCAAAAGTGAGAAGCCCAGGCTGCCCCTTTACATCTTGCAAATTTGAAAGGAAGTGATTTAGCATGTTTCTGACACTGAAAAACTCTAATGCTAAAAATAGTTTCACACAGTGAAACAATAGGCACAAACATACATATGAACAGGAAATTACAGCATAACTAACAGATTAAATGACCTCCAGGAGCACTTTTCACATGTGCTCTCAAAAGACCTCTGACTACCTGGGTAACTGCTAGTGACTTCATGCACCGACCTAACATTTGCCACATTTGACCTCAAACTGTGTAGTGATATGTCAGTGTAAGAGATTAAAATATGTAGCTGAGAGTCAGCTTTGCTCCTTGTTTTGCTAGGGAGCCAATAGGCAACCATGAGCAAGTTACAAAAGCCAATACATAGAGGGTTATTAATTTTAATAACCTGCTGTCCAGTTTAAGGCCCTACTCCTCACAAATGCATATGAGGCAGTATATTACCTCCAACTAAAAACCAAGGTCTTCAGACCTTGCGCCTGGTTTGCTATCATAACTCTTATTTGGAAACCATGAGTGACTCCTTTATGACTCTGCTTTCCTGTAATTACACTGATTTGTCTTTATTAGCATTTTAGGTATGTGTTATTGACAAATATAACACTGATTAAATTAATATTGGACTAAAAATGCATGATATTAGCAAATACATACCGACACGTTAATATGCAAAGGACAGAAGTCTGCAACACTGTTATGAGAAGTCCCCAGCACATAGTGGCATCTATTAATAGCTTATATCAAGCACAGAAATGGAAAAACAGCATAAAAGTCTGTTATAATTTTGTCTACTTGGACAAGTTCCTGAACCAGAACCAGTACATCTTTCATCTCAGATGAAAGCCCTTTAGTGGTTACTTATACTCCACTATATATCATTTAAACATATCTATATATCAGCCAGCAAGGCCTTACCAATGAGCACGGGTTTGTTTTCTTTTAAATCAGTTACATCACAGAAGAAGTTGACAATTGAGCTCATGTCTCTACTATGTGACATCAGAAGTGTGTAATACAAGAGAAGAATCACTCACCAAAAGACAAATAATCCTATATGGTTAGCAGTTCTGTGCAGAGAGGAAGAAGGCTTTGATAAGCCCGTGCAAGAAGCAAAGATCATTCTGAACGCACTCAGTCCCACAGTTTTTCTCCTTTCTACATGCCCATCAATGTCAATGTCAATGCCAGATCTTTGTGCTAACAAAGTAGCACACAAGTTTAGTCTTGTTTAAGCATGGCCACATAAATGACATGCCTAATAATTGCCAAATTCTGCCAAATAAGCCAGCTCATACAACATAGAGCTTATGTCTATGCTTTATACTGGACTTGAACTGACTGAAGAGAGCAGACGGTGTCAATCTGGTGGGAGACAAGAGTGGCACAGGCAAGGCTGATCTGCCATAAAGCCTCCACGTTCACCTGCCAATGTTTTCTAAACGCACTTGAACCAGAAGAGGGAGGCAGATCAAGACTCTGTGCCACAGGACCATAGTGTTTTTCATCTAGTGCTAGGATATGCAAGGGCTGATATACATTATCATGCAAGCACAACTTTAGCTAAAATCTCTGCTGCCTTCATTCTGAAGTGATGTATTGATAAGAAAAATGGCTTTTAGAGAGGAGAAGATTACAGAACAACCCATCAGGGAGGATTCAGCACATGAGACGACAGAGGCTTGAATTGAAATACACAGTGTCTTATAGCTGGAGCGATAGAGTCTATTTTTCTTGCTTTCTTTTCTTTTCCTCTACTGTACTGAACACCATATTTCTTCTCTGCCTTTGGCACCTTCCATAAATGTAAACCATCCTCTCTGTGTTCCTGCGATGGTACTTTATAAGAGAGAAAATGAAGAAATATGAAATTAAATTTCCACAGAAAGCTATTAAAATATCTTTGTACCACTTAGGCATCTCTGCCTTAACATCCTGTTTGAGTAGTATATAAACTATGTAAGGTATTGGCAGGAACATGGGAGAGGGTGGTGTCATTTTATTCTCAAGGCATTATTTGTCCTTTCTATTTATGTTCAATTTATTACCACCCCTCCAGCAACCCACTCTTCTAAAGAGGACACCACTGTTCTGAGTCATTCAGGATGGGTGACCTTGGCATGACTGCAAAGCAGTTAGATAACAAGTGCCTGTTCATTCACCCTAAAACCAAGTTCATGAGGGTTAACACACTCCCCTCAGCTAAAATTCCTGGTGACACTGCCCAGAGCTAATAAACCCTCCATTTCCTTTTGGTGATAAGACTGGCCTTCTGACTGAGTCAGGCTACAAAATTAATGCTCAAGAAGAGGGGATGGAAAAAGGTGATGGAATGGGATGGCAAAACCTATATTCAATCCTTTAAGCATGGGCCAATAGCCAGAGATCAAAGCCATTGGGCCTGAGCTTTTCTGGCTACTTTTGACTTCAATGAAAGCTGAAATGCACTTATCATCTGGCAAAACTAGGTCCCAGTCTTTTTTCCCCCATGATCTGGGATGTCTCTAAACCAAACGAACACCTTTAATCTTTTATTCTATTGTTGATTTCTGGGATGTCTGCCATAGATATATCTATACCATCCTCTTTTCTTTAGTGTCAGAAAATGCATTTTTATTTAGTGGCAGGGAAGAAACAAGAGCCAAAAAAAAAAAAATGCATTTTAAATGTTTTCTGAAGTTTCAATGTCATTCCCAGGTAGCAGTTAATGGATAAAGTATCTCCTCCCCCAAACAGCAAGCTCAGCAGAATTGCTGTAGACAACTGCCTGCAGATCAGGAGACATGATATTGCTTAATTAGCACGGGTTATGTGTTACCTGGAAGTAGATAAATTTGCCTGGTTAAAACATTAAAAATCAGCTTTGTCTCCAGTCATGAGAGCACATAATTCCCAAGCCCTTCAGAAATGCTAACTAGTACCCATCCATCCAACCGTCTCTTTGTCAGGCCATCTGGACTAAGGAAACCCTTGAGCTGCTCAGTCCTAGCTTCCTCCCAAGTATTTTAAAAAACGACTTCAGAATTTGAAAACAGAGATTTGCTTTCTTCTTCCTTGTTGTTACAGAGCAATGCTCTGGAAAGGCTGGGGCTGTTGGCGTTGTTCTGACAGCAAGCAGAAAGCTTCATTTCTGTTGCTTGTATTTCATCTGAGGGAGTCACTTGTCCTGATCATGGTACTACTAAGTTATCCCTGTCAGCAAGCACTTGTCTTTGAGGTTACAGTTTTTGAAGCTACAGCTTTTTCTAACGAGCAATTCTTTGCCTTTGAAAAGGACAGCATCACATGATGGTTACGAGAGAGAAGCTTTAGCCATGTGAGTCAGCAAATTCCCTTTCCTTCTAGTGACTAAACAAGAAACCAAAATAGTCAACAAGAAGTCAACAAGTTCTAGTGACTAAACAAGAAACCAAAATAGTCAACAAGAAGGGTTTTTGTTCAAAATGTTAGAAACCACTTGTTGACTTATTACCCACTCAGCTCTTAGCAGCAGACACTGGATGACAGGAGACCTGGATCCCAGCAGTGCCAGGCAGAAGGAAACCCTGCAGCCTTTCTGCCCAGAGGCGAGGATGCCTGCCCCCTGCCTGAGCCTGCTGATTTTCTGCACATCACAAAGACCTTTCCGTCTAAAGCCTGAATGCCCTTTCACAAGCAGTAAAGCATCAAGTGCAATTACACCGCTTTGGTTTTTTGCACAGGGCTGCACTGAGATAATGTAAAGGGAGATGAATGAGGCCTGAACCCAAGAGATATTTCAGTGTCCATATGACATCGGAGCAGTATTCGCTTATAACCCCGAAGGAAGGATTCAGTCTCCTAAGGCACAACGTGATGTACTGTCTTTGAAATTCACTAGCTAGATACAAGCGCTGGTGAATTATGAAGTATTCGACAAGACAAAAACTTATACTGTGGCATTGTGTATTAGTGGTCTGAGGCCGCGATATATTAATGTACGCAAACAGATAACAATAGCTCAGGGAAAGCTTGAGCGCACACAGCCTGAGATAAAGAAACAAATTGCAAAGTTCAGCTTAATAACAACAGCGTGTGGCAGCCAGCCAGTATAGTCCATATGAAATCTTCAGAATAACTTCTGTCAGACTGGAATTAGTATTAACTGCAGCCCAGGTGCAGGGTAACTCCAAAGATCTCTTCACACAGTGGTTTCACTCCATCAACATTTCTTTTCAAGGTTATCAATACTACAAGCAGACCAGCAGAGTTAACCTTTTATGCTGAGGCTGACCCCAAAAGAACAAGCTGCCTTTTTTAACTTGCCTCTCGAGTTTTCTTATTCCTTTATCTTGGACTGTGATCTTGCAAAATTTCACAAGGTAACTGAGGTTAGCTTGGGTCATTGGTTAGATGTGAGATCCAAGCCACTGCAGTCAGGGTCCTTCCTTTGATTTGCTATTAAAGGTGGGTCTGCAACAAAGTCATTCAGCTGAGGTCTGAATTTCCAAGAGCTTGGGAGTGTTGTGATTGAGGGCTTTGGTGTGGACTCATTACCAGTTCAGAGCTGAACTGTTATTAGGGCAAAGGTTAGGGACACAGTGATATTGAAACGTCTCAGCTACTCGGATTCATTAAAATTCTCATGACACTCCTGGAAGGGCATTTCTTCCATTATTATACAAAATCTGATCATATGCAATACTATGGAAATCATTGAAGTTCTCTTATTACTTCCCAAAAGTAAGTGATGAATGTTATAATCCTATTCTCTGATTTATTATATTATTACCTTAAAAGTTCCTTCAAGATCATTCTGAGTGAGTATTTCCAGACAACTATAAAATATTGTTATTTTGAAAAAGTCCAGGTTTCTGACTGGTCCTCACCAAAAAGAGAGAAGTTATTTGTTGTTCAAAAACACCATTGGAATTATATTTAAATCTTATAGTTTTAAAGTGACCCTGCTGGCTTTAATTCTACCAAAATAATAATGCAATGAAGTATAGAAATAATATCCGGGTAGTTCAATTGAATGAAACAATTAATGAGATTGATTGTAACTTATTTTATAGCATCAAAAGAAGAAGTTTAGCTATTTTCCATTTCAGATGAAGTAGAAATATTTATATTCTACTAGAATTTCTTCTAGAAATAAAGCAAGGTTGCAAATACAAAGAGAATGCCTAGGGGCTAATTATTCAGAAGCAAGCACATATCAAGAATCTAACCAATATATTTAGTACATTATTTAAAAGTCTATAATTAAAACTCATTTACTTTTTAGAGATTATATGCCTAAAATTAGAATCAATGTTAAAAATCAGTCATCAAGAAACCGATTGCATTAGAAAATAGAAACTATTTATCTGAAATAAAGCTTTCCCATTCTTATGGACTTATTGAATCAGGCTCAGTCTGATAGTATAAGAGAGGTTGAAACAGTGTGATAGATCCTTTGTGGTTTCTGGAAAAAAAACTCCAGAAGCTGAGATTCTGCTGTCCATGACTTGTCTGCCTTTTGGATGTCAGAAAGTTCAAAAGGTGAGAAAAAGTTTCTTTTAAACACTAGAGAATGTCACAGTCTTGGAAGTTTGGTCCAAATAAAAAGGAAAGATATTTCAGATTCTTCTAGGCTGTGAAAGAGCGGCTTTCCCCAAAGTTTTTTATCTTGTCTGTCTCATGTCATTGAAGAAAACGTATGAAATAACCATAACTGGCTGTAAGTGATGGACTGGTCTGTCCTTTAGTTGAGTATCCTACATGTGCCAAAAATTAGTTCATGACACAAGATACATTCAAACAAGAAATCTGACTGAAGGGCCTTCCTCAGAAATGCAATTTTAAATATATGAAGGGCCCATCAGAGAAAATAGGTATATTTTCCTTCCTGACAATATATTGCATTGTGGGAAGCAAGGCCAAAAGGCAGAAGATACCAAGGGAAGGGCCACCGTGGCTTTCCAGTGATGTTCCTGTTCATTTGCCTTCCATGCCAGGTATAGGATAACATAACAGGATAACATATGCAGCATGTAAAACTGCCAGGCTTAGGAATCACAGAGTGCAACTGAAGTGCTTGAAACAAAACAGGAAGTCTAGCGTCTCTTTAGGTTTGACATCTTCGTGGCAACTGAATCCAAGTAATGCAGATTACAGCTGAAGCCATGATAAAGCTGAAGAAAGGCCCTTGCATAGCTAGCGAAAGTGGATAAAAAAGATGAACGGGCCTGATGACAAACTCCACCAAGCCTTCAATTTTCTTATTTACAAATTACCTGAAGGAGAAGCCACTACACTCCTGAAGTGGACAGCATTTTTATTATTGACTTCAAAATAATGCAGATTCTCATCCATTTGGCATGTGTCTGTGCTGTCACTGACCTAAAACTGACACGTTTTATTTGAATCCACTTAAGCTCCAGAGTTTGACATCTGCCAAATCCTGTAGCATAAAGAAAACACTGGAGTGGATTTTAAGAAGTTATGAGATAAGCACTGTATTTTTAGAAAAGTTATTTCTACCTCCCACCTCATAAATACATTGCTAGTTCCCAGAATAGGGAATTCCTTATCTCATTACCATAACATTGCTCTTTAACTCTACTTAACATGCAGAGAGAATAAGCAATTGGTTAATATTCCTTTCTTGACACAATACTGCATCAGAGCAGGTGCAATTGCAGAAGAGTTATGAATACAAAGTAGAACAGCAGTAAGTTAGTAGGGATACGTCAGTTAAGGCTGTCTTTTTAAATTCAACTGCATTACTGAGAACAGGAGAGGAAAATACATTTTACTAGTCTGGTTAATATTTATATCCTACTATATGGTCCATTGGCATGAAGGGATCTCTGTATTCAAAATACCAGATGTTACGGGAGCAGTGCTAGAAGGTAAACAAATTGACTCAGAGATCATATCATATACATATGCAGACACACGAAGCTTGGAAAAGTAGAAAATTCAATATGTTTCTATCCTAGATGAAACACTTATTATCATCTTTCCTTTGTACATCTCTGAGCCTGTTTGGAGACAGGGTCCAATTACCACACGATAGGAAGGAAGGCTGATGTGCTATTTTCTGCTATGCTGTAGCTCGGAGAGCTGATTTAGCGAAGTCAGTGCCATGTTCTTATGTAGACAAGGCCTTCTCTCTCCTATAAAGTAATCTGTACATTTCACAGGCTGCCACTGAAATCTTCCAAATCAATTGCGACTAATATAATGCTTGCAGGAGAAAGCCTAAAACAGCAACTACGAGCCCTTGTCTGTTTCCCTGGGGCATTAACTTGCGTAACCACAGATGATGCATTAAATATTAGCATTGTTAACTGCTTCGCTGACAGAAATGGAGGACTGGCAAAACTGCAGTGGTACGTCCTGTGGAGGTACCTCATTTTATGAATAACAGAGCTATGTTTCCTTCCCACTCTTCAGGCTGGAGCTCTGAATGACAAGGTTTTGTTAACTTGACCTCTCTTCTGTGTTGAGAGTACTGCAGGAGCTGCTGGTTTTTTCTGCTCATCTTGATGGGTAGTTTAGGAAGTTCCATTTTCTCTTGTTCTGTGCCTCAGGATTGTTCAATCCCAGGAAATGTTACAGATTTTGTGTCAGGAATAGTGCAAGAGAGGAATAGAGGAAAACAAAAACATTAGAATTTACTTTATAGCATCCTATCAAGTGCCTTCAGGAAGAGATGTAACCCAGATGACTCTGTTTGACCATCCACCCATTCTACACAAAAGTGATGTTTTTTTATATTTTGCACTAGGGAAATTTCCATGAATAGCATTTTTCTTTAGAGAAAAGATGACTTGATCAAAATCTGACAGATAACATAGCAAAAATACTGTAAATTATCTTGCCCATGGTCACTGGAACATCTAGGGAAAGATTCCAAGTCTCGCAGAGCTCCAGCCATAACAAAGAGCCCAAGGTTGCTAGTATGCTTCATTCCTCTTTTCTACCCCAGTCACTTCCAGAGGTTTTACTCTTTATACTTCCCTGTACTTACTTCTCTCTACTCATTTCCAAAGTCAAAAAAAGTAAATCCATCCATTCCAGCTGCAAAGACTCAGCGCTTTGTCCCTATAATCTGACACATTATTTCAGAGGCCTAATGAATCTGTACTGTAAGTTCATACTGTAGTCATGTTACAGGATGACTTTTTTTTTTAGAAAATATTTGAAAGCAAAAAAGGGAAGGAGGGGTTACTATTCAATTAGCTTCAAAAAGTATGTCAAAAGCCAAAAGAGAAAAACCCTCCACTCTGAATCAAAAGTCATTGATAAAATGAAATCTCACAAAAAAAAAAAAAAGAACAAAGATAAAAAAGACATCAGCACAATAAATTGTGATAAATGGCTTACTGAAGCTATGGACTCATTTTTTATGATGTCTAAAGGCTCTTTTTTAAAAATTTACCTTAAAAACAAGCTTAAGGAGAATGAATGCTCATGGCTTTTAAGGGGCATGTGAACCTTTCCTCTCTAAATTGCTGTATTATTTGTTCTACTTCAGCTAAAGTCATTACCAGTGGAATACTGTCGGTAGATATCTGTGAACCTTATTTAATGAACCTGAAATTCAGTCAAGGTTCAGCACCTTCCAAGACAAACTGATAATGAACTTGCTTAAGTACTAGTGAAGGATATATTGCTTTCACTCAATCCTGCATGAAATTTGACAATTTTGCTTTGATTTTGAGATCCTCTCTAGGTAAAAATAGTCAAAACAGAACAACAGAAGTTAGAGAGAAAAATAAATCTTCCTGTATCTAATGTTGGTGTCATTCATATGCGCTCAACAACAAAAGAGACCATAGTTTTCTATTTTCCAGAGACCAGACAACTTGAATTGGTAGTCAACTTTCTGTTGTCAACAGGTGACAAGACCACAATGTAGGTACTCAGAACTAGCACAGACCGACAATCTGAAGAAAAAAAAATCAAAGTCACAGTGAGCAGGGAAGTCCAAAAACCTACTCAGGCCCTTAAAAAGTGACCATCCATCTTTGACTACCAATCTCCAGTCCAAACTAAATCCTTCATTCATATTTAAAACCTTTAGAAGAGAGGCTGACAACAAAAGCGGTGACAGGCTCGTAACTGCAATGATACTATTGGATACAGGATAATAACTGTGTTGACTAATCCACAAATGCTTTTAGGTAAATCAATTTTTTGGCTAAGTATACACAGATATCCTGAGTTGAAACTAGCAACTACGAATAGAACTTTTTTTATTTTACTTTCACCACCTTTGGCTTTTATCACCTTTCATCACCTTTGGCTATCCAAAAAATGTGCCGTGCAAATCCCAGCAATTCAAGGTCATTCAGTTTACCACTTTCATGTAAAATTTTAGAAATTTGACTACCATTACATATCACAAGGCTGGAGGCTGATCTATAGTCATTAGAAAAGGGTGATAAAAGAATTTCTTGGGACACACTACACACATCTGATTCATTTTAGGTTAGATCTGTCACTCTCAGTGTATACTCTGCAGACCCTGAGGACCTCCGTCCACTTGTACAGAGTTAGTGAAAGACAACCAAGAAAAGGAAAATTGTTGTCACTAGGACTGAATTCTCTCTCTAAAGGCTGACACCTGCTTCAGAAAATGCTTAAAGGTCTGCAGGTGAAAAGAGACTGGCAACATATGTATTAGAATAATATTAATATAGGCTTTGGAGTCTCACAAATCTTGACACCGGTGTCTCATTTCCACAGATTTCTGCTGTTGAAATGCTGCCTAGCTGGTGACTTTTTCCAAACCTGCCAGTCAGTTGAAATCAACTTTTTTTTAACAATATCCTTCCAGAGAAGATGGAAAGGGTATTCCCTTTTCTTCATTACGGAGAAGAAAAATGAAAGCATTCTTTACATTGCCGGTTTTCCCAGATTCCTAGATCTTTGCAGCTGTGAGTTTCCAAATCTGTTTGGAAATTAAAAAAAAAAAATTCCATCCAAGAATTTCTATTTTTATTTGGAACACCTTGGTTTCAGCAATGTGTTGCTGAATCCACAGCGTGGTTCTGAAGGAACCATGCTTGGGGTCCTGCTGAACTCCTGTATGGACCAATGGCTCCTGCCATCCTGGTACAAGGACAATATTTCCATCAGGTCTGTTCAGAATTAGAGACATGGATGGCTTCTGTATCTCCTCACTGCCATTAACATCCTACTCAACTTCACTACCACTCTCAGTTTTGAAAGTGATAAGAATATCATTTTTCCTCGGCAGATGCAGGGATCTTATAGTCTGTGGGAAATTTTATGTTTGTAAGTGTGTGTGTGTGTACAATATATACTATATTATACATATGTTTTAATATAATAAATGAGATACATGTGTGTGTGTATGTATATAACTTTTTCAATTTAAATAAAAAAAACAACAAAAACCCAAACAAGTAAAAGGAAAAATCCTAACAGGGGAAGGGGAGGGAAACTCTTTTCTTGATATCAACTCTGTAATATTACTGCTTCAACTGCTAAACATTTTGATCATTTCCCAGAGGAATAGCACCTTCCGTTTCTTTAAGCAGCTCCATTTCCATCTTGCTTCCTAAGTCAGAAGTTCAGTGGAGGTCATTCTTCTAGTCATCACTCTTCTATGACTTCACATCACCTTCTGCATCAAGTTCACAATCCTTATCCCCAGGGTACAAGCTACAATCTGCTAACATCCAAATTCTCATTCCCACTTTTTCTGTGTATTTTACCTTCCTTCCACAAAAAAATAGTTCTCCTTTACCATTTTGCCTGGTAATTTTCATTTTTTATGCCAATTAATTTCTTCTCCATTCTATACCATCCTCAAGGCATTTTTCATTGAACCTTCCTGCAATGTATCTGTAGAGACATTTTACCTGGCCCCATTGCAGAACACTACCACAAATGCTGGGCACATTTTACCACGGCTGGCTAGAAGGACTCCATGCAAACACAGACTACACGCTCCATGGCATGTGACAGGGTCTTAAATAGACATGCTTGTAGTTTTAGTAATCCAGGATTCCACTCCTGTGCCAGAAGTAGGAGGTACAGTGACTCTTAACACTGGTCCTCAGGATTTATAACAAAAAAATTGTACCCTGTGGTCTCAGCTCATTCCCTCTCTTTGCAGCATCATGCAGATAACTGAGTCCTCTCTGGCAGAGCAATGAAGTGGGTAGCCACATGCCCTATCAACCAGCTCAAGCGAAGGAAAATATGCACAACAGACACAGCAGGTTATTTACAAGAATCCCACAATGCTTTGAGGGTATCCTGGTTATCAGGGATAGATTGTGCAACAGCAGCTGTGCTGCACCATCCCTCCAGATCGGGTTGTAAACAACTGGGAACATTCAACAAAGCAGGACCTCTGTGTGAGTCTGCATATATATGTGGCATGGCTGTGGGCAAGTCTGTAAAAAAACTGCTGAGTTTTAAGCATCACCCTCGGTTCTTTTAGGAAACTCTGCCAAATGAAATGTGTGCTGCTCTATGACTTCCCAGGTTGATTATTTGCTGCAAGGAATAGATGGGCAGGCATGTTAACTGTTTGTTACTATATGCATTATGTAAGTAGTTATACTGATGTGTCATCCGTTCATTACGAAGTGCTACAATGAATGCACTTTCCATTCTAAACATTCAACACTTAAATATTTCCATCCTGGCCCCAAGTAATGCTCCATCTAATCCTATATCCGCTCTCCTGCAAAAGTCATTCCTTCACCGTTTTGCTCACACAGGTGTTTGACACATTAAGTGATTATGACAGACTCTTCATTACTGACAATTTGTGGGGTTTAGCTGTTCATGGTTGAAGTTTGCGTCTTAGGCGTTAGGGCCAGCAGATGGGCTGCAGATGGTAGATCTGCTGCCTTGAATTTGATAGTTGCAGTAGAAGAAATTGGTATGCTAGCTTGCAGCAGGGTGGGAGTTTTGACTGTGATATCTGAAGCATCAGGAAGCAACCTAACAAAAGCTGCTGTGATGTAGAAAGTTAAAGAAGCAGTGTTTCAGTAAAATTTTAGATTGTTTTAAAGCGGGAGACTCCCTCAGAATATCTTGTCACTATTGCTTAAATAAAACGGTGTGTGATCCATTTTATATCATATACACTACGTAATCAAAGACAGTATGCTTATAATGAATAAATTTCACACTTCAGGTATTGATGCTTGCTTTTCCTATAAACCAACAGACAATGCAGAGAGACAGCCAGCTGAGAGACCAAATCAAAGTCCTGGGAGATGAATAAAGAAAGATAGAAAGGATGGAAGACATTGTCAACTTCTGTTCGGAAACTGCATTTCTCCAAAGTGAATGTTACCCCAAAAAACTCCCTCTATAAGTCAGAACCATGATAAATTGGGAGAGAAAAGAAAAGGGGGAAATACCCCACTGTTTCAACTGTTGTGAAAGAGCTGCATCAGGAATCCTGATCCACTTTCAGAAATAAAGGAAAGCTTCTTCTCAAGAGGGCACTCCTGGTGCCTGCTCTAAACTATTTGTTATGAAGAGCCAGAATTTCCCCTTGTATTTCCAGAGTGATGAACTCACCTTATCATCTACACAAATGCTTGAGGGATCTCAGCTTCAGCATGGAAAGACGTTATTTTATTATTCTTCCCTTTAGGAATGACCATTCTCTATTGCAAGCCTTGGCTTTGCCACAATTCACTTTATGCCATGTCAAGCTTTATCAACCAGGACTCTTTCTAAAGGAGGAGGAGGGAGGTAAGCCCAGAAAAGGTCCAACTAAAATTCACACCGCTAGTGAAATCAAGATCTCCCACGTGCCTGCTGAACCACCTTCTGCACAAAGGCACCCCTTCTTTCCCATCCCTCGGAGCATGTGTCAGGTTGTATTTTCCATTTCTGACTTCTCGCCAAAGAGCAAAAAAGCAATTCCCATCCACCTGTTAATTCTCCTTAACATGGATTTCCATGTACCATAAAAATCTCCTGAAAACAATAAAAATACCTAGACATGCTGAAAACAATTAGGCCACCCCTACCAGATTCATGTGTGCATGGTGAATGTGCTTCTGGGTACAGACCCGCGACTAGTTCATGTTTCTAGCTGTGCACATTTGAGGTGCTCAGGTGGTGCACAGATGTGACTCCTCGGCAGTGGAATTGCTAGAAGGGTGTAACATTGCCACATAAAAAGTGTTTCTCCCCCACAGGAGCTTTCCCCCTGTTCGAGAGGGCAGTTGTGCTCTACCACCTTATGTCACTGAATCTTCCCACCCCTGCTCTCTCTTTGTGTCACACAATCATCAGAAACAGAAGCTTGGACAAAGCAATATTTACATCACTTATATCTCTTTCTCTACAGATGTCAAGCCATGTCATCCCCTTTAGAAACAAAAAGGAAGGAAAAAGACACGAAATTTGTTTTATGATTCTCACAAATAAATTCTGCCCTTTCCCCCCTATTGAAAAAACTCTGGGAAACCCTCACATAAGGGAGAAACACAGCACTATGAAAAAAGCTGTCTAGCACCATATTTTTAAAATCAGAAAACTATTTCCAATGGCAGCACACTAAACAATTAAGACATACAGCTGTGGGCCTCACATTTCACTTGCAAATGTTCTGATAGGAGTGTAGGAGGCCTTTGGTAAAAGCACTGTTGTTTGCATTTACCTCACCTAGGAAAATTCCATTCAGAGACAGCATTTGGTATCTAACCAGGTCTTGTTTTTCATCCAGTTTTCCTGTTGGACCAGGCAAGGGGCAGGGAGATTTAACCAGCTGCCTGTGGTCACAGAGGCGCCCGTAGCTCCATCGGGCTAGAAGCCAGAACCCCTGCTCACCTCCGACTTCCACAGAGCTCTGCAAACCTGGACCTGCCAAATCCTCTGTGCTAAAACACTTACTCCAGGCTCACAGACTGGATACAACTTTTTCTTCGCTCTCTCTTCATTCTGAATCTGTGGCAGATGTGAGTCTTTGTTTCAACCAGGTTATTTTAATAAAGAGAGCAATGCTCTTTCAAGGCCATATATTGAAAGCTTGGGAAAACCCACATCAAAGCCAATTAGGGGCCAGATGTTGCTGATACTGATTGCCAGCAAAACCAACCAGAGGTGAGAGTGCTGAACAGTTTCCTAGAACCATGAACTTGAATGTTAAATCTATAGCTTCAGGCTTTCTGTGACTTGGCAAAACAAAAGTGTGAGGGTAAGATCTCTAGTACCAATAATATATTTTGTCCAAGGCACACTTCTTGTGTGTCCAACAGTTAGGTCCATACATGTGCAACACATACCTACATGTATTTGATGTAAGTACATTTAAAGTATATTCCAGAATACCACTGTGTGAATGGAAAAAAAAAAGCAAAGCTCTCATATCATGAAATGCAGCAATTTTACCCTCCAATATGGCCTCTGTTTATTAAATTGTTAGGCAGTGACCTTATAGGGGAACACATTACATAAATGCACATGCAGTCTTCAAGTTTAAATGGATCATTATGTTTTAATGGGAGCTAAAGGGATCATAACTAGGAAATTTTGAGCCTTATGAAGGAGTAGCAAGGACCTGTTATTCCGAGATTCATATTTCATTTATTTTCAGTCTTCCCTAACTATACCACGGGTTTTTTTGCGTAAACACTTGCATATTCAGAAGACCTTCAGTAAACTTTAAAATCTCTATAGACCATTATAATGTGGTAAGCTCAAAAACAAAGTGTCAAACAGAATGAAATGAAACCTGTTTTTCTATGACACCTTTCATCCTAAGTATCCTAGAGCACTTTAAAATAGATGACTTGGAAACTGTTAGTGCAGTCATGCAGCAGTTGTTAGTTCAAACTCAGGCCTGGATGTCAGAACTTATTTTGGTAAAAGGAGGAAAGAACTAGCCAAACCCAGAATTTTCCTCCTCGTTCTTTCCACAGCGTCCATTAGCTTTTTAAATCTCACCTGGTGTAAGCAGAAGAGTTCAGCCTGGTATCTTATGTTGCCAGTTATTCACTGCTGGTTTAAAAACTCTTGTAAACCATGTGCACTGAGATGCTCACAGACAATTCTATACACACAAATGTTTAAAAAGCAAATCAGTGCAAACATTTCCACACTTTAGTTTCCACTACAAGACTAGACAATTCGCTCTCCTTGTGAACAGCATAACGCTCACTTAGAAAACAAGATTACAAGAATCTGCCCAAGAAACTTTCAACTCTCTGCATGTCCCATTTCACATCAACAATCACCAAACTTTGCATCCGTCTCCTGGACTTCTCCTGACCACTGTATTAGCCTAGACTAAGAAATACTAATTCCTCGGGCACTTTTGCCTGTAGGAACTATTTGCAACTCCCAGTAACTTCCATAGGAGTTACACCTGTGTACATAAAACCAATTCTGGACTCTGGTTATTTTGCTAAATAGTTTCCTCTAGCTGTGCAAAATCTAGTACTTTTATTTGTAGGTCAGAGTTTTTAGTCTGTCTAAATATCCATTTCCAAAAAACTGTTATGTAAAAGACAGCAGTGGTTTCTTTTACACTAAACCTAGATGTATTTCAGAAAGTGGCAACTTTTGCCAGGAATAATTTCCAGAAGCTGAAGGGCAAGACAAAAGCATGGTAGAGTTTCCTCTTCACCTGCCTCCATAATATACAATTTAATCTACAACAGGGTTCATACGGCTTGTCTGTTTTTTCACATTCTTTCAGAATTAATATCCTTTATTAGACTAACTAACACTCTGTTAAAAAAAGGAAAGATGGATTTAAAAATGCCTCCTGGGGTCAGAACACCAGGACAACTGTCAAACCATGCAGTGGACTCTAACAGAAGTCCTGACATCAGACCAGCAGCAGGCAGATGGTGGAAAGCAAAAATGGTGGAGGACTCATTGCAGAAAAAGGAATGACAGAAATGAGAATCTTTTTTAACCAGTGTAAATTCACTGACTTTGAAGCAAAAGCTCCAAGGTAACATCAAAGTAAATGGGAGACTACACCTGAGATCTGATCCTCTTGCCTCTTCTAAGTAGCTATAAAACATAGACAATGGCGACAGGAAATGAAAAAGTTTGGGTTTGGCACCATTTCAGTGCTCTAGGCACAGAGAAAATGGCCTAGAGAAGTTGTAAGCAAGTGAGGAAGCTATTTTCCATCATCAAAACATCAGATCTCTGCTGCATGGAACTGGGGAATAAGCAGGGAGACCACATGACATGAGAAATATGCAAGGACCAGAGAAGCAGGCTGAGTTTATTTTTCCTCTTATCACTGGGTAAAGACCACTGGGCTGTCTAGGGAGTCATAGGAGGTAAGAAAGGTTTTTCAGCAAGGCCACCAACACCAGCAGAGGAGCAAGCACAGCACTTGACTCCACCATATGCTAGGGAGATGCTACTCATTTGTTTACAAGTCATGTTCTGCTGCGATTCAGACAAGAAATAGGAGCAATCAGGTAAGCAGTTAAACGAGGGCCACTAGTGTGCAGGCAGAAGAACGAAGCAGTAAGGAGCTGGAAGAATGGGGGATGTACTGTCTGCCCCCCTCTTCACCCCACCATCACCTGCCTTCTCCTTCTGCTGTGGGGCTGCTGTAGCCAGCACTAAGTTGACTCTTGTGTGACCCTCTACGAAGCAGCACCTTCAAGAACTCAGAATGATCAATGAAAAAAAAAAGATCCTTTCTTCCACTCTTTATTTTTAGCCATGCTTGTGCCCTTCACCCAACCACTGTGTGAACAACAACAGCTGAAGAGTCAAGCTAAATGGCAGGCTGCTACTTATCTGAAATGTGGCAGAATTGTTCGTCACCTTGCCAAAAGGAAAAGAAAAAATATCTTTGAATAATTCATTGAAGGTTTTGACCAACTGACCAGTGCCCCTGCTCTCTCTTGTCCCCCACCTGCATCTGAGGAAGGAGAGTCCTCTGTGTGATTTCTTCTCACACCCTGCCAGCAGCAAGTCCTGCTTGCAAGCTGAATTGACTTGACTGTAGTAATATTGTTCTGCTGAGACAAGAACAATGATCAGCACAACAGCACTGTTAAAAATCTTATAGGCTTCATAAAAACAATCACATCAGCTATAAAACGGTAGGTGATCATGACTGCTGCACCACTCTCATAATAACTTAGCTTGACTTGTCTGGATGGAGAAACAAATTATAGACAATTCCCTTTTCCTTCCTCCATTACTGTGCAAAGTGATACAACGTCCCTATTCCCTGCTAGACCTCTGTCGCTATAAAGATAAAACAATTATTTTTAAAAGATAGGAGATGAGATTTGGGGTTGAAAACTGTCTTCACAGTGTTACAAGGTCTGTTAAAAAGTAGAACTAAGTAATACCCAGCAAATTTTTAAGGTTCACGAGAACCAGCAATGGCACTCTGTATAGCTCAGCTGTAAGTGGGGAATCGATCCAGCAGCTCCATTTAAGACTCAACATCTGCATTTCTTTTCTAGGTAAGAGACTCCCTCTGTAAAATCACCAATGGTTCAGGATCAGGTCCTGTATATATGTTGTCTAAAAGGCTTACACTGATATATAAACACCGTTTTAATTCTCTCTCATGTCATGCACCTGTTTGCACTGCATAAGGCAAACACAGTACTGAGATCAGTCATTCAAGCAAGACTTTCTTTGACTTAGGTCAGAAAACTGAGTGATAGTGTCACTCAGACAACTGAGACAGCTTTCAGTTCAGAGCAGTGCAGGACTCTTCAGCAAGGTCTGTTCAGGAGAGAGGATTTATCTGCCACTGTGAGGGCTGTGCAAATAACTGGTTTTCCAGAGGGCTATCCAACTGCAAAAGAGAGACAACCAAGCAACACGCTTTAGTCTTCATTAAATGAGATTTGTTTGCATTTTTGTTTTCCTTGCTGAAATTAAAACCCCAGAAAAAAAAATCAGTATATTAAAACTAAATGTGCTGATTTCGATGAACTGTGTTAAAGGCAAAGGAAGTGCACAGCAATGTTTACAAAGCAAGAGCAAGCAAATGCCTTTCCCTTCCACCCACAGTGGAGGAGGATTTGGCTCAGTTTTTTCTCCTGGCTGAAAAGACTTGCGTGAAAGCTCCTGCTGATGCAAACATGGGTTAGCACCAGGCTACAGCACAGGGTGGGAAAGGGGACGCAAGAAAGGGAACTGAGACTTGATCCTCCCTTCTCACAAAGTTCTACTTCGTATAAATAATTTAATAATGATTGGAGTAGTAACAGCTACTCGGTGTCCCCAGTCCCACTCACCCCCAGCTTGGCTGCTTAATTAAAGCAACTTTACAATTAATGGGTTTTCCCCCCTAAATTATCGAGAACATTCATGCAGTTTTTCCATTTCCTACACTTGGTCTTGTGACTTTGGAGTTACCTCAGACCCTAAATATTAAAGCTTTATTGATCTAACAACAACATGTGAAGCATACCAAATTCACAAGAAGACAGTTAAAGATGCGACATATTATGAGGAAAGAAAATTAACCAGAAATGGAAAATTTATATGTAAATATTCTCTGTGGCAGAGGGAGAAACACAACCTAAGTACAAGATACCATTCAGAATAGCTGAGTGTCTTACAGAAGGACTAGGGTTTTTTTCCTCCTTAAATTCTCAATGTGTAAAGTCAAGCGCTATTACTATAGTAAGAGATAATCATAAAAGCCTCAGATGGAGGAAAACAACAATTAATAAGTTTTAGAGCTTTCTATATGCCACATGCAATAATTCAGGTTTGCCAAGATTCACATTTCCTGAATATAGGGACTTTGAAACTAAAGCCTTATCTTGTTGAGAAGTAGTGAGTCATTGCTTTTGAATGACAGCAAGCTGCAGTGCCTAGCTCTGACAGTTTACAAAACAGTAAATCTCAGACCTGTCACTGATCCAGATGCAAGTAATTTCAGTTCTGGGCCTTTGGGAAGGGAAAACTGGACAAGCTGACATCACTACGAATGATACTATAGAAGAAACCACGTAAAACTGAAATTCCACACTTGGAAAAGCACGAGAAACATTTTTTTGTGGTCTGGTGTTTTAACCGTGATTTATTGCAATGATGCCTATTTGAGAGAGACGCATCTCTGATGGAGATGTATTAGTGAAGAGGTTTATAAGCTTAACTGGATGGCATAGGTATCAAAAAGACATGTATGACTGGCTATTATGCCGTATGCTGTTATAACAGTAATTTTTCAAAAGCACATTATCTTTGCACTGAGAAACATAAAAATCTAAAATATTTTGTAAAGTAACCAGGAGAGTTTAGGAAACAGGGCTCAGCACAGTTATCATTCACTACTGCACACAGACTTACAATTTATAGCCTTAAAATCTGGTGTAAAATGTTACAATGTAATTTGAAACATTAACCCTCTTGCAAAACTGAGGTGACTGGACCTTCTCAAGAGGAGATGTTTTAACGTGATTTGCTGTATTCTTTTACAGAATGAGTCCTTTGTAATAGTGATTTCACAGTTTGCTGCCCCTGCATTGATCCTCCCTAAACTCATCCTGATTGTCTGAATGTAAAAATCTGTTACACAGCCTTTTTGTCAGTGGTACACAATATACAAATAGGTTTTGCAAAAGACACAATAGGACAGGGCACGCCAGGGGGTGGGGAGTAGATTGAAGCAATTAAGTGTGTTCAAAGCTACAAGGTCTACTCTCAGCAAGGTCTGCGCACCCCAGACCTCTGGAGCACAAACTACTACTGCATGACTATGAACTTCAAAACCAAAAGAAAAGTAACTAAAAAGCACAACTTATCTTGAAACGTGCCCTTGCCACAATGAAGGCAAATGGTATCCTGGGCTGCATTAGGCAACGCATTGCCAGCAGGTCAAGGGAGGTGATCCTTCCTCTCTGCTCAGCACTGGTGAGGCCACACCTGGAGTACTGTGTCCAGTTCTGGGCTCCTCAGCACAAGAGAGACTCGGACATACTGGAGAGAGTCCAATGAAGGGCCACTAAGATGATGAAGGGACAGAAGCATCTCTCCTATGAAGAAAGGCTGAGAGAGCTGGAACTGTTCAGCCTGGAGAGGAGAAGGCTCAGGAAGATCTCATCAAAGTGTATAAATACCTGAAGGAAGGGTGCAAAAAGGACACTTTTTACACCTAAAGGGTGTAAAGAAGATGGAGCCAGGCTCTTTTCAGTGGTGCCCAGTGACAGGACAAGAGGCAATGAGCACAAACTGAAACACAGGAGACTCCATCTGAACATCAGGAAACACTTCTTTGCTGTGAGGGTGACCAAGCACGGGCACAGGTTGCCCAAGGAGGTTGTAGAGTCTCCATCCTTGGCGGTATTCAAAAGCCATCTGGACACGGTCCTGGGAAACCAGCTGTAGGTGGCCCTGCTTGAGCAGGCAGGTTAGACCAGATGATCTTGTCCTGGTTTCGGTTGGGATAGAGTTAAATTTCTTCCAAGTGCTGTGTTTTGGATTTAGTATGAGAAGAATGTTGATAACACACTGATGTTTCTAGTTGTTGCTAAGTACCCTACTAGTCAATGACTTCTCAGCTGCCCATGCACAAGAGGCTGGGAAGAAGCATAGCTGGGACAGCTGGGACAGCTGGCCCAGCTGGCCAATGGGGTATTCCATACCATGTGACGTCATGCTCAGTTTATGAATGGTAGGTGTGTCCAGGAAGTGG
Organism: Calonectris borealis; assembly: GCF_964195595.1. NCBI lineage: Eukaryota > Metazoa > Chordata > Aves > Procellariiformes > Procellariidae > Calonectris > Calonectris borealis. The sequence continues at coordinate 130,088,845 of NC_134313.1, forward strand.
CGATCGCTGTTTTTTTGGGCATTGCTCGGCGGGTACATTCACTTTGTATATTCTATCATTATTGTTATTATTATTATTGTTATTATTATTATTATTATTATTATTATTTCCCCTTCCTTTTCTGTTCTATTAAACAGTCTTTATCTCATCCCACGAGTTTTCTCACTCTTACCCTTCCGATTCTCTCCCCGTCCCACTGGGGGGGTGGAGGGGAGTGAGCGAGCAGCTGTGTGGTGTTTGGCAGCCTGCTGGGTTAAACCACAACAGATCTCCAGAGGTCCCTGCCAACCTCAACCGTTCTGTGATTCTGTTATTCTGTGAATTGGAGGAATGTTTCTTAAGGACAAGTGCCCCCTCTCTTTCAGATGCTTCGAAAAGTTACATTTTTATTCTTCATTAGACTAAAATTATGTTGCAAAAACTTGGGTTTGTTGGTTTTGTTTTTTTTTTTCCAAAACCTAGAAGCACATGTTTCCAGCCAACTCTCCTCTTAATGCCTCTAAACTGGGAAGAGCAGGGATTTGAACCTTTGCCTCTCATCACATTTTCTTTTAAAGCAAATACACCTCTGTGAAACATTGTGATTGAACAAAAAAGGGTTCAGGCCTAGGACATCCATAATGACTGTGGAAGCTTCTCTTTCTAAACCCAGCTTAGCAGTAAAACAGTAGCAGATGATGTGAGTTAGTGCCAAATGCAAATTACAGTCCTGTCACAGTGAAATTCACCTGCCTATTGTTTTAAAAAACTTTCATCACTGAAAAGGACAAGGATTGGGGTGCTGTCCTAGCCACGCATCCTGAGCACTTGCTCCACCACCCCACAAAGCAACGTGACACACACATCCCCACCCCTCTGCTGTAAATGTGTTCATGCTGGGTCTGGAAACAGGCTACAACATTACCTGGCACTTCCAGAGCTCACTCAAAACCTCTGCAAACTGTAGACAAGGACTTAAAGCCAGGTGACAGATCTCCTGCATCCTGCTGTTATAGAGAAAGACAACTGAAGTCTCTGGGGTTAACAAATAAGCACTTTTTTAGTTGACCTAAAATCTGTGCAGTTTTAATCTAAAAATTCAGCTCTGATTAAGAATTTCTTCTCCCCCTTTCCCCCCATCTGGCTGTTTATGGCTGACTCTCCTTCCAGCTGAGAACAGTAACTGGCACATCAACACCCACAGAGACTCTCTAATGATCCAAGGGAAAGTTAATCACACCGTACCACCACATAAATCACAGCAGTTGGTCTGCAACTTACTCAGCCCTAGTGAGGGCCAGATCTTGAGCTCCCAAATCAGCCTTTCTTTTTTTTTTTTTTTTTTTTTTTTTTGCAATAAGACTATTTTCATTCTTTCATTTCACCTATTGAGTCAGTCTGAGGCATCATAATGGCCCACAAAACTACCATCTGGGACATAAAATCTCAGGTTTCTGCACAGGAACAAGTTCTGCTGCCTTTTCTAGCTTCCCCTGCTATGATGTGCTCTGCTTAGCCCAGGGTGTTTCAGAAGGAGATTGCATGTGTAGACAGGCTACTCTATCATGGCAACACAGCACTTAGAGGGTTAAAGCCTTTACTGTTTTTTCCCTGCCAATATTTTAATTTAATGTAAATTAATTTATTTCTGGGAAAAATTCCTCTTCATGCAAACACACACACAAAATTCCTACTCATATCCACTCTGCTTACGTAGCCATGTCTGAAATGTTGTGTTGTTGTGATATACAATAAGTATAACAGGAAATCAGACACTCAACCAGCACCAGCTAAGCAGAAGGGCTATTTTTCCTTTTCCCAGGAGGCTATTGTTGACATCAAGCTGTGCTGAATCAGGAGAATAATGGCACTCAGAAGCCAATAGATCCTGCACCTCAGAAGTGCCCGTCCTGAGCACCCACAACATCCCTTAACTGTACTGAGAACTGAGGATTCAGTTCTGCTCAGGATAAGGGAATGAAAGCATTAATCCAGCAACAAAAAAAAACCCATACAGTATGGCATGACAGAAAAGAAAAAGTCCCCCACAGAAATCTTCTTGTGGCATCAGAAACTACATGAGGTTTATAGTATTTACCTGACAATAAAACAAACCTAACTTCACATAATTTGCTGTGGTTCAACTCCTCCCTTTTCTCCTAGTTTTCATTTTAGCCAAACGGTTGAAAATTTTAGGGGATAAATTTAACTAATTCTGACTTGTCATGTCGACTTATAGCAGTTACCCCATCTGAAAACTAAAATCCTTCCTAAAACTGGTTATCAGATATGTAATCAATATTTAAAGAATCCTAAAATCTTTGTTTATCAAAACATCATAAACATGAGTTCAATAACCATGTTAAAATATTTAAAAGTTTTATTAAAACAAACATTTGACTAATTTTAGCCCCTGACTGGAGGACACAGTAAACAGCATATCAACTTGTGTGATGTTATAACATTGGCTTCTGCAAGATCAGTGTCTTCCCACATTTCAGTAGATTTTAGGTCTAATATTTGCAGATTTGGAAGGCTACGCTACAATGGGTCCTTCAGAGAAAGCTACTTTTTCTTTGCATGTAAAATGAAGCCCAGTGTGACTGCCTACTAGGACAGCCATATGAAGGAAAGAAATAATACAGAATACAAGTTTTTGCACCCATTGAGGATGAATTTCAGGGCATCATTTAGTTTTGCTTGTGATCTTGAGGTATATTTAGCTTTCTTGGTTGGACAGCTGAGGTACCAAACAGTGAAGTGATGTCTCTCAAGATCACCAAGTAGAACCTGAAATCTCTGTCTTTCCTTAGTTCCAACACAGACTGTATGACTCTGAGTTGGGAGACTTCTCATCAGTGTCCAGTTCTAAATATATGTGAGAATATAAATTCCAAACCCAAAAGTCTGAGACAAATAAATACAAAGCATTAAAATTTCTCCCTCATAAGAAATTACTGCAATACAGAAGCAGCCTGATATTAAGAATTTAAAACAACAAAAGAACTAGTTACCAATTACCAACTCAAATTGAACAAAATCTAGTTAATCTCTCTCTCCTTCCCCCCCACCTTTTTTTTCATTTTTCCCTTTAAAAAAAAAGAAGGAAATTCTGATTTAGTGTCCAGTGCAGCATTTCATGCTGATCACTGCTGAATTTTAAGATATGAAATGGGTCAGCACTACCCTGAAGAGGAAGCCGATGTCAGTAAGGCACTATTGTAACTGTGATGGTCAAAGGACACAGAGGCAAAGCGTGCAGAGTTACGTAGCATACCTGGTGAGAACAGTTGATAAGCTCGGGGAAAAAAATACACACACATTTTTGGGCTCAGAGTCCCATAAGTTAGTTTAGTGTGCAGATGAGACTGGCAGGAAAGAAGATTCCCCTGTAAGAACATGAAAAGCACATGGAGTCTCCCACTGCAGACCAGCACAAGTCTGGTCCTGGTACAAGAGCCTCTGAGCAGGCTCTGCTTGGCACACAGCCGTCGTGGGCGTGTTTCACACCGAGAGGTCTTGTTGTGGCATACATGCACAGCCTTTATCATAACAGGGCAGCCCTACCATCTCTCTCTCTATTGCACCTCTCTCCCTTGTCTCTCTCCATTGCCTCCCTTATATCTTCCTTCTGGCAATGATCACATGTCTGCTCACAATTCCCTTCACCTGTTTCTGTTCTTGAATCAGCTGGTACTCATTAGGCCACCTCTTAATTCTTCTCCACATCTCCCCCTTTTTTGTTTATGATTTTGTAGCATTGCCAAAGTCCTATCCAAAACTCCTGATTCCAGAATTCTTCTCCACAAGGTCTGGTGCAGGCACCGTGTCAGGTACAGCTCACCAACAGGATCTCAAAGGACATGCACGGTCAGGAGCTGTTGGGATTCACCCTGCTGAGATGCCGTGACATTTCGGTGTCTGCTCTCAATTGTCCTGCTTAGTTATGGGGGCCACTGGTTTGCGCCTGCTGAGGTAACTCCTTCCAAAACTTGGTGAAGAGTAAAAGCATCTGTATATCGTTTTGGTGCTTGATGGAGGCCACTTGTGCATGCACAGGTGAGACCCCATAGGAGGGATTCCTGCATGGGCTGATTTGTGCAGATTTACTGCTTTCAGGAAGAAGTAGAGCAGCCCAGGTTTCCATCTGCTCGTGAGTTTGAAGATGAACCAAAGCTATAATTTCTGTATTTCTGTATCATGCTTTTATACATTTGGAAACCATGGGGTACAAGAAAGTGAACTACAAAGCAGAATTCTAGCCTAAATTAAAAAGCGGGTAGTTTTATTGCAGGTTAGCACCTCTTACCCAGAACACCTAACAACATCCTGGATGCTAGAGCTGGGGATTCAACATTCACAGCAAAATCCTATTTTCACAATCCTGGATGTGATGTTGGCCTTAAAATGCAGACTCCCTCTCTGAGCCAATAAAGTATAGTTATCCCAAGTCTGGATGGGGGGGGTGTTGTTGCCCCCCCCCCCCCCCCCAATATAGATGCAGCCTGAATGACTTGCAACTTCATTAACTCTGGGTATATAGATACAGATGTTGGTTTCTTCTAGAGACAATGTTTGGGAACCTCAAAGTGATTTCCTATCCCTAATGACCCCTGCTCAGTCAGGAATGTGGGAGGTAAGTCACCTTATAACAGTAAGGTGACATTGGAGCTGAAGACTATTTCCACCTCACTGTTATTCAGCCTGCTGGCTGTTTTACTGCTACCCAGTGTGAACAGGTCCCCTTACACCAAGCTTTTAAAAATTCAATGAGATATCAATAATACAAACACTATGTGAACACATGATTTCTAGTATTTTACCTGACTTCTAGTGGGACTGCAACCTGTTCATTATTAACACTGGTGACAGATTTGGTAGCGAAATGCTGTTCTTCAACTTACCTATGAAAGGACATATTCTTTCCTTACTTTCCCCTGAGCACATGAGATAAAAATACGTTACAAGATTCAGCAGGTTTTGGATTTGATTTTGCTGGCCCTGGGCTATACTGAGATTCCTATGAAGTCAGTGTCACATAAATTGTAATGGCCTTTCTTCTTTAACAGTTATAATATTAATTAGGACAAAATCTAATTCACAAGCTAGAGCTGAATGGAGGAATTAGCTAATAGTGTATGATTAAACAATGGTAAGCAAGGTCACTGCTTGACTAAATATTCAGTAATCAGTGATTAGATTTTGTTGGTCAATCTCTTTAAAGGACCTGATTGGAGATGACCTCTTTCTTTTAGATTAAATGTCTGCTCAGGCTGAGTTATTATTGATCAAGAAGCTGACCTTCCTGCCAACACTGGCATTCCCCCATTACTAATCTCTTTGCACACGGTGTGCACGTAGTCACTGGAAAACTTCAAAGAGACTCAATCAAGTTGACGATTGCTTGGTTAATTAACAAGGTGCCATTTTTTGGTATTCCAGACTGGTTGCTCTCTGCATTCTTAGAGAAATCACTCCTAGCATTCAATTTAAAAAAGCAGTCAGAGAAAAAAAACTCCATAAAGTTTGCATTCTATGGGGTGAATCTTGCCCTGTTTCCCCAGACAAGGGGAATGAAAGGGTTTTTTCCCCCTCCTGTAAGTGGAGGAAGGTGTAACAAAGAGGGTGCTTTTGTCCCTTTGCATCCTGCAAGGTGGGCTTAAGGCATGGAGTGTGAGAAGGTGCTTTGCAAACTGTCAAGCACAAGAATGACATCAGGGAGGCTTTTAGCTATGTCAGAACTCCAACACTTGCCTGCCGATGGGAAGTAGTGAAGGAATTCCTTGTTTTGCTTTGCTTGCGTGCGTGGCTTTTGCTTTACCTATTAAACTGTTTTTATCTCAACCCACAAGTTTTCTCACTTTTACCCTTCTGATTCTCTCTCCCATCCCACCGGGGGGGAGTAAGCAAGCAGCTGGGTGGTGCTTAATTGCCGGCTGGGGTTAAACCACAACACAGAGTCAGTTTCTCTGAGATTAGCATCTCAACACAACGACACTCCCAGATTTCTCCTTTTAGGTATAGATTTACTAAGAGATCAACGGGGATTGTGGCCCACCCACTAGCTTTGCCTACTGCAGCACATGCTCCCACTGGAAATGTGCAAAGACATCTGCAGAGCACCTCCTCTGTGCATCTTCTGCGCAGAGGTCTTAGCTGTACCCACCCCACCTCTCGTCATGAGCCAGCATTGCTTCCCCAGGACTCTGCTAGATGTAATAAAGATGATCACGGCATGGCATAGCATTTTTTTCTCCAGGCAAGCCAAACATGGTGATGATGCCATTAACTTTTACTTCTCGATCATTTAGTTGCAATAATTTCTAAAGCAAAGCATGTGCTTCGTTACAAATGAGAATGGAAGCTGTGAAAGGAAGTTGCAGTTTTCCTGCCCAAAGCAGCACGGTTTGCAAGTGCATAGATTACATGCTGTGTGATCCTTGGAAGGAAATAATCATGAAAAATTATACCCATATTTTGATATAGTCCAGGGAAGATATTCATCTGAATTCTACCACCACACAATGCGACATGTGTGTACATCTCTAGAAATATTTACCCTTGTTAAACAAAGAAAGGCAGAGTTTGCAAGCACAATAAACAAAGTTGTTAATTCAATAGACTGCTCTGAAAATCAAGACCCTAATTCTTTAGGAATCTCTATCTAGCACTCATCTAGTCACCTAGAAGACACAGTTATATGTCAGCCCTAATTACAAATCACAGAACTATCAATAAAGATAGTTCAGCATTAGACTCTTCCTGTGCCTTGAAACAAATAAAAGTTTTCTTTACTCAAAATTTAGGATCCCTTTTTGGTTTGCTGTTGCATTTGCTCTCATAAAATCAAGAAGTTTTAAGTTAATTTTTTTTTTTTAAATTAAGCAGATTTCCAAACAAGTCTCAATTTCAAATTTCTAAATAAATTTTCAAATTCATAATTTTACAAATAAAATTTGAATTTTCTCTCAGAGAAAGTGTTTTCAGATGTTCATAAAGGGCTTAAATATGCATTTGGACCATCACTTCACAGATGTGCTAGAAGGAAAGCTCAGTTCCTCTGAATTTACAAGTTTGTTGTGTATTAAAAGACCTGCTGTAGGTCAACCCTTAAAATTAGAGCTATGTAGGTTTTTCCTTTTTTGTTCATAAGTCCTTTTTCAATTCTTAGGAAGAGAAGAATAACATTTTTGGGGGTAATAGGAAGTGTTTAATTTAATTCCAATGTTTATATTATTTTGTTTACAAAAATTAAGCAAATTCCTAACTGAGGCATTGTTTCAAAAACCAAAATTCATATTAAAAATGTTAAAATTAAATATTTACCTCCTCCCTTTTTCTGGAACATAAATCAGTAATGTCTTCACTGAAATCTTTGATAAATGCAGATTTGTTCTTCTGTGGGAAAAAAGTTTTGGCTGAATAATACCACCTGCATCCGCAGTTCTACCTCTACTATATCTGTCCTCACTCCTGAGCACACAACAGAAGTGTAAAAACCTATGCAGTGTGCATAAAGTGGCTTTATCAGGTCTGTTCAGACAAAGAGGGACCAAGGGGAAGAAGTTACAGATAATTCCCATTGCAGGGCTCCTTTCGGCGCTTGTGTTTGCACCGAGAACTGGCTGCTGCCTCCTCCTGCTGAAGACATTGGCCATGGCGACATAGCACATGAACCCTACAGCTCACAAGGAACCCCTGAGAACCGGCAGCTTGGCTACATCTCTCTTACCACTTTCCCTTCTATTTAGCGCCACAGGAAACCAAGGAGGCCAGGGAATGGTTTTTCCTCACAGCCTAAATACAGACAGCAGGTACTTAGGGCTAGGTGCACCTTGGTATAAGGTTGCCTGAAGTCTGCCCACCTCCCACCCACAAGTCACTCTGTGGAGACAAAAGTACATGCCAAATAACAGGAGAGTCTTACTAAAAGACTATGCTCAAATAGGAAGTAAAACCAAAACCTTCTTCCCCACAAAAAAATGGGGAGGTAAAACTGTTAGGCAACTTTCTGTTGAACATTTTTTTATTACCTAAGACACAGCTCTGGTTGGTAATTGCTGGTAGTTACACATTTTTTAAACGTAAAAAGATGCTTAAAAATAATAAAGCTGGCCTGGAGAGAAGTATTGATTTGATTATTTTATTCCTTTGGGAGCAACCTGGGTTTAACCTACCAATGCTCTGGTATAGATATTTTTAATGCATTTATTTTTAGATATAATACAGAACGTATTGTTTTTAAAGTTATACCTCTGTGGGAACTACAAGATGTCTAACAGAAAAGAAAACAACTATACAACATTCCCTTGAATAATTTTCAACCTTGTGAGGTAGAAATCTTCCTCCAAATTCAATGTCATAAGCAGACTGCAGAGGACACTAACAGTGAATTATCTCCAAGCCTAGAAGCAAAGGGTCTACCCAAAGTGAGGGGTTAAATGTGAGAAGTCTGAAGAGACAGATGCTTATCTGAAAAAGTCACTGAATAAATATGAGGCAATCTGTAGCTTTCTGCTGACCTCCTAAGTGGTGGGGATTGGGAAAGAAAACACCAGGAAGAAATTCAAACAAAATTAACTCCTATAAAATAGTAAAATTATTCAGAAGGTGTAGAGGAATGCTAATGCTTTCAAATGCATCCACCTTTCATGTTACCCTTGAACAACTAAGGAAAGGTCATGCACCATACAGACAAGCATCTGGAGTCTGCTTCTCTGAACAGCCTCTGTCTACTCGTCCCCTACTAGCTAGAATCAATTCTCATGATCTTCTTGTTTGCAATAAAGCGCTAATACCAAAAACACTGAGTGACCTAAAAGGCACTGCAGTCCCATCTCTAGTATGCCCCTGGGAATGGAGAGGAGACCCTCCAAAGCTACAGGCAACCCTAGAACAAAAGGGAGAGAAGCAACTCAAATGGTAAATTAGAAAAGCTCTGTAGATCAGAGCTCTGGGAAACTCATTTGCCTTCCTGTGCTAATCAAGAGGAATAACACCACAGGGGCTCACCCCTCCTGAGCTCCAGGGAATCGGCCCAATTTCAGTGAATTGTTCTAATCCCAACTTTGGGATCTTTCTTGAGAGTCACCCATTGCAGCTCATGTTTCCAAGCCTGGACACCCTCAGGCGTTGTGTAAAGGATGTTTTCAGTCTCACATGGATTGAATGGCGGCGCAGGGCAGCAAGCACTTAACATGGCAGGATCAGGGGAAGGTATCAGCCTGCTGAGCAACTGCCCAATATTTTAACAGCCTTTGTGGCAAAGGCAGCTGGTCAGGTGACAGTACCCCACAGACTGGATTTGAATCACACTGCCAGCTGAAGCACTCCTGTGTGGTCAGGAATTCATGTGTCTATAAGGACAAACAATATGAGGGGGTAGGGGGAAAAAAGCTAATTTATAGCCACCTTCTCAGTGTCGTACAAAGGGCTCCGCAACATCTTCCCACAAAGGGATGGGTAGAGAAATTTCTTTTCATGGGCAGCTCAAGTATTTTGCAAAGACGCCTGTAGGTGCTATAGTTAACTCACAGCTGTTCTGGTATTAATTCCACAGGTAGGATGAAGAAGAGTAGGCTTACCTTCACCTCCCCTTTTATGTTTCTTTTTTAAAACGGACTCTTACTGAAACATGCATTCACTATAGGAAAAGAAGGAGGGAAACCACAGCTGAATGGCAGATTGATTTATTTTCCTTGGGGGTTGGAAATTCATCATGGCCTACCATTAAAGGTGTTTTCCAGTCACGCTAACCTCCAGTTTCCGATATCATCCAAGACCCTATCAGCATCTTAAGGGATGCTCTTAGCTAGATGTCTGATTGATCTCTCCTTTCATTTTCCCTCAGCTTTTCTTTCTGCAAGAAGGTGATGCCTCTATTGGCTTATGATAGAAGGAAAGCTTTTAGCTCTTTCCTCTACAAATTCCACTCTCAATTCCCATTTAAATAAGCTAAACTAAGACAGTAAAGTGGTCAAGTGTTGCTTAAGAAGCTGTATTTTATGAGCAAGGAGTACGGCTAAGAAAGACCTATGTAAGAATAGATACGGATTTATAAAAACGAGGCTCCTCTAACAGAATTGATCACAAGAAATAGGCATGTTTCTAGCAGAAACTGAAGTAAATAGTGAGAGGGAGAAGAGGCTGGGATAACATCAAGACGTCAGAAGAGGCTGCACATCCTGACATAGGCTGGAAGTGAAAAACAGCTCGTGCCCTTCCGTGATAATGAACGTTTGGCAAGAGGATAAAGACAGGCCGTCAGGACGCTGCAAGCAGAAGGCTCCGACTGACAGCCCAGCTGAGCAAGCACCAGGCTGGGCATCCGGAGCTGGCTGCTGCAATCCCCCCGTGACCAGCGGGGTCTGCCCCCAGAGCCACCCGCCACTCCATTTCTGTGGGGCTATGGCCAGGTGCTGGCTGCACGCCCACACTGCACCCCGGCACCAGCCCGCCACGAAGGGGAAATGCAGCAACACATAGGGGAAATGCAGCAACACATCCACATTTGAAAGGAAAAAAAAAAAAAAATCTCCTGACCCTGAATATTTTGCGGTTATGTCAGAGAATTGTTAGTTTGTAGCTTCAATCTTAATTTTTGCTGCATTCCGCCCTGGTGAGGCTGATAACAGCAGCTCTCTTCCAAAGAAAGCTTCTTAATAAAATAAGGAGGCAGCTCATTGTGTTCTGGCTTTTTGTAAAACTTCCCTGGTGTGTGTGTGTGTGTGTACATATATATATATATATTTTTAAGCCCTTGACAAATTTGGACACCACTGGAGCAGTAAGAAAGCTAAAGTCAAATTAATCAGAATAGATTCCCTAGATGAGACAGTCATTGCTGCTGAGCAAACCTTTAGGGAGAAAAGTTGTCCTTGAAAAATATTTGATGAAGCTGCTGCACTAAGAAAGGGGCTAAAGCTATGAATAAAACAGCCACAGAGAGCTCCAGGGGCCCCATAGGCTCAGTTTGTTAAGCAGAAAGAGGCAGGGGAGAAAAGGGAGAAAGAAAGAGGCTGATGTGGAGAATTTCATTATATACAGCAACTCAAAACACCTCCAAACCCAGAGAAATCTAGAGGTCTGTCCCACCAAGTCCAAGAATCAGAAACAATGTGTTGCCCCAAGGTATCCCTTGAGCTAGTCAAAGCATTTAGATCCCTTGGGTAGGTGGCAAGGAAGCAGAAGGGAATTTTCTTCCTAATCATATTCTGAAACACTGGTTTATCTGCGGGACCTGCCTCTATTCCACAGCCAGAAATAGAAGCAGAAGTGCTTTCCAGTTCAGGATCCAGCCTGGGGACACCCACTCCTCCCGCTTTGACTGTGACTTTTGCTCAAATGCAGTTCAGTGTGGGAGGGCTCTTGTGCCATCCATAATTGACATCAGATTCAGCTCACCTGCACTGAAGGCAGCACAAGGGAACATGATGCAGTTAGACCAGGATATCAAGAATCCACCATCTTTCAATCTCCTTCTGTGAAGCATACAAATAAATCTTTTTTTTTCCTTTACTTTTAACATTTCTGGAAAGCTCAAATCCTGCACTTCTTCATATAACATGAACCTGCAAATTCGACAGGCTGGAATGATTTGCCTGGGCAACTTGAAATCCAGTAACTGAAGAACAATGCACTCGGGCACATCAAAGATCCAGCTGGCCCAGTAACCTGTCTCCAGCTGACCAGCAGCAAAGTCAAGGGAAGAGGACACAAACAGTGCAAGTTTTTAGTGATAAACCTTCAGACTGCTCCCTCACCCACCAGTGATTTCTAGCTTGTGGATCTTATAAGGAAAAAATTTTTTACAATGAGGGTGATGAAACACTGGAACAGGTTGTCCAGAGAGGTGGTAGATGCCCCATCCCTGGAAATATTCAAGGTCAGGTTGGACGGGGCTGTGAGCAACCTGATCTAGTTGAAGATGTCCCTGCCCATGGCAGAGGGATTGGACTAGATGACCTTTAAAGGTCCCTTCCAACCCAAACTATTCTATGATTCTATGATCTCATGAACCAAAGGCAACATACCTGTGTATAGGGAGACCTTTTTTCTTTTTTTCTTATTCCCATGAGCTTGGTCATTTACTTTAGGGACCCATATGAATTTTCAGTTTATGCAACATCTTGTGGCAAGGAATTCCACTGCTTTATTCTCTATTTTTCTCTGTGCCACTTACAATTTCATAGACGTGTATCTTCTCCCTTATGAGCCATCACTCTTCCAGACTGAAGCCTTCCCCTTTTACATTTTCCTCATTTTCAATCATCCAGCCAAGTAACTGAAACAAACCCACACAACTCAGAGAACTAAACACACACCTCTGCTAACAAATATTTGGTTGAAGGGGGGGTTGGGGGGGAAAAAAAAAGTTTTCTAGGTGTTTCTTAAGTGAAATATGGTTTAAGTAAAGCCTTGGAACAGGCTGCCCAGGGAAGTGGTGGAGTCACCATCCCTGGAAGTATTTAAAAGACGTGTAGATGAGGCCCTTAGGGACATGGTGTAATGGACATGGTGTGTTGGGTTGACGGTTGGACACGATGATCTTACAGGTCTTTTCCAACCTTAATGATTCTATGATTCTATGATTCTATACATCACAGGCATTTTTTTCTTCTTTGAGCAAATTAGTCACAAGAACTAAACATCTTATTACAAAGAATTCCCCGGGTCCTAGAAGTAAAATATAAAATACTAGGAAAAAAAAAAAGGCACTTGATGACTCGGGAAAGGTTTGAGATAACCTGTCATTTAAGCAGTCAGTTTGTTCTCAGCCTGTTATTACAATGTTTTGCACTTTAACAGTAACAATAATAGGCTTTAATGGAGGCATTTGTCAGCCTTCCTCTCACCTCTATGGGCATTAATAATTCCATTTTCTTCAGAATCAGCCTTTAAAATTAGCTCTACCATCTACACAGTTCTTCAGCACATAGTTGCCTACAGAAATGTTGGTCCTCACCTTTATGAGTGCCATGACAAAGATGGCAGTGATGAATAATCACTGCTTGGGTGGCCCATACAGCATTAAGCGTAGATGAGGGTGAGCACCACCAACTCCTGCTGAAGCCAGTCAGACACTGTCATAGATGTCCTTGAGACCAGTGGGAGAAGCACCCCTCAGAGATGATTAGGATGTTGAGAAAGAGGTCTACTACTGCTAGTTTCACTGGGTGCTGTAAGGTACTGGCCTTTTTCTAACTCAAGCCATATATTAACACTCTGCCTGCGCCCTAAGAAGAATTATATGTCCACTGCTTAGGAAAAACAAACCTAATGGCATATTTAGTAAGCTATATTCATCTCTAAATTAATATTTTCCTATGACTCAGTGAAAAAAATAAACGCAACCTCACACTCACCTTGGAAAGCACTGGGACAAGTTGAGATCACAAAAAGCTGTGTGTCTCTGTCACTGTATCTTTTGCTCTCTCACTGCTAGGTACTTCCAACGGACAGTCTGGGGATGTATAGAACTTACTTGTCAGTAGCTGAAGTGATTAATTTAATCATGAGACCATACACACATTTTCATCTGATTAAGTCAAGCCCACTTAACTGAGTTTTTTCCATTAATTCTAAATCTTCTGGTAGATATCACTTTCATCTCATTCTGTGCTAATAAAGTAGCTTCATCATTGCTCTCTAAGCAAGCAGTATGTGTACAACTGTACAGGTTTGGTTGTGGGTTTTTTTTGGAGGAGAAGGCATTATGTATCCAAAACCCTGCATACTAATATCGTCCGATTGAAGCAGGGGCAGGTTCACTGGGTATTTGCATAGAAATACTACCAGATATAGTGTACTACCAAGCATCTAATCTAAGGATTCTGGATAGCATGAATGTATACGGATTTTCTTCTATGCAATTTAACTCTGTTTGTTTTCCCTTCATTCTATCAGCTTTGTCTGATAAGCAACAGTACCTTCTCAATGCCTTTTCTATGAGCTGTGTAGCAGTGCTGGACTGTATACTGTCCCTCAGCTATCCCACAGACTGAGGGGCTTCAAGGGGGATTTTTAACTGTTATTTCAGTGAAGTTATTCCTACATATGGTTTATAAAGCACTCTGAGATCCTAAGGGATGAAAGGTGCTATATAAATGCAAATTGTTGCTGTTGTTATGCATGAACGATAGCCAGGTTTTAAACTAGACTGACTATGAAAAATGTCATTCCTCCTGACCTTTCCTGATGAGAACCACTGCGATTAGAAAATCTCTAAACTGTTCGGACATAAAGACAAACTCCAGTTCAAATTCTCTGGAAGGTAACAGCCATACTCAAAGTGAGCAAATGAGTTAAGGGAATAAAAAAAAAAATACTCCCTGACTTAAGGCAACACTGATAAGACACCAGCTTCCAGGCCAAGGAATCTGGGCTCTTATTTTGACCCTGTACTAGACACTAGGACAACTGGGAGGAAATCTGTTCACTGTTCTGTGCTTCTGTTCCTAACTCTCCTCCTCCCTCACCCACCATCTGTTTTGTCTATCCATATGGTACATGTCTACCTACACTGCAAATTGTCTCTAGCTCACTATTTGCACAGTGCTTACCCAAACCTTGTCCTCGAAGTTTCCAAGTGAACGAAGCCAGCTAAGTAGCTGCAACTGCATCAGGTGCCCAGGCAAACCTATGTAAATTGGATGGTGCTAATGGGAGAAGAAAAGTGGAAAGTGGGGCCATGGCCCTTCAGCCTACCAGCTTCTTCCTCCCAAGTAAATATTCAGATGCTTTACAGTGCTATTTTGAGAAACGTGAGCTAGCTCAGAGTTAATTAGCTGGGGCAGAACATTGCATTAATATAACTGTATTGCCTCAGGTGTAAGCTAGATTGTGCAGAACCAGCCTGGGAATGACAGCATGACTGCACTGGGCTTTGAAGAGTTATCCTCAGCACTCACTAAGAAAAAAAGTATAGAGAACAAAGAAACTGAGGAAGAAGCTCAATATCTGCCTTCATTTATGATCTTGGAAGGGTCTTCTCTTCAGTCAGTCCTAAAAGTTTAAAGCCTCCTCCACTGTCTTCCCCACTGGATGTGGGCAGATTATCTTCTCCAGTAACCAGCTTGGGAAGAAATACAGTCCCGTTCATCTTGCTACATGGATTTCTTGGATCAGATTTGGAAAGTTGAAAAATCTTTGGGTACCACTCTCTGCTCCTTTCTCCAGCAGTCTCCTCTACTGCTGATTCGCACACACTTATGAAATCTGCTTTGTTTAATGTCCTCCTACTCTATTAACCAGGCAAATACGAAGTAGCCTGTGGATCTGACTGCCATTGGAGGAAGTTGAATATGGTCATCAAGAGACACCAGAGTAATTGCGTCACACCTGTTTGCCTGTTTTCCTGGTCTCTCACCATGATCAATCTTCTCACAGAAATCACAGCTTTAGCCGAGTGTGATAGCTGTAAAAACTGGGGCAAAATGATGGCAGTCATAGCTGGCAATAAAAGGAACGTAGATGTCTTTTATGCAGTTTTACTATTGAAAGTAGTGTTTTCCTGTATTAGTGCACAAGGTACTACCAGGTTTTTTAAGTAGACATTTTGAAATAAGGTGATGACTGAGCAGTTAATGCCAGGAATTAAGAAGATGGACTTCTGCCCATTTCTTAAAATATGGGAAGACACAAACCTTCTAAATAGAAACCCCATAAGGGCCAGCTTCAGCCCAATCTAATTTCATGGGGAGTTACACAAACCGTTGTAGAAGTCAGCAAGACTACAGCAAAGCAGATGTTGGTTCATTTTGGTCCAGAATAAGAAGAGAGTTCCTATTCAACCTAACAGCCTATTCCCACTGCATTGATTCAACCTTTTCTGGACAACTCTTCCACAAGAAATTATGAAGCATGAAATTAATCTTGGAAAGACTGTAGAAACTAGCCACTCCATGCTGGGCATAAATCCCTCTCATTCACAGATCTGCTTTTTGGTATTGGCACAAAGTGTCTCTCAGTGTCCCAGGCTTGCACAAAAATTGCAAGTTAGACAATGAGAAGACCAAACATACTGTGATCTTGTGATGCACCCAGTTTAAAATTAGGTTGAGATTCCACCCCACCCCCGAAAAACAGTCTCTTACCTCTTTGGGCAGTCCATACCTGCTACCTCACATATAGTTGTGATTACTTTCTGACTAACTGTAAGAACTATCTGCAAGTCTACTTCTAGAGTGAAACACTGTCTGGTAAAATGATTTTCATCGAAAACTCAGAGGCATCAAGAAAAATACTGTGAGAACATGCACATCATTTTAATCAGAAACCACATCTTTTTGGAAAATAACACAGAAAAGATAATTCTTCTGGACTCCAACCCTACAGATAGGCATCTACTCAGTCAGTCTTCCAGTGAGGTCATGCTTTTACTAAAGAAAAAAAAAGGAAAGAAGTAGTTGGGCCCCAGATGCTATCTGGAAAACCAGATCTACCTGACTTAAAAAGAAAGCAACTACAGAAGGTAGTTCTGGTAGAGTCCAGACTGGGATTAAATATTAAAATTAGCTTTAATATTCAACTGGATAATAGTTAGAACATTCTCATTTACAGAAGTGACCAACAACATAATTTCACACTGTTTTTACAAGCCTTTATCTAATTTCAAAGCAAGTCCAGTGACATTTGAGATTAACACTATTTCCAAATCAACATGCATGTAAAAAAAAAAAAAATCAACTCTACTCCAAAGTGAAACATTGCAAGATACCTCAAAAATAAATTTGCAGCTTGTTTAGCTTCTGAATAACTCTCAGATGATCAAGAAATTTTTCCACCTATTACAGGTTTATGTATATTAGCCATAGATACAGACAAAAGACTAGAATAAACTGTTAGGACACTCTGAGAAGAAAAAAATAGCCTCATCACCAAATCAGTTTCTTGCCTTTGTCTATCATGAAAAGAAAAAAAAAAAATATCAGGATTCTACCTGAAGACGTCCTACACTTACTGGAGAGCATCTAAGCTACTCTACTAACAGCACCTGAGAAAGTATACACAATTTACTCTCGTGATTTTTTTTTTTTCCCAAACATTGTCCATTGGATTGTGTGCAGTCAAATTTCACTATATTCCAAGGTGATGCACTTCAACAGAATCAATGATGATATAAACTAACTCTGTTAAGTTTCTTGCAATGTGTTACTACATCAACAGGTACATACCAGCATATCTCACCAGAAAACAGCAAGTTGCTTTACTGTTTTTTAAGTTGAACACACACACAGTTGTGTAGAGAATGTAGTTCATGTAGCCACAAAGTGCACACAGATGAGCCAGAAACAATTTTTTCTATGAATTTTCAAAAATAAGTGTTTCCCTCATACATTATCTTTCTTTTTTCCTGTTTTTCTCTTTTTCAATGCTATTTTATACGATTACAAAATAAAGGAAAACCTCATGTCATTAAAAGGAAAAACAAAAAGGTATAAACCAGAAAAGTCAGAGGAAAAGATGAGCAAAAGAGAGAACTGTGAGGAGACTTGCATTTCAGATGATCAGCCCATCTGTAGGCCCACAGTTTTCAAAGTGAAGAATTAGTCTCTTGCCTTCCCATGTGTGACAGCTTATTGCTGGCCTGATTCTGAAGACATAAGCACAATTTATATTGCCTTAAGTGGGATATGTTGAAGTTATTGTCAGCAGTAAACCACAGAATACCTCTTCTTTCTCCTTCTGTTTCCATAAGAGCATTCTTTTTCTTTAGATTGATATTAGAAAAAATATATTTGTCTAGTCTACATCAAAATTGCTTTTTTTATTCTTCCACTGAATACGTGTTCTTCATTTTCTTTACTGGCATGATATGGGAGACACTCTTGTTCAATGTATTAATATAAAACCAATGCTTCCATGTGCTGCCTGTAGCATGCACCAAAGCTAGAGCTTAGCAAAAACTTTCCTGATGAACAGGTTATTCATTTAAAACACAGTTTCAACTTGAGAGTCTCCAGTTCTGAATTCTAACCTAAATAAAGAAGGGTATTTTTATTTTTCTTTGTTGTTTCAACCTTTATTAAGTTAAATATTTCTACTTTTTTTTTTTGTTGATTTGGTGGTTCAAGATCACGTGTAATTCCGTTGTGTTGTTAGAAAGAATCCTAAAAGCCAAAAGAAGGATTTACCTCTCCAGTGCCAAGAGGCAACTGCATGCATGTGGCCAGCTACTGAAACTCAGCTGGTGCATGGGGACTGGTTAAATCAAAGAATAACTCGTATGTCTGTGCCCTCGAGCTCCTGCCTTCTTTATTCATTCTCCTGTATCTTCCTCATCTTTCACACATAATTACATAATTATTTTCACATCTACAAAAGAAGGCCCTCCATTTTTTATATACAGAAGCTTAACATGTGTGCCTTAAGCTAATGCCTGTAGTTTTAGCAAAGAAAGATCCAGAAATAATAATGTATGATAACGGTTACTGTAGCATGTATATGACCCAAATGAAATCAGGGGCACACTGTGCTAGATCCTCTGCAAACAGCAGAGGATGGCCACAGATTTGAATTATATTAAGGGATGATCAAACAGGATGGCTTTAGACTTCTGAACACAGAGAAATAAAAATGAGTTCCTGAAAGGTAAGGACTAAGTCAGGTGCAGAATCAAGGATAAAACCAGGTCTATAGAACCCTAATCCTAAAGGATGACCTACTTCCCATGGTGAAGAGGTTCATGACAAACAGGGTTTGTACTTCTATTACGTACATGGTGCATCTTGTGTTGTTAGCCATGCCATAATATGCTGCTTCACAACTCAGAAGGTGGGGTAGGTTGGAAATATGTCTTTTCTTCCTTTATGAGGAGCATTCTGACATCCTATGAAAATATTCTTCAATCCATACTATAAAGGTCATGGGAACATATGCTGCAAAACCATGTAATTATTCAACAGCTGAAATGACTGAGGAATTTATTGGTATTTTTCTTCAACTGAGTATCTTTCTCTTTTTTGCTCATGGTTAGTGAACAGTTATTGTGAGTTGATGAATCTGATTGCATGTGCACTATTTAATTTCTTGAACTGTTCTAGCTGACAAACAGCTGTTTGTAATGTGGGATTTAGAAACAAGCTTATTCTATGACAGAATGTAAATTACTTACATTTTCCTCCCCTTTCCCTAAATAAGCTTTTCACTGCCACCCCCTTCACCATCCCACAATCTCTTTTAACAAAATGCCTTCACGCAGAATGAAGATCTTACAGCCTAGAACACTGGGTCTTTTTGTTCCAGTGCTGAGCAGATTTGTCATCTCTCTGTAAAGTTGTTAGCAACAGCATCCATTCATGTGTTAAGAGAAAAATATCTTTTTTTTCCCTCCCCAAATAGTAACTTTACAAGCTACTCCACACATCAAGTTGTGCAAATGTTATGTTATTGCCCTTAAAAGATTTATGTGTTTGTGGCAAGAAGTGTAAAAATCATGTATTTCTTCATTTTATTACTCTTGCTGCATAATCCTAGCTGAAAGATGCTGGCTATTGCCATGGTCTGTAATGCTATATATGACTGATACATCCCCGCTTGGTAAAGATTGATTGCAGATATTCAACTGCATGACCTGAGCACTTGCCTTACATGTTTTATTTAGGCTATGCAACACATGGAGCCACAGCTGGGTTTGCTGAAGCACCACAATACATTATGTTGTTTGACCTATAAAAAAAAAAAATCCCTGTGCAGAGGAAGTGGGGAAAAGCAAAAAAGACAAGTGAATGCTTGCTGAAAATGATAATATCCAGGAGGTAAGAGACACAAGAAAGAAAGGAGCTGCAAAGAAGAGAGTCAAGCTTCAAAGTCTAGTATATGAAATGGATAAGGATGTCTATGTCAGTCAACAGCTGCCAGCCCAAATGAAGGAGGTTCTGGTGTTCATATTTCCAAAACCTTTTCCCTTCCCCAAGATTTGTTTTATTTTGAGCCAGAAATAAAAAGTCCTTTTATAATGTACAGTTTGGATTTCACAGCTGAAACAACTCTGCCTTCTAACTTCAACCACCGTTGGCCACATCTCCTCCTAATTTGTATTTGTCCATTTTGCCTTTAAGCATGATGAGCCAGTCTATGCTGTGCTAGTAAAGAGCTTTGGGATGGCAGCATGGTTAATACAATGTCTTATTTCACTGATTATGAGAAATATGGCTTCCCATTCTTTTTTGAGATGAGTCCTTAGCAGGCAGAAGAAATATTAGAGGGAGAGTCAAGATCTGTAAGTCTTCCCTGTAGTCAATTGGTATCTGCTGCATGATTACCCAAAATAGTTTAAGTGCTACATTACAGCCCTACTATCACAGATCACCTTCCCTCCCACTAAATTTTTAATTCAATTCTATGTAGCCATATCACAGCACAAAGATCTTACTATCTAGAAAGCATTCCAGAAATGAATTTTAATTATAAAGAGATTCTTTTTGTTCTGACATTTGGATGCATTTCTCATGGCTTGTCACAAAAAAAAAAAAAGCGAGACTGTGGAATTACAAATTGAAATTCAATTAATTTAATTGCATTTGTGTTCATAAGCACCAGGGAGAAGCAGGTGGCTTTGTTTGAAATCATTTTGTTTTGCACTCAACTAACAAACAAAAGATATTTTTCAAAAACTCAAGAGTTTAGTCTTCATTTTATGTAGTATAAAAATTATTCACAAATTAAAATGGTAAAATGTGTTTTCATGTGAAGAGGAGTGCAAGTGCATATGGTCTAATACATAGTAACCGTTTCTGCTCCTGCTTTGGAACTCAACAAGTGTGTCCATGAATCCATCAAAACCAGGGTTTATGGAAGAAGTTGTGTGTCTGGGCTTGATCTCTCAGAGCAAACTAGGACAGAGCTGCAGGATACATTGAAGAATGCATCTGCACTGCAGAGCAGGAGCAGCCATGGAGAGCTCTTTTCCAGAATATCTAAACAGAAAGTTCTCTATAGACACGCATCTGCGCCATAGTCTTGCTTCCCCAAAGTCAACAGTAAATCTCCATAGACAGTTGTTGTTTAGCCAATATATATTTTCTAGATAATAAAAGCTTACTTGTGAATCACTTCAGATCCTTTCTTCTATTTGTATTTTGTAACAATTATTTTAACTTATTTTTATGTCATCTATTTGTTATATACCCTAAAGTCTAGGACACAATTCTTCCCGCACAGGGATAAAAGTGTACCTGACAGGACTGGGATCTGACATTGTAAACTATGACTACAACACCATGTAAGACCCAGTGCTGTCACAGGTGGAACTGGTCTAAGGTTTTATGCAGAGAATCCCAGTGTAAGGCATAAAAGCTCTGTTATGCATCATATGCAAGCGTTGAAGGCACTCCTGCTGATGGGAAGAGTGGGGATGAGAGAGAAAAGTGGGAAATGAAGGCAGCTGCACAGTCCCATTGCTTTCTTGTGGCTTTCCACATGGGAATGAGGTATTGGAGAGCTGGAGACAATCTGCAGTGCTGCATTAGGAATGCAGGAATTGTTACCTTCAGAGCAGGAAAGTAGGATTTCAGGTCTACACAAAGTAAGAAATGTGAGTGAAGGTCCCCTTACTAATTGCCTCCCCAGGAAGACTGCTCCTGATCATCATCACTAAAAGAGCTTGTCAGTATAAATTCATGAAAACCTTTGTAACTATTTAGAAGTAAATATTGCCAGGTCACCTTTAGGGGATTAAAAAAAAAAAAAAAAAGAGGAAAAACAAACAAAACCCAGGCCACCTGGTTTGGTTTTAAGCCATAGCTTCTTTCACTACATTTAAAAATAAAAGGTACCATTTTTGACAAGTATCTTACTTGACATTTTATATCACTCATGTCAGTCACACTGTATTTCCTAATGCAAAGTGGCACGGGCAGCACTAAGCCAGAGTCACTTGTCACGCTGTTGTGTCTGCAAGAAGAATTTATATGAACTAGAATTTGCTTAAATTCAGACATGGAAGTAAGGGTGCCTTACAATGAACTTTTCCTTTTCTTTTTGGAAAGCAGATGCTACAGTGGAGCACATCTTTCTGTTCACCTGAGGCTTTACTCCCTGCCATAGGAAATGAATTATTCCCATAAATAGCAAAGGGGATACTGACTCTCCCCTCCATTTAATAGTTTTGGTTTTAGTGAGCATCGCAATCATTAATAATCTGCTCTATTAAGATTAAACAAAAATATGCCAGATGTTAAAACAAAACATTAAAAAGCCAACAGCTGAAATGGGACTGGAGCAGTACCAGTATAAATTAGCCTTCCAGTACCTAACAGGTAGTTACAGAGAAGATGGAAGTACTCTCTCCAGCAGGAAGCACAGTGACAGAGCAAGAAACAACATGCAGAACCTGGGAAATTCCATAAAAGTTCTTGACTGTGAGAACAGTTAAACATTGTAAGAGGTTGCCCAGAGAAGTGGTGGGATGTCCCTTGCTGGAAATATTCAAGACTTCACTTGACAGGGGCCTGGTTAACCTAGTCCAATGCCCTGCTTTCAACTGGAGCTTGTACCAGATGATGTCCAGAGGGCCTTTCCAACCTAAGCTTTTCCATCACTCCAGGATTCTAAATATTTAGTTGTGGGGGAAAAAAAAAAGTGTAAAAAAAAAAAATCATTGTATGCTACTATCTTCACCTGTTTCTTTTTCACGTACAGCATAGCAATGTATACTAGCATGTTTCAGACACCTTTAAAAATAAAGCTGAAGCTTAAAAGTCACACTTTTGTTGGGAGCTAAGGCAAAAACTATCACTCACTAAAGGTCTGCATGGCACCTTGCACAATGCTGTCCAAATGTGCATATCTATGGGCACAGTAACTAAACATTTTGTAAATCCTCCAAATCACTTAATGCACTCTGCAAGAGCACAACTATTTTTGCACAAATATCTTGCACGCAAGCCCTTATCCTTATCTACAAACAAAAACCAGTAATGAACCATATCCCAAAGGACTACTTAAAAACATAGCAGAGAAAACAGCACGAGATCAAAGCTTCTGTTTAATTAATCCAACCTTTCCTGATGCTTTCTGATCTGCTTACCAACAGTTAACTAAAAACCCTAACATTTGGTGTTTAGTTGTAGAGCCACATCATGAGAAGCTTAAAAATATTTCCCTGTAAAATAAATAAATAAATAAATAAATAATTAAAACCCAGGGACATCAGTTGAGATTGTGGATATAAACCTGCTTAAGATTTTCTGGAAAGGCAACTTTATATATAGAATGGAACCAGTCTACTGACAGTACCGTCAGCAAACTTGGTCTGTTTTGGATACCAGAGCAACTGGGTTTTTTAGTAACCAATTTATTTCCCAAAGGTGCTTATTCAGTTGACCTGACATTATTCATGGACATGCATAGGAACTGGCAAATACTTCCAGTTAAGTTAAAAAACATATTTACATAGAAAATACATCTATCCATTTCCATCCCTTTCCTCTTGCCCCTGTACTTTCTGTCTCATTTCCCAGCTGCCCAAATCGTAGCAGGTATCCTATTCAAGACACCCATACCTACCAGTGGAGTGGCCTAATTACCAGACCAGGAAAACAGTATGTCCCGGGATATCTATTCTCTCCTCTTGTAGGTGTTACACTTAATATTACTTAATATCATATGCATATAGAACAGCAATCCTCCTATCTCCATTGAAAGAATATGCTACCCATTATCCCTACCCTCCCTGATACAGTGAGTACTCAATTATTTATGCCCCAAAGAAATTTAAGAATCAATCCCAAGTGTCATACATAACCAGTTCGTTCTCTGTTTTGTGAATCTTTCATTTATTTTTGCATGTATTTCAAAAGTAAGACCATCTAAATAGAAAGCAGAACAGAGCAGAAGATTCAGAAGAGTGGTCATAAGATAATTTTATTCCTAAACGAGCAGTTCAATATCTGCATATTTCTGTATTGACCAAATTTATGTCAAATGATCTTCTGTGATTTTAACTTTGTTTCTGGTGGAAACCTGGTATTTGCTAGCTTCTAACCTGTAAGAAAGACCACCAGAAGACCATGCATAATTAAATACCTAATTATGTTTGCTCTGGGCCAATGTCCCACCTGGCTGTTTAGAAGTTCAAGGACCTTTCTTAAGGAAACAGCAAATCAGACAATGATGTATATTTGGTTTCAGGTTTTAGGAAAACAAAACTCTTCAGGTTTCCTAAAACAGAAGGCAAAGTTCAGCAGAGCCAAGGGGATTCCTTGCCAGAATGGTGTGTGTGTCTGCCCCAGACTCACAAGACAGACAGAATAATCTCAGGTATAAAGGAAGAGTTTTCTTGGAGGAATCAGTAGTTTCTCCAAGGCAGAAATCAGCCAACTTCTGTTTCAACAAGTTTGTTTCAAGCAATTTCTTTTGAGATGTTTTGTTTTAAAGATATTGAAAAAGTTATAATCATAAGATCCAAGCCTGCTAATGAAATCTAGCAGGTTTTCCACAGGTCCTTCAGGACATTTTACCACATCTGTCTTCCCAAACAGTTGTTTTCCTAACTCTTAGGAAAAAAGAATATGCCCCTCATGCACATTATAGTTTTTCAGGTAGGAAGTACGTATCTTTCATTCCCTTAATATTCTTTCAGGTTCCTCTCCCTTGCTCTTACCCATCTCTACTCAATAGATCCTCATTACTCAATGATTTTCACTCCCTTTTTGTCAAATATTTTTGCAGTCATGTTAATGTTCTAAGGACAGTTCTCAGAAAGCCTGAAACAATAGCAAGATTTCTGTAAGCAAATATTACTGCACCAGTTAAGATGGGGGGGTGGGCTGGTGGGTCTTTTTGCGAGGGTTTTTTTTTTTTCTTTTTTTTTCCTCCCTCCCCCAGCCATAACTCTCAGGAAATAACCAAGAATCCCATTCACAATGCTGGATTAGTCCTTGGCTATTTCCCTGGCCATAGCTCTTTCCTTGGACAATTGCACTACCAAATTAACAGGTTGAATAACCATGCTGTTGAATTAATTAACATGTTTAATTTATAAAACATATTGTTACAAATGTGTATAAATAGAGCAATTCAAGTGTTCAAGGAGGATTTAAAGGAAAGGAAATTGCAATTCGTTCCTGAAGTTACAGGAGGAAAAACTGAGTATTTGAGTATCAGGGTCACATTATCCTTTCTATAAGATAAACAGCGACATAACATTCATAATTTAAAGAACAGCTGAGATTTAAGAACAAAGAACATCACAGAAAATGTCTTCAATAGTCTTGCATGGAAGATCTCATTAACACTTTTGGCATTGGGATACATGGGTAGAACTGCAAACAGGTATATTTAGAGACAGATAAATTTAGTGTAAGAAAGTAGGCTCAAGGTCAAGCTAGACATCAAAATTAGAATAAGGTCAAGCAGAGATTTTGTAGAATGATGGCAAAGAGGGCTTAGCCTGTTCTTCTGTCCAGAGATCAGCTGTACTGACATGGAAACCCAAAGATAGTCCTGAGCCTGCAAACCAGCCTGTAACTTCTATTTTGATATGGACAGATCCCAAACTGTACAAGATTACATCCAGTCCAGACATTAATCATACTT
The DNA here is from genome assembly GCF_964195595.1 of Calonectris borealis. Lineage (NCBI taxonomy): Eukaryota > Metazoa > Chordata > Aves > Procellariiformes > Procellariidae > Calonectris > Calonectris borealis. The sequence goes on from NC_134313.1 coordinate 130,114,363, forward strand.
TATAGACATTTCCAAAATTATTGCCTTGAAATGATAGATCAGGAAACCCATGATAGTTATAAAGCAGACTCCTTTACATAGATATTTACATATTTACATAGATATTTAGAGGAATCACAAATTCCTCATCACAAAAATACCATGGCTTGCTTTAAACGTGCACAATCCAAACACCTGATGGGTCCTTCCACAGAGACTACTGTATGTGGTTGGTAAGTTTATAAATTTTCGTCAGGTGGGGTAAACCAAAATAGTGACTGGGCTCCGCAAACCTTTAAAGCCCCCACTGGAATTATGGTCATATGTCACTCAACAAAAGCATTCACATTACTCAGTCCTAGGCACCACATTTAATCAATGGATACCATATGCTTTCTATAAGTCAATGAGGACAGACAAGCTCCTACAAAGGGAGAAATCCACAGCATCCAGAATGAACTCACAATTTGAATTACCCTTTGGTACAATCCTGTGGTCACCCTTTTTCCCAGATGTTGAGGGTGCAGAGGAAGATTAGCAAGGTACCTGCCCTGGCTGTCATCCTCCAGTAGTGGCACTGGCTTCCCGTCTGTCGTGGTTTAACCTGGCAGGCAGCCAAATATCACGCAGCTGCTCACTCACCCCCCCTCCACCCCGCATTGGGACAGGGAGAGAATCTAAAGGGTAAGAGTGAGGAAAAATTCGTGGGTTGAGATAAAGACAGTTTAATAGAACAGAAAAGGGGAAATAATAATGATAATGATAGAATATACAAAATGAGTGATGCACAATGCAATTGCTCACCACCCACGCTGACCGATAACCAAGTAGCGATCGGTACTTCCTGGATCACGCCTACCGTTCATATACTGAGCATGACGTCACATGGTATGGAATATCCCATTAGCCAGCTGGGCTGGCTGTCCTGATTATGTTCCCTCCCATCTCGTGCACCCAGCTCAGTCAGTAGGCACGGGAGCTGTCCTTGGACTAGGAGGGCACTTAGCAACAACTGAAAACATCAGTGTGTTATCAACATTCTCCTCATACTAAATCCAAACACAGCACTAGGAAGAAATTTAACCCTATCCCAGCCGAAACCAGGACACCATCCCAGACCCGAATCGTGCCTTACCAGTCTAGCAGATCTAGACTTGCTTCAACTTATCATAGGGTCATTTAGGACTCTGCTGCATGCCCTTAGCTTCTTATCACTGACAGGAAGGTGTACAGAACTTTTTATAGCCCCAAAAGATATAAGAATGTCATTAAAATGAACATAGCATTAGACACTTTACTAGAACAGCAGTGGGAAAAAATGAGCTCTTACTGTTTAATCAGCCCACTTAACAGTTTAGATTTGTTTTATTATTCTAATTTTACTACTCTAATTTTATGAACATTTACCCTAACCCTCAGCTTGTTCAGATTCCTCCTCAAGTCCCAATTCATAACTGTTTGCTTAATGCTTGAGGGATTAAGCCAGTGAGACTTAAACAACTTACTGCAGCTCTTTAAAAGGTTACTTTTCAGTTTTACTAGTGCCTTACACACTTGATATATCAGGAAGCACTTGCTTCTAAAGCTTGCCCCAGGTCCTGACACATTACTGCAGTGGGCAAGTGAATTTATCCAAAAGAGGTCTTACTGAACTCAAATCACAGGCTGCAAAGTTTGCAGGATCAAGGTTGAAGGTCCAGTATGATTTCAGTGTACTGACAGGTTGTCAAAGATCCTCTGTCATGGAGGACAAGAGGGGAACAGTTGGTCTGAAAGACACGAAAATGAAATTGTAAATTGAGGCTATGCAAACTGAAAAGAAATGTTTAAGTTCAGACATTCTTCTTTAAAGTTCCCCTGATTTGGCAGAGAGTTTGAGCTGGGAAAAAAGGGTGACAGAGCAAAGCGTACAAGGCTGAGACACACAAAGCATGCCACTTGGGCCCAACTGTCTGCGTTAAAGTCTGCAAAGCCATTAATACCCATGAAACGGAAGTGTAAAATAATACCAATCTGACATAGTGTCTTTGTGCATACTATGTTTTGATACAGGTAGCAACGTGAGATGATACAAATTAGTTGAGAACCAGAACTTCTGCATGCTCACATATGATTCACTTACCAGAGCTCAGCTAACTGAAGGTAATGGAAGTCAATCAGGTTAACTCTTACCCTGCATTCTCCTAACCTGTCAGTCATATAGAAATGCAAACCTGTTAAACTGACTTAAACCAAAATTAAAAAAGTCAATGCTGACACCAGAATATTTTCAACAAAACCTCAGACTTGCATTTGTTCTGTTTTCTCATTTTGCTTCATGTATGGGAAATGTAATAAAAGCAGTTAACAACATGATGTTAAGCTTCATTTGTGAACTGTTTGAGAAAAATCAGAATCTGTCCAGCCCATTAGTGAAATGAAAATTGTACAGGCACAATTCCAGCACTTTTGAATAATTGAATCTAGGTTTGTTCATTACAGTAACCTTCAGGGAACTATAATGCAGATCCATGACACCAGCAGCTTTAATAGGGACAAAAATGTGAATTTCACAGATATTCTCAGAATTTTTCAACGCTAAATTGCATTTTGCTTACAGACATTAAGTATACACTCTTTATATCTCCTTACACAGGAAGGCATTAGCTTTATCTCATGTTACATGTAAGCTGGAGAAAGTGACAAATATAAATACATATGTAAGTGGTTTTGCACACGTGAGAGCAACAGCGGGCGTGGAAGACTTCTCTGTGCCATCTCCAGGTACAGGGTTCTGAAGAGGCAGTGACCGTGACAACAAAATGACTCAGTTACTCCCCTGTACCTACCAAGTGTCGGTCACACTTTGCTACTGTAGGACAGCTTTCTCCTCTGCCTGAGCCTACCTTCACGTCCTGCCCAATCCTATGTCCTGTCTCTGATACTAACAGTATTTATGTCAGAAAAGAAAGGGATCTCTGTTTTCTAGGCCTGTATGCTTGTAACAAACCTTTTAAATCTTGTTGTCAAGTTCTAACTCTCACCTTACTTAAGCTGTTTCTAAAAATCTGGCATTAAATCGGATGGAAAAAAAGTTTCCAGATAGAAATATTTGGATCTCTTGCTGTATTACACCTTAGCTGAATGACTGCGTATCTTAATCCCTCTCTATCTTGACTCCTTCCATACTTTCCTTCCAGGATGAAATCAGACCTCTTTGAAAGGGATAGTAACATTTCCTTGATGTGGGAGGAGGGTGGCAGGGGAAAAGCACAACTGATACCACATCTCCTGTATCCTCTCTTGCTTTTCTAGTCCATCATTAAGATGGAAAGAGAGATTTGAGAAATGGCTGTGGCTATGCTTTCTGTGGACAGCTAAAGCAGACCTGTGAAAACAACAAAATACCACTCTAGATTTGTAAGCAAGTGATGCTACATTTGTGGGCAAATTTGGTCTTTTGATAAATTTGGCAGACCATGCAATATTCCTCAACCGGAAAGCTGCCTGAGTTTCTGCACTTTGAAACTATTACATAATAGAAATGACAGAGCAATAAAAACGCAAACAGTTTTTACTGGTTTCAGATTTCCATTATTTATAGCTTCATGTCCCTTTTGGGAAATGCCATCCCAAAATTAAACTTAATTTTAGTCTCCAAAATTAGGCGAGTCCTATGACTCAGTGGAGGAGAGAATGTTACACATGCACACTTCTAAATGGGGCGGGCAGTTTAGTCTATTAGAATTCATTAGAGACTGAGTCATGATTGTGAAACTGAATTTACTTAGGACAATAACCTTCAAGTGAAAATAAGTATGACAGCAAGCCAGTTCTCATTTCAACAAGTCAGGCAGTCACCACGCTTTCTTAACTGCGGTAATCCCTTTAAGTTCCTGCCTGGCAGGATTTAGGCTGCCTCCTCTACTTTCATATATAAGAACTTCACCACATATGATACCTGAAAAAAAAAGTCACATGAAATTGGTATTTGGCTGCCTGGAGTGTTTAGTCTGTACAACATCGTTATCAAGACGCTAAGAATTCATTTCCAATCTAGTTAAGGAGTAAAATTAGAAAGGGACCACATACAAAAATAACATGAATAAGTGGAAACAGCTGAAGTAATTCCCTCTGCACACAGCAAATAAAGTCTAATAATAATTTATTAAAACAAAATGTTAAATGTCAGTTGAAGATCTAAGGCTAAAGTTAAATATTGGGAGTACTATTTCAAGAATGAGAAACCTTGAGTACATTGCTCTTGATCACAGATAATTATTGACTGTTGCTGAAACAAAAAATAGCTCTTAAAGAATCAAATCATTGTCTGTCAACAGCTTCTCAGTTTGGCAGGAGATAGCTGCACCCCACTACGCGAGGGCATGGTTTGAGTACTTACTCACTTCTCACGGGCTGAGCGCAATAGAGTCGGACTCCTTCTCAGTTCTGACTTTGGAAAATATGGGGGGGGAAAGGATAACTTTAATGGTAGAGATTTTCACCAATTTGGGTTCTGTTATGGGGTCATAGAAGTAACGATGCTGAAGACAGGTTAGCTCAGTTTCAAACTTTGATAGTGACTGCAGAACGGCAAGCACTTTCTTTTCGTTCTTTCCTGGTTGAGCAGCGTGCAGTATTCATGTACACTCAGGTGGTTCCGAATTTAATTTTGTCCCTAATGTACATAATTAACAATTAATACTGATGCCTCACAATTCATTTAAGCATACAGCAGTCCTCTGTTTTTCACAGTGGCAGTTGTGTTCCAACTCAATTGGGACCCTCCCTAAATCTATCCTCTAATAGCTTGCTTAATTTTATTTTTGTATTCCACAGTCCTTGATAACAGCAAACTAATTTCTGTAACTCTGTTTGATGAAAATGTACTGATGGAACTCATATTTCACTTCATTGACTGTAATGAGCTATTTCATCAAACTGTCCATGTGACACTATTATAGAGAAAATGATAAATTTACTAATTTATTCACTAGAAATTCCATTGGAAATTTAAAAAGGAAAAGAAAAGAACCATGAAGTGAGTTACATTAGACTTCCACCAAATGATATGTCAGGGTCTACATGAAACAAAAGCACTGACTACTGCTACACTTAATGGAGTGTAAACATTAAGTATGTGTTGATTAATCACTAGATTGGCTGAAACTCGGCAGAACAAAAACATGCACCATGATGCAGTTTTTTCCTTGTAAATATTTTCAAGCTTTACCTACTCATCACATGTGGCGCTGCTACCATTAGAAATCAGAGTTTCATTCATAGACTTCCTCCCCGTCTGTGAGACCTCTTACCCATGTCAGGCACACGGATTTGGATAAATTCAGCAGCTGACAACCAAGCTCTTGTGGCAAAGAAATGATTCCTCCAAAGATCATTTTTCCAAAGATTATTTGTATTTACCTCTTTTAAAAAGGAGGTATTTGCAACTGCACTGTTGTGTAGGATGAAACAGTGTTTTGCGAGAACAGTAGGGAGTATGTAATTAAACTATTCATCTCCTGTTAATATTAGGCCTGAAAATAGAGACAGTATCACATGGCCTGCCTGGCTTATTTTAATTAGATGTCCTCCACCTGCTATTACAGTTATGATCCATGTATTTGATTGCTCTGCCACAGACCATCCTGAAACCCAGGCATCAGCCTGGAGAGCATACCAAGGGGAAAACCATTAGGGACAATTAGTGACATTCATTCTTGCTTCTCATTTTGTCCCTATGCAGGGCCTTTCTTCATCTGTACTCAAACCTGTAGCACACTCCAGCTGCAATACTAACTTCCTGCACTTCTTTATTGTGGAAAGGGATTTTGTAGGAGGTTAAAAAATAATTTTAAAAAACACACAGGTTTAATTAGCTTCAAAGAAGTCTAAAAGCAATAACAAAGTTGGAAATAAAATAATATTTCAAATCATGGAAGATTAATTTATCGGACCTTTCTGATCCACATAGTTTAGGGGAAGCCATTTTACACAGAGAAGTGTGGCGGGGGGGGTTTTGTTTGTTTGTTTTGGGTTTTTTAAATCTACTTAACCAAGATTGTCACTTTCAAAAACTGCTTTCTTTGCTAGTCTAGTCTGCTTGAAGGAGATGATGTCTGGAAGACTAAAATCCAAACCAGATGATCGCATAAAGAGCCCAAAACAACTATTTGCATGGCATATCTTGAACTCACTTAAGGATATGCCATTCACACATAAATAGAAAACTACCACAGAGAGACAGCAAGAGGGCTGTCTGAGGGCTTCCTCAGAACCTGAACATTTCAAGACACCCCAGTCCCTGCTCAAAGCTGGCGACAGCCTGCTGAAGGCAGTGACTGAGGAGCAATCATCTTGCTGCTGCACAGGGAATGTCTTCTTAGGGTATGTTACAAGGAAAAAATGCACACACACAGTTTAAATCAAACCACGAACAAAGCTATCCAATGATTTAATAATGATGTAATTTAATAATGACATAGCAATCAGTAAATTATACATTCAGGATCAGTATCAGGGATACAACACATAAACCACAGTATCAGAAATTTCCAAAATGTTAATAAATACCTATAAATTTATAAGCACACTATAACTAATCCCAAGAGTTACAGCTCCCCTCACATTCACAGTTACACGCACACACCACCCTCTCACAAGTCTTGAGGGTAACGAGCCCTCACCACTGTCTTCTGGGAGTGCAAATTCCCCTGCTTGCACCCACATCTTGCTGGAAACGTGGGTGCTCTTGCTTTGTATGTACCCATGCCGCCCTCTACAATCCTTACGTACCTGAGAAAGCACTCCACAAGTTCACATACACAGGTCCTTACTTTTTGCACCCTGTCCTGTGAGCACAGTGGCTGGACCGCTCCGATGGGGAGGATGCTCTGTTAGAAGTCTAGACAGAGGTCATCATGCCAGTGGGTGACTTGTGGCAATATCAAAATAGGTTTTGACTGCTGCTCTGTTCCCACTTCTCTCTCCCTTCCTGTCACAAGTTTACATGCTTCTTTTACACTTCTTTTCAAGTTGACTCACCCATTTATTTCAAAAGTTTCTTGGTTAGAGGGAGGGCCATGTGGGTACCCCAATGAGGAGGTTACACTAACAGGTCCAAGTGGGGAAGAAGGCAGTGAAGAAGCTCTTCCTGAGAAGAAGGATTTATCAGCTTGGACATATTTCTACCCTCATGCATCTAAACAGCATCCAGTCAGAAAGAGCTCACGCTCCATCAGTGCAAAGTACGGAGCAAGCTCACCATCACTAATGGTGACCTGATCAAGAAGATGGTGGCTTACATTGCTACCAAACTGCCTGCTGGATTGCACTCTCCCTGCTCGGACCAGGCCTCTGGGGAAGTGCCATTTAACCTTCCACTCTGGCTCCAGCTTTAATTAGTCCTCGAACTGCCATAACATTTAGACATATGAATGATCAGCACCTTGTTGTGCTAAGGTAGCTAGTCCTTAGGAATATAACCTCCATAGATCCTCTAGAAGTACAAACTTTGCTTTAAAAGTAGGTAAACATTGAGGAATGGAAGCTGCTCTCTTTTTATGACAGCAAGTATGCCACTCTCTAATTAAGATATATAATTATATAAGTCCTGAGCACATCAAATGCCATCAGAGTCTTCCTAAGAGATTTCTCTGTAATAGGCCAATTAGTAGTCCCTAGATCCCTACCCTGGAATTTGAAAACAGTGAGAAGATCCAAGAAAGATTGATTTTGATGCTATTAGTAAAACAGACCACATATTCATCTTCATGCACGATCATCAATAACTACTATGCTGATGATACTTGTACAATATCTGTCTGAGGAGAAAAGTTCTGTTTCAGCAGGCTTTTCATAAAGCGTAATTAGATGAATTAAACTGTCCCTGGTAAATCTGCAGTCTCCAGAATGCCACTGTATGGTTAATTTGATTCTGAAAGAGTTGCAAGTGAAAATCATGTGTAGAGGCATGCAGCAAGCTAAACAGACTAATATTATCTGCAGATTATGAATTGCCAAGCTGTCGCCAATGGAACTGAAAACAGCCATTCCTTGACTGAAGCGCCCTAATACCATACTGAATAAATACAGAGCGTACTTAGGAAAGAAGTGACCAGCCAGAACAGAACAGTGTTTAAGAATCACCAGAGTACAGTTCAACCCCAGGGAAATTACCAGCATTCAATTCTATACTGAAATATCTTGTTTCACATCAGTTAGAACACAATTTACATAGCACAGAAACTATTTCAAGTTACGAATCATCATAAAACACATTCTTTCTATGAGGTGATGAATTCTACAAACTAAGATCTGCCTATTTCTTGAAGCATGTGATTCAGCTGGAATTTCAAATTTAAGCTCCATTTTTTAACATGATGCCAAAAAACTCCTGGCCAGCAACCTTGAGAATAAAACATGCTTATGCACTGATTCAATTGCATTCTTGCTTTGAGTTGGCACAAACCATTCATTGGGTAGTTCAGACAAAGTTTGCAAGGCTAACCAAACAAGCTGTTTCATCCACTCAGAAGAAACTCTTGTTGACATGGCAGTCCATGTAACAGTATAACTTATTTCAGTCCTGTTTGCATAGACAAGATCAAAACACTTGTTACAATGCTTGGAAGCTAACTACAACTTGCATGTTTGATATCTGTATGGAAAATATGAACAAATCAAGATTTAAGAATGTTCCTAAAAATGCCAGGTTTTCTTTCAGAACAGCACTGTTTTGGACATCTAATCTGAGTCACATTAGCTGATTTAACAACTTCTAAGGCTCAGAAAGAATAAAAATTAAGAGCATTTAATAGCACAATTTCTTTGGCAATTTCTATCTTGCAATATAACCTTAACAACACGAGTTTCTAACCGGATTCAGGTGACACTTTACTGGTATAGAATTGTACCAGTGCAATTTCTTGCACTCTATTGTTATTTGGTGATGGACACTTAACAACCTGGCTAATCTGAAGTGTATTAATGAGGTAGTAAAATGTTTTCAGGAATAAAGTAGGTGTTAAAATTTCTTTGATACATTGTATTCATTTAAAGCCAATTCACTGTTCTCAGAAAAGGAAAAAACACACCATTTCATATAGTTTGGCACATTTATGGTGGATTAGGAAAGAAAAAGACAGGATATAGAAGAACAATCCATAACCCAGAAAGAACAATATATTTTACCTATATTGCTCATTTCTCAGTCTCCTTTACTTTTTCTGTCCTGTAACAATGATATAGCTAAGGGCTGAATCCAGAAGGCTTCAGAAGAGAGAGTTTCCACTCCATTCAGGGGCAAGGTGAACTCTCATAACTGCCCTAACTATTCCAGTGATAATAATGTTTCAGTAGACAGTGAACAGTTTTCAATGAATCTGTTCATTAATTGAAATTCAAGGAGATTTTCTGCAGTGCAAACCAGCAAAAGTTTTGCTTTATTTCCTGTACAAACCAGTAGAAGGTATGAAACTGAATTAACTGCTCTTAAAGAAGAAAGGAAAGAACTAAGTAAGGCTCTGAATACTTATCAGCTAGAGAAAGGAAGAAGCAGTAGGGAAGAGAAAGCAACAAAATTGTCTGAGTTACAACTGGCTGCCTTACCTACACCTACAGAAACACTACAAAAAGTTAGGGAGATTTTCTGGAGTGGATCCTTAAAGTCTAGATGCTTAGACTCACAGGTAGCACCATAAAATTTCTTTTTTTTAGACCTAAGGAGCTCCACTTCAAGGCACCTGCAGAGTTTGTTTGCCCTGCTGTTGTAAGGAGCAACTCTGTTCTAAAACCTGCTTGTAACAATAGCTAGAAGCCTTCTAAAAGTCTAAGCCTACTTTTCCATGTGGTCAGATTTTACTCACTTGCCTTTATATCAAGGTTAGCACTTACCATTCTTTTTCCTTTTTGTTTTTTCTTTTTTCCTCTGTGGTGAACCTGGACTCAGAAGCTTTGTCTCCACCTCTTGTTTGTTTTACTAAACTAAAACACCAAGTTCTCTGAGATACAGAAGTCATTATCTTGGCAACAGCTGACCACTAACAGTATAACTGCATCAAGGTGGTACTACAGCTGAGGCAATTAGCCCTGCTGAGAAACACCGCTCATTAGCCCAGGAATTCAGTTAACACACCCGTGCTGCCTGAGACAGGCTCTGATCATTAGCAAAGTAGGCAGTTACTGAGAGCTGCAAAACAGGCATGATCCTCTACCTACTTTTTTTATGCCAGGCATCTGGAAAACCAAGCTAACTACTTTTTCTGAGGGAAAGGTTGGGATATGTAGACTATTGGTTAACCAGCAAGTTAAATTAGCATGGCTGTTCCTCTGCCTTTCCCTTCTCTAGTTGGCGTTTCTGCAGCAAAAGCAACTTAGCCTTACGCTCAGCCTTCAAGTGACAAAATAAATCCAGTCTACAATGATGAGAAGCCTTGAGCTAGCACTGGCACTGCCTTTGGGATCAGGACTACTCTGCACACTGCTGCGATGGACCATTTTGTTCTGGCTCTTTCTGGGATATCCCCAGTTTCCTTTTGTATTACATACTTTCCATAGAGCATGCCAAAAATCTGATTTGGCTAACTGATCCAGCAGGAAAACCATCACATCTCAGTGAAACTGTATAAAGGACAGAACAGGAGCAGACATTAAACCCAGATAAGCCAAGATACTTTTTAAAATTTGAGGTACTGATCTATTGGACTGCGTACTGTTTCAAAGTAGAGTTGCATGACTGAATTCTGTCCAGAAATGAAACTCCTAAGGTCTTACTTGCTTTACTTTTACTGGTTGTAATTTTCTGTTTGTAGCTTACTACATGTTGGGACAAAAGGCAACAGAGGACACAAGCAGTGGTTAGTTTTTCATCATTGTTACTTTTTTTGGTAGGGATTGTCGGAGGGTTTTTTCCCCCAATTATAACTGTTGCTTTGAGAAGATAGTCAAATAATGATCCCCATAACCATGGCATAAATCTTTTTTGTTAGGCTATGTTTTACCATTAGCATTTGGCCTTCCTATGCAATTACAGTTCATCAAGCATAAAAAGTATTTGTCAGTCTATTAATTTTCTACTGGAATCCTCCATTATTGCTCACTTGTGTGTGCAGCCCAAGCTTCTTTGGGATCCAGCTGGTAGTGACCGCTGTCATTAAAGAAGAATTCCAACCGCTGCTCAGCCTTTCCCTTCATCAGTGGCTCCTAACTTTCTCATGCAAAATCTATCAAGCCATAAATGTCTGCGACTATTCTCAGCCCAGTGCTGAATTATTTTGGAAAGCGTGAGTAAAATCAATTCAGTCACTTGAGTTAAACCAGCATGAAAAATAAACTGTGCTTTCGCCATATGTCCTGATTGAAATTTTCAAGCATGGAAATCTTAAAAATGGCTAATTCTCCACACGTCAGTCCAGGTTCTTTTATAAATCCTCGCAGAGGAAGGAAAAATTATTCATGGCTAATGAAAAATGGTTCAGTAATTGTAAACTTATGTGCATTTAAAGTCACACATTTGTTTAAATTTTCCCTGAAATAAGGGATGAGCTAATGCTGCTCGAGTTTAGAGCTAATCAATTACCAGTAATGCTCCTTGGTGAAGTCTGTTTTAGCATGCCATTAAAGTGTGGCTGTATCACATTTTTTATGTACTTTTTCTTAAAAAAAATACAATAAATAACACCGACACAACATTAATGAATCAAGATCTATGATTCTAAGATATCCCTGGAAATATGTTCTTCCTCCAGGATCAACTCTACCTTATTCAACACATTCAGTACTTACACTCACTTTCCTGCACTGTGTGAATCTTGATGTACTATTTTTTCTGTTATTTAAACTGTTATCTTGCATACAATATACATAAAGAATACAGTGGCCAACACAACAAAATTATGTTACTGATCACATATCAGGGATAGGGATAGCCCTGGTCTTAATGAGGAGGGAGGAAGAAGGGCTGTGTAGTCAACAGGACCATATTACCTACAAGTCAGGATACACCAAGTTTGTGAGTCACCGATTATGGAGAAAAGGGGAGGAAGCTTTGAGTCTTTGGACTCCTCCCCAGTAAATTGGCATTTGCTCATACAATGCAGGAGCCAAAAATTCCTTGGGACTCCATGGAATCAAATGGAAGGAGACATATCCTGCTTTAAGAGCTTACGTCTTTGAAGATAATTGAGGGCAAGGGAAAGTGAGATATCATATAAGTGGATCATTAAATGTGTGACAGTGCCTGTCCTCTTGGATGTATTTTATTTGAAGGCTAGGGAGGTAAAGTCAGGAGTTATGGCAGATATAGGGTTAAAACAGTCAAAGAAAGTAGGGTAAAAATATTTAGATGAAACAAATGAAAAGAGCTATGGTGCAGAGCATATGAGAAGATTAAAAGACCTACACTCCTTCAAGGAAATACCACTACCTAAAATGCAAATCAGTGGAGAGTATTGAGCTAAAGACCAATTTCCTAGCTGATCTCTCTGCTGAAAGCTTGATCCATCTAGAATTAAAGGAGCAAAAATTGCATTAAAATGTAATAAAGATCTCAGAATTTGGCCTCTAGTATTTTCACCTGACTTACTTTTCACATCATAACTAGCAAGCTACAGCTTTATGTTAGAAAGTAAGGCATCTGTGTAGCAATAGTCAATAGTGTTCTCATTAAGAGTAACTAATGTTCTTACAATTGTTTGAAACACTTTATTTGCCATAGCAGCAAGGTCAAAGACCTGCAGAAGTAAATTAATTGTAGCAGTGTTTGTCCTAGTTGAAAACACCTGCAGCTGCTCCTGAGACCTGATGGTCAATGTAACTAACCTAATCTGGGAAGCAATGGTATGAAAGGTAATGATCTTGCCAGAGAAATAATCTTGTTGCTTTTAAAGATGAAGACTTAAAAAAAAACAACAAACAAAAACCACCAACCTACAATAATGTTTTAGCATAATAACATTTAAATAACTATTAAGTCACTGCAGAATCAGCATCATGGGATCAGTACCTCCAATGGTGCATTATCACCTGCATTTATTCCTTTATATTTCCTTTGTTTGTTGGAGTTACATGTGTTCAACCACGCTAAATATCCAAGTGTTTCGCAGTCCCATGTTTAGATTACATGCAATGCTCAGTGACCTTCCCATGCAGGTCTCTTCACAGGTCTGTTGAATCTGACCCCAGCATAGGCTGTCCAAATGCTTTTGCAACAATTCATGTAATAGTTGATCTTGATCATGATTTGAGTCTGTATGCTACAGAGCTAATATCTTGTTGTTAGTCAATCATGAAATGTTTCTTAATGAGAAAATGCTTGCTGCCTTAGGCTATGTTTCAGACAATTTAAAGTCAGATTCAGTATTAGCTTTTTATTATATTATATTTTTACTCTTTTCCTGAAAGTTCTTAACACCAATAAAAATAAATAACAGAGATTAATATTTTTAACCATTTTGATATTTTTGTATAATTTTGAAGTCATCATGTCAAATAACTACTTCCTGTGAAAATCAATACCAAAAAATATTTCACCTTGTTAATACTGTGAACAGATGCTGATAACAGTGAATCCTTCTACCTCTAGCAGAGCAGACATTACTGTACAGAAGATCCGTCTGCTACATAAGAAACTAGGGGCAGGACACCTGACATATATCTTCCCCATGTGACTTGGTTTAGCAGGGATTCTCTGATGTGCACAGGATTTTGCACCAACACACAGCAGCTGCCTCTTTTCAATTTAAGTGTTTTTCTTATAGCACTATTCTTCTCTCAGTAATTTCTTAGTGGCTAGTATGTTCAAATAGGGTGGAAGAGAGTAGGACCCAATTTTCCTTTACCTCAGGAGTTTAAAACTTACTTTGCCAGGAAACTTAATTACTTGGCTATAAGTTAAGGGGAAAGGAGATGTTCTGCACTCTTCTTGGTGTGGTTGTGCCACTACACAGCCAAGAGAACAAAGATTCCTTGAGATGCAATGTTTCGGCAAGACTGTTGCTAAGGGTTAAAGTTTCTCACTTAGTTTGCCCAGTCAATTAGCCAGATTGCCATTTCCCATACCAAGAATAAAGTCACTTTTTTTTTTTAAATCAGCTTTATTTCCCCACTGTGACTTTTACAGGCTGGCAACCAGCAGGCTTCCAGAATGGGCAAAAACTGGCTGCACTCTGCAGCAATGATGCATCACCCAGCTACATATGGGTCCCAACACCGGAGTAAGGACATACTCATCATGTCACCATGAAGCACCCATGCCTGATAACCTGGTGTATCAAACCTCCTGGAATGGGAAAGGACAGTTTTAGCCAAAATGCAATTCATGAATCTAAATTGGGATTTTAATTTGTGGAGCTATAAATATCTAGATCCTCACGCAACACAAGGATAGGGTATTCTAAATATCCTCGTGAGGTGTCTTTTCACAAGTGTAAAGATGAAAATAGAAGACAAACATAGGGCCCTGAAGACCCTCAATTAAACATGTTTCCATCTGTTGTCCTTTCACTTAATTCAACCCTTAACTCTAACAACTACAACTCAGAGCCAAATCTATGAAGCAGTGCTGCCATCTTACAAATACATGAGTATGTCCTAAGAACAGAGCATATACTGTGCACCCAGATACCTTATATTTAGTAAATAATTTGTGTTTAACATTAAACCTCCTTGTGCTTCTGATGCAGTTGCCTAATTGCAAATGCAATGTCAGGTATTTTTATCTTGTGCAAGACTACGCTTCCATGAGCAATTATAATCTAATTAAAGTCATTAATGTTTATGCCCTAGGGAAATATTCAGTTATTTGTAGGCATCTGAGTTTTTCTTGTCTTCCGATTCTTGTTGTAATTTATGGTTTATTGAGCACTTCTAAATATCCACAAGTTATTTCACTGCCACCCCAAAGCAGTGCCACCCTGTAGCTTATGGCACTGTTTTCAGTGCTTCTATTTAGAGTTAAACTGAATAAAAATGAGTAATATATCTATTGCAGTTTCAGGACTGGAGCTACAGCTTTTGAAGCCAGGTTTTATAGAGCTTTCCTTTATACCAAAGGATGTTCAAGCTTTTCGTACTATAAATCATGCCTTAATCAGAGTTCAGAACTCTCTGTGCCTTTCAAATGCAAGCAGATATCTAGGAGTGTCTGAAAGAATACACTGGTGATTTCAAAACCTAGAGCAACTATTGGAGACATTATAATGCTCTATTAAAATTATTTTGGATCTAGGAGGAACACACAGCAAAGTATCAGTAAAGTAAAGATTTAAGATAGTGTTGGAATATTTTTACCAATTATATAGCCAATCTTT
Organism: Calonectris borealis; assembly: GCF_964195595.1. Taxonomy (NCBI): domain Eukaryota; kingdom Metazoa; phylum Chordata; class Aves; order Procellariiformes; family Procellariidae; genus Calonectris; species Calonectris borealis. The sequence continues at coordinate 130,129,629 of NC_134313.1, forward strand.
TCATCACTAAATGAACAATGTTCCATAAAGCACTAAGGCTTTCTTTTCAAAGTTCTGCTAGGACTTGATCCATAGGCATTAAAGCCAGCATAAAGGATCCCACTGATTTACGTAAGCTCTGGAGCAAACTTCTGTGTCTCTCAGAGCAAATACACTCAGGCCGTGAGGCAAAAGAAGGAACGGTGCCATCATTACCAAAGGGTGTCTCTAATAGCTTCCCAGGTTCCCAGGTTAGGACCTTTCCTACTTGGAACTGAGAATGTTTGGGTGCAAGGTGAAACAGCCAGTGAAAGAGCACATGACTTCATTTCAAGCAGTCTAACTCAACGACTGCAGAGGGTGTGGGAAGTGATCTGTGCGCATCATTGCTGTCAGCCTGAGGAAGGATCATTGCTGATGGCCTGTGACAAGTGAAACATTTTCCCAGCTGTGTCTATACTAGTCTATCACCAAAAATGTTCCCCATCACTGCAGAGAACAAGGTATTTCGACTACAGCAATGGAAGAAGTATTTTCTTATCCAATGCAATTCCAGATTTCAAACATTTTTCACTCCGTGTTTGTGTGAAACCAAAACTTCTTGAAGGTTTTCACATACAGAAAGCATGCTTTCCCTGGCACTCCCAGATCAGGTTCAACGTGTTGTACAACCTGGTCTAAACAAGGGATGTAAGGCTAAGCCTTTATCTAACATATCAAGAGCACCAGGCTGTCTTGGGGTGGATTTATGGAGCTGTTACATATATACAGTATCTATAAACACTCAAACATTTTACTGCAGCCAGGACTTGATCCCAGTAGAGTTTATGAACTTGATTGTTGTGGTTTGGGACTACATCTACTTGTCCATCTTTATCTTTCTTCAGCATGGGGCCAAGATAACTGTCCCAAACTAAGCTAAATATACTTCAGTTTGAAAACTAGTCATTTTATGCTAAAAGTAATTTCAGTAAAATATGCCCAACCAGTGACAGTAATGCTTCTTTTGGAACACGTTCTAAATAGCAATCAGCATCGCCAGCCTGACCTTGTCTGAAATCTGCTCGGAACAGATTTAATTAACATGACTAGAAAGCTAGAATACAGCCTGACATGGCCTGTATTCTCCACAGACCGTTTTTTTTTTAGCTAAAGTGTTTTTTAGCAGGGGTCTGATGCTTATATAGTACAGTCCCATGATCAGGGCAGCACTTAATTGTGTCATTAACATGAAATGAGTAGGACTTAAGCACATATTGTTATATGCAAGTTGTCCTAAGTATGGATTAAGAAATCATTGTTCCTTGGGAATTATTCTTAGTATGTGTAGAATTAAGAAATGCAAGCAGACATACTATGGGGCTTTAGTCCCAATAGAGTAAATATAACATTATTTGCAATGTTTTTAAAGCTGACTTAAGAATACATACAGAAATCGCCTTCTATCTACATGCTCTTCCAGTCACCATCCTAGGAAAAAAAAAACAGAAGCTAAAATAATTTTTTCTATATTTTCAAACAAGGAACATGTCAAATAATTCTGAACAGCTGAGTTGCTTGTATTAGTAGAAGTGATTGTCAACATTTAAGCATGCAAATCCCATATATTTGAGGTTCCTTCAGCATTCTTTGTTTACTGTGCATGTCAGGACACTGTTTAAATGTTATGCTGAGAAGGTTTAATTACCTGCTACCTCCATCACATATCTCCATCCCACACTTTACTGTCCAGGCTATTAACTGAAAATTTGGAATACAACTACAGATAAAAATGGATTTATTTGATTAATGTGTGTATACAAGTGTGGGTTCTCTTGTGAACTATTCAAGTGTTGAGTTTAATTGAGCTACAGCTGGTGCTGACTGTGTTTTCAGAGAGTAGGGATTTATTGACTGATTGACTGTCTCTCCCTTTTAACCTGGATGAAGATGCGTTCAGTAAGAAGTGAAATTTCCTGATGATACAAAACCACAGGGAGAAGAGTAAAAGAGAGAAAAGCAATACATTGAATAGAAATAAGAGCACATAAAATCAAGTAGCTTATACAGAAGGAGGGAAACAAGGCATACCAGTTAGAAAATGCATTAAATCAGGGTTTTTATTTGTAAATCTCCAATTCAGCTTGGGAAAGAAAAAAAAAAAAAAGAAAAAACAAGAGTTATTATGACAATGCAAATCTCTTTTGGAGAGGCAGAATAAGTTAAATTAATGAAGTTTTAAAACCCCTCAGCTGAGAACTTCTCTCCCTTGTTGCCAGAGTTAGATACAGCTGTTCAAATGGTATCACAGAGGGAAAGCTAAAGAAAAGCAGAAAATCATAAAAAGAAAGAAACCAAAAATTTGTCTCCCCTGTTCATGCAGTCAAACATTCTGTGTGACCTGAGGTAAGTACTGCTTATTCTAAGAAAAAAAGGCTGAAACCAAATGCAAATTGCCAGGGTACCAACAAAAGTATAAAAAAGCAATAAAGCTATCCAGTTAAAAAGAAACAAACAAACAAAAACCCAAAAACCTCCACAGCCTTTACTGCCTGGAAAAACAATCCAAAACTTAACCCTTTTCATCATTTTGGCTGAACAACAGCAGTTCTGGACAATCATCCAGAAAGAGGCCACCACAAGGGCTCTTTCCAGCTATTTTGGGTATGCAGAACCAATGCTTCCTTTTCATCCTGCCCCTACTCCATCTTCCAGCATTAACAGAGCCCATCCTGCCCTTCTGTAGGTGGGAAATTCACTTTCGTATTTCAGGTATTTTCTTCTATTTGACCTTTGTTCTTTTTCCCCAGTAATTTCATTCCTGTCTTTCCATAAACTGTGATGTTCTTTACATGCAGGTTTAACATATTCTTCTTTTTTTTTTTTTTTTCCTTGCAGGGGAATACTACTGTAGTTTCTACATAAGATATAAGTCTTGTTGCTGCCCACAGTTATAAATTAAGATGTTCTAGAAATATGGTTTGTTTTCACAATGTACATTTTCATTCACTTGGAAAGAACGGGTTCTACCCAGAAATAATTGAGAAAATGTAATTATTTAAAAAATCTTAGTAGTTCTGAATAACGTCCCTAATATGATTTTGTATGTAAAATCTAGGAAGCTGTAACACCAGAATTTCTTGTTCTTTCTCACTTTTTCATAGGATAGGAACAGTTACAAGAGAACTCTGTGCTGGGTTTGCCAGTGTCTCAAGGGCTTGAAAGTCTCAACCGTCATCTGATTCAGTGGGTCACGGAAGGAGATGCACTTCTAAATGGACATCAGAGAGCTGTGAGTGAAGACATACAATGTCTGGGACTGTGATGCTATTCTGTCACTGGGCATTTTGTCTTCTAACTTCATTTTTAAAGCACAGACCCCTCTAGCTGGCTAATCGTAAGCTCCACTCCCCCAGTGTTGTGGCTTCTCTCCTGTTCTACAACCCCAGTTGCCAGATCTATCTGTCAACAGCTGGCTGATTGGGACAACCAGCTTCTTCTGGCACACAGGGTCACCAACCAGGAAAGAGCCATGTGCTCAATATATTATGAAACAAAATATGAGGCTGGAGCTTAAATGACAGTCTATTCCCAGTAAATGAGATCTCACAAGTCTAAAGAATATACTGAAAGTGTAAGACACTATTCATACATTAGACAGAACAACTCCTCAAAAGTATCTATCTTTATCCATCTGTCTTGAAGCAATTCAATGCAAACAAACACTAAACAATGAGAAGGAAAAAAAAATACCAGAGAATACACACAATTCCAGCAATAACCTCTGAACACTAAGTATCATGATGGCTGAAAGCACCCTATATTCCCCGAGTTCTTTGTTACAATATGCACAGTAGATACAACGCAAAATAAGAATCAGCAGGTGCTTCTACTGTTGACACTTCTTTAAATAGTGTCCCATGCATATGGATAGAAAAGAAACAAATTGTGAGGAAAAGTTGCTGAGAGTTCTCTATACTCAACGGTGAGGATACCAAACTGTAAACACCTTCTCTATACTCTGTTGAGTAGTACAGTTTGGTATCATCTCCATTTTTGTCCTCTAAGAATGCTCTATTCTCTACACCAGAAATAAATTAGGTGCACTTCTGCATTTTATGAAGAATATTTAAGAGAGAGGTACAAAAATGGCATAAATTTAAAACATTAGCAGTAAAATAAAAAAATACAGTATGTAAACTGTTAATAAGCTTAGAATTAACAACCTGAATTTCTTTACATTGTACCAAGAGTGACAGCTATCGCTTCATCCTCACAGGTTCGTATGTACATTACCAAATATATGTACACCATACTCCCATTTTATTCCAGCAAAAGATGGCCTTTGCTTCAGCCAGCAAGTCCTTTACTTCTCCTGTGCTAGAGTAATTAAAAGCAAAGCTGTAACACTTCTAATTCCTCCGAAGATTTATTGAAATCCCACAGTTTTTTTATTATCTTTCTCCAACGTACTATTTATAAATCCTGCCTTTGAGACCTTTTATGCAAGCTATTTGTAAAGCACATTCAATTTGCAGAGTAATCTGGCTCCACCAAGCGACGATTGCTGTGATTGCTAGCCAACACTTGGACCTAAGATAACACAAATGGGTACTAAATATTAAACTAATTTGGTAACATTGGGATTTTGTTGGAGAGCTTTGAACTTCAGTAATTCATACATTTTAAATAGATTATTTTGTTGTAGTGTAGATGGTAAGTGAAAACACTGAAGCATTGTAAAGAACTTATTTGCTCTGCTTCTCCTGGATGATGCTGAAATTTTGTCTTATGAAAGTATCCATATTATTAGTAACTCTAACAATAATACCTATGAGAATAATTGTAGTAGGGTAGAAGGGAGGCAGGAGAGCAAATTATTTCCCTCAAATTCATTCCACAGCTTCCAGATGCTGGGCAGGTAGATAACTAGAGAGAGAGTCCGCTGGAGTATGAGGAACGGGTGTGAATGAAGTTACTATGCAGTAGTTTCTGACCTTCTTTAAGGTCAGAAAGGTCAGAAGGTCAGAATGAACATGCTTCAGAAGGCTCGAAACAAAGTGGAGAAGCTTGCTGAAAATCACAGGCATAAGGAAGGTTATTCCAATATGTTTTCTGCATACTGTTTTTGAATGACGGGATATTCTGAAAGAAGAGGTTTTGAAAGAACTCCAGAGTGAGAAGGCTGAAGGCCAGGGACAAACCATGCACAGCCAGACAGTGAAACTGAGACTGTTTTGGATGCTGCCTGCATCAGCTTTGTGAACCCACTCAAAGATACCAGGCTTAGCTTTTGCAAGCTCACAGGGGCATGAAAAAGTAGATCTGCTGAAACCTGAAACTACCATGAAGTAGCTGATACGTTTTAAATATCATTGTCAGTCAGCTGTAAATTTTACCATAAACAGTAGGATTGCCTTTATCATCATTATTACTTGCAGTTTTGTTACTTTTGGTGAGGAAGACTACGGAAAGGCTGAGCAAGCTGTCTTTTGTTAGCTCAAGAGTTGGAACTCTTCAATTAATTATTAGCAGAGATACCAGTAAAATGGGTCAGCAGCTATTGGAAACTATCATAAACTCATGCATACGGATATGCATGTGTGCACACACACATGGGGCATACAAACTATTAGAAATGAAGGTAATGTCTTTGGCATCTCTCTGCCTTATCCCTAGCTATAGAGGAGTATGTGGGCTATAGAGTAACACAGACAGTACTTGATTTACTTGTGTGTTCACAGTTACATGTTCTGTTCCTTTGAAAAGACTGGATGAGGAGGAAGCCCCCGCAAGACAATGTGAGGTAACTCAGCGCGCTCAAGGGAGAGAAAATCAGAGGGACCACAAGAAGGAATAGACAGGAGATTCTCAAAAAAGAATAGCGTGGCTCCAGAAAGACCGGAAAGAACTTCCCGAACGGGACTACAGAGAAATTGTGGGCACTCAGCAGCTGAAATCCAGGATCTGTCTGCAAAGTGATGGTGGGCAAGAAGAGAACAGTGCATAAATCTTATTTCTGTTCTGTCACCTCAAGTTGCCTTAAGTTTTCTTTATATAAAAAAGTAGAAATGCAACTTTTTATTTAAATTAAGTATGGCTTCTTTTTAGTTTAGAATTTTTTTGGTCTTTTGGGGGAGCTCATTATAAGATGAAAGTCTGAGGCATTTCCACATCAAAGCTGTACTCCACTCTGTATCTTGTCACAGGAGGGAACAGACAACCTTGCAGACCAACACAAGCTGCTAGTGTCCTAAATCCTGGTGTTATTCTGAAGAAGGGCAGGGGGTTGTGAATAAAATAACAGGGAAAATCACCTTTGGATCTGAATTGATTCCTTTTGAAGAATATACTGAGGTGCTTCTTGAAGCCAGATTTTTGCTTAGATTCTTTGTCATCTTGTGTTAATCTGTCACCATACAGAAAGTAAAAAAAAAAAGGATGACTCTTACTCTCCTTGCTGAAGATCAGGGGGAAAAAAAAAATCTTGCTTTTTTTCCGAGATTTAGACCAGGATTCTGCCCTTAGCATTCTGGGACTTCATTCCTTTGGAGTTATAGACTGTATGATTTATGGACTTAAGTATCAATTAGTGGGAAAAGCAATCCTCGGAATCTTGAACAATTAGTGTTAGTGTTACTGTCTCTAACAAACACTAGCAACACCAAATTCCACTGGCCCATAAGGAGACATCCACTCTAGGACTAAAATCATATTTACCCCAAACTGTAAACTGACTGTTCAGTAAATAGCTTAATCGGGGAGCAGAAAGGAAGGGAATAGGTAGGTAGAATACAATATAATTAAAAAGAAAAAAGAATAGATCCAGGTAAAATCTGTGCTGAAGGCTGCACTGAAGGAAAGAAACACTCAGTTGAAATGTTTGGGGAGTAAGCTGATAATTTTGCATTCAAGTTGTACTTTGGTGCAAGATTTCAGGACAATAAAAACCCAAAGTGAGTTTTCATGAGGCAACAAGCCACAATAAACCAGTACCAAGGCAGACACATCAAAACATCATCTTTAGCAAAAGGATTATGGCAAATGCAGACTTCCTCACTACTTCCTCACTAGTAAATACTTTCTGGTTGACTACAGAAGACCACGGACTAAGATCTGAGCCTCTTTACCATCAAACAATGCATAGTTTGATAAATTAAATGAAAAATAACAGAATTAAATGGATTGGCAGCTAGGTAAGATGTGGTAGTTCAGCCTACAGGCAATCACATAAACTATGATGTGCACACTGAACTTCTATATTACGTGTAGTAGTACCTTTCTCTATTTCTAGAACTACTGTGTTTCTACATCTATTTTATCAAAAAAAAAAAGGCCCAGGTTACCTATCATTTCTTAGCTGGCCTAAGTGTGTTGACCAAGAGTGAGTGTGTGTGTGTGTAGCTTTGTATTTCCTTTTCTGGTTGGGGCAGCTGCCAGCATATCTGACGGAGGAGAGACAGTATCCATAGGAATGAAACTAGGAAAGCCAGAAATAAGTAGTTTTACCTAAACGTATATAACAGGAACCCAGGCAGACTCTTGGACAGTTTGCATCTACTCTTTCCAGAGTGAAAATGAGGAGAGAGGTGTAGGAAGGTGACTGAATGCTGAGTAGTCTCAGTGTCTGCAATTTCATTTTCTCTACATCATAGGCACAGAAAACTGTCATTTGAGCAACTATTTAGATTTGTGCTTATTTCTTGGCAAACAATTACTTCATTCTAATTTATCTCATGAAATTTCTATAAAATTGCTTTGTACTAAAGCATTTTGAAAGTTTTCTGTTAGGTCTTCTCCCAACCTGTTTATATCAGAAATTGTTGTCTTAACTACAGTGAAAAACTTTCTTTGAACATATTGATTACACCAAAATTTGTGACATAATAGCTTAATTATTTTTTTCAGCAATATTCAAGCATTTCACTATCACAACAAACGCTATGCTCTATTTCTGTTGTTAAGATTGAAGGAAATTTGGTTACAATATCTCTTTTTTCAAATGTTCTTAAATTTTAAAATACTTGACTCGCACAAAATAAACTAAAAGAACCATGGAACAGCCATTAAAATACAATCTTTTTCAACTGTTTCTGCGCTTCCTCTTTCTTAGTACAATCTCTAAGTTCTTACCGGACCTATTGTATCTCCATATAAATTTAAAATACCGATATTGGTATCTTTTTATTCTGATTTCTCCAGTAAAATTGAGGGAAAGTATTCCGAAAGGAGAGAAAACCAGATGAAATTGTGGGAATGAAAAGCTGTTACACTGGACACTATAATACAGTTGCAAAGTAAGATAATAGAATGATAAAAGGTAGCGAGATACAGAGAAGTAGAAGTAGAGAAAAGTGCAAAGATAACACAGCCCAGAGAATTCTGCCACTGCTTTTCTGTCAGTCAAAAATCTTGTCATGTTTGAAGTTCACATCAGTTGCAGTTCAGTTGCCTTTCCGTATCTCTTTACCACTGCCATGCCACTTACAGCTTTCTCTGGTGACAGATTTGCTTCAACGGTTCAAATAAACATCAGAATGTTAGTGGCAGGCTAAGCTACAGAAACAAAACAACCCCCACCCTTATAAGCCATTTTAATGTCAAACCTCATGATGTCATTTTGGCCATATAGCTATTACTTTATTGATCCTCATGAGTGCTAGTCTTTCTTACAAAGAAACAGCAGCCTTTCCGTGAGCTGAGATACATTATCAACAGAGGCACGGAATGATGGTTGGGGTGTATTGCTTTGTTATAGGACTGACCACTCATTTTTTGCCTCCGTTTTCTGTCTGGTATTACCCACAGCATTTCCCACAAAGTGTTTAAGTAATAAAATGACCCTGCTTATTTTAATATGGGCAGAGTACCTAGAGCAGAACCGAATGGACTACTACTGGGTAACGATGTTTGCTTCTTTGTATATCCTTGGTTATAAATTATATCCTCTCTTCTTTCCATTATTCTCTGTGGTGGACTGAAGTCATTAAAAAGTGCTTGCGCAGGACTACTTGTGAGAGAACAAAGTGTCAATCTATGCCTATGTCTTCTACCTGTGAACAATGATTAGCTCTTTGAAAGTCATTGACCCATGACCCAAACCTCTGAGAGCCGACTGCAGCAAGACAACCCCAGCAGGAAGCAAAATTGCTTTTCCACACTTCATAAAAATCCTCCTTAACTGAATATTCTGATCTAGAAGCAGAAATGGTGTCTAGACATTTTTTCCCTGCCTGATGCCAGTGTGCTCTAGTCAAAGTGCACACAGAATGCAGTTATTAATTTCTTCTGTCTTCTGTCCTTCATCATGTTTTACCAGTGGCTTTAGGAGCCAGTAAGGATTGTACAGTACCTATTGCTATAAGACCTCAAATAAATACTTGTATTTAATGTGTATCTATAGAGTAGTCGTGTTTAAAGAGAAAGGTAAAAGAAAAGAGATCAGTTCTAATCCTAGGTTTGCCCATATAAACCAAGACCCTCTCCACTAACATCACAGTACCTATAGAGGGGAGGTATATAAGAGCGGGAAGCTGGTGGCACCCTGCTCCATCAGAATCCAGGGTTTCTGCACACATCATTATATGATTAATATTGACCTCTCAAATTATAACAGGTGCTTTAGCATTAAAAAAAGCTACAGTAAGATATGCTTTTGTATCCATGAATGAGTTTCTTTCCATTATGTCAGATAGTATCATCATCATCAAGATCCACTATGCAGATAAGAGAGCACATTTTTGCCTTTGTCTCTTTATGCCATTATTCCACTAATCTGTCTTTGAGCTATTTATTCATCAGGAAAAAGTGGGTAATAGTGGAAAGCCACATATTTATACAAACACGATAAAGAAAAAAGCAGTTTTGTCAGTAAATAATCCATTCAATAGTTAACAAAACTTTAAAGCTTTTTAAAAAGAAAAAAGTTTACTTGCTTAAAACTACCTGGAAACCCAGAACCAGTAATAATTCTCACGTCAGTAATGTGAGACAGAAGTTAGTATGAGATTTGGGGGTAGAAAATTTGAGGGAGAGCAGGTTGCTTCTGACTGCATGGTCTATAACTGCTGCATATTGGAGAAAGTCAGGGTCCTAGTCAACTGACAGATGGTATAATGAAATTAAGATACATAATGGAAACATTGAGAAAATGTTAAACGTTGATATACACTTTATTGACTCATGAGTCCTCCTTTGCTCATTGTATCCGTGTAGTTTCAAGTTTTCAGATTGGTACTTATATTGTTGTAATAGTACCATGGGATTAAGACACCCTTTTGGGATTCAGGATTTTCCCCAGCACTGAAAGGAAAGATTTTGTGGCAATTCGGACAAGTGTATATCGCAGTACTTACAATAAAATATGTCTGTAGTGGAAGAGGCAGCTATATCTGACCCATATAAAAATCACTGCATATATTGTCCTCTCTGGAATCTCTCACATGAACAGATCAAGATACTTACTAATCTTTCACCCCCTTACTTATATTAAACTGATTAATAATTGAAAACTTTTTACAATATACATGTACATCAAAATGATACAATTAATGTAGGTATGCTGATTTATAGCTTATTAATTTTAGCTTAATAAACACATGTTGTCTCACGCTTCAATTAACTCATGCCTGTTTTCCTCTTACGTATGTGGTTTTAGTTGTAAGTAGAACAAAGTATTTTTGAGAAAGAAAAATATAAAAATTGTAATTAGAAAGTGGTTATGGATAACTTAGAATAGAGAATACACTACTAATAAGATATTCCAAAATAGAAGTGGTCTGAAGTTTAGCAGCTTATCGGCCTAATTTGATAAATCATTCTGGAATGTGAAAGAAAGAGCACATATAGACATACATAAAAAATAATGACACCTAGATGATGCTCACAATTCTTTTTAACCTTGCTGAAGAACAAATATCAATTGTCTGGTTGTCAAAATCTTTTCAGCTCATTATTTCTCCAGGATTTTCAGCCAAACTTGGTCAAGTTAGTACAAGACTTTTTTGCTCAGATAAGTCTGTGCCAGCTTCTTCAACAAATGTTTGCTGCTTTTCTGTTTTCAGGGAAGCAGTGGGGGCATCAGCATCTTACAGCTAATATTCTTAGACTCCTGACATGACACTTCCAAGCCGATGATAGCTACACACGTCCTACTGAAAACTGATTAGAACTGAACCATTTGAAGGCAGTTCACAAATGAGCCATCTGACGGTCAAGGAGAAAAGCACTGCAAGGCAGCATGAGTGTGCAAGTCACAAGAAATGAGAACAAAGCTGACTCAGCAAGCCACAGGAGCATAAATGATCTTCCCCAACTCCAAAGGTAACAAAAAGCATGACAGTCCTGTGTGCCACTAACCAGTTTCACTTTCCAGCTAAAGGAAGGAAATACTGGTGGTGTGTAAGAGCCACTTTTAAGGATGTTCTCTAACAGAGAACACTTTGCAGTATTAATTTGGTATTACACATAATAGCATATTGTGTATACGTTTGCTTTTGTCCTCACAGCATGCACTGCATTGCATACATTGTAGTTTCCACCTCTGTATCTTGTTTTGATAGAGATAGTGAAATATGAGTCATATCTCATATACACTAACATAATTGAGCTACTCTGATAGTTAAAACCAGATGGTATAAACACCATCACTGTGGTTGCCTAATGTAGGGCTGGACATGGGGCAGCTGAAAAAATGGGTGGGGTATTTAAGTTGGGTATTTGGAGGTTATCCAACTGCCTGCATCAACAAAAGCTTGCCATCTGTCACCATATCATGGCTGCTCTTCTGTCCCCTACTGGTGATCACCAAAAATGAGTGAAGAAGTAGATACAGTGAGTCTAATCATCTGCCCTTATAGAGCCATACAAATTTATCATTCTTGAAACCAATAGGAGTTTTTAAAATATTTTCCAGCAAGGACTGGATTATCAATACCTCTCATAAGCATCCACTAAAGAAGTTAAAATTCCATTTATTTGAAGACTTTGATATTGGTAGCAATAACCGTAACTAATTAACATTCCATAGGATATTTCATATCTGATTGCTTGCTTAGTTGGGAAAAACAGCCACTTTCCAACTTTGAGCCCTTTACATAGACCACCAACAGAATGTGTTGGACATCAGCACATAACTCCACACTCAGACTTGAACTGTGACGAGAAGTATCTAGAATGCTCCCAGAATCACAGCTCTGATTCCTGTAATTTGTTGTAATTATATGAAGCAACTCTTTCCTTGTAATAGAAGTCAGTAAATCTAAGATGAGAGCAAATCTTTTAATACTCCACCAACTCCAGTCACAGTAGCAGCTGCTTTGCCATGAGTACACCCGCTAGAAATAAACTAATAATCTAGAGCACCTCTGGCATCAATCACAGAATCAATCTTCATAGAGGAAAATGTGAAATTGCTTACAGCAAAGAGTCAGTCAAGCTAGAAAAATTCACTACTAGGAATCCCACACTATAAATAAATAAAATAATACAGAGGGTGTAAACTGCAAATAACCTAACAGAAATACAACCATCTTGAGATTAGAATAATGCCGGAATGAGCACACCTTGGTGACAGTGAAAATGTGATTATCAGGATATAGAAATTTAACATTAAAACCCAAAAGATAATCCGCAGAAAGATCCCAAAGTGTTTCTGAAAGAGGTGTAAAAAAATTGATGGGTAACATGAAATGCAACAGAAAGAAAAAAGGTGAAGAGAGTTTTTTTAATCTTTATACAGGTATACTCAGGGGGAAAAAAGTAATTAAGAGTAGCATTTAGATAGCAATGAGGAAAGCGTTCTTTTTCAATCAAAGCATGGTTCATTTAATCACAATCAGTATATTCGTGTCAAGCAAATGAATGACTAATGGCTAAAAGACCTTACCAGCATTGCTGGAAACTACCAATTGCTACTTGGCCAAATGCAAAACACCTGCTAGCTTTAAGTGAGACAAAGTTTGTAGAGAAAGATATTACTTTCGGTTAGAATAGCTGGTGTTTAGCTGAAAAAAACCCCAAAACAACCACCCTCCAAGCCCCAAGAAGTTGAGCTCAATGAGATCATTTCATCTAATGTTTAGAGAAAGCTGTCTGCAAGTGTCCAAGTGAGGCTGTTAGCTGCTGTTGAGTGGAGGAGCGTGCCCAATTATTGCCTGTAAAACAGTGAGAGGCCTGTAGGAAGTGGATGCGAGATTAATTGTACAATATCAGAAAACTGGTATTTCTACTGGGTACGTGGGTTTTAATATCCAGTACTTCTTTCTTTTCCTTCTTTTTTTTTTTTTTTTTCTTTTTTTCCCCAGGCCTGTGGGATTTTTGTTTGGTTTTGGGAGGGTTGTTTGCGGGCTGGAAGGATGGGTTGGTAGGTGTCAGGTAGACTCAGCAAGCGGACAGAAAGAAGCAAAAAGATGTAAAGAGAAACTAAAATTGTGTTGCTCTGGTTTTGTGTGACACTACTAACTAAGAGGGTCTAATGTGCTTAATTTGCTCATAACTTATCATGCTGAACCCTAAAGAAATTGTGATTCTTTTTGATATGATCTCATGTCTCAAAAGGGGATCATCACAATGCGTTAAGAAATTGTGTTTGCAGGGCAGCTTATTTGCTGACAGGAAACACAACCCCAACTTGATCAGTATCTACTGATGAACTAAGACAGTAAGTTAAATTATATTTATTTACACTACTGTAAAAACTACATAGATGAGGCCAGCTATTCTGAGCTGGAGAAACAAAAAATACATAATCTTCCAAGGAGTGGGAAAGGATAAATGCATACATATCATAGACTAGTTTCTGTCATGATCTATGAGCATTTTTCAAGTTTGAAATCAGCTTGCCACACCACATCCAAGCTGTAATGAATAAAATCAAGTAGGCAGGAGTAGCTGTTAGAAAAGAAAAAATGTAGTAGCTACAAAGTGCTAATCTCTCAGATACAAGAATATCATTTATTCTACTGTTAATAAGGTATCGCTTAGCTCATTTTTTTTCTTCTCCCATCATAATGCAGTGTTTAATCAAAGTTCAGCACTCCATGTTGAAGATGCATAGATATTAGCATATACTAATCAGTTACATTTTTTACAAAAATGACATAATCAAAGAAAATGCCCATGGGATGGTAGGGAAGTGAACAGTGGCCTCAGGTCTGGCACTCCCCGGGGAGGCTTCCCTCACGGCCAGGCCGCGAGCCGAACCTCGGCCACACTTGTCGTACGCTTCACGGCCTGGCCACACGTAACCCTCACAGAGCGGCAATGGCCATCATCTTATTGATGGGATTTTGGAACAGTTTCTTTCATAAAATAAGTGTTTGAAAATAGGTTTAACTCTGCAGCTTTTATTTTCATTTCAAGCTGCAACAGCAGGAGTTAGGAGCACTCCACAAGAAGCACGGTCCAGGAAGAGTGCAAAAGGGTCATCTTGCTACCTGCTCAGACACGCAATTGCTGTAAGAAAAATACTTAGGACTAATGATTTTTATCTCCTAGTTTCGCTGTTTAACAAACAGCTGTTGTTCTACCTCTACGTCTTTCCACTATGGCAGCTGAGGTGGTGCAGGTGAACACAGGACCCGCGGCAAGGGTCTGGCCGGGGGAGCCGCGGCGGGGCCCATCGGGCGCGTCAGCCCTGAGCCCGACTTCAGCCAGAGCCCCGGGGCGTGGGCCGGGAGCCCCGCTGCGGCCGCTGGGACTGCTACCGGCCGCAACGGCCTCCAGGGAGCAAGACCACCTACGCTGGGCGCTGCCGCCTCAGCTGGGAGCTGCCGGAGGGCGGAGCCTCCCGTGCCGCGCTGAGGGGCGGGGCCAGGCGCGAGGCCCGGATGAGCGCGGCGGCCGTGCAGTGACGCCACGCGCCGGTCCTACCAATGCGAGGGCGCGGCGGTGGTTTTTGAACGTCGGGAGCGGTACCAACCGTCCGGCCGCGCGCGGGGACGCCCTGCCGGCCCTCCGAGGCCGAGCGCGCGGGCAGCGGTTGCTGCCGTTGTCAGGCAAGCCGGGGGTCTTGCCAGGCGAGAGCTGTCTGCTGCTGCTGGTGGGCTAACGGCCTCTGGGGCTTGAGGCGGGGCGGTATCGCCTGCGGCGCGGGCAGCCGTGGCCGTGCGTGGGAGGTGCCCGTCGGTGTATACGCCTTTCTGAGGAGGTACGGCTTGTCGGTGAGTCGGTGGGTGGGTGTCATGAGGGTTTTCGTTCAGCGTTAGAGGAGCTGGGGGCCTGCTTCCGGCGCCTCGGGGACACCCACCCCCGCTCCCCCACTACCCGTCCTACCGCCCCGATGCGGGTGCTGGGAGGCCTCGGCCTGGTCTTCGCCGCGGACACCGTGCCATTTGCAGTTCAGATAATCGGCAATAACCGGCCGTGCTGTAAAAATGGTTTTGAAAATGGCCATAGCTGTGTATCCTTTCGTATTTGTGGGTCTCTTCTGTGTGTGTATATGTAACTTAAAAATACCATAGGCTTTACCCTTGTTTTTCTGTTCCTTTTCTTTTGGTGTTGGGGAGCATTGTGCAACACCAGCTTAATGAGTTTTTCACCCTTTATATTTCTAAAGGTAGAAGATGGCTGAATACTTGAAAAAGCCCTTCAAAGACAGTCTGAGTGATATAAAAGAACGAATGAAAGAGAAAAGAAATCAGAAATGGATGAGGTTGGGTAAAATCAGCCAGATCTCCACTGTAAAGTGCAAAATAGCAAGTAAGATGCTTAAATATCTTAATAGTTTTTTTTTTTTTAAACCAAGTTGAAATACTCACTGTTCTGTTGCAGCCAACAGCTCCATGCAAATAAAGAGTATCCAAGCAAACAACAGAGCTCTAGCTCAGGCTTTGCAAGAAGAAAAGCTCAAACTGAGGGATGCCCAGGCTACCATCCTTCATTTAAGGAAAGAGTATCAAGACCTGAAGGTTCGGATGTTTGACTTGCAAAGAAATCTTAGCTTCAAGCAAGCACAAGGACTTGTTGAGGTATTTTTAATAGTAACTTTATGATTCAGTGAAGCTGAACATCAGAATCTGCACCAATCCACTGATATCTTTATGATCTTAAATGTTTCATAAAAAATAAACTCAATATGTAGAACAAGTTTTTTCATATTTTCACCTAATCTGGTCATTAACTAATTTTTTTTTTCTGGCTACTCTTTCTTTAATTAAAATCTATCTTCTGTGAATTTTATTTTGTTTATCACAGTTGAAGGTACCCGACACAGGTATCTTCAGGATTTAGTAATCTCATAATACCGATAAGAAGTTATTACATTGGTAGTTCATACTAGAGTATGACAGTAACAGTGTTATGCTCCTTCTTTTGTCCATTAGAATCAACTGTCAGCCTTGAATGAGATCATTTCAAAAGTTTCTCAGAATTTACTGGACTCAATTGATCTCCTTGGCCCAGCAAAGAATTTGTGTTCCGTAGGTGTAGTAAGTACCTTTTGCTCTTGAGGGGCACGATTTTTGTTAATTCTTCCCCTTACTCCTTCCAACATAGATGCACGTAGTTTTTGAGATTTGAGCCTTAGTTTGGAGGTACGACTAGTCCCATGGTTCCCAATATGACATGAGGTCCACACTGTCGGGGTGTGTAGTATGTTGTTAGTGGGACGGAGGCTCTGCTACGAGGTGGTAGGGGCACCCTGATTTTCTATGGTTTTGTGTCTTGTTCCCTGTACTATCCTCACAGTTCCTTCCCCTGTCCATTATCTGTATGCTTGGGCTGGTGATGAATGTGCTGACTTGCAGGAGCTGTATGTGAGATCCCACAGCACTTTGTGTTAGCCAGCCAGAAAGAAAAAGAGTCAAGGGCCTCTTTGGCCTTTCTGTGGGTAACTTGGCTGTTGTCTAAAACTTGTACATGGTGCAAGCTTGTTCCAGCTATTTAGTCACAGTAAGATTTATTTCGTTGACAGAATCAGAGAGTGCTTGCTTCAGTTCTTGAAAATAGTTCCAGTGTCGTAGGACAAATACGTTCAGTGTAAGTATCTTTTATTAATACCTATTTATATTTGAAAATTCTGTTACAGTAAGCTTAATTTTCTTACTGGAAAAAGGGAAGAAATCCAGTGTAATGAAGTAGTTCATTGTTATAAAATATATTGCTATTCAGTAAATACTACCTTTGGTATTTTCTCTAGAGGACCTCTACACTGTGCTGATGGAGATGATCAAGTACTTCCAAGTGGGATGGAGGCTGACAGTGATAGAAATGAGCTGGCTCATTCTGTGTCAGAGATCTGTGAGGAATCTGACAATGCCATTTCCTTAATCAAAATAGTTCCAGACAAAGGTAACTAAATCAAAGTATCAGACATTGTTCTATTCTGAATCAGGGAAAAAATGTGTCAGTGTAAGTTTAAAACGCAATTACTGCTTTTGAAGTAACCATCAAGTAATTTCCACTTATTATCATAAAGGTTAGATATTAATGTTGGCAACTGGTAAACTTTTTGAATGAAGATGCCTAGCAAAATGGGGGAGGAATTTGAAAATGCTTTGTCTTCTGTATACCTGCAATCTAGTTTCATTATCTACCACACAGTTCAACAGAGTAAAGTCATCTTTAGTCATGCATTATCATTTATGAAATCAACAATTGTTAACAAAGCGAAACACACGGGAAAAATAAATGACGTGTAGATAGCCTTTACAAACAGAAAGGTTTAGAGGAAAATCCTCATGCAGTTACCTAACTGCTTTCTGTCTGGAAGCTGTATTCAACAGAGCTTATCTTGATTGCCAAATATTGGTTTATACAAATCTGTAGAGAAAATTCTAAGAATAATCTTAATTTTTGACAGGTTCAGAATTTGCACAAAAACTTAACAGGTTGTTACTATTTAGCTTTAATATGTCTTTTTCCCTTCAATTACAAGGACAAACATCTGATTTTCATCTGGACAGCACAGGGTCAGAGCTGGAAAATGTTTCTTCAGGTGGAGAGGATGGATTTGGTAATGTATTACCAAAAAGTGTGTCCACCAGGCGTCGCTATTCAAAGATGAGAAATCACGATGAACTTTGCACTCGTGTCTTGGACCATCCAGAAACACCTGATTCAACAAAAGAGCTTTCTAAACAGGATGAAATTAGACTTGAGGAAAGTCTAGAGAAATGTACTGTAGAAAACATAAATTCAGATATTTCTCGGTTGAATGAAAACAAGTTAGATTCAGACCTGGTGTTGAGGCGGATAGATCCTGAAACTGCGCAGTTCAACTTGAACAATAATTCTGATCTTAAACAACGTGAGTGTAAAAGCAGAGAAGACTCTCAAGTAAGGAAAGAGAAGCATCAGAAGGGAAAACTGGAATGGCCTAAAAATACTTCCAGACAAAGACCAAAAAAAAGACAGGGTAAAGAGGTTTCCAAAGAAAAGTTGGATTTCTTGGGTGGTTCCAGTGATGCTTATGACTTTCATTTTGAAGAGCGTGTCCATGTTACACCTTTTCGACAAAATAAGGTGAATGACACGGATACTGGTGGGGATGACAAAGACGACTTATCTGAAACTAATACCATCGAGTCGAGTGATACTGAAGAAGATTCAGATGATAGCCTCTATGAGCCTTACAAAAGTAAATCGAAAAAAAGGAAAAGTTCAGTGGACAAGAAAGATACATCGCCAGTCCATGCAAGGCCAAGGTCTAAAAGATGTTTGGCACAGCGTGAGCAGAAACTCCATAGTGAAAAAGAGACAGAAAGCAATAAATCAAGTGACAAGGCAATTAGTAAGTGTAGAAAGTGTTCTGTAATTGGTTTTGTTTCCTTGAGAGATTACATTGTTTAAGGGATTTAGGCTTTTTTATTTTAGTTTTTTTAATAAATACAAACAGAATAATATTATAAAAATCATTAGATTAATTCTTCTATCTGCCTTTTTTTTTTCCCTCAGCAGAAATTGGAATTAAAGATATGTTTTGTTTAAGAAATTGGTCAACAATGAACTAATACTGTGTTTTATATGCGTTTTAATGATGTATTAAAGCTGACGAAAAAGAAGGAACAAGAGTATAAATTGAGAGAGAAGTGGAATAACAAATCACACTTTGCCTGGCACTACTTAGTGTTAATTTATTTTTCCAAATTAAAATCCTGAATATTTGTTGATCCTCTTATGTATTCTTAAGTGGAAAGATGAAGATAATAGTTATAGCTGAGAGTTACTTCACATCTAGTATGTTCATTGACATTCTCTTTTAAGCTAGCTTGCCTGAATTGTCTTAAGTGTGCCTAATTTCTTCCCAGGGCAGCCTTCTGAGCCATCTCGTGGTCATCTTTGTGATGTTACCAATACCGCTTCATTGCTCCCCAGCACTGGGAATGCAGCTATTGTTCCAGAAGGTGAAGGACCACGATCTCCAAAACGCAAGCGAAGCTGTACTCTTACTGTGAGCTATAAAGAACCAAGCATTGCAGGGTAGGTGTCTTACTTTCCAGTTTGATATAAAGTTCATGATATTCCATCAAATGCAGGATTTGAGGGGATTATTTAAATACTGGAAACAGGTTCTTAATAAAACATTCTAAGAGAGGTCTGATGTTAGTAATACGAAATAGTTCATGTGAAATTGAACTTACTAGCTGAAAGTCAGTGTTTTAAGTGACGTGGGGAACAAAATTCAATTTTGCCTTTTTTTTTGTTTTGTGTGGTTTTTTTTTTCTAACAGGAAACTCAGGAGAGGAGATCCATTTACAGATACACATTTTCTGAATTCTCCAATTTTCAAGCAGAAAAAAGATGCTAAACGTCATTCTCTTAAGAAAGAATCTTTCTCAAAATACAACGAGAAGTTTGTTGGTTGTCGTTGAGATTTCCACTTACGATAGCAAAACCATGCTCGCTCCATAAAGAAAGGAAATCTTTCATCTGGGAAATCATTGTTGCGGAATATCTTATAGAAATAATTGCATATTTGTCTGTGTCTAATATTAAGGATATAAAATTAAGGGGTTTTGTTTATGATCCAGTGATTTGTTTTTAATGATATAAAGACACAAGGCTACTTTTATAACTAAGGTGATTCCGTTCAAACTCTTTTGAGAGGAGGCATCCCTATATCATGGATCTGTGAGCATATCAGAAATATCTGATGGAAAAGATGGTGAATGTAATTTTATGACTTATATCCTACTTGATCTCACAGTGGTTGGCAAAGGTGAACTTTAGGCACTTCAGAACAAATGGTTTTGTGGGGTTTTTTTTAATAACAATGTTTGTACAGATCTTGTTTATGTAATGGTTGTAGTTTCATATTGAAGCTCATAATAAATGTCTTAGTGTTTAGAAACAGCTCAGAGTTGGTGTTCTTTTTGCATGGTTTCTATATTTGCTTCAAGGGTAGCAATGTCAGCAGTAAGCACACTGGAATCCAGTGGCATAAGCATTGTTTAGAAGCAAGATTGCCAGCTGTAATTTGATTACGTAGCTGGAGCTCTCAAAAGTAGCAATTTAGGGTTAGTTGGTACTGCTTTGAATGCAAGGTACAATCAACTTAAATTTGCTTTGTTCCTGTCTGGTTACCTGTGAAGGTTGGTGAAGAGTGCTCTGCTCTGGTGGAGTGTAAAGTAAACTCCTACTACAGGACGTCGTCGTAATATTGGCCCTGCTTTGCCAAGTGCCTTTAACAGAGGAAGACCTGCCACATCTGAACTGGTACCATTTGGTACCACAATAGGCAGTATGCTAGAAGAACACTTATAAACTGTCCGGCAAGATTTCAAGGTTGCAGCATATTCAAACTAGCTTTTCTTTGCTTGAGAAACATTTAAGAGTATTAATGGATACATGAACACAAAGAGGAAAGCTACATTCAAAATAAATAACAGGTAAGTACAAAAATAAAGGTTCTTTGTTTGTCTTGCAAGATTGCCTGTCTGTAATAAAAATGTATAGTGTTAATTACTGTTTTACTGGTAACTTCTTACATGACTCTCTCAACAGTAATAATAAAAGCTGCAGCTACTGAGTGTTTGAAAATATTTGTTCACAACACAGTCTTTGGATGTTGGAACTGAAACTTAACCTTCAATTTGTATCCTAAAATTCTAGCTCTGGGTGTTACCATCTTCATTCTGAAACTCTTTAGTACTATAGGAACTTAAGCAGAATGATTTAACTTCAGGTGCTTTTTTCTTTCAGCAAACAAATCTGTAACAGCTGTTTATCAGGGACAGAACAAGGTGATAGCAGAGCAGCCCAAGGCATGTCTGGAGTTTTTCTGGATTGAGTAAGCTTGAAGAATTGCTGCAGTTCCATCACAACTGCAGGAAGGAGTCTGAGTCTAGCTCACCTAATCTCAATTGATAGCCCTAGAAGTGTCCAGGAAAACTGCTAAACCTCTGTTTGCTACCCTCTGAACAGTACATGTTTATGGGATGTGGCACAGGACTAAATCTTGGGGGGGACGGGATGGGGATCTCTTCATACTCTCCAATTGTTTGTCAGGTAGTGGACAGGTGTAGGCTTTGTTTATGGTATGCAAAATAAGCGTACCATCTGAGTAACATCATGGTGATAGCAGGCAAGTACAAGCTCAACATGAACTGTAGTTTGTTCCTATGTATATTGTGTCTTGTGAATAAAGGACTCTAGCAGACAAAAATGAGAAAACAGCATGAGCATGCTTTGAGGTGAAAAATCAAAACTTTTGAACAGCTCAGCCAAAGAATTGTCTGAGATGTTGAGGAGACGGGAGTAACAGCACTTGTAGTTCAGTAAGTATGGAGCTGGGAAAGCTACTTGGAATGGCCACAGCTTTCCATACTGAATTCTCAGCTCAGCTTAGCACACCATGCTCCCAGTGAACTCAGAGGCTTTTTTGCATATTTTCTAGTGTACCTGGAAGAGGCACTCTTGTAGATTCACTGTGCTCAGTTGTGAAATTGCTTCAGAGTGTATATTTGTAGTGCAAGAACTAATTAATGAAAAAAGAGACCAAAATAAGTAGGGTTTTGTACATATATAATTTAAAACTATTCTGTACCAGTACAATATATTAATTTTACAAATGTAAAGTTCATCAGCTGTTAAAGCATTTGCAAAACCACATATCCTACTGTAACTTTATTGCACAGTATCTATGAAAATATTAATTCTTAAATTAGAAAACAAATGTTTCAATATAGAAGAGACAATCTGATTGAAAGACGATAAGAAAATCTACTCTGAAAATAACAAAATTTCACAGGATACCAAGCTTAACAGGTGCATCTGTAGGCCCAATCTACAAAACAGGATTATAGCATCCAGTACTGGCTATTAAAAAAAAAAAATACTTACTGTACCTTTGTTATAGATCCAAATGTAGGTCAGGCTAACCTCAAACAAAACACTATGGCAAATCTAGTGTTAACATTTTGAATACCTTGTGTACCACATTTACTACTTCCAGGTAGTTCCTGACATCTACTTGCTGAATCAATTTGTGATTTAACATTGCACAGGCATTTTGCAGGAATATATTCTTTGACACAGCACAGGATTGGGGTTTTTTCAGTCTTATAACTATTGCTTTTTACCAGTGTAACATCTCTAAATATAAAACACCAAAAAGGAAAGTTAAATCTGTTTTTCACAAAAGCAATTATAATTTACAGTTACAAACTCTAATTAGAAAATGTCAAGTGACAACTTTTTGGCCTGTACTGATCTCCATTACGAAGTTAGGTGTACCTCTTAAATGTAGTGTAAGCAGCAAAATATATATAAGTGCTCAATTTGAAGATATTAACGTTTTACAACTCATGTTAGTATATGTTCCTGGGTCTAAATAATCACAGTTAATAAGCATTTACAATAAAGCTTGGTAGAAAATCCAGTTTACCACAGAGCCAAGTATATAAGCTAGAAGCTGTCATAAGTTGACGACTTCTGTGTACAATAGTCTTATCTCTGCTGAATAATCTAAAGAATTTATCAGTGAAGAGTAGTAAATAGGGTGGATCATGAAGTGCATCAAAACCTTAACTCTGCTAAGCCAATTGAAATTGTCTAGTATATGCGAATCAGATTCTCTGAAGTTATTTTGGGTACTTATGTCCTGCATAAGCCAAGTCACTATGACATTATACATCTAGCCAGATATTTGTTTTTTTTTTTTAAATAGTGGTTATGAGATTACAATTTGCAGGTAAAATATTTATCAAAACCCAAAATGAATAGAAAAGCTTGCACCTATCAAAGATTACAGGCAGTTCTTTTTCAGAACTGGCTGCTCTTCTCTCACAGCTTCTCAACCAGCTGAGTGTTTCTTTTAAAAAATAATATCTTATAAAAAGATTCTATAAAGAAACAAGTGTTTCAGACCCCCCCCACACCTGTTGTTTTTCCCTTACTGTTTTCTTTTTTACTGGAAAAAAAAAATAAAACTTTATCAAATAGGTACTGCATTAGGTAAGCTATAACATTTGTTGTCTGGGAATTTTCTCCACATTCCCAAACATGTGCAATTTCCCACATGTTTTGTGGGGTTTCTGAGGCTGTAGCTGATAAACTTATTACGAACATACGGTAATGGGCACACAAAAGAAATCTTCCGTAATTAAATACATTATAAAGCATTTTAATAAAATAATTTTTGTAACTTCAGTATAATACATGTTTGCAAAACTAAAAGGGTTTTTAAAAGTGCTAAGTATTAAACAGAAGTTTCTTGAAACCCTAAAGTCCCACAACTTGGATATAGAACGGCTTCCCCTGCCCATAAAATAGGCACACTGATTGGTTGTAAAAAAGACAGTGTCACTTGTCAATTAATCCGGCTTCTTTAATTTTTGTGTAGAAGAATTTCTCCAGTATATTGGCACATTTGTAGTATTCACTCTCGGGGGGGTTGTACTCTCTGCAATTTGTAAAGACTCGCTGCAAGTCTGCCATGAATAATTTCTTAGACACGTAGTACCTATTCTTGAGTCGCTCACTCATTGTTTTGAGATCTGTACAGGAGAAAAATAGATTAACAGCGTTTGATTCAAATACTTTTTGTATGCAATATCCCTTTAGACTGATGTGCCTTTTAACATGAACTGGCAAAGCTAGGACTTGGAATTCCTAATCTTCATCTAAGGCACAATCCCTTTTTTAGCTTCAACAGCAACTGAGCCCCTGGAACTAAGCAATATTTCAGTCTGATTTTGTGTAGAGTTTATTTTTCCTTCTTTAAAAGATGAAAGCATCATTCTTTTGTGTTCTCATACTTCTCTGAGTTTTCGGTGGGTATTAGGTATCCCTAACTCTCCTCAAACCACTCTGTGAGGCAAAGCTGTTGTTAGCTCTGCTGGAGGAGCCTTAGGACTGGGTGCATAAGCAAAGAATTCAATCACAAAACATGGATGTTAACCTAAAATCCTCACTTCTGTGCAAACACAGCAGAGAAGAGACATTTGTCTATACTACAAGCAGTACTTGCAGTTTAAGATTAAACGTTCCGCACTTTACATATATTTTAATTACATCTTCAAAGTTTATAGTTATGTATCCCTTTTTAAGAGCCATGTGAAAAGAGATCTCTCCTGCTTTCAACGCATCATACAAAACCTTTACTTACAGAACATTCTTTAAGAAATGTTTTCCTTTATACTAAAATCAGTCATCCATAAAATACGTAAATCATCTCAGTGTTCTCCACACAGTCACTTTCCCAGTAATTCTTATCAGGCATATAAAAATTTTGTCTACATTACAAGTGTTCTAGGACTGAGTACAGGAATAGAAGCAGTGGGAGGTGTGCTGGATGCCTTGGCTTTTCTCACCTCAGATGCTCCAACAACTATTTTTTTAGCAATGCTTGAGCCAGGCTTCAGCAGCACCTTTGTGAAACTGTTAACAGAAACAGCCAAAATGGAGAAGACTTACAGCCAACAAGTATTGCAAGGAAAGCAGAGACCAAAGATCTCCAATGCAAAGGAATTAAACCTTAAAACTTCAGATTTAAAAATACGGTTGTGGGTATTTTTGTTTTGGTTTGGTGGGGTTTGTTTTGTTTTGTTTTGTTTTGTTTTGTTTTGTTTTAAGGGAGATTTGACTTTGGTAAAATAGAGAAAAACCCGGTCAAATTGACAAGAGGGGATTATTTAAGAGAAGTTTGATGGATGCTCTCAAATACCTCTTCCAATGATATGTAACTTGCCATTCGCTAGTGTTGCACAATATTTTGCAAAACCAAAGGCTCATTCAGCTCCCATTAAGTCTGAAATTTAGGTGCCTACACTAAACTAGATATGCATAGTCTAATTATAGTATCCAACTGAGAAGGCTGTTCAGCTCACCCTAAAGCAAACATTGCCTGGCTGGTCAGTTAAACTGTTCTCTAACAACAGTGAAAGTTTGGCTCCAGCTGTCACTCAGCCATACAGCTTTTGTATTACAGATGAAAAGGAAAAAAACCCAAACAGTATTTTTTGAAAATAAGCAGCTGACAAAGCACTTAAAACAGGGGAAAAAAGTTTTTATACATGAGAACTGACCTTAAAAGGTAGTCAAAAAAACCTACAGCCACACCTCTCAAATATTGTAGAATTTATTCTGTATGCAAATGTAAAGAGAAATGTTGTATCTTGTATGTGACAGCATAAGAAGAGACAATGCTGTTTCTTTTTAATTGAAATCATGTCTGAGCGATTTTTGTACAGTATCAGCATTCTGGCAGTGAGAGCAGAAAGCAAGCAGAAGTTGATCATGAATCAAAATGCAGTTTAGTTGTGCTGGGTTCCTTAGCTGAAAAAACAAAGCAAAACTAAACCAAAGACCTCAGCTTAATCGTAAAATGAGAGCTGCTGCCCCCACCTCCAATACATCTGAACAAGGAAAGGACGGACAATATTCCTGCTTTGGGTTTGCCAACCCAGGCAGTAAGGTCTTTGTAACCACTGTTCAGATTAAACAGCCAACTAGATCTAGCCTCTGTTCAGAAAAGCAGGCAGAGAAAACTCTGCCACAGGAGGGTGTCAACATTCTTTTTCTTCATTGCTAGGAAACACATTTGTGTCAGGGATACAGGTTGCTGTTTTATAAAGTACACGTACATTTGCAATTTGGAAATGATAAGTTGAATATAAAAAATCATTAAGCCAAACTGGTATACACAGGCTAGGAGCCTATGCAAAGCAACATGAACAAACTCTTCCATTCTCTGAGAAACTGATTGATAGTAGCCTGCAATGAACTTTTGATGTTATTAGAGAATGAAATACAAGGTACAGAAACTGTAATCGGAAAGATGGAGTGAGTATTGCATAAACAATGAAGGAGGAGCAGGATTCAGTTTTAAATCTGCTGCAATACAAATCAAAACAAGATCTGTTTAGAACAGCACTGAATCATCATCGAAATTTTATGACCCAGCAGTCAAAAGCAAAGAAAAATGTTATTAGCAGTTGCCTACTTCCCTTTGCAAGTAATCCTGCATAAAAACAGCTGCATGATTTAAAAATAAAAATAAATAAATAAATAAACCACCTCGGACAACTTTGGCAGATCTAAAATACACAGATAAAATTGTCTTACAATCAGTTGCATGAAGCATTTTCCTAAACTTAAATTGGGGCAAACTGTTAAGACTTAATTAGAAAACCCTGGTACTTTTGAAAAGGTTTTCTCCATGTGATTTAGAAAGCTTAAATCTGTTTTTCAAAGCAATTCAAATGCTGAGGTGTTCCTGAAAGTTTGCCTTGAGATTTTTTAACATACCAGTAGGATCTGCAATGACCAGTTACCACACACAAGAACATATTCATACAACTCACATAAATCAGATCAGTCCCAAAAGTTTCTAGCTGACTGCACCATTTAAGAGCTTGCTAGGGCTCTCTAGGGCATACGAAGATTTCACATGTGTACACTACAGATGCTTCACAAAGGTCACAAAGCAGTCATAAATTTCAAA
The DNA here is from genome assembly GCF_964195595.1 of Calonectris borealis. Lineage (NCBI taxonomy): Eukaryota > Metazoa > Chordata > Aves > Procellariiformes > Procellariidae > Calonectris > Calonectris borealis. The sequence continues at coordinate 130,156,471 of NC_134313.1, forward strand.
CGACAGCATCGTACTCTTGGCACTTCAGAGCTGCAAGCTATTCAGCTGCAAGTAATATATATCTTTTAACATAAAACAATCAGATTACAATTTATCTGCTATATCTCCAGCTATAAAGATTTTTAAACTCTATACTTAAAAAATGTTAATGGCATTACCCATGGGAAACCTTATAACTTCATAATATCCAGGAGCTTCTGTTCTCTTCACAGGTTCCATGAAGGGCCAAGCGCTTTGATGGCTCTTTGATAAAGAAAAAAGTAAGGTATCTAATATGGAAACTCTATATTGGAAATCATTTTAAAATCTTTACAGAAGGTAAACTAAAACTAGCACTCACCTTCACCTGCTGCAGGATGGTTTTTAATGTGCTGTAAAGTTGATCTGGATCCTTGGGCTCCTTACTTGAAAGAAAATATGAATACAAAAAGATTAGCTTGAATCCCTATCTTCATTCCTATGACATGCATCTTACCTAAAATCAACTCCAAAGTTTCAAGCATTTTATGGAAGAAATAAAATTAAAAAAAACAAACCAAAAACAAACCAAAAAAACAACAAAACCCAACACCCACTCCCCCCCCCCCCCCAAAAAAAAAAAACCAAACCCACTTAAGAACTCATCCTTTGCAGATTATTTATCTATTTTCCAATGGATGGAAGGAAATATCAAATGACATTATTTAGAGACTTTTCTCAAAGGAATCTCCAAACTGCTTCATCGTTTTGCTTTGTGCAGCACTTACCCTCTTTCTTTTCCGCTTGGTTTCCAGCCAGTCTCTCCTGTACACCAACAACATGAGAGATTACATGGGAACTACAGTAGGTCAAAACATTAACTGAGTTATTGCAACTCTAAAAAGATAAGCCATTTCAGCACTACTACAGTAAAATGGGTTTGTTTTAATAAAAGCTACTCCTAATAAATAACACAACCATCTAGCCTACAGCCCCATTCAATTTCCTACATGTCTCTTCCTCCAGACTGCTGAAAAGATTCTAAAATATTCCTACCTGAAACACACATTTTTTTAATAATTCAATGCATATTTTACCACAACCTCTGTAAAGTATAATGATGTCAAAGTTATCCAATTTGATTCCCTAGGGACAGAGAATAAATTGCAGAAAAGCACAGTAGAAAAAAATCCCCCAAAAGATGATACTTAAATATTCTAATTCTGTTTTGTCCTGTAAGTCCATGTTTAGCACAGAACAAATCCTTGTACAGGACTGCAGTGCATAACAGTGGTGCCAAAGGGAAATTGCTGATTACACTGAGATACAAATCAAAGAGGGATCACATAAATAAAATTACACACAAGTACATAAAAGAGCATCAGCCTGGGATGCCTTGGGGAAGTCTCGAAGACAGCAATTGTACTGGAAAAACAACAATCTTCATAGAAATCAAATCAACAGACCAAAACAATTACATTTTAATCAAAAATAAATACGTGACTACACTAGTATTTCTAGTCTTGGACCTTTCTTGGGCTGTTCTGCTTGTGTTCTGCATTAAAACAGGTTGATACATACTAATTCCAGGAATGCTTTCTATAGGAATCTGCCGTACTCCATCTTTGAAGCAAGAAAGGCCAGGATAAACTTTTCGTATCTGAGCTTGTTTCCTTTCTATGAGCTTTTTAATGATCTGTAATAAAGCAGCAGAGAAAACAAAAAATAATTGATTTGCTCAAAAGTAACTCAGAGGATTAATGCAAAGCTGTGATGATCAGAAACACTCTCGCTTCCTGATCTTATAGTCCTTATAGATCCCCTGAAGCTGGTAACAGGGGTGAGCTACCTGGCTGAACACTGATTCTGCAGATGAGGCTACCAAGCCTCTCAGCTGCCTATTTAGGCACAAATCTGGAATAGAAGTCGTCATTGCTTGCTGTATTGATCACAAGATGCACAGCTCCTGGGAAGGTGGCAGCAGAGGTAAGGAAGGAAATTTCCTGGAAGCAGGTTTGGGAACTGGCTCTAATTCTAACAGCTGGTGCTTCTGAACTGCTTCAGCACAGCCTGGTCAGAAATTTCAAGGCACATACTGAATGCACAGATTTCAATACACATATATGTTCATATTCCAAAATTTTAGAAATACCTGTTCACTTCAAAGTCTCCATATAATTGTAGGAATTGCTTAGATAACAGTCAGAGATACTCTTATTCTCTCGAGGAAGTCAGAATGATGCCACTCTTTGCAACCGATATTCTGCTCTGCTTGTAAATGCCAGAATAGGCTTTCCCAATTCTGAGGTACACTCTGTTCTGCTTTGCAACCTCATTACCTCAATTCTAAGTAATTTGCTTTGGTGCTCCTGATACACACCTAGACATTTACCTAAGCTTTGTGTGTCCTGAATATGTCACTTGCAAAATGGCTTACTTCATAACTGGGAGTAAACAAACGCACAGCCACTCAGACCACCACAGTTTGAGAGACAATTTTCCTTGGAAATAATAAAGATGGACATATTTTTATTTTTAAGGACTTTCACTTCCCCACACATAGTATTTTCTCTCAAAGAAGAGGAAAAGAAAAAAATCTTTTTCTTCAATAGAGGTTACAAATGTTAAGAGAAATACAGTATACAACACCACCATGGCCAGATTCCAGCGTAACGTCAAAATATTTTGAAACTAATTGTTAAATCTGCCTTAAACCCTTCTTATAATTTAGGAATTAGTGGCTCTTCCTGATTAAAACAAGCTGTTCAATCAGTAACACTGATTACTCACAAGTCAGCGGGTCACAAAGCTTTGCATAAAGGGATTTTTCATATTTTTCAGAATGACTGTAAATGAGCTACAAATCAGGCAGTGCAAACTCACAAATGGTGGTCTGTGACCGGGACCCAGTGTCGGGTGTCATGGTGTTAGCAGCCATAGGCAAATACTCTAATCCTTTAAATAAAAGCTTAGATCCTATGAAAAGCTTCACTTCTAAAAGGACAGGACTAGAAAAGTCTGATGCCCAGTACTGACCAATACCAGCAGCAAACCAAATCAGCACGTAATCCATACTGTCAACATTCAAAATTCTAGTTATGTCCAGGTATCATCTTCATTGCTTTTGATTTGAGCAGACAAGTGAACGTTCTTCATAAAGCTGCAGACTGTGAGGGCTATTTCTAAATTTCCTCGGTACAGGGAGAATAAAAAGCCTGATCTGTGTTTTGAGTGTCAGACAGGCAATCCTAAGATGCACTTCCAAAGGTGTAAATATTTATTCTCAGAGAAGGTAAAACAGCATAGATCAGTGTATAACAACAGCTTTCTTTCTAATAATGGTAGACATGAGATGTCTGGAGGACCAAGGCACTTTATCTCCAAGTGGAGTGTCTCCAAGTGCTTTGGAACAATATGGACATCCCACCAAATGAGAGAGTGAAGAATGCAAAATAACATATGCTAATAAAGCTGTCCCAGAGCCAAAAATCTTAAAAACTACCTTAAGTTTTTGGAAGTAACATGTTGATGGTTTGGGCCTGGAACTGTATTACTGCAGTTAAGCATGCCTGAGATGTAACAGGCTACAAGAGACACGTCCGCTATCTGCCCACCCTGACAACATCCCATCCCTGAGGGGAAGGTGCTATGTCCAACAGTAGACTGGGATCTGAAGAGTAACCCAACCAAGGAGACATGAGAGGGAAAAAATTATGATTTATATTGTATGGACATATGAAAACTTTCTCAATGAGTGAAGTTAAGAAACCTTGTAAACTAAATGTATAGCACTCAGTATTGTCCTTCTTTCTGCAAGCATGGGCCAAATAGTTCTATTGGAAGGAAAATGATTGTTCCACAAAGAAGCATTTTAACAAAATAAAAAGTCATGATATTTGACCAACCTTGAAAGAACAAATTATCCTTGTAATTTGTATTTCTTTAAAAAGCCCAGGAAGGTATTTAAACACAACTGGAAATATCTTAATTATTTTGCTAATAAACTGCCTTATTATATGGAATATTATTATGGACTAAATAAAGAACATCCCACATAAATTCCAAAGAGGGACAGCCTGGAATTTAAGACAGCCCACCCTTGATTTGTATATTAAAACAGTGGCAGAAAAAATAATCCTCTTTCTTTCAAGTAAAATACAGGACAGGCAGTACAAACACTCCATTCTGCAGTACAAACATTCCATTCAAAAGTCACTCTAATGAACACTACTGTCATTGGGGGAAAAAAAAAGAAAAAAATTGACAAAGCTGCAGAACAAACCAATCTCACAAAATTTTGCTTAGTTATTATCTATGACAAAATTTAGCTATGAAATACTCAAAAGATCAGTACTTTTCAACACTTCTGTTATCGTAAAGTTAGTAAGGTAGAATTTAATGCTTCAACTGCAAAATTCTGGCACTGGGACTTGAATGAAAGAATTATTCTAACTAATAAAAGTATACATTCCAATGTTTTAAGCACCAAAGCAAAGAAGAGAGCTAACCTGGCAGTGACTGAATTGTTTCTAAACATATGAATAGATTATAATGTTCAATGTTTCATTTCAGCCTTTACCTCTTTTTGCTTTTTAATGATGACAGAAAATTCCGTGTAGGGGATCCTTGGATTTAATTCACATCCCATTAATGTGGCACCCTCATAATCCTTGATGTAGCCAACATATTTTGCTTTTGGTACTTTAATATCTTTGGAGAAACCCTGAAGAAGAAAAAAACTCAAGTTGTCATGATGTCATTTTTCTTTTATTTTTTTTTTTTAACTGAAATGTTATGATGATTTAGAACCAAATTCATCATAATGTTAAAATACAGACAACACAACAGAAAGAATTACAGACCATGGTTCATAGTGTTGCAAACACCTTCTCATGGGAGCCACTTGATACAAGAATAGTTAATTGCTTATATGTATAGGAAAAGAAGCGAGATAGGGGAGATAAAGAGATGGAGGAAAAGATTTTTACTGTGGACAGATTTCCTGGATTTTTCCAAAAATTTGCTATTTTAATATTAAAGGATGCCAGTCCTGTAGTCATTAGTCAAGGAAAGTTGCTGTTGAAGTCGATGAGATGACAGTAATTTTATAGCCAGAAAAAACAATGATTTTTTTTTTTTTTGCTTTTGTATTTCAAGTGAAAAAATAAGATAACAAATACTATTAAAAGTTCCAAAGTTATACTAGAGCCTTCATACAGTTCAAAAGTTAATTGAAAAACAAACCCACAAAAGAATTAACCAAGACAATAAAAAGCAGTGTAGGACTCTCACTTTGGTTACATTTTATTCCTCTGTTGCAGTGGTATCTATGAAACCTCAGTAAAAATCAGGAATACAACCAGGACTTCTGCCCCACAATTTATCCTCAAAGGCTTCAGACTTACATGGAGAGTACACTGAGCACCTTCAAATTGGGGAAGGGACATTTCAGACGTGAAAAGGGTCTGTCTGCACAGATCCGATAGCAGTATCACAAGCCCAGCTTTTATGCATTTTGAATGTGTGAAGAGTGAATTGTATCAGTTTTATATACAGAATCATAGAACAGCTGAGGTTGGAAGGGACTTAAGGAGGTCATCTAGCCCCATCCCTGTTCAGAGCAGGTCTCATCAGATCTGGTTGCTCAAGGCCATGTCCAGTCTTGCAGACTGCCAAGGACAGAGATTCCACAACCTCTCTGAGCAACATTTTCCAGTATTTCACCACCCTTAGGACAGGAAGGGGAAAAAAAAAAAAATTTCTTCTATCTAGTTGGCAATTTCCCATGATCCGACTTGTGTCTGTTGACTCCATCTTCGCTCTATTGTCTGACCAGATAGTGGACACCTCTTTAATCTATCAAATCTGTTTTGACAGATTAGACATTGCAATCTTTCCTGAACTTGAACCTCATGCTTCAAATAGGAGGAGCTGTGAGCACGGTCAGGTAAGTTCTAGTCTGCCACAGGTATGTCTTGTCCTTCTTTACAAGTCTTTTAGAATCAGTGAAGGAATTGAATGAATGAAGAAACAGCCAACCCATATTCGACTAGTTTTTAGAGGTGACAAGTTATAGGCTATACCATACACCTATATTTAGTTGATTCCATCAAAGTAAAATGCATTATAAGCCAATATCATCACACAAGACGAACACAGAAGTGCATTTTGCATTATGCATTTTATTCAACTACTTTGTCACATCTAGTTGTTCAGTTCATCACTGCTAGATGTTAACTTCTTGCACCAAGTAATTTTTTACATTGACTTACTTGTTTTTTGAAGTAGCCGATAGCATATTCATCTGCATACGTGAGAAAGTTAAGAATGTTGTGTTTGATGTGGTACTCCTTCAGATGGTTCATTAGGTGAGTCCCATAACCCTGCGTGAAACGTACGAGGAAAAAGCCATTACAAAGCCTTTGGGAACTGCACATATCAGAAACTATGGTCTGAGGATTATTACAGTCTGTTTCTCAAAATGCAGTCTTTCCTCTAGAACCTGTTTTAAAGATTTTCTCATAACTAACTTGGTGAGGCATACTCAAGATCAAAACGTTTTCAGCTTTGTAAGGATATCTTTGTGACCCAGCAGGGAACAGAAAATATCACAGCTTCTAGCATCTGGTTCACTTTTAATCTAAAAGAGACCAAAACCTAGACTCTCTCTAGGGGTAAAGCGTAGCTCTAAAGAGGTACATTGTCCTGCAAGTTGTAATTCAAGGTGCACACATTTTTTTTTTCCTTTTAAGTTAGATATCAACTATTAATAGCCACATATTTCACCAATAACAAAACTACATCTATTGTAATAATAGGGGGTCCTTTCTTAGCCATTTCACTTCAGAACTGCAAAGCAGTAGGAATACCGAAATGACTCCTTCTAGAGGAACCCGCTCTGAGATGCGATCTGTTTTACTGTGTTCTGTGCACCTGTAGCAGAAACAGCCTCTGCCTCAAAGGATTTAGAATCTGAATTTATCATAGGGCATAAAAGGGAATAGCGAAACAGTTATTACCATAATAAGCAGCAGAAAATTATTGAGTCCACAATCGAATAAATAGCTATGCCTTCTGACTGCACACAGGAATAATTTCCATTTTCATTCAACCCCAAAGTAAACAAAAGATTCCATCTATTCACATTTCCAAGTAAGCTATAGTCTTCTCCTTCTGCTGGGAGATGAAGAAATGTAAAATAGACAGGAAAGCTCATAATAATGTGTTGTTCCTGCATATGTTCCGATTTTAACATCGTGGAGACTAACTGGACACTTACAGAAATACCCATGGAATCGTTTTCGGTACTCTGTTCTTGAAAACTGGGGAAATTTTTACGTATGTACATAAGCCAGAAAAATAAATTAGAAAGTATATACTTCTGATTTAATTCACAATTTAATAGTCCCAAACATGGAAATAGCCAGATAAAAGCAAGTTAGGTAAGTGCTGAAGCTCAATACAAAAAATTCAGTAGTGACACATTTTCTTTAAAATCCTACTAATCTAGGTACAAAATTTGTGCATTAGTCTTTCCTTTCCAGGTAGTGTTTGAAGCATCTGGTATTCAGACCTCATATTCGAAATTAAGACCTCATATGTGTAAAAATAAATACCTCTGAATTTGAGGAAGCTCTTAAAGCCATATGTTCACTTGTTAAAGTGGCACACATCATGCATGGCATCAAATACAAAGAAGTGGTTTGACAACTGACAATTTGTTAATTGGTACAGCATTTCTTAGAACTCAAAAGTGCTCAAGATAATGAAGAGACTTTCTAATTGCAAATTTGAGTTCTCAAATTCTTTGAAGAGGACAAAAACTCTGAACCAAAATTTTTAATGAAAAATGTTTTCCTTAAATGCAAGCTAGCAGTACATCAGCTTGCCAAGCTCCTTACTTCCCTTCTCATCAGCAGGGTGAAAGGAACAGCATAAAGGAGACTGACATTTTATTTACACCTGAAACATTGCAAATCATTCCAGTAATTCTAAAGCATCTAATCCCTGACAAAAAAATGTTAACTTTGTGTCTTAAATAAATTCCAGCAATTAAGATGACAATTACTTCAAACATTTTCTGCTGACCTATTATTTTTATAACTGTCACAGGATTTATTCATTCTCACAAACACTTGCCAAAGTCTAACAATCCCAAAAGAAAACTAAGCCATGTACAGGAAAACTTAAAATAATTTTGTAACATGGGATCAAACTATCTCAAAAACAATCCAACTTTTAAATATCATATATAAAGGAAAACAGTACCCATATTTTTTACTCCAACCTCAAATTGAATTAAAATAGGTATTTATTTTTCCCAAGAGTAGGCAGTTACCCAAGTGTGAACATTTAGTGTTTCTCAGTTAGCTGCTGGTAGGGGTCACCTTACTCAGACAGGAATGTGGGAAGGCAAATTTCAGAAATAGTCAACTGATACAGCAAGGCACCCAGAGGGTAACAGAAGAAATAGTGCGTTATGTGTGCGTATGCAACCTAGGAGGCACTCTGATGGGTCAGATTTATTTGCTCTATTATATTCTGAAAGGTTATTCCCAGAGAATCACAACGTACCTTTGGCAGCCTAACTTGTGTAGTGCAGTTGGCTGTTTTAGTAGAATGAGAACACCTTTTATGAATTAGTCAAGCTTAGAATAGACATAACTTAAGCATATTCCATTATTGTTTGCATTTGCTAAAACACTTCGGATACTTTTATGACAGGTCACTGCTAAGTGCAGGGGAATGTTCCTCTCCAACACCAGAGTTGAATAAAATCAAATATAACCCAACTACTAACAGTTGTCACAGGCTTTCAATCCCACTGTGTTACCCTTCCACACCCAGAGCTCTTCCCTTCAAAACAGAGCACACAATTTCTGTGTGTTCAACTGCTACAAACTCTGAACTAACCCACATCTCAGCTCTAATAGTTTCAACTCAAAAACATAAAGCTACAGCACCATCTAAAGGCAAAATCCTGAATCAAATGGTCATAGTTAGATCTACCTGTAGTCCCCGGGAAAGAGGGAGGAATCTCCTGTATTCATAGTGCTCTATATTCTTTCAACACAGCTGCTAACTCTCAACACTCAGAGAACACTTTGTGAAATTAACTCATTAAAGACTGTACAGAATAGACCATGTGCTTATTCCAAGATGCAAAACTATACCTAATTTTTTTTATATATTTCATTTTGATTGAAGTCATGTAACGCCACAAAGTGAACACAAATTACTGTCACACACAAGCAATACTTATTTCAGTCAATCATGAGGTGTTACGCTACACAGAGAGGCAATTGCTGGAGACAGAGAAGCGAATAGTCCAAGAATGGGACATTACTGGCCACTATTGTGTTGAGAAAGATTTTATTTATTTAATTAATTACAAGTAATCCTACTATTATGCTGATGAGTCTAAATCTGCACATTTGTTTAGTTTTTCTGTATTATATTCAGAATCACTGTAACTTTCAAACTCTATTTCTGTTTGGCAACTCAGCAATATATTCAATGTGACTAACAAAATTAGGAGCATATGCAGTATGAATGGGACTCAAGTATATTTAATAAACTCTAGCAGAGAATTATTTTTACCTTGACTTGCTCATTGGAAGTCACAGCACAGAAAACAATCTCCGTAAATCCTTGGGAGGGGAACATCCGGAAGCAGATACCACCGATAACACGACCATCTTTTATTAACGCAAGGGTCTTGTGTTTCCTGAGTAGACAAAAATAACAGTCACTTTAATTCATGTACATAGTACATAAAGTGCCATTACCTTCCTTTTTTTAGAAACTTGATTCACTTCTTTCCATGATGCTAATGCAATTGTATATGCCTCTGTTAAGTTAGCTGCTTGCATCTACAGAAGAGTTGCTATTTTAACATCATGCTTTGAATTTACCATAAAATTCGTCATTCATGCAGCAAGGTCCTGGCCTTGCCAAGTACTCCTAGATACCAGGGTAATGCCCCATAAATAAGAGTTTTATTGCTTTCATCAAATCTATTCGATGCCATTGCGCAGTTCTCAGGATGATTTTACCCTGACTAAATTAGAAATTAATGGAGTTACAGGACAGCAAGTCCTTTCTAAGGGATTCCTATTTCCTTGCATGTGCTCTCTATAGCTAAGCTATCAGTTTCAAATGCAGCTGATGAAGCAAGAAATGACATTTCTTATTTCTAATCACCCACCCCTAGTGGAATCAAGACCAGAATAAATATCCATTTCTGTTGCACTTACATTGACTGCCAGGAAAGACATAATGACATGCAAGCTGAACCCTTGTGTCAAGGATTAAGAATTTTAGTGTAATCCTCAAGATCTGGAAAGATTTACACTGCATTTGTTCTCTAGATTATTCAATACATGGTATCAAATAAATTGTATAAACAATACAGTAAATTTACAGAAGATATCTTTTGGGGGGAAATGTTGGTGCCAAAAGTGAGCCCCTACTAAAAAAGGTAGTCTGAAGAGTAGTTATATTTTATGTGCCATCGTTGAAGGAGATTTTATACATTTTATATATTCTTCTGTTTCTTGTACTTATTTTGGTGCTTTTTATTTGTGGAATGACAGCAACAATGTAGTAGCTTGAGCTTTTAATTTTGTTTACTCATGTTTGAGTTGTTTAAGCAACAAGATTCAGTAAGGATGGCCATTTCGGAAATAAGAATATTAAAAGCAATAATAAGTAAGGTAATAGCTGAAAGAAATTTGGGAAGAGAACTGCTGGACTCCAGTATCTCACACTTAACGTAGGTTTGTGTGTACCCACTACTCAGCGTAGGTCTCCAGTGTGTGTCCCTGGAGATTCACGGCAGATGCTGGGGTACGCTGAGATGTCCAGGCAATATGCTTCTTTTCCTTTGGGTCAACTCTTTACCTCAGGCACATAAAGGAGGGCATTTTCTTGCTGTAGCAGTATCCATACCTCTTTCTCAAGCACAGACCGCTCTCCAGAGAGATATCTATACTGAAGAGCACTTAAACTACCAGCAGTTCCTCTCAGCCTACTAGAAGAGTCTTTCCCAGTAAGAAATATGGGAGAAGACCATGACTCAACACCACTACTTCAGAATTTTGCTTTGATGTTCGGTTATTAGGGAACCTGGCTTCTTCAACCAGTAGCCTCTGCTTGAGATCACAGTGCTGCTAAGGCTCCTAAACTCAGACAAGAACCCGGTGCTGCCTCTCTCTCCCAACCGAACGGCATTTACCCCCATATAGGAGAGGTAAAAGAGTCTGGACTGGTGCTGGGCCTCACGACACAAATGCTGTTCCCCTCTGAAGAATCCAGGAGAAGTCCCCAAGATCAGCCTTCTGTGCCTGGAGACCGAAGTCCTGTCCAACAGTCCCCAGCACTGGGCTGTTTGTGCTTCAGGGACAGCACAGACCCAGCAGCAGCAGCGTTTGCTGGCACCGAGAAAGTATTGCCGAGGGAATGCTAGTCAGCCTAAAAGCAGAGAAAATGGTTCCAGAAATGTTTTCATAACTGCTGCAGCTATAATACTAGGCACAAAGACAGAGGCTGATATCACCAGTGGTGGAGAAAGGCTCTTGCAGAAACCAGGCTGCGTAGCTGGCTGTGATCAGCTCAGTCAGAGTTTCTCGAGGTCTCTGCTGACACACAACAATGAGCCCACAAACATCCTCCACTGTGAAGTGTTGCGGTCAGTACAGCAAACCCCTAGGCTATGACTGGGCATGGATTGTTCAGAGGCAGAAACTTTGGGAGAACATACTGGTCAAAAGGAAGCAGACTCTGCAGGAAACACAATGGTGGAAAAGTGGACACTTCTGAGGAGAACCTCCCTTCATGCTTGAGCAGCTAAGGCACAATTCAGTCAGGACACTAGGGTAGGTGGAGGACCATGTGCAACCTGTGGATGCTGCTACAGCCAATGTGTCTCTTTTCAAGTGCCTGCAGTGCAGAGCTGCACCCAAAGCAAGACAGGAAACTCGCACTAATAAAGAGAAAAGCAATGTGCTTGGGTGAGGAGTGATTTCTCCCATGCTGACTTAAATGCTGTTGTTCTTCATAAATCCTACAAGTTCTTCTCATTGAAAATCTGCTGCCATTTAGTTCACGATCTCCACAGATAGAGGATGGAGCAGCCTGCAAGTTACTATGGGCCTGGAAACCACTAATAAGCACCATAATTACTTTCTGACTTTCAGTTCTAACACTCAAAAGTACAAGATAGGTAGAAACCTTCCCCTCAGGCCCATGTCCCTGTATTGGGTTTGCGTGGCAAGGTTTTGGTAGCAGGAGGAGTACAGGGGTGACTTCTGTGAGAAGTTGCTAGAAGTCTTCCCCATGTCCAACAGAGCCAATGCCAGCCGGCTCCAAGACAGACCCGCTGCTGGCCGAGGCCGAGCCCATCAGCAACAGTGGTAGTGCCTCTGGGATAAACATATTTAAGAAGGAAAAAGTTGCCATGCAACAGCAACTGCAGATGGAGAGAGGAGTGAGAATCTGTGAGACAAACAGCCCTGCAGACACCAAGGTCGGTGAAGAAGGAGGGGGAGGAGGTGCTCCAGCTGCTGGAGCAGAGATTTCCCTGCAGCCCATGGTGAAGACCATGGTGAGGCAGGCTGTCCCCCTGCAGCCCATGGAGGTTAATGGTGGAGCAGATATCCACCTGCAGCCCGTGGAGGACCCCATGCCAGAGCAGGTGGATGCACCCAAAGAAGGCTGTGACCCCATGGGAAGCCCGTGCTGGAGCAGGCTCCTGGCAGGGGACCTGTGGACCCGTGGAGAGAGGAGCCCACGCTGAGGCAGGTTCGCTGGCAGGACTTGTGACCCCGTGGGGGACCCACGCTGGAGCAGTCTGTTCCTGAAGGACTGCACCCCATGGAAAGGACCCATGCTGGAGCACTTCGTGAAAAACTGCAGCCTGTGGGAAGGACTTACGATGGAGAAGTTCATGGGAGGACTGTCTCCCATGGGAGGGACCCCAGGCTGGAGCAGGGGAAGAGTGTGAGGAGTCCTCCCCCTGAGGAGGAAGGAGCTGCAGAGACAACGTGTGATGAACTGACCGCAACCCCCATTCCCCGACCCCTGTGTCACTGGAAGGGAGGAGGTAGAGAATTCAGGAGTGAAGTTGAGCCCCAGAAGAAGGGAGGAGGTGGGGGGGAAGGTGTTTTAAGATTCAGTTTTTATCTTATTATCCTACTCTGATTTTATTGGTAATAAATTAAATTGATTTTCCCCAAGTTGACTCTGTTTTTGCCCATGACGGTAATTGCTGAGTGATCTCCCTGTCCTTATCTCGACCCAGGAGCCTTCCATTATATTTTCTTTCCCCACTCCAGCTGAGGAGGGGAGTGATAGAGCGGCTTTGGTGGGCACTTGGCATCTAGCCAGGGTCAACCCACCACAGTCCCACCACAAGAAGCCACTTGTCATTAATACAGATACCGAGATAGTATTGGGGTACAATCGAATTAGATTGGCCAAGAGTTAGGGGGGCTTGAAAAGATGAGAAAAGGGTAGCATGGGCAGAGGTGCCCTCCACCCCACCTCGGCTGGCCCCTTCCTACACTGCTGCCTGCAACCAGCACCAGGCTCTCCCCGTCTCACCCGCCAAACCCCGCTCCAGCAGTACTCACGGATCAAAGACCAAGCGCGTGATGTACTCCTTCGGCATTCGAGGCAGCTGATGGGAGAACACGTTCTGTAAACCAACCAGCCACATCATGATCTTCTTGTTGGGCTTCTGGTTCAGGGAGTTGCCGACCACATGGAACTCAATCACCCCCCTGCGCTCCTCCAGCCTCGCCGCCTCGTCCCGGGCCGAGTGTGCTGAGAGGAAGTTGGTCTGTACCGCACAAAAGAGGAACAAAATCACATTTTGGAGATTTCACATCCTCTGATGGAACAGTCTTAACGAACAAACAAATGAAACCCTCTCTATTTTCCAAGCATCTTTTTACAAAAAATAGAGCTGCCAATGATTACTTTTTTTAGCAGAAGTGACACCATCAAATAAGCTGGATAGAAGTCTACACTACAGTGTACAAAGGCTTATTCAAAGTTCTTTTGGTAAAGATTAGGTAACAACAGCGATGGTTATGACTCGCCAAGTTCCAAAATCTCTCGAGGGACAGCACTCATCCAGTTGCCTCTAAGTCTTCATATTTTCTTTAGTCTAGCCAGCTTGAACAAAAGTAGTGGATTAGCCTACGCATACTGCAAATCACATATTTTAATGGCAGAGCAGGCAAAGTCATATTTTTTCATTTTAGTAGTGCTTTCCACTATCTATGCCACTACCGTAAGAGCCTAAAAAGAACATTTTAATTTCTACTGATTTTGCTGTTACATATCTGGTAATTGCATCCATATATTTGAATGGAGATGAAATTAATACAGACAATTTATTTAACTTTTTTTTTCAAGATCATTTTACAATGCCAAAACATCTCTGCATGCACATACTGTTTACTTTTTAGAGCAAAGTTTGGCTGCTGGGTTTCTAGTCACTGCCAGCCCCAACAGCCAGACTGGCACGGCATTTGTAATATGCAGAGCCATCAGTCACAGTATATAGTTTGAGTAAGAAATGTAGGTGGTTCCAAATCTTCAGCAGTCTCTAGCTAAACCTTGGCAAACAAGAGCTGCTGGCAAAACATAGCCTGGCAAAGGGAACAGAAGGAGGAAAAGCCAGCCAAAAAAAAAAAAGTGTGCAATTCTGTACATGGCACAATTCTGCAATTCTGTTTGTTTTTCTCTTCCAGCAGAAAAAAAGAGCAACTGTGGAAGACAGAGCAAATAACTGTTTAGATCAGCCCTTCTGCACTAAACAGAGGTTTTAACTTTCAATCTTTCATTCTGCTGCAATATTTGAACCCCATTTACCTTGTCTTATGAGCTACATCTATGATTAACAATAAAAAGCATACTCTGGAACTGTTCTGTAACAAAAGTACCCTGCAAAATAACCTGGGATCTACTTTTTTACTATCACTAGTTTCCAAGTCTCTTTGCAAACAGCACACAATGCATTAAAAACATTGTAGAACTATTCTTCATGTTAATGATGCATTTCTTCAATATTTTTTGCTCACCTGATCATACTCTTTGAAAGTCTCTATTTTTCTTACTGACAGCATGGTAAGTTTTGTGGACTCATAGCTTATCATACTTTATCCATGTGGAACATTTATTGAAAACAGACCATTTGCAAACAGACCAGGTCTATATATTTCTCACCTCCGGCCCGAGCATTGCTGCAGGATCTGTAATTGTTGACATTACTTCATTGATTAACTCAATAGGAATATCTCCTACAACCCTTGGTCTTTTTGAATCCTCCAGAGAATAGGGTTCATTATTTTTTCTCTTTTCCCCTATAAAACAAAGCCAAGACAAATTAGAACAACCAAACTGTCACAGACTAGCACTGTGAAGTCCAGCACTTCTGTTACATTCTTTAATTTGTATGCCAAGTTTGGGAATTTTTTTTGTAATACCTATAGAAATGGAGAAAGAGAAAGAAATGCAATCCGAACAATACTTATCACTGCTGCAATTTTGTCTTTGTGAAGCAGGATGAATATACCTCTCCTTCTCCTACACCTCTGTAAATTCACAGTGAAACTATTTGCTTTTCTTTTTGCTTCAGCATCCTCTGCAGTGAATCTCTATGCTGCTGTCTTGGAAGGTCAGTGCTCAATATACAAATTATAGTGCATACTTTTCGGATAACATGAAATCCCATTTTGGGATTCACTGGAATTAAGTATCCATTATAGATTTCTTCTATCCTTTTAGTAAACCAAGCAGCATGTACAGTCTGACACGTCATACATGTTTGACTTAGAAAATCCATATGAAGTTTCCAAATCAAAATATACCATGTTAATTATTAACTGCCCTACTAACTGCGGACCAACATGTAATATAGCAAAAGCAACTAGTTAAACAAATTCATGAAAGAAAAGTCCACCAAGGACTAGTGGGTACAATAATACTGATAGAGCCAGCTGCTAGCTCAAGATTTATCCAAGCAGCAAACTGCCAAATACTAGGAAAGCATACAAACAGGAATATCACTCCATGGTTACCTTGTCCCTGTATTCTTTCCCTAAAGATCTGCTACTGGTCATTGTCAGAGCCAGGATGCAGAATTTTGCCTTTGTGATCAGCACTTAGCAGTGAGGTAAGTTGGTTTGGTTTGGTTTGGGTTGGGTTGGGTTTTTTTCCCCCCCTAAGGAAAATCCACAATAGTTTTAAGATCTTATTTCTGAAACAACCAGGTAGTTTAGGGCCCACTGTGCCCACTATTTTACATATACCTTACAGATTGTTTCTCCACATCTGTAGTGCTGTAAATATATGAGGATCAAACCGTTCATTCCCCTTTTCAGACTTTCAAGCAGTACAATTGTTTTCTTAACAACAGAATTTTATTGTTAACCTCCCTTCATTGTGGAAATGATTTATTCCTATTCTTTCTTTCTTACTTTTTAAACAGTTATTCATATGTGAATGGACCTTCCTTCTTATTTCCCAAGGGATTAATTTCTTGTTTTAAAACAGAATTTTTTGAAGCAATTTGTCAAAAGCTTTCTGGAAATCCAGGTATACAAAACCCTTTCCAAATGCTCACCACTTCCTTCACAGATAGGTACAATTCGTGAGTTCTAGAAAAGGCATGCTGAATTTCCACACATCACATTACCCACACATTTATTCATTCCGTTCTTAATCAGTTTATTATTGTTTCTTCTAATTGCCTGAAATAGGAGACTTACAATTGACAGCTTCCTGAATTCTCTTAGAACCCCTTTAGTTTTGCATCTGTGTGTTTCAATTCTGTAGTGCTGAGGGCAATTCCAATGACAGCTCAACTGCACAACTTAACAATTAGTTTGTCAATTCCATATATCTTTTCACACTCTCAAAAAAATATAATTCTTCCAGTGACTACTTACTACTCATTTTGCTGATCTGTAATAAAAAAAAAGTCTCCTACTCATTCCCACTTTTAAGACCATTTCCCAACTTGTCCCTCAAAGAAAGCTGCAGTTTAGGAGCCGCCTTAAGTTCCTCTGTAGCGAACACCGAGGCTGAGAATTCATTTAGCTTTTTCTACTTCCTTGAGGAATTACTTTACATGAGCTCGTGATCATCTCCCTGACCTACAAACTCTCTTGACAGGCTCATTAATCCTGAGGTGTTTGAGAAAGGATTTATTAGGAGAATTTATGCATTCAACAACTTTTTTTCCCAAAAACTTCTTTTTTTAACCTGACCTCATTCAGGTTTAAAATTTAACCTGGTTGGTGTGTTTGTGCTTTTCTTTATTGCTCAAATGTATGCAATTTCAATACCTTGAAAGATTAAAAAAAAAAAATAGGCAATGGCCCCTTCGACTCTGTCTTTACTTAAACAAAACATTTTTTCATGGCTCATAATACATGTACTCCAAATAAAGTGTTTTTCAACAATCTCTGACACCAGCAGACCCTTCCCCATTTTAATTGAATTTAAACAAACCAATTTTTTTTTTCAAATACAGTTGCCATTTCTGCTAGTTAAACATTACCATAGTGGAGAAAAAAATATGTGTGTGCATGTCTTTTAGCAAAAACACCTCAAGGTCACTACTGCAGAGTGAAGGCAATGGTCACCATATATTGTAACTACTGATAACATCGACAGAAGCCCAAAAGCAAGTGTCCCTCTTCGTTACCTAGGTTTGAGTCAAGGGCAGAAGAAACTTTGCAAGCAGGACTCATATTCCCACTGTTGGGTTGCTCCAGAGATGAAGGACTTGCACTATATGAAACAGATCTTGCAACAGGAGGAGGACTGATAACTGCAATGGCATAAAAGACAAACACAAAAAAATCAGGACATGGAACCCATTACAGTGGTGACTGAAGGACTGTCACAATGGGGGACCCAACTTCACATCCACCACCCGCCAAGCAACAGCTAACGTTGTGTGACAGAGTAATGCCACCAGTTTGCAAGCAGAGACATTAGAGCTTTATCTCAACATATTTTTCTAAACTTCTACCTAAGGAGGGACTGTATTACTGCTGGATTCCAGAGTTAGGTTTACTTCATTGCAAATATCAGGCTTTATTATTCTGCAGTGCTGAGCACAAGCTAAGAAAACGAACTTCCTTCATATACCTGCCAAGGCTGCTGGAGTTCAGCCTCATGAAAAGGCTTTTTGTAAGAGTCTATTGAAAAGCAAAATCTCATCATTCAGCTTCAGCTGTCCACTTTAACAGTGTTCAAAGACTGGTTGGACAAATCAAAGTCAATAAATGGAGAAGTTGTTGCACCACTTAAGAGGATGAAACTATTATTTTAAAAAGCCACAGACTAATATCTCTCTCTCTAATATTTAAAAAAAAAAAAACAAAAACACTCATCCCAAATCATCCAGTTTTCATTTGTGTCAGAACTTTTGGCAGGCAGGTGGGGGGTTGAGGTGACAGCTCATAGTCTGGACACCTGCAGTCTTTCTCTTTGCATGCCTTTATCCTGGCGTCATCAGCAGAAACAGCTCTTTTGTGCCATATTCATGCCAAGAATTCAGTGTTTAGGAGGTGCACATTAAAATGAAGCACTGCAGAAATGTACATGATAGAATGAACTCTGAGAGCAACATGATTTTAGAGTTGCAATGAAATTGCGCCTAAGGCATAATTCACCAGTTCATGGTACAGACCAGGAATTTCTCACAAAAAAAGCCTGTATCTGTCACAGTGGAATTTCCCTACTACTGTAGGAAATTCACTATCAGATAAAGTGCTGACATGATGGTTTCGTCAACTGACATTCAAGAATTGTTTCAAAATACTGAATTGTCACAAAATATTGAATTAAATACGTCCAGTCTTCGCTTCCTAAAATACTGAAAATTGAAGTCAGCCCCTGAGTTGCATAAATGGATTTTAAATACTTTTGAGCAGAAAGGAAGAGAAGAAGGGGAAAGTGAAAGAAAACCATCATCAATGTCTCCCTGCAATTTTAGGGATGACTTACACCTCAGTACCCTAACTGAGGAAAAGAGTATAAAGCTGCAGAACAGTCAATGAGGCACATGAATAAGAAACAAAGCAAGGAAAAGCTATATAAAAACAAGAAAATCAAAAGTATGTGTGCAAAGGCACTGGGACATCTGATGTGGAAAGTCCCTAATTCCCTACTGCTAGGTCCCTACATCCCTGCTGCTAGGGTGTCGGAGGACTGGCGTGGGTCCTCATGCGAGGGGACCACTGTCCAGCAGGTGACCCACCGTGGCCATTTACCCACTGACCATTGTCACTTGCCCACGTTGAGTGCACTTGTGCCGCTTGAACACTCAGGCAATTTGCCTCAGCACCCAGCCTGCTCCACTGGCACCTTCAATTAGCTGGATTTCATCATCAAAATGGGATCTTTATATGAGGAAGCACCAGAGAGTCAGACACCTGGGCTTACTCGAGGCAGACTGATTTTGGTATAGCCTGCTATTTATAAAACTGCATATCTAAGTCTCGTTCCTTGGAATTCATCACTTGTACAGTTTTATCTTTGTATTCAGGTGCTCCCTAACCCATCACAAATTACCTGTCTGGATTCCCAGCTGGCCAGTTCGGGAACTAGACACCATGAAATCCTGATCCCAAATGGGAGAATTCTGGCTGTACACTTCTTCTTCCAGCATCGACAGAAACCTAGGCACAAAACCAGGTGAAATATTAACTTAATAGGATCATTCAAAACAGGCTCTTTTTCAGAATAAGCATTTGCAACTTTTTTTAATTTAAAAAATATTTAATGATTCAGTAAGAAAATGCTGTTGGCCAATTCCTTCTTTAAAAAAAACCAAACACACACACACAAAATCACAAGCCAGAGTAGACATTAAGTATCTTAATTCAGTAGAGTGTTTTCACCTATGAAAATTTATCTTTGATTATAAGCAATATTTATCTTATTTGCAAATGCAGAAAGAAAACAGTTACCAACTACTTTTACAGAACAAAACTGTGCACTAATAAGAAAACTATGAGTTGACAGATGCCGAGGTACTCATGTTATACAATGATGACAAAATATGTCTATTTTGATAAACTGGTGTTTTGCAGATGCACTTGCTTTCTGCCTCTTACAGATTTATAAAATCCCAGTGTTAGTTATTAACAATGTTCTTAGGAAGATATTTTCATTCCTTTAAGCGTGCTACTGTAACATTTAATTGCATGTTTGTGCTTGTGTAACAGTAGTTTTAATCCTACTTTTGTACATTTACAGAAACAGCGTGATTTTAAACCTCTCTTAATATTATTATATGTGAGAGAAATTCCACAGATCAGACTATCCAGCATGCCTGCCTTCACAGGGCTAATAGATCAGTTCCCTCTCAGAAGCAAGATAGCTGCTTATCCTATGTTGCACAAAAGGGTTTTCAGACCAGAAGCTGACACGGCACATTTTTACTGTCTTGAGTCATCTACATGCATAGAAACTGTCCAGTGGAAACCAACGGGACTGTTGAGTAAGACTTTCTTGAACAGGATAAGGATTTTCAGGATCAAGTCCTACTCTTGTATTTTACATATAGGACATTTATACCTAAGCACCGCAACGTGCGGTGTTTCCTGCTATCTATACAGCTGATAATGGCTAAAAAGTTTGTAACAGCTATTTGACCATCTGTGGTGGAGCAAAAGCACAAATTTCGCAAAGGCTACCTTTACAGGCAGCACAGAGACTGCGTCCAGACCCCTTGGTAACTATTTCCCAGGTACACAGAGACATAACCTGTGGGTGCTCCCTTTGCCCCGGAGGGAGCGGCCAGGGCAGCCGGCAGCCCTGCACTTAAACCCGGCACCGGCTCCGTGCTCTGAGCGGCAGCTCCTCCGCAGGGTTCACGCTGCGTGACACCAGCAGAGAGATAAATGCTTCAGACAAGTACAGCCCGTGAAAGATTTAAAACGCTATTCATATTTCCCACAGATCATCAGCAAACAGTGCTGTCTTTCTTTTTTTCCCCAGCAGAATATTAAGAGGAACTGCAGTGAATAATAATGCTTTTCAAATTACTTTTCTAGGCTGTAAAAGGCAGTGGAAACATAGGGACATCTGCACACCTCCTTCCTCCGCAAATCTGCTCCTTCTATCAGTGCGGTGTTAAATCCTTTTTTATACCTATTTCAGGGCCAGATCATAACCCTATTCCCAGATATACTCAAACATTCCTGTATCCATAACAGTCTACCCCAGAGACAGTTTACGCTTTTCAAAGTGGTAAAAGGCACTATTAATAACAGTAAGAGCAACAAATCCTGGCTCTACCCAGCTTTGGAAAGCTCACGTTGTTTTTCATTCCCCCGAGCACTAACCCACTCTAGCCCCAGAGAGCAGCCTGCACAGCATCAGTGCCACCACCTTTCCTGTAGGTTCAGTTTCTTTGTTGTTAGGAGGGACATACTTTTAAAATATGGGCTAGAGAGCCGAGCCACCCTCACAAAATAAGGATATTTTTCAAGTGATACACTGTTTTAGCAGGAAGCATACAATGAATGATCCCGTCACCACCACCACCCTTAACCACCAGTAAGATTTGGTTCAAACCACCAGTTTGAAATTAAAGACTGTCAAAGTTGAACATGTTTCGAGACAAGTCATTCTCCCACATACCCCAATATGTAATTATTATTCTTTAATTGTGAGAGATTGTCATCCATATTCCAGTACTGGAACACGTAGTCAATATGAAATTCATGAGTTTAGCATTCACTGATGCAGCTTTATACTAACTACTCTCTTCTTTGTCAAATGAACACTTTTCTTCTGGGGGTGGGATGACTACTTTGTTCCCTATTACAATGTTGAATTAAACTGAAATTCTTAGGTGTACAAAAACTCCAGTACAACACTCCCTTTTTTACTGCTCCATCACAAAAGCAGAAGCGAGCATGTTTTTGGAGATCTGGACCTATGTTGCTTTCAAGGACTACAGAAAAAGAAAGTAAGTGACCAACAATACCTGCTAATAGCCAATAAGCACAATCCCCCAGCAAGATGAATAATCCTTTTTATAAAGTAATGCCCTAGGACAAAGCAAAACAAGCAGTTGTGTACATAAAATACACTGGTTCAAGCTATAGCAGAAAAGAAAGCTGCAGTATCTACTTGTTACTGAATAAAAGGAGAAATGATTTTAAGCTGCAGGTAATTTTTCCGTTTCCATGCCAAAGTTGCATACTACTGGTTAACCTTGAATGCAGGCACATTGTGATCCCTTACTTTGGAAAGTGGGTGAGGATTAGTGTTCGTTTCTCTTGAGGAAGCTTGTCTTTTTCTTGCCTGGCCTGCTCCAGCAGTTGCCGTCTCATTACAGTAAAAACGGAGCGAAGCAATGTCCTACCGAAAACCTGGGTGGTTTCATACCGAGGTAGACTGTCACAGAACTGAGGGACATTGCAATAACAAAGCCACCTGTAAAGGGGAAAAAAGCCAGATAATTATAACCATCTAACATATGAATTAATGCAATAAAACCACTACCCACATCATTTATAACACAGCTGAGAGCTATATGACCATATAAATCAGTTCCACATCAAGTCTGGACAGAGTTAAGCAGCATTTATATAGCCCAGTTTTTTAAAGAAATGACAACCAAGTACTTTTAAGTCTTCATATATTCTTTTTCTCTGCAGTCTAGTTTCCGCAAAGTGCTCTTGTTCCAGACAGTAATCACAGATCACATAAAATTCATGTTGATGTCAGGGATTCTCTCCACAGCTCATTCATTCAGCCTCCCACGTCTCCTGCCTGCAACTCCAAAGACCCTTAGCCTGGCCCATTTTCCCCTCTTTAAACTTCTGCATTTCCCCACATAGACGCAGAAGGGGTGACACTTCTAACTATCTCCACACCAACCCGCCTGGACTCCCACCCTGCTCTCCCACCAGCTGGCTTCTTCCCATTACACCATGACTCGGTACTCTTTCATTCACCAGTAACTCCCTCTGTACAGAGTTTTGCATTAAAAAGTACATATGAAAATACAGCATGTCATGTTAATCTTCTTGGGAAAGGGATCGTGGTACTGAAGAGGTAGATCAGGAGTACACTGACTATGTAGGTCACGATATCTGTTAATTTTATAAACAAGATTTCATTATCTGCATGTAAGTGAATAGTCAATGGTATCTGTAGCTTTAACAGAATCAGACCCCGACCATTATGAAAGCTCCAACAATTAGGAAAAAAAAAAAAATTAAGAATTGGATGCAAACAGACTGTGCTGGATCCTGCACTGGTTTGCTCATCCAGACCCAAAGTACAGCCTGTCTCAAAATGCTCTCCCAAACTCTCGTGTCTTAATCTTTGCAAAGACAGGAGTTGCAAAAGAGTTGTCAGGTACAGATGTTTACAGACCTCTACTCCCTGTTCTTGGCTGATAAAGCGCACCTCTCAAAACACAAGGATGAGTGTGAAACTCTGATATAGTTTCACTCAAATAATCAGGTTTTCAAATGAAGTCAGTGACCGCAAGAATTCATGAGGTGCACCCGTGGCGCACAGGGGCTTCCTCAGTACCCCGAGCAGTGCCTCCAACGCCGCGGAGGGGAGAAGCTGACGCTGGCAGGTTA
This sequence comes from Calonectris borealis, assembly GCF_964195595.1. NCBI lineage: Eukaryota > Metazoa > Chordata > Aves > Procellariiformes > Procellariidae > Calonectris > Calonectris borealis. The sequence goes on from NC_134313.1 coordinate 130,180,065, forward strand.
GATCAGACAGAAAGAGTCGGCACTTTGGGTCGGAGGGAGCCTTAGGGACTGCAGGCAGGAAGGTTTGAGAAACAGCAAGTGACAAAATGATTAATAATAAAAGTCACCACCCAGAGCCAATGCTAGCTATTGATTCCTAATAAAAGTTGACTCCAACCAACCCTAGCTATCTGACATCTTTATCACAAATGAACGGAGGGCAAAGACACACCAAACATGGTCTTAGGAGCCCCATGGATTATCAGTAACTGTCCTTTACGCCAGGTAGTCATTTGAGGTGACAGGTCATCTGAGAGCATCCCGGTCAGACACAGACAGCACAGTCTGCTGTACCACCAGCCAGTCTCAACTCACACCAGGATTTGCTGTTCTCTTTCACAGAGCTGTTTCTCAGAGGAAAGGCCACCAGAAAAGCGGGCAGAAGGCAGCGCTCATCCTCAGCCAGGAAAAATGTCCCTGGCCGTTCCTGGGAACAGGTGTGCAGAGAGAGACGTTAGCTAGCTCCTGCCTGCCTCCACAGACCGCACGTTAACTGCTGCCTGCGCCGGCAGGAGCCTTAACTGCTGTCTCTGTGCGTTGGCACTATTGTTACGAGAAAAGCAAAATTAAGAGAGACCCGGCTTTTTAGCCTAGCTCTTCCTTCCACAGTTGGCTAAATTACTCCTTTGAATTCTGACAACGTATTAAAAGGTCATAACAAGAACTATTATTTTAAGGACAACAACTATTATTTTAAGGACGATTTTATTGGGACAACTAGGGGATCAGGCCCAGCCAGCACGGGTTCATGGAAGGCAGGTCCTGCTTGACCAACCTGATCTCCTTCTATGACCAGGTGACCCGCCTAGTGGATGAGGGAAAGGCTGTGGATGTGGTCTACCTGGACTTCAGTAAAGCCTTTGACACTGTCTCCCACGACATTCTCCTAGAGAAGCTGGCGGCTCACGGCTTAGACAGGTGCACTCTTCGCTGGGTAAAAAACTGGCTGGATGGCCAAGCCCAGAGAGTTGTGGTGAACGGAGTTAAATCCAGTTGGCGGCCGGTCACGAGCGGTGTTCCCCAGGGCTCAGTACTGGGGCCGGTCCTGTTCAATATCTTTATCAACGATCTGGACGAGGGGATCGAGTGCTCCCTCAGTAAGTTTGCAGACGACACCAAGCTGGGCGGGAGTGTTGATCTGCTCGAGGGTAGGAAGGCTCTGCAGAGGGACCTGGACAGGCTGGATCCATGGGCCGAGGCCAACTGTATGAGGTTCAACACGGCCAAGTGCCGGGTCCTGCACTTGGGCCACAACAACCCCAGGCAACGCTACAGGCTTGGGGAAGAGGGGCTGGAAAGCTGCCCAGAGGAAAAGGACCTGGGGGTGCTGGTTGACAGCCGGCTGAACATGAGCCGGCAGTGTGCCCAGGTGGCCAAGAAGGCCAATAGCATCCTGGCCTGTATCAGAAATAGTGTGGCCAGCAGGACTAGGGAGGTGATCGTGCCCCTGTACTCGGCACTGGTGAGGCTGCACCTCGAATCCTGTGTTCACTTTTGGGCCCCTCACTACAAGAAGGACATTGAGGTGCTGGAGCATGTCCAGAGAAGGGTAATGAAGCTGGTGAAGGGTCTGGAGAACACAAGTCTTATGAGGAGCAGCTGAGGGAACTGGGACTGTTTAGCCTGGAGAAGAGGAGGCTGAGGGGAGACCTCATTGCGCTCTACAACTACCTGAAAGGAGGTTGTAGTGAGGTGGGTGTTGGTCTCTTCTCCCAAGTAACTAGCGATAGGACGAGAGGAAATGGCCTTAAGTTGTGCCAGGGGAGATTTAGATTGGACATTACGAAAAACTTCTTTACGGAAAGGGTTGTCAAGCATTGGAACAGGCTGCCAAGGGAAGGGGTTGAGTCACCATCCCTGGAAGTATTTAAAAGACGTGTAGATGAGGCGCTTAGGGACATGGTGTTGTGGGCATGGTACTGTTGGGTTGATGGTTGGACTCGATGATCTTAGAGGTCTTTTCCAACCTTAATGATTCTATGATTCTATGATTCTAAGGAACGTAATAGTATCTATTCACCATTTAGCATTCAAGCACTTACAAAATTATTTTAATTTTTCAAATCTTCCATGATTTGGTTTCAAACTGTGATGCTTTGCAATGCCTAATGTTATCTTCTCTTTTTTTTTTGAATAACAACTTGTCTGAATTTTAGTACATAAAATAAGGATCTTACATGAGGCTCATACCTTAAGAAGACTAAAAGCAACTTTGCAAATACAAGACATGCAAAAGCATTGTTAGATACAGATGTTTACGACCTCTACTCCCTGTTCTTGGCTGATAAAGCACACCTCTCAAAACACAAGGATGCATGTGAAACTCTGATATAATCTCACTAAAACTGTCAGGTTTTCATCTCCACGACTGCAAAAATTCACAAGGTGCACCTATGGCGTACAGGTACTGGTGTATTCCTGAAGTATATACATGTCATATTTGTAAACAAGACTTGTAACAAGCAAAAGCAGCGTTACCTGGTATAATTCACCTTATACCCCGCAATATCATCATTGGGTGATCTTAGTCTTCGCTGAGAAGGTGTCTCCAGGTGCCAGTAGTTAATGCGGTTCAGAAACATTTTAGCCAGTTCCACTATTGTTTGCCTTTCCTTTGAGGGTAAGTGGCTAAATTTGTACTGCACAAAATTATTCACACCCTTAAAACAGAAGAAAATTATGTTTAATTATTTAGTCACAATTTTTGTAGGAGTGTCCTTGAACATTCCTCACTTTATGTTTATTAACCTAGAACTTGCATTACATGGGAAAGAAAACAAATACCGAAGACCATGAACTCCTTGCTGAGCTACTCATGTAGCTGCCACGGGCTGGTTCCCCTGTACATAGCAGCAGGTACATCCTGATGTTTTTATTCTACCCAACTCTAGCAGCTGACTTAGAGGGAGAGAAGGAAAATTCTTTATTTTTCCTTGCTTCTCAAAGTAAAAAACTTTGTCAGGGAACAGAGAAAGATTCAGTAGGCTTTCTTCTATGTGCTCACATATGCACAATTTTGCTGATAACCATGCTGCATCATTTATTTCCTCTGTAAATCAAGTATCACCTATAAACCTCTCCAGCTACTTTTCAATAGTAGACTAGGGCTTGTGGACTTCTAGTTAAGTTTGTGTCTACACATCATATCACTTCTTCAAGAAGTGCCAGTATTTCACAAGTATGTCCCCTCATTGCACTTTGTATACTGTCCACTTTAAAAAAACCCACTGAAAATAGTTAAAATGTGTGACTAAAAGTGCTGCAATACATATATATTATAAATCAATTATAATACTGCCGCTTAGCAAATAATTTTGTGGGACTGCGTTGCTGAACTGCTAAAAACAGAATTGAAAATATCGGTCTATTTTAGGGGAAAATTATTTCAAAATAAAATGTAAGAAGAATTACCCTTTCATCTCTACGCTTTATTTTCTTAAGCAAATTGAACAGTATGAAGAATGTGACAAAAAATTATATTGTACAAAACCTTTTTAATAGTGTATTTTAAGGACTAGGAGTATATACACTTATTCTTTGTTTATACTCAAACTAAAGGAGAACTTAAGGTGAAGACTTCCCAGAAATTCAGCAATAAAGTGTTTTGATTTTCCTAAATTATAAGAAGTGAGAGTTGCAAGGAAATAATTACTACACATAACAGTCTTCACATTTAAAATATCGTGTTTAACAATAGAGCATCCATTCATCCGCTGATGGGAAAACATTGAGCTCCTCTTGCAGAGAGGTATGAGCTTCTGCATAGTCTCACTGAAGCTAATAGGCCCACTTGTGTGCCAAAAGTGCATTCTCAGGAGCTTGCTTAAACAAAATCTGAATTTGTCATGTGTTCTTTATCTACTGAGAGTTACAAAAGCCTCAGTTATTCTTTGGTTTCGGCTTTGTTTTTTGTTGTGTACCCTTTGAAGGAGAAGGCTATGATCTCACTGAATTGGATTGCAATATTTTCATCGATTTACAGAAGACAAGTGTCATTTTGATATTGGATTTCAAAACTTCAACAGCATTTTTCATCACTTGAAACAAAGGAAGATTAGAACTGCCACACATAAAAGTAGTATTTTAAGTTCATTCCCTAAAATCACAAAAAAGTCAGTTTCATTAAAGCATAAGATGAATGATGAGAGAAGTCAAATAATGTAACTATTGTACCAACACTAAAGGAGAAGCAGCAACAGAAGTCTCCTACAGTCCCCTACTTTGTCCTAAGTAATACACAGAAACATCTGCAAACTGCCTAAAATGCTATGTTTTCAAAACCAATGCCTAAGTTTACAAAAAAAAAAAAAGAAAAAAAAAACCACCAAAACAAACAAAACCCAAAAAACCCCAAAAAATCAAAAACTCCAACACTAACCAAACCCATGAGTTGACTGTTTACCTGTTCAATGCTAGGTTTCTCAAATGGGGGACTTTCCAAAGATCCTTCTACTACAGGTTTTCCCATCTGTAAAATGCACTTCCTCAAAAGCTGTTAAAAATATACAATTTTTTTAAAGTTAGCATATTTGCATACATAGGGTCAATGGAAGTCACAGGTGCACAATACACTGCAAAGCGGTGTTGAAAATCTGGCTAATGTATCTGCTTGTTTAGTCATCTAAATTTATAGCTACTAAACTTCACTGTGAATTCACCTTCTGTGAAATGCATACAAGAGGCTTCTCTGAGCAAACGTAGGCAGCTAAGGTAGCATTTACGTCAACTGACTTTTCCCGATGTGTAAGTGAAGAGGGTAAGACTCGCAGGTTGCACAGTTTATAGACGGGACTCAGGGTCAGCTCCTGAATCATCTGGATAACTTTTGGAGTAAGATACGGTACATTGCAAGTAACACATCTAGCCCATAGTTAGCCACTAAAGCACCACACTAGAGAAAAAAAGCCTCACCAGATAAAGTCAGGACATGCATGAGGGGCAGTGAAATCGCCTTATGTGTGAGAGAGTGAAAAACCTGAACACAAGTTCAGCTTACTTTGAACAGGTAGAAATAAACTTGCTTGGTGTCTGCATCTTCTTCTTTGTGGACACAGGTGAACAGATACTCCACATCCAATACAATCCCCAGGAGCCTATTCATTTCTTCTTCAGACACATTCTCCAGGTGAGAAACATGAGTAGCTAAACGAAATAAAAATTCAAACCTGTAAAAATCCTACTGAGAGAACAGATAGCACAAGTATATCTCAAACGAAGCCTTAACAGTAAAGGCACTGATTCTGTAATAACCTATTTAAACAGAAGGTCTTATCAGAGGTAACTGAAATATATGTCACATCGGAGCAATTTGTAGAGGTAGTCCAGGGGTCGTAATTCCCACAGCAGAGGAACAATGGCTAGTTGGAATCACAGTGCCTGTTAACACTTAAAACAGACCACACAAGTCCCGTCTGTATTAATATGTCGCAATATATAAATAACTACATATATTTTTGTCCAAGAGCTATGCTTTTAAGACAAAGTTTCTTGACTAAAGAAAATAAATCCATAATTCCCATAAATCAGGTAATCCAGTTGTTGATACAAGTAGCACCTTATTCCATGAAGATTTAAAAAAAAAAAAAAAAAAAAAACCAAATAATAAGCTCCATAAATAGGCTTTTTGTTTTAAACTGGACATTACTGGCTAAGTCTCATACTTTCATAACATGTAAAGTCAAACTATGCTTTGTGCACGCTATATTAACAAAGCTTTTGCAGATTGTACATGCTCATTTGTTCAGAAGTTTACTAAAAAGCATCTTTCAACCTGTCATAATTTCCAAGTGACAAACTCCCTTTTGTCATCTCCAAAGGCAAATACAGTTCCACATTTGTAATCTTCAAAAGCTTGAGGTTGTACAGGTGAAGCGGGACATTCATTTCAAGCTGGTTTGAACAACTGGCCCCAGGAAGAGAGAAGGCAATTTAAAACACAAAGTCAATTCCCAGAAAGAAGATATTTGCATTACAAAAAGCAATGATCTTCGCTGACTCCAGGCCAATGTACATGGTATGCATATCCTTTCCTCTGAAAGGACAAGAAAATATCCTCTACAAGAAAAGGAAAATTATTTAGAAGGTTGGGCATATTAGTTTTTATATCTTTTAATAACTTGTATCAATATTTACTTCTTGGATAATTATTATATTATCTTAGATATGCCAATGTGATTAGGACTGGTAAGAAATTTTCAGCACAAATCTGATTCCTTACGGGGAGAGGAACTGGGGAGAAATAACACTTGACTTGAAAACTATCATCTTTATTGGTCACCCGGCGAAGATGGTTTGTTTTGGAAAGTTTGGTATGACATGAGAATATGCTCAGAACTGAAAGGGGGATGGTCATCTTGGACTTTCTTTAAGGACAAATATTCAGCATTCTGGGCAGAATAAAACTATTTCATTTCTGTCCTTGAGCCAGATATGAAGGTTTAATATTCCCAGCTGTCTGTTATGATCTTGTAAAAGTAATAAATTCCCTCCTAGATGAGCATTGCATTAGAAATTGATAACATACTAAAGAAACCCTGCATTCAACAAACAAATTAATAAAACAACAGCATAAGAAGCCATTTCCACACAGTTTCCATAACAATACTGGAAGTTGCCTTAACTACTTAGTGGCCATATTTAAACGTTTCATTAAACTAGAGAATTATTACCCATACGGTGAATCTAAAAGTAATATAAGCGTATTACCAGCATGTATTTACTATACTATAGAGTCACCAATGTTTGTACATCAGTCCAACAAACTGTCTTTCTTCGCGTGTTCATAGCCCATTCCCAAATTCTTGTGGCCGTTAATAAATGTTTTATTAAAATCAAAGCTTTAGTACAGTGACATCAAATACTGAGTTACTCTTGACTAGACTTACACAGTCCCTCTCATCTGCATTGCCCAACTGGTACATCCTTCCTCAGCCGCTGTTATGTTTGCAAAATAATAAATTTAAAAAAAAAAAAAAAATCACAACTATAGCTTGCTACAGCATACGGAAGAAGAAAGCAAGCAGAAAGAGCAAGGCCAATGCAATAATATGAAGACCTGAAAAATAGCAAGTTAATTATTTTAGTTGTGCAACTTCAATAAGCAAGCACTTGAGCATATCAATTACGAGCAGTTAGAAAACAGACTCAGAAGGAATGTGGCCACAGTCTATCTCAAAATCAGTGTGTACATAAAAACACTAGTAGTGTATATAGGACAGGCAAACCAAGAAATACCCAAATACGCTATATGAAGGTGCACAGCAGGAACTGACGACAGTGCTGGGAAAAAAAAGAGAGCCTGAGTGTGTACATAGTGTACTAAAACATTAATTATTGAGTTTTAAAAGTGCATTAGACTCAAGACCGAAAATGTTTACCAACAGGAAAATGCACTCTGTAACACAGGAGAAACCAATTAAATATAAAAAATAAAAGAGCCTCTGACTATGTAACACCTGGTCTTGAGGCTGGTGGAACGTGAATTCTCCCAGCACACAATTCAGTCACCACTTCACAGAGTTGTGGTAGTGACCCAAAACATCACCCAAATAAAATAAATATTCATTAAAAGCCCAGTACAGAGCCAAGCTGTGGGGCTGAGCCACAAATAGAAGAATATAAGTTGTAGGTAAGTAGACAGAAATAAGCTCGATAAGCTAATACACACCACCAAACAGATTTATGCAACAAAAACTGCACTGGCTTGAAGATCGAACCATATCCCCAAAAAGAGACGTCTCACGCAAGACTAAAGTCTAGGATTACCTTTGGAAGAAAATAATAAATAAAAAAAAGGCAAAAAACCTGAACATCCTACATTTTACATCAGGTATGGCTTTAACCAGTACAGGAATTTCTACATCGCTATTTCAACGGCTCTCCGAGGAAGAGAAAATGCAGCGCAGATGATAATCTGAAGCCTGCACACCTTGTGGTCAGTCTGGTTTTAAAGGCATTCAGAAGGAACATTTAGAGGAGATGAATAGGAAAATTATCTTGGAAAACACCACTGAAAGATGTATTTTTGCCAGCAGCATGAGGAAGCAGACAGCAACTCATTTCAGTTATTTCAAATGAAACATCACTCTCATTAGCTGCAGCAGGCAGAATAAGAAACTTTACCTTTTCTAAAAACAGCAATAAATAAAAATAAGGTTTGTTCCATAAGGTACATTTCACTGGTACTGGTGTACTGGTTTTCCCTGGTTCCCTAGCTAATGAGCAATATAAGATTTTTTGATAAATCAAAAACAGTCTCAGCCTTTAGGAGAGCTGAGGTTTTCTACAAAATACATAGCAATCCACAAATTCTGCTGAAGAACAGGGCACTGACAGACACAACATCTCATGAGATTTAAAAAAAAAAAACCCACCCAAAAAAAAACCCTTTCTTCAAAGGCCAGGAATGAAGGGGACAGGTAACACAAGCTACCTTGCTGCAAAATGAAAAGCAGCACAGAGAAGCTGCGTGATGAAAGGTTGAAACTAACTTGGCTAAAGCGACCGAACTTTCTGTGATACTATGCATTTGTTAATCTTCTCATGCAAGCAAACCCAGATATTTGGGATATCAGGAAAGGAAAGAAGTCTGCTGAAAAGCCCAGAAAGAGATCAAACGTAATGAGAGCATAAAAAGAAGAGAGAGCAGAAATAGAAATAAATCCCAATTAAAAAAAAAAAAAAACATATTTCCACACAAAGTACCGTATTATTTTCAAAAGTAAAAAAATAAATGATCCATTGTGAAGGTTTTAGATTTCCTTTTTCTTATTTCACTGTCCTAGGTTTTGCACATCAACAAAAATTAAATAGCAATTGCTTCTTTTCAATTAGTTCTGAATTTTATTTTAGCTCAATTTTTATTCAATATTTGCTAATGTATACAGAAAAAGACATCATCTTTTATTTTGATAAGCACAAATTCTTAAAAAAAAAATACAGTGATTCACCACTCTTTTTCAGGCTACGTGGGTAACAAATCATTATTTATTATTAGTCTAAAAAAAAAAACCAACGCCAAACAAAACCCCACAACAGTATTTAACAGTGGATTTTGAGCAGTTGCTTCCAAGATATGCAAGCTGTCTGCACAATAACTTAGACAATGCTAAGCTGTACAACCCCAGTATTATCTTCCTTGACACGGAAAAGACACAGTTCTTTTTGTAGGTAAGAGTACCTGCTTTAGCAATGTTCAAGAATATTTTATAGTTTATTCTATAGTAAGAAAACATAACACAACCTACAGGAGAGAGTCATTCACTTTGTAACTAAGGCAGCTGACAGATAAAACAATGTGAGGTTAATGCATATGTTACACAAAGTATTAAAATTGTTATGGGTAGCTTAAAAGTGGCTTTGCTTTTTAACAGTTTGAGATATCTGGGTGGTTAGAAGTTGTACCTTAGTTCAATTTCTTCAAAACTCATTTTAGGATATTTCTGACATATTTTTGTCTAAGTTAATTGATATTTATGTCCAATCGTAACCCCCATTTCTAGGTCTTGGCAGGGCATCTTGACTTCCGCCTCGCAAGAGTGGAAGCTCCTGTGTATAAGCCCGTGGACTGCAGGAGAAAGGCAAAAGCTTACCCAGCGCGTGGCTGCAGCTGCGGCAGGGCTCAGCGAGGCTGACAACCGCCTGCTGCAGCTCGGCCCGGGGGGGCGTGGGCGGCGGGTTGGGGTTCTTCCAGCCATTGCATTTACAGGATTCCTCAGCCTGAAATCAAAGCAAAGGGGTATCGATCAACAGCGTAAAAAAACAGGAACTTGCTGAAACCACAATATTTCAAAAGCAATAAAAAGTAACATTCTTCATTTCAAGTTGGTTTTTAGTTTTATTTGGATGTTTTGGGGGGAATTTTCGGGGTGTTTTTTGTTGTTGTCATTGCTTTGTTTGTTTTGGGTTTTTTATCTACCACACAGCTAGACTTTATTTTCTAGAAATAATCAGAAATAGAATAGCACCCCAAATAGAGAGATTAACATGGTTCTGGTAAGCAAACCGTGCTCGGCAACATACATACACAAACTCTGGCTAATTCCTTTACAGAAAGCCCTCACTCTAGCTCCTATATGAAAGAAGTATTCGAACATTTACGGGTATATCAACATGTACAGATCCTGCCACTGAGACAGTTTTAATGATTTAAACACAAACAGGTTATTTGACAGGCGACACGCTTATCACTGCCTTATCAGCTATACCAGCAACAAGGAATCATGCAACTAAAACCGAGCCCACGACAACCCAAACAGGGTTAACTAAATACTGAAAAAAGCAAGCAATAATTGCACTATTGGAGAATGCTGTCTAAAGCAAGGCTTGGCCACAAAAGCAACAGATGCCAAAGACAGTGACGCCACCAATGAAACCTGCTGCTTACCCTGGAAAGTTCATTTACGCTCAGCGGCTGCGAAACACCACCGATAGACTGCAGCTAAAAGGGGTGACCATGAAGGGAGAGGTTGTGACTTGGGTAACTGTGTTTCAAATCATTCAGAAGTTCAAAGTCCCGATTCTAGTTATCCAAAGGGCAACTTTATAGGAGGGAATTTTCTTCTGCATATCCAAAAGATCTTAGTTATTTTGATGGTAATATTCTTCTAACAGCATTCATATCCCTATGTGAAGATCTAATCGGAAGAAAAGTGTGCTTTTCTATGGTTCAGAGATATCTGTGCACTGAGCTGTAACAAGATACTCATGAATTTGCAGTGCCAAGACCTCAGTGAGGAAAGTATGCCAACTGCTGCATAATATTTATGACTGAAACAACCTTAGTAGGAAAAATTGTGGTGATAATATAACCAGCCCTAATGCGTCATTTTTCAAAACCGATTCTGAATATATTTAATGCCATCTATTTCAGGAACCTATTTCATTTTCCTTTTATGTTTCCAAATCCCATCTTAGCTAAGGAAGAAGCACCCAGGAGAAGCAGAAAGGATCACAGCTTGACAGCTCCTAAGACTGACAGCTTTGTAGATTGATGGTAAACTGTTCTTCCAAACAAATTTCAATATTCAGCAACCTGAGCACCAAGAAAACTGCTGCCTGCAGTTTGCTGAGCACCCCATGATGTTTTTACCATCTCTAATGCTTAAGTCTTTTCCAGCTGGGCTCCTGGCCCCAGGTGCCATGGCCTCTGCCTGCACCCGGGTGGGTCTGGCAGGTACAAAGAGGTGTCAGAGGCATTTTCAGCAGCCAGAGCCACCAGGATGACTCAGAAATCCACCTGCAAAACCACTTCCATGTACTTTCCTTGGAAGGGGGACAACCTGTGTCGCCTGAACCCCCTGGCTCTCCAAACTTCAAACTGCGTGGGTGCAGACTGCCTGCCCCCCCATCTATTTATCATGTGGCATCGGGGAGGTTTCAGTATGAAATGTGGGAAAGATTAAAATAATTTTTTTTTTTAAAGTCTCATAAAATGCAATCTGGATGGATTTATGATTAATTTTATGGTTTTTTTCTATCATGTTTTCTATGAGTAATATGACTGGCAGAGAAGTAAAGAAGGCCCGATGTTATTTTACAGCGGAAACCATCTCTTGCAGTTTCACAGGCATTGAGCCAGTTTTACTTTTGTTTGTTATCCAGACCCACAGGACCTCTTAAAGTTTAATGACTAGAAAGAGGGATCAGTGATTGAGTGACACCTGCGAACCAAGGATTGCCCTGGTGTGGGGACTTTGGACATCTGTGAGATAATGTGAAACCACACTTTCAATTAGCATCTCGAGCTAGACAAAACCAATGCCAAATAAGCTATCTATATTTGCTCTGTGGGAGAGGCAACATTGCCATGAAAGTTTTTGCAATTAAGACAAGGATAGAGAAGCTGTCACAGAAAAAACTGTCAGAAAATGAGATTATTGCCAAAGAAAATTCAAGAGACAATCGTAAAGAAGTTCTCAAACAAAAATTGATTGAATATTATTTTAGGGAAGTAAGATTTGATCCTTCCCATGCAGCTGTCCGGACAAATGTTCAACACTGTAAATTACTGACATAATATCATGCTTATTATTAATTGCCTTAAATCATACCACAATGAAACATGTCCAAAATAAAAACCCCTCAAACTAAGCACAAGCTTTTTGAGAATTTTTTCTCCAAGTGGAAGCAGTATTTCACAGAAGCTCACCACACAATGTTTACTATCAAGCCTAAAAACTATAAACAGTGAGTAACTACACAAACTTTAGTGTCACACAATAATTAACAGCAAAGATGCAAACAAACAGATGTACGAATCGTGATAACAGCTCAGTTAAACTGCCAAAAATAAATATCAACCCACCCACAGAAGAATAAAAACAAGCGTGTTCAACAGCAGATTTTTTCTGCCCTCGGTAGCATTTCATTGCCAGATCTTTTTGAAGCAGATGTTAATTTGTATTGTTCAAATTATTCCAGAGACCTTTCTCAAACAACTACTAGGGTGGGGTTTTTTCGTTAATCTCTCTATAAAACACCAGAATCAGCATAAATGTTCTGTTAACCAAGGGGAAACACAACCCAAAAAGGTCCTCTTTAAAACTAAGCTTTCGTTTTAGATGTTGACAGTGCAAGTATTTTGCAGTGAATACGCAACATGCATTCCTCAGTGGCTTAAACTGCTGAGTTGTTTTAAGTCTTCCACAGCGTTTTGTTCATTCAATCCTTTGACTATCTTCAGCTTTTTCCTTTCTTTCTTCCTTTTTTTTTTAATGTCACTCATCTGCTTTTCATTAGAAAATAGAGTATGACTTCACCTCCGCAAAAACTTAATTTAAGATCAAAACAGTTTTGAGGGGAGCAAGGAAAGGAAGCATTTGAACTAGTACATCCCGTCCTTGGAGCCTTGTTTTTTGGGACATCTGCAGAGCTTTGATAAAGCCACTGGAGAAAGTTGGGGACTTCTGCCTTACTGAAGCCTGCAAAGTAATGACTGTCATCTTCGCAGGCCCAGGGATCACGAACACTCCATCTTCATTGGTGGTTTTTAATAAAATTGATGAGAGCAGTATAAGAAAATGCAACGATTACACACTGTTGCCGGCCCTCCCCCCTCCCAAAAAAAAAAAGTGCACTCTACAATATAATCTCAATCATTTTTTTCACCCCTTCCATGTTAGGTGGAGTGTTACAATGTGGGCAATCAAACTGTCCGGTAGCTCTGGGTAGTGAAAACTGCAACTCTGGACAAACTAAAGTTACTGATTCCTTTAAAATACTGAATATACTGATAGCAGATCAAAAATGGACAGTGAAAAAATACAGCACATTTTAACATACGTTGTTAGCATTTTTATTTAAAAAGGAAGCACCTGAAAGTTACAACATTGCACATCTCAGCCCCTTTTAAGTGGGTTTCAAGTGTCTAAATAATAATGAATAAATGAAGAATGTTACAGTAACTCATGGACTAAAACATTCCTCCCCTTTTTGCATAGTGAAATGAGCATAGGAACGTGCAAACTTCAAGCTAACTTAATTACAAAGTAAGAGACCCCAACAGTCTTAAAACTGAGTTTCAGAGCAGCTGTTGTGCTGGGCTCTCTTTCCAACTCAAAATCATACAGGTTGTCCTGTCTGGTAACTGAGATGGAAAGCAGATTCAACAGATTATATATACACAACATTACAGATCTTTCTATTTCCAGCAAGTATAATTACTCTAGAAAAAATATTTTTCCTCTCAACACAAAAGCCGTGTAAAATACCCTCTAAGTTTTTTCCTGCAAGCAATAATCTCAAATTGATGCTTTTAACAAAGAACATCACACAAACCATAACAAATACATTGATGAATTTAAAATACATATTTTTCCTATTCAAATCTTCAGTACCCAGCAACCAGACAGCTAGACACTGCTTGGAGAGCTACTCATACGTATCAGGAAATTAGCTGACCCATTTATCTTTAGCAATAAAAAATGATCAGTTCAATGTTCAACTCTAAGGACATGTTCTTCATTTATTGATCAAGCCAAGTATTTCATTCCCTGCATTTTCCAGTTTCACTTACAGAATAGATAAGCTTTTATTAATAATAGGGGCCAAATTCCCACCTTGTAAAGTTAATGGTAGATTTCCTATTTAAAAGAAGATGCTTTAATTGGGCTTGTGAGACATTGTAAAACAGATTCACCCCACTACGAAAATGATCGTAAGAAAGCTTTAGATGTCTTGCACGTCTCCTACACACTGCTGCAGAAAACAACTTTAATACATTTCCAGTTGAGATTCAAGGAGCTGTACTGGCACTATACAGAGTCCAGCAGTAATACGGCCAAGTCTGCCTCATCTTAATCTGCCTCATAAAAGTCAGGAAAAAAATATTTCATTATGGAAACAGTGGTACATATTTACCCTACGAACTCTTTTTTTTGTGTGTAGGAGCAGGAAAACTCCATAGAGGTCACTCTAGGATGAGAAGTGGGAAGAAGTGCCTCTACCAAGGGTCAGCAGCTGGTCTGGAGCCCGGGACCCAGATTTTATTTCAACCTCTGCCACTCACTCACCTGCCGCAGGGCCTTGGCCAAGTCATCTCATCATAACCCTTCTCACTCTCTGTCCATTTTCTTTATCTAAAGCACAAGGTCTTTCTTCAAGGAGGTATTATTCCCTGCTACTTGTGCAAATGGCTTAGGCTACGGGGCTCTAATTATATTTATAAGCATCCAGGCATTACTGTAAGATATATATAATGAGAAATAACCAATTTTACAGAAAACTTAGTGTACTGAATTAGTACTTATTTCAACTTGTTTATAAGAAAAACTCCCAGTGAGACTGGAGAGAGGGTTGTATTTTCACATACTGTAAACCAATAGGGGAAAAAAGCCGAGGAGACTTCCTCCTACATCTTCATTAAATATATTTATGTAAGTCACACAGTGCTGCTTTTATAAAAAAAAGTGCTGCAAGCTCACATGCCTAATGCTCAATTTCACACTGGACAAAACCAAAATGATGTATGCAGCCATTCATATGTGCACAGAGATACCAAGTGCCAAATACAAAACCTCACACAGCAATACAGCACTACTGTGCACTTCCAAAAGTCATTAAAACTGTGCCAACTCCTACTATGTATCTTATTGTTCAGAACATGCTTTCTTCCCCCCCCCCCACAAACTTAGACATTTAAGAAGGTTGGGTTTTTTTCCACACAGAAGAGCCTGTTCTCTCCCTTCCACCCTGACCTTTTCTCACAGCGGAAAAAGTCAAGCAGAGCAGCTCAACAGCTACAACTCTCCTGTCCCAATTCTTTATCAGGAAAAAGAAACAAACCCCACATTTCTCTAGCCTGGGCAGCAGCTCCCTAAATTTCACTCTCATTCAGCTCAGAATATGTGCACACTGAAGATGTCTTTGCCAGCAGTCTTTGTCCATGTTTCCCATGAAGAAAAGGGATCGCTGAAGAAGGACCCGGAGGTCCCTCTTGGGGACTGAGCACCCTACCCCAGAGCAGCACCTTCCACCCTTTTCTACTTGTCATTTCCACTGTCACCAGTGAGACTCACCCTCTACATGGCCACTGACCTCTCCATCTTCTTGTGTGGCTGCTCTTCATCCCTAACGAACACACGCTGCCTGCCACTGCTACTCCCAGCATCTCTGAAGTTAATAAATTCTGTGTGCTGAATTTTGTAATGAATTTTACATGGGAGAAGGGGATCGACGCTAAGGATGCCATTATATATTTTCTGCCCTCCAACCTGTACAGCTTTATGTAGATTTACACAAGATTCACATATGGCCACTGAAATGAACACAGATGTCCCCTTCGGAGATGGTGTGAGTGTTTGCCTTCTCTCGCTCTTTTGCACTCACACACAGAAGTGCAAAATAAATGGAAGTGAAGTTGCAACCCAAAGTAAGAATAAGTTCAACGTTACACTCTGCACTGCTACAGTTTCTTGCAAACCACTAATGTTACAAGCCAAGCAGTGTCGTTTTGGAGCACCTGCCAGGTGTTCAGGAAGAAAAATAACACATTCTTCCACCCTGCTCCATCCTTCCCCCTTTATCCCACAGGAGAAGCCGCTTGATTAGTTTACAAGGAGCTTCCCGTCTGCCTACTTGCTTCTGTTTTGAGATCTGAAAGAAAGCTGCCTGCCACTGAATTACCAAAGAGAAGTGAAATAGCAAAGGTAGATTTTGCATTTCAATCTGAACACAGAGCAGCATTTAGTGCTGTGGCTGTGCCTTGATCCTGGCGGGAAGAAGAGGCCCTGGGGTGCCCTTGGCCATGGGTCCCGCTCCATCCATCACAGGAGTGCCAATGGGGCATGCACCCAGGACTTCTCACAGAAGAGGGCCAGCAAGGACACCCCAGCAGAGCATCGGCAGTAGGAGCTGTCACCGCACTGCACCCCACCACCGGAGCCCTGTGAGAGGGAAAGATGGGCTGGCGGCAGGCCGCAGCGTGCCCTCCTCCCTCCCCTCCCAAACGGCACTTGTCTCCCTTACAACAAAGCACCTGTAGCAGTGCACACGCGGAGCTGGTGAGTCTCCGAAAAAGCAAAGGGTTTGGGAAGAGACAAGGCTGCCTGCACTTCTTCACAGCACAGCTACCTCTGTGGGGCAAAGCACCTCAGGAGAAGGCTTTTGCCCTCACAAAGATCATCTGGAGATACATCAGGGGAAGAAAAAAGAACTGACCAGGGAAGAAAAAAGCAATTCACACACACATGCACTCCTAGCAGCCCGTGAAAATCTTACCCACCCCACAACCAGCTTCTTGGTAACATTAAATTATGGGGGTGCAAAGGGGACTCAGCACTGGGAAAGCTTCAAATCATGCCACCCAGCCTGCAATGAGGGTCACAAGTTTCAAGCACACTAGCTGCTCTTTTAACTTACTGACACCGGTGCCATCTTGCAATGTCCCATCTATGCACCAAAGCTGAAGTGGAGGTGCCTGCACGTTTGGAAACAGCTAAGAAATTGAAATGTGTGTGGCTTCCCTAATTTGTCCTCACATGACAGCATTGCGCCATGCCTTCAGCATACAATTAAAGCTCCTCACACCACCAGACAGGACTACAAAGTCATACTATGATGTTTCCTCATGTACATTAGCATTTAGTTTGGCCTTTCACTTAACGTTTGCCCTTTTGAGGCTTCCAAAGCAAGGGAACAGAGAAAACAAGATGCACATTTCTCACAAGCAGCTATTTTCAACGCTGAAAGCATTACTAGCAGATTTGACATCAGCACTGCCAATCTGAACATGTCAGACCCGCTGTGTGCACCGACAGCAGCAGCGCAGCCAGCGGCCCATGCTCCGAGCACGCTGGTCCTCCTCTGCGCGCCGCATGTCCGTATGCACAGATGATAATGCCAGTTGTCACAGACCTCCAAAGGCAGGAGAGACAGCTCTGACCTGGCTCCCTCCGTCTCCGACAAACAGGCAAGTCCTGCTTCTCCCACCAAGAAGACAATTGCAGGTGGTGGGAAAGTGCTTGTGGAGGGAAACCCAGGGCAGCCGTCCCGAATACAAGAGGCCAGCACCGGGCAGGCGCTGGAGAAAAGATCCCCGCTGGGGCAGGGTGCAGGCGAGTGGCGGTGCCCGCTGCCGGCCGGGGCACCGGACACCGGGACGGCGGTACGTGACCGGCGGGGACACAACTTTCCCAAGGCCGGAGGCCGCGCCCCTTTGCTTCTCTGCCAAAGCGGCTGGCGACTGTGCCAGCTCGGGGCAGCGGCTTTTGCGATGTCAACAGCTCTGCGCTGCGAGGCCGCCGCCGCGCCCCGGCCGACAGGCAGCCCTCGCCCGGGGCCGGGGATGCGCTCCCCCGGGGCTGAGCCCCCCCGGGGCAGGCGGGTGTCCCCTCTCCCCACCGGGATGTTTGCGCGGCGGGCAACTGCGGCAGCGCTGTTAACCCAGCGCTTACCGCCGGCACCGGGAGCCGCCCCGCCCGCCGCCTCCCGCGGAAGGACGGACAGACGGAGGCCGGGGACGGGCACCTCCGCTGCCGCCCGGCTCGGGCAGGAGGCGGGCGGCGCTACCCCCGCGGTCCGGTCTTCGGCGCGTTGGGGGTTTATTTTTGCGACTGGCGGCCGGAAAGCTCCAGGGGGAGCGGGATCCACCGGCACCCGCGGAGCCGCCACTTCCGCGGGGAGCGCCAGGCTGCAGCCGGGCCGCCTCCCCCGCCCGGCACGGCCCTTCCCCACCGCCTCCTTCCCCTCCCTCCCTCCCTCCCGTCAATCCCCACCCTCCGTGGGCGGGTGGGCGCCCGCGGCCGGGTACCTTGCAAGCGGAGTAGACGCCCAGCTTCTCCAGCTTCTTGGCCCGCGGCGCGGCGCGCAGCTGCGCCTTCTTCCCCGCGGTGCGCGCCGAGCCGGGCCCCCCGGGGCTTTCGGCGGCGCTGCGGGGCGGCCCCCCGGCGGCCACCCCCCCGGCGGCCGGGGAGCCCTGCTGCGGCCCGCCGCCGCCCGCCGCCCCGGCCCCGGCGCCGCCAGGCTCCGCCATGCCCGCGGCGCGGCGGCAGCCGCCCGCCCGCCCGTCCGGCCGGCCGGCGCGGTGCGGTGCGCCCGGCCCTAGACCCTCCCCTTCGCCGCGCCGCCGCCGGCTGCTCCCCGGGGGGGCGGGAGGAGGGACCCGCCGCTCCGCGGGCGGCTCCTGCCCCGCCGGGCGGGGGGGGGGGCGGCTCCCGCCTCCCGCCGCCGCGCACCGCGGGGCGCGCGCCCGCGTAACCCTGCGCGGGGGCTGCGCGGGGGCGGGCGGCGCCCTGCGCCCCCGCGGAAAGGGCGGTGGCGGCAGCCGCTGCCTGCGGGAAGCTGCTGCGGAGCCGTCCCGGCCCTGCGGGAGGCGGCGGCGAAAGTTGCCCTGGAAAGAGGCGACATGGCTGGCTGCGCGCACCGCGCGGGCCCCGGGCCACCGGCGGTGGCAGCGCGGCGCGGACGCGCTCCTGAATCCCGGTGAGCCCGCGGTGCTGCCACAGCCTCAGTTCCCCCTCGTAGTGGCACTACTTTGTTTGACTTAACCATAGTATTTCCACTCTATGCACTTTGCAGCCGCTTTTAAACGATTCATTTTTTTTCCCCCCGATAATTTCTGTTTCAGCCAATATATAAATCCCAGTCAGTTTTAAATAGAGGAGAATTCCAAGACTCACTCCTCAGTTCCTCACGTCATGGTTTTAGGGCTTGCTTTTGTTTTTGTCCAGGAACAAGTGTTGACAGCAGGTCAACTTATGTCTTAAAGGGATTACCTTTTAATTGAAAGCTAAAATTAAGTAAATAGTCCTGCCACAGAAACTGTGCTTTATGCACAGAAGCAAGTGCT
This sequence comes from Calonectris borealis, assembly GCF_964195595.1. Lineage (NCBI taxonomy): Eukaryota > Metazoa > Chordata > Aves > Procellariiformes > Procellariidae > Calonectris > Calonectris borealis. The sequence goes on from NC_134313.1 coordinate 130,199,389, forward strand.
TTAGTTTTGAGGCGGTTACGCTCCATTGCACGTATGTAAAAACGTGGTTGAGCTGTGAGAAACCACAAATGGCAATTCTATAGTATGGCACCATGGTTTAAAAGGTTGGGATTGGGGCTGGGCATTTGCATGGAATCTACAGCTCTTTGATGTGTAGACCTGGAGCAGCAATATTAGTTTGGAAGGGAATCCCTGCGTATAAAGAGCTCTCGCAGACACAGGGCCTTGCCACCTTGCACCGGGCAAGCAAAGATGACTCCGGGCTTCTGCAAAGTTTTTTTTTGGGGGGAGCAGGAGTGAGAAAACACTTTTCCTGTGGTCTTCCTTTTCCCTCGCCCCCGTTTTCTCAGCTTCTGGTGGTATTTTCAAGCATAATGTTTTACGGCAAGTTGACATTTATATTGAATGATAGGGGAAAAAATGGAAAAATAGTATTTTCATGAAAAAGGGGGTCTGTTTGGTTGGTTTTTTTTTTGGCTGAGGTTTTTAAATCGACAGGGGGTTGGCAAGGAGGGATGTGGGGTCGGGGCCTGCACCCCGGCCTCCGCCGCGGGCTCCCCGGGGCCGGGGGACCCGCTGCGGAGGCCGGGGCTGGTTAGGACTTCCCAGCTTCTGTGACAGCGACCCGTAAGATGGCTGCTGCCATCCCCGGTGCTTTAAGACGGACTGTTAAGGTGGAGGAGCCGCTGGCCTCGGAGGCGGCTGCCCCAAGCTTTGCAGCAAATTCAAGGGGAAAAAAAAAATCCAGTTTCTCTTAAATTCAAGAGAGAATGAATTTTTATTTTTAAGTGTGTGAATCATGTTTTAAAATAACAAATAGCCACTGTATGGTAACAGCCACCTAAGAAATCTTTGCTTGCATTTTTTTATGCCGGTTAGGTTTCCACTTTCCTCCAGGGCTTGAAAATGAAACTGTTACTGCTTAGTTTCACTTTCAGCTTTCCCACTACTCTTCCTCGGTAGCAAATGTTACAAGCGCAGAGCACATCTGGAACAATATATTGGCTCCTACGGACCGCTTAATGTCCGTGCCTGAACGTAGACTCCTATTTTTTCTGGGAGGTGCTGTAGCCTTTACATCCCCCAATATGTTTTTTCTTTTCTTTTTTTTTTCTTTTCTTTTTTTTTTTTAAATCACCAGCTTCTCCTTTAAATGGTAAGGTAATGGTATGTAACCCAGCATCAAGTTTGCACATCCGCATAGAAATTAATTACAAGTTTCAATTCTGAAAATACATTTACTATTTTTACACAGGTGAGTAATTTCACTGATGTTTATTAAGGCCACTCAGCGTGCATTTATGTCTGAAACTGCACAGACAGTCTAGGCGAGTGACCTTATTCTTTCACCTTATTCTTCAGGGTCCTTAAAAGCCTGATAAGTTTTTACTTCCATTACAGTAAAATCAAAGCTGAAAGTTGTTATGAAGTAGATGCGGAGTTTGGTTAAGTGCCCAAATATTTGTTTACATTTCATGGTGTGTCTGTGAGGATCTAATGGGAAAAACACTGCTTTATTGCATACAGTGAGGCACTGGTTAGTATAAAGGCAAAAAATACTTTTGCTGCAGTTCCTGCTTGAATCCTCAAGAGCACAGCTGTCTTACAATACTATGTCTCTTTTTTTTCCCTTTTTACCTTGCTGCTCACTAGATAACCAGAACAGTAAGTCTACCAGCCTGTGGCTACGGATACAGTTACTATAGTAACATTTATAAACACTAATTTCACTACACTTGCAGAACTACTGCCTGCTGCTGCAGAGAAGCAGCTTAGAAAGAAATCACTCTTTAACTGCAGATAGGTAAGTCTTTCTCTTTTTTTTTTTTTTTAAACTTTAAACCTGATTTAAATCATTGTTCTCATTCTAATTTTGTGCAAATATATTGGGGTTTTTTTTGGGGGGGGGAAGCTTGGCTTTGCCTTAAACTCCTCCAGTGACAAGTAAAATGTTACATTCACAATTTTGGCAAGAATAAGGAATTAAAAGATCATTTGTTGGCTGGAGACATGGGACTATAACTTGGGCTATGTTGACTTGTCGTCATTCACTGGCTTCAGTGAATATAATTTGGCCATGACAAGTCGCAACACATTAGGAAAACAGAAAAAAAAATTATGCTTTGACATGTGAGTGTCTTCCTGTCATTCTTAGTTTCATATATCCAAGCTGGCTTTTTCTGTTGCCTGAATTAACAAGCAAGTACATATTAATTTTGTAATTGTAATGCATGTATAACTCCATTTGAGCACAACAGAATCACTCTGGTGCTTATTTTTCATCATTAAACTTGCACTATGAAGATATTAAATTAGATTCAAACTCAAAGCATTGTCTGAAAAACCCTTGCCACATTTTTCAGTTTCTGTCCTTCGGGGCATGTCAGTGGCTTTGCACAAGTTGAACTGACTCTGAAGCCAGCGTTTAGCAAGCTCTGGTAGGAGCCGAGTGAGCCTCGCTGCCTGCGCTGCTTAGCTCAAAAACTCAGGTGAGTAGCCCCATGACTTCAGGAAGACTACCCATCTGCATCAAATTAAGCAAGCCAGGAGCTGGATGAGGCATGAGTGCCAGCTCCTGTGATTCTCAGGTCTCTCTCAGGCTGCAGAGAGCCCCAAGGAGGTGCCTGCTCAGAGCGGGTGCTCCCAGGAGACATGCCTCTCGCGTTTGTTGCTCTCGCCCGAATTCACTGTGAACACCCGACGGGCTTAAATGCAAGAGCGTGTGCATTATTCCAGCAAAGGAGGCGGTTGCATTCTTGATGCCGAGTCACAAAAGAGGAAATTAAAATGCTGTTTAGGGTGTGCCTGACGCCTGGTTATTATCTAGTTGTCATTTGGGGCTTTTGGGGCCTATCTCGGTTACGTAAATTAACGAATGACTCAACCAATAGCAGCCTAATGCTGAATGCTGCCTCTCTTAGAGGGACCTTCCAGCCCGCTGCCGAGCTCTGGGAGCCCATCCGTACCCCTCATCCCATCTCCCAGCCTAGTCGGAGCCAGTGTGCCCAACCCAGCCCTCTCTCCCTCTCCTTTTCTTCAAGATGGGACTTTCTTCCTGCTCTCCCACCTGTTTTTATTCTTGCCATTCAATGCAAATGTGAAAAGCGGAGCTCTTGTCCCTCTGCGGAATTTCTCCAAGTATAAAATCCTATTGTGTCCTTTCATTAGCGCATTCCTCGTGGGTGAAGTGGCCTCCCTCTTGGCCACCACGCATTCAAGACTGCTATCAATATTTTATGAATCACTGAAAGTATTAACAGTACAAAAGTTTTGTTCATTATGCTGTCTCTAGCATCTTGTCAGCTTCCCATGGTGCCTACATGTGACTTTAATAACGCAGATGGCGGACCTTCCCACTAGGCCTTTGTCTATTATAGGGAACCTCACACCCCAATTACTCAGTTTTTAAAGGAAAAAAAATGTTAGAAGAAAAAAAAAGGAGAAAATGTCATTGCAACACTCATGGCTGTTTTAGTAACACAAACTTGTTGTTAGTGATGGAGCACTTAGCAGTTTTTATTCACTTTTTACCCAGAGGATACTCCTCTTGACTGCAGTCAGAGTTTTGATTTAAGAAAAACCAAGTGAGAAAACTAAAGTCTGGGCTCACGCAGCACAGGACATTTACTGCCTTTGCCAGTACCATGTGAAGTGTACCAAGTTCAGAAGCTGCTTGTTAAAGTTATTTAGCCATCTGCAGTCACTACATAGGCTTACACTGTATTATTTCGTGGTAGTGAGAGCTCTAGATTGCTTCATGCAAACATGAGATGTACTATCTATTTTTCCCTTACCTTTTCTTTCTTCTGCCTCCCCACAATATTTTGTTTATTCCTTTCTCTGACGTCTTTTTCTCTTCTTTCTGCTACTTCATATGTGACAGGGATCCCTGCAATTCTCTGGGACGCCACTCGGCGTACTTTGAGTGCCTGTGCTTTGACAGTTTTGCTGACCACCCCATCCCCGCGTAGGGGAGGTCCGTCGGTGCAGGCAGCCTTACAGACCCCTGGTGACTGGCACGGGCTCAGCTGGCAGGGGGTGGGAGGGAAGGGGCCTCCTTGCTGCTACCTGCACCTGCCTACCAGCACCCTTGATATGACACTGACTTAGATAATAAAACTCCGCACAGAAAACCCCTTTTATTTCTCTAAGTTGAAGTTATACTGGCCTAAGCACATCTGACTGTACAAGCTCACTCCTGGGCCTTCCCCATATCTGTGTGGGAGAGCACCTGGAAATCCCAAGAACTAGGGACACAGCTGCAAGCACCACGGCTAAGCGCTTGGCTAAGCCACAGAAATTAAACAGGTTAGAAGCCTCCATTTACACCAACTATAATTGTGGTGTGTACAGCTGAAAAAAGCAGAGGAACCCCAGGAATACAGCAGCAACCCCAGATGTGGGTTTGTGGGGTGAGGGAGGCAGGGTGTCGCTGGGAGGAAAGTGCAGGAGGCACAGTTACGTTATCTTCACCCATCTTCCACCTTCTGCCACAGCTTTCTCTTTGTGGATCTCCAAAACCTCACTTGCCTCCCCTCCCAGCAGACTGCCATCCCCACTTGATGCTTCACAGCCTCTCTGCCCCACGCAGGCACTCAGTGGGTTAGGAGCTGCCCCACAAAGACAGACCCAGTGTTATGATTTAACCCCAGCCAGCAACTAAGCACCACACAGCCACTCGCTCACTCCCCCTGGTGGGATGGGGGAGAGAATTGGAAGGGTAAAAGTGAGAAAACTCGTGGGTTGAGATAAAGACAGTTTAATAGGTAAAGCAAAAGCCGCACACACAAGAAAAGCAAACCAAGGAATTCATTCACTGCTTCCCATCGGCAGGCAGGTGTTCAGCCGTCTCCAGGAAAGCAGGGCTCCATCATGCGTAACGGTTACTTGGGAAGACAAACACCATCACTCTGAATGTCCCCCCTTCCTTCTTCTTCTCCCAGCTTTATATGCTGAGCATGATGTCATATGGTATGGAATATCCCTTTGGTCAGTTGGGGTCAGCTTTCCCAGCTCTGTCCCCTCCCAACTCCTTGTGCACGCCCAGCCTGCTCGCTGGTGGGGTCGGGTGAGAAGCAGAAAAGGCCTTGACTCTGTGTCAGCACTGCTCAGCAGTAACGAAAACATCCCTGTGTTATCAACACTGTTTTCAGCACAAATCCAAAACATAGCCCCATACTAGCTACTGTGAAGAAAATTAACTCTATCCCAGCCAAAACCAGCACACGCAGCTACAGGGAACAGGTGCAAAATATCTGGGGTGTAGAAAGAGCTGGTTTTGCTATTGTTTTGCTACTCCCATTTCCCAGATTGATGCTTCCTCCCAGCTGAGAAGCTGCACCTCCGCCCAAGCAGATAATGTCACAAATTATAACTCTCATCTAAGAAGACCTAATAATGGGGACTGTTTCCACTTTATAGGATGACACAAAACCAGTGGGCCTGGAATCCAAAGACTCCAGTTTTGGAAAACACTTAAGAAGATAAATAAGACTAATTATCTTAGAATCATAGAATCGTTTAGGTTGGAAAAGACCTTTAGGATCATCGAGTCCAACTGTTAACCTAACACTGCCAAGTCCACCACTGAACCATGTCCCTAAGCGCCACATCTACATGTCTTTTAAATACCTCCAGGGATGGCGACTCAACCACTTCCCTGGGCAGCCTGTTCCAATGCTTGATAACCCTTTCCGTAAAGAAGTTTTTCCTAATGCCCAGTCTAAACCTCCCCTGGCGCAACTTGAGGCCATTTTCTCTCGTCCTATCGCCAGTTACTTGGGAGAAGAGACCAACACCCACCTCGCTCCAACCTCGTTCCAGGTAGTTGTAGAGAGCAATAAGGTCTCCCCTCAGCCTCCTCTTCTCCAGACGAAACAGTCCCAGTTCCGTCAGCCGCTCCACATAAGACTTGTGCTCCAGGCCCTTCACCAGCTTCGTTGCCCTTCTCTGGACATGCTCCAGCACCTCAATATCCTTCTTGTAGTGAACACAGTATTCGAAGTCCGGTCTCACCAGTGCTGAGTACAGGGGCACGATCACCTCCCTGCTCCTGCTGGCCACACTATTTCTGATACAGGCCAGGATGTCGTTGGCCTTCTTGGCCACCTGAGCACACTGCCAGCTCATGTTCAGCTGGTTGTCGACCAGCACCCCCAGCTCCTTTTCCAATAGACAGCTTTCCAACCACTCTTCCTCAAGCCTGTAGCGTTGCATGGGGTTGTTGTGGCCCAAGTGCAGGACCCGGCACTTGGCCTTGTTGAACCTCATACAGTTGGCCTCAGCCCATCGATCCAGCCTGTCCAGGTCCCTCTGCAGAGCCTTCCTACCCTCCAGCAGATCAACACTCCCGCCCAGCTTGGTGTCGTCTGCAAACTTACTGAGGGAGCACTCGATGCCCTTGTCCAGGTCATTGATAAAGATATTAAACAGAACTAGCCCCAATACGGACCCTTGGGGATCACCACTTTTGACCGGCTGCCAATTGGATTTAACTGCATTCACCACCACTCTTTGGGGCTGGCCATCCAGCCAGATTTTTACTCAGTGAAGAGTACACCCGCCCAAGCCAGGAGCAGCCAGTTTCTCCATGAGAATGCTGTGGGAGACAGTGTCAAAGGCTTTACTAAAGTCTAGGTAGGCAACATCCACTAAGCGGGTCACCTTATCATAGAAGGAGATCAGGTTAGTCAGGCAGGACCTGCCTTTCATAAACCCATGCTGACCAGGCCTGATCACCTGGTTGTCCTGTACGTGCCACGTGATGGCACTCAAAATGATCTGCTCCATAACCTTAATTTATTCCATAATTATTTTAATTATTAATCACTTCCTTCTTTCTTGCCTATTATCAGGTCTAGGGGTGGGAGTGTTCCCAAGTCCCAAAGGCAGGCTCTGCCCCTGGCACGCTCCTGTGACTCACGAGGTTCATCTTTATCTCTTCCTACACCTTTCATAACGAGACTTCCTTGAAGCTGCATCATTGCTTCTGGGGATACAGTAAGTAGGCTACTACGCACACCTAAGTTGACTCACTTGGGAGAAGATGTCTTGTTCCTTCTGCATCATTCCCTCTGCAGATGGCTTTGGAGAATGAAAGGGCCAGCTCTGCTAAAACTGGTGGAAGGTGTAGGGCATGGCTGCTGGGTTAGCAAATGAGTTTGTCTTTTCAGGTGAAGAGTTTTTCAGAGGTCTTATATGCTTTTAAGAAAGGCTACATAAGGGTTTTCACATAAGATATTAGCTCTTTGCTGCTTTGGCCAAAGGTGGCCATGTAAAACTGGGACCTGCTAAGGCAGCACCTGCACAGCCGATGGTGGCTCAGGCTGTGCCGCAGGGTATGCGATGCACAGCACCGTCCAGCTGCACCATGGCAAATACTACAGCCCCACTGGCCACCTGTGGTGGCTCCTTGGCAGGGGCCAGTGGCATCAGGCACACCGCAGCTTGGGGAAAGACAGTCCTGGCGATGCCGAGAGTCCCCAGCGCAGTTTCTGTAAGCGGGTATGATGCATTCGTGGGGAGGTGCCACTGCCAAACCGTGTGATGGGCGGAGGGGAGGGAAATCAGTCAGGAGGAGAGGAGCAGGGCTGAACATGTGGAGGCAATGAAGCCATATCATGGCATCACAGGCACATGGGAAAGGGGGGACCAAGAGGGAAGCACTGGCTGAGGCATGAACAGAGAAGATGCAAGGCAAAAATAAAGCGGCGAAGACGAAAAAGACAGGCAAGGAAGCTGGTGCTTCATTCAGCAAGAATTTGCAGCAGTGAGACCTGTTTATACATATTAGCAGATAATATTGTGATGAGAAGCTCAGGGAGACTGTGACCTCCATTTTACAACACACAGCCCTTCTCTGCCTCCTCCTGTTGCCTGCAGGCAAGCAGGCATCTTCCCCATGCTGGTTTCAGCATCCCTAATAGTCATCGTTTTCTAAGACCACAAGTATGTAGCAAATAATAATAATAAAAAAACAAATCTCGCGGAGGAAGGAGTTCAGGGCTAGAGATTGTGTAAGTTAAGTCAGGACTAGAGATTGTGTAAGTTAAGTGCTGACTGTGACAAGCGAGGAAGAAGCACACTCTGGGTGGAGACAGGAATGACATGTGTCAGAGGGAGATGACTGCATACGGGACTCTGCTGTTTGGATACAAATTGGATCCTGGATCCTCGAAGCTCAATTAGTGACATCTTCATTAATTAAAAAATGAGATTGTAGTGCCAAACTGCAGAAACAGAAAATAATCTCACCTTGCTATACGAACAGCAAGCAACTCCAAGTGCCACAGCTAGAGAGGGTTGCCAGAAATATGAGATTTACTGGGATGAGGGTATCCTCTCCCATATGAGCCCCTGGCCTGCAGTCTCGTGTTCTGCTCCTCTTACAGACAGGGCAGCGTGCGGCAGAGTTGAAGCAGCCTCCCTTTCCTAGTAGCAAGACTAAGCACTGACCAAGAGGCTCTTTGTTGTGACACAAATGGTAAATAAGAATTTTGCCCCTGAAAATGCATACAATCTCAAACTGTACATTTTTTTTTCCTACATCATCTAATTTTTCTACATCATCTAACTTTTTATCTGCTTCTATTTTCAGCTCAGAACATTAAGCAGTGCTGGGTTTTGGCTCTCTAAATAGTGTGAGGCTGAGAGCGCTTTAGCTTCGTGTATTGTGCTGTCAGTATCTCACTGTTATCCTTTAACCCGACAGAAAAAACTTGTGAGCCTGTATCTGTTCTTGATGAGGGAAATGCAAGGAGAGAAGGAAATACAGACTAATCATTTTTACTTCATAAAGAGATCAACGAAGGAGGTTTTCCTTTTTTATTTCATTTTTACAAGGTTTTCAGCTATTAACATAAGCAGTGTATGCACACTATAAAAAATTAACATCAGGGCTGCCCTTTTAATAATTATAAGCAAAATGATTGCAACCAAAGAGTTATAGCATATCTTGTTATTCTACATGAATGATTATGTAGATTATCCTGGTTATTCACACATTGTAATAAAGTGGGACTGTTTTAGTGCTCTGAAATTGTGATTTGTTAGTGCTTACACCCACCTACAGAGATACAAACATCTGTAAAGTATGTGAGCCTTAAGAATTAAGTTTATTGAGGTCAAACTAACATTTTGTTGAGATTTCTCAATTTCCTGTCTCTAAGCCAAGGGGCTTTTATATACTAAAGGTAAAATGGGTTCATATTTAAAAGGCTGACAAAAGCAGCTTACCAGATTTTCATACAGGAAATATTAGTCCTAGCTTTTCTCAGGCCTGAATGCATCATCACGATGACAGCAGTGAAAAGGCTTGTGCAATCTCCCAGTCTCAAATTCAAACTATGCAGAATAAAGGAAAAGGGATCTGCGCAAGCATATATTTTCCGGTTATTTTAATCACATGCCTCCTTACGTTGCCCCACTAAAGTGGTGCAGCATTTCTAGAGGAGGCTGATGCTCACCTCTTGTGGAGAGATGAACTTTCCCATAAACTGGTCCTGCAACAGATTGAGAGCTGTAGCCACCTGCAAGCTCACCTCTGCAAGGACAAGGTATACTACAGTGTCATAAGGAGTTTTTAAATGGCTCTGCTAATATTTTAGCCAGTATCACTTTCCACAGAAGAGATTTTCTTTTAAAAAATTTATAACTGATCTACCTCAGCTGATCAGAGGCACTTGATTCTTTAAGACGTATTAATTGGAGCTGGACAAGGTTGGGGCTTTGTCTTTTAACGCTCCTGTAATTTTCAAGCAGCTGAAGGAATTTTGTCAAACAACTGTCAGCACAGGAGAAAAGTGCATGCCATGAAAAACAAATCATGGAAACACTTAACCCAGAGGTGATGGACAGAAACAGTGTGAGAGAAGAAAACGTACTTCCCGGCTGAAATCCTGGAAGAGACAACACTTACAAAATAGTTCCTTTAAGGTGTGGCTGTATCAAGTTTAAAGAGAGAGCCCCAGAAAATGGATGAGGTTGAAGCAGGATGAAATTACTAAAGGCTACTCTTGTAATGGGGCTGCAGGACTCTACCGCTGCTAAACCACTGCTGTTTGCCCTGGTGGTGGATTAACAGTGGTAACAGTTTTAAACTGAAAGAGGGTAGATTTAGGTGAGATATTAGGAAGACAATCTTTACTGTGAGGGTGGTGAGACTCTGGAACAGGTGGCCCAGAGAAGTTGTGGATGCCCCCTCCCTGGAAGTGTTCCAGGCCAGGTTCAGGGGGCTTTGAGCAACCTGATCCAGTGGAAGGTGTCCCTGCAGGGGGGTTGGAACTAGGTGATCTTTAAGGTCCCTTCCAACTGAAACCATTCTATGATTCTAACAAAGGTTAACTGAAAGCCAGAAATCTCAAAAGAGAGAATAAAAATATATAATAAATGCATTCTTGTCCAATTTCTCATCCCTACACACACAAATACTAAACACTAAATAAAATAAACACAATGAACTTAAATGTAAACACTATGTTTTCATACTTAGTAGACAGATCATGTGTAGGGTGGCAAGCTGAGCTTCTCACATGGTGTCAGGATTTTGTATGTTATTACGGTGTTTGTACATGTATGTTATGTGCTGATCTAGGGGGAGAGGATGTTATGCAAGCAGCTGTAAGGTTTAGCTGTACACCACATTACGGGACACGGTAGCCATTCAAACAACCAATAAGCAATATTGATACTTACATGGTTTCTTACTTATTTCAGATTATAGGCAGAATTATTAGTGCTGCTACCAATAGGGTTACCTCACGTTTTCAGTAACTTAAAACTCTGCCAGATATTAACTGTTCATACTGAAATTTTCCAAGCCTGAAGCAGAATAATTTGAAAGTTTCTGGTAATATGATTTAGCTGTTTCTGAGAATATGATTTGAAAAATATGTTGTTTTGCATGTATTAAACCGAAGTTCCAATAACTATTATATAGAGAATCTCTAAGATTGTCAGGTTTTAAACTAGGGCTTGGAAATTTGGCCGAGATGGCATCAGTGGTGCACCTTTTGTCATTCTTGTAAATTTACCCAAATCAGAGCAAGTTACAATATTTAAAAAGAAGCATCAGTTTGCCAGTGGAGACACACTGGTGTGTAGGTGCTGAATTTGGGCAGTGCCCCCTGCACCGGCTGGCCTCTACTAGGGAGCACCTTGCTAGGACTTACTCTACAGCTCTGACTCTTGGGTTTGCAGCACCAGGTGCCAGATCTAACAATAGTCTCATATTTTGTCCTGGCACTCAGTGCTCCCTTTGCTAATAACAGGAGAAGGCTGCCGGTGTCTTTTTATGCACATATCCCCATCACTAGCAGCAGGAGCAGTGTTTCCAACTAGATATTCAAGAGAATGTCTATGCAGGAGCACAGAAAGTCCCAGGACTCAGGAGGCAAGACAGCATCGAGGAAGGAGACTGAGGACAGACGGACTGGTCTGAAGAGGAGGGGGAGACTGGAGCAAGAAGCTGAAGTGGGAGAAAGGAGGTGCATGGGGACGGGAGGAAGAGATTAGCTTCGGCTGGGGAACAGGCAGAGAGGTTTGTGCTGACTAGACCCTACGATGTCCTTGCAGTACCTGGCCTCGATTCCACATTTTCAGCCGCGTTGCTCTTCCACGAGCTCTGTTGCGAAGTGCGTCTCTCCTTCCATCCTGATGGCTGGAGAATATAGAGGGCGCGTGCTGCTGCTCGCAGGTCTCGCAGCTCAAGGAGCAGGGGTGTTTCCCACAGACCTAAAAGCTCAAACACTGCTTGGCCCATTTGATAATACTTTTGTTCTTCATTATGCTTTCTTGATTTAGAAACTGACACATTCAAAATCCGTCCTACATTAAAGAAACATGAACATTGCAAAATCTAGCTCTTGTAGCAAGAAAAACAATAAGAGTATTGTCCACATAAATGTAATTTATCTTCTGTGTGCCTAAATACAATGGTATAAAATAATTTAATCTTTTTCCAGTTGACTCCTAAAGTCCTCACAACTAAAACTGATGGCAATAAGAGTGAGATTTGATTAAAGAGATACACCAATGCTTCTGGCCCTGTTTCGTATTTCCCATGCCAGATTGGTAGATTTTATTTTATCTTAATCTTGAATATGACCCCCCCCCCCCCCCCCCCCAAGTAGGAATTACGCTCCACTACCATGTCTGGAAAGTGATCAATAGATACAGAAAAGCTGATGAGGAACTATGTCATATTTACAGTTCTAACAGTGTGAAGGCACAGGGCTATGCACTGAATCACAAGGAGGAAACAACTGACTGAAACCTCACTAGGTACAAGAATAATCTAAATTGTGTCGTGAACTCTGTATTTCCAAACTTTTCACTTCTTGAATTTGCTGTATCACTGATTTTTAACATAGTTATTAGTTACAATTTTTATATAATCTCACATGGGTTTCCTAGTTTCTTGACCATGCATGCATTAGTACACAATGATGCAATTTTTTTTTTTTTTAAGAGAGTTTATAAGAGAGTAAGAACAAGGCTTAGGTAAATGTAGTGTTACCTAAAATATTGAAATATGAAAACTCTTAACATATTCAACTCCTTTATAGAATGACATTGGAGGAAAAATCTCAGGACAAAACAAACCCACCTGATTTTGAACTTTCCAGAGATGAGGAAGATCACCTGGGGAAGGTTACAATTGCACCTGAGAACAACAATTCCAAGCGCATTTCAGTTTTTTGCTCTGCATGTCAACAAACAATATATCCATACCACGTTCTTCATCATAAAAAAACCCACAAAGCCCTAACTTTGCTGGGCTTTGATAGCCCACAAACAAAGACTGACAACAAAACACTGTTGGCTCAGAGACAGAAACTAATTTCAAAATTGACCAAGATTCCTAAATATTCTGAGACACATAGGCAGAAGATTGATTATTCATTTGAATTCCTTATGGATAATCACACTCCTACATCATATTGTGATCTTGCTAATGTTAACAATCCTAGTACTCTTACGAAAGTAAATAATTCCTTAATAAAAGCATTATCAATTTGCCAAGATAAAAATTCCACATGGCAGGGAGACATGGAAGACAGATTTATAGTGCTCAACAACTATGGAAATAGGTCAGACACATGTTTTCTGGGGTTAGTTGATGGCTCTCATGGTGTGACAGCTGCAGAAACAGTTGCAGCAGAGCTTCCACTTCTATTTCTTGACCAGCTTGCTCAAGCGGATTCCTCCTACAAAAAGAGTGAGGATGAACAGCAAATTCTAGATTCTTTTGACACAGTAATCAAGGCAGATTACAGGGAAAAGGAGAAGATTTTCTCTGATAAACCAGGCAACGACAAGACCAACAAGACCAATACTTACGAATGGATTCACAAAGCATATGCCAAGTCCTTTTGGAGAATGGATAGACTTTTACGACTGGGAAGGAATGAGGTTTCCAAAGTTCGCTGGAGTGGCTGTTCAGTGGTTACCTGTTTGGTGGAAAGAATCCGCAGTGAAGAGGCAGATGGCATTGAGGAAGAAGAACGAAAACATTCTGAAAACAACACGCATAGTCCATTAGCCAGGACAGCCAAAGGTGTTGCTGGGTTACTGCACATTGCTAATATAGGTATGTACATTCCACACCAGGATTTTTTTTTTTCTCCTCCCAATAAAAAGAGAAAAAATAAGCTAATCTAGAGATAGGTTGGCAGTAGATATCTAGAGATAAAAACCAGCAATTCCTTTAACTTGACAATGTGAAGACGACATGATAAATTCCGTTGCAACTGATACTGGTATCAGACAGTAAGTATTAAGCTTATTAGATAAGTAGGTTCAATATGATATTTGATTTAAAGCAGTAAAGTCAATTTACTAACGTGAAAGACACAGTTAGGAAGCATTCCATAATACCCAAGTGACCTCTGTAAGAGTAGTAAGGCTTTTTTTTTTTTTTAAATCAAGAGGTTTAAGGTGTCATCATTTTAGGGCAGGCAATCACAAATCTTCTGATTTTAGATCCGATAAATCCTTTGTGTCAATGAAACATGCTTAAGATACTCTTTTTCTTAATTTGTTTTATTGAGACTAAGTGCCACCACATTTTGCTACCAGCAAACTGAAAACACGATCTGTGGGGATCATCTGAATTATTAATTTCTAAAATAGGAATTGGTTGTTATTTACTGTTGTTATGGAAGATCTATTTGGACCTGTTTCCTTATGAAGTAGAACCCTGCTCTGCCTTTCTATAGCATAGAAAATCAGTTATTACTTACAATCAGAAACACTGATACATTCCTAATGCTTCTCCACCCAGCCCTGCTGCAGAAAACACTGGATAAAGCTCTTGCAGTTCTTAGCAACTCATTGTATCTTCCCACTTGATGATTTGAGTTACCAGTTAAGTTCTCTTATGTACATAAGACAACCGTAAGATTACAACCAAGACGCTTGCTTTTCCATAAAGGAGTACACAAGCAGAATTATATAAAAAAAACTGTTGGGTGAATAGTTTCAAATGGATTTGTGTCTACAGTTATATTCTCTAGTGTCTTCCAGTCTCTGCTTGAAGCACATGTCCAGCACTATAATACTTTTCTATCACTCTCCCCAGCATTAGTAAGGAGTGTGCTAACACTGCAACTTTCCATCAACAGGGGCACTCTTTCCTCCTCAAATGAGTGTACTCACAAAACTTGTAAGACTGCTTCGTATTTCTTCATATGAAACTTGACTGAAATTAATCAAGAGGGTCAAAGATCAGCAGGGAAAAGGAAAACCATTTGAGAGGCCTCATTTTTTTCAGGAGGCAAAAAAAAATTATCATATTCCACATTCAGAAAAACTGATCCCAGATAAAAAAAAAAAAAAGAATGTTTTTGCTTAAAAATAATACGCAATCCTCTGCCAGTCTGAGGAACAACTTCAACATGCACTGACACTGAACTAAGTAACTGGTCTGTTCCTCTGCCTCCTCTCCTCCATTCTCCTGCCGTACTTTCTCTACCTCAAACAAGCATTTTCGCAGCTACCTGAACTTTACTATTACAGGTATCAAAACTGATAGTTTAGTGCTAGCTCAGATATTCTTTCAGGAGATGCAGCCACATCTTTAATGGAATACAGTATTAACTCACATAAGGGTTGTAATGTTTTTGTTTGCATTTGTTTTCACCTTATTAGGGGAGAAACCCATTTTTATTACAATGAGCTTGAGAGGTGAATGAAGGTAAGAAAATTTGGTAGAGAATTCAACCAACTTAAGTTTTCTGGTTCTAGTTACCTGTCTCCATCCTTTCCTCTGAGATGAGGTTTTATGCAATTAAAAATACTGTAAACTCAAGCTCTGCTAATGAGTTAAGGCTTGAATTGATCAGAGATACTTTAAGCCTTTTATCATTAAAGTCCATTTGAACCATTGCTAAATACACATTTATTTAATCTAACACATTTAATTTTCCACCGAACATATCACATCAAAGAAAAAGATTTGCACAACATTAAGCTTCATTTTCCCCCCAGGAATGTGTCCTTACAGAAGTACAGACATGTTCCTTCATCACCAGGTGAGCAACTAAGAGGACAGTCAGATATGCGGAGCAGGAGATGGTGGCATTGGCCAGCTTTGTCTTCTTCGTTTAATCCCACATTGACAGGTCAGCTAGTTTTTGTTGATTCTTTTGCCCTGTCTCTGGTTTGCAGACAAGAGTCTTGCATCCAAAAGCAACTAGATTTTACTCTTTTTTGCAGTCAAATTGTTCCACATGGGTTATATTATGCCCTTTGTTAGGCTTACAGATGGTGGTCTTACTCCGAGGGTTCAAAGGAAATTTTAGACAATCTTGTAGCTCTCCATGGAAATCAGAGGAAGGAGGAGGGAGCAAGCACAAGGAAACATTCACACAGTGTAACTTAAGGCATCTACATTGTATAATCAATAAAAAAGGTGCACCCTTCAGTTTGATATTCTGAATCACCTTCTAGAGAACTCTGCCTTCACAGACTACACTTAGCTGTTTCCTACACTAGACAATGTCAATACTGTCCAAGAAATACAACTACCATATAAGCAGTGCCTACTTACAAACACTTTTCAGAAAACCTAGTCTAGCCAGATGATATTAAAAATACAATATAAGTGTACACACTGCAGCCAGCTTAGAGTCCGGAAAGCTACCATCCCACTCAAGTTCCTTCTGTAAGACATCACTTTTGCCCTTATGTCAACACATGGGAGCAGACCAATAACCTCCTCTAACACAAAAAATGGTATTCTCCCAGCATAGCCATAGAGGATCTCAAACAATACATCACTTTGTTTCAGAGCTGCTTTCCTTTATGCTCTGCATTCAAGTCTGACAAGACTAGTCACCTGCAGTGTTGCAATTTCTAACATTTTTCATTCTCACCCTGCAGATTTCAAAAGTGTTGAGGGAAAGGTAAAATACCTATTCCTACTAAAGGAAAGAAGTCAGTCCTCAACCTCTCACAATGACTGTGAGAACTCTTGCTCTCTTGGGTCCCTTAACCAAGGAAGAGATTTAAGGCACCACAGTAGTAAACTGTAAATTCTAAATGATGTCCAAACTATTTTCAGGTACTAGAAATTTTATACTGCTAAAAACAGTCTGAACCTGAAACTTCTTGATGAGTCCATTCAGCCATAATATTTTGAAAGCACACACTCTCCTCGGGGGGGGAAAGAAAAAAGAGTATTTAAGAAAAATATGCACTCTTGCTTAAAGCCAGTCAAGGTGCAACATTTCTATCAGATGCACTTTAAGCTGAATGAAATGTCATTTAAGACTCCTCATAAGAGTTTAGTTGCAGTCAGAAGAATAAAGTTCTGGAATGGTCTTCTGAATAATGGGAGGGGAAAAAAAAAACACAGAAAACTTTGCTGTAAAACAGAACCAGATTAATTGATGGACATATTGTTGCCTGTGGCAGTAGATAATTGAACTATGACCTCAGTTTTTTTCCCAGTCCTTCGCAAAAGGCTGTTAATCTAACAGCAGTAGCTTAAAAAAAAAAACATCAGTATGCTACAATTCAAAATAGTATCTTATTTCAATTTTAGGTAATGCACATGCAGTCTTATGTAAAAATGGAAAAAGTCACTGCCTCTCAAAAGAGCACAGCACTTCTAATGTAAGCGAGAGAAAACGCATACTTCAGAATGGTGGAAACATCAGCACTAATGAACCAGATGGATTAGTAGAGGGGTACCTGAGAACTACAAGGGGTCTTGGACATCACGGAGATCCAGTACTGAAAAGATCTGTTATACCTGTACCTCATACTATATCTGTCCCCATTGATGACACTTGTCAGTTTCTTATTTTAGCTTCCAATGGACTTTGGGAGGTTTTGGATTACAATGAAGTACTTGCATTAACTCTAACAACATTCACTCATTATGTGAGAATGTACGAATGTGTTCAACAAAACGGGACTTCTCTGTGTAAGTGTCAGTATTTGATGCCCCTCACTGAAGACAACTTAAATGACTCAAAGGCTGCTAAAGATCTGCAAGATGGAATAGAGATACTGTATTCCAATAAAGACATTTTTCTCACTGACTCAAAAGGCAACCTGAAACAAAATAAGCCAAAATATTCTAGGAGGAATTATTTGCAAAGTGAAGATGGAGTTCCTAAGGAAACTGATGAGCACAAAAATCAAGCTGATCCAGGACTGTCTCTTTTCAGTAACAATGAAGTAAATTCACAGAACAGAGATATAAAACAGGCTGATTCTAGCACACAAAGTGGCTCTGAAGAACTGAAACAGTTTGAGGACAGAAAAGTTTACCTATGTAACAACCTTCAGCCACACCCACAGACTGCAGAGCAAGAAGAAACAGACACTGGTAATTTCTGTGCAACAGGTCCAAGTCGCACCCATAAACAGCTGCGAGAGAATGTACTGGCAATATGGTCTAAAGACATGAAACAGCCCCCAAAAGATACAAAAGCATGCCTATCTAATTATGACTCAGGTCCACAACTGGCAGAAAAAACGGACTCCAAGATATTTTGTAACAAACCTGCAAGTTACGCTGGTCAAGAATTGCTAAAGACTGTATCACCAGTGGGTTCTAAACCACCACCACTGTTTGAAGAGGATACAAAAACATACCCGTCCAATTGCGAATCACAAACTGCAGGAAGAGGCAGAGTCACCTCTGAGACACTCTACAACAACGCAGCAAGCTACATTAGTGAACAACTGGTAAAGACTGCATTAGCTGCAGGTTCAAGAGATAACATTACTATTTTGATTGTACTTCTAAATGGATGCGATAAGATACCCAATTACCTCAACATTTAAAAATTTATCATAGGATAACTGGAGTGCCACAGTACATATAGTACAAGCTTATATTTAGCTGTGTCATGAATTTACTTCTAATCATCTTAAATGCTGACCCACATAGTGAATCAGACATCTTGTCTGGAACTGTGCAAATGCAATAAACCCTTCTGAAACTCTCAATAAGAAACAGTAATCATAATCTTTTTTTTTTTAAACCACTTTATTCAAACCTGAGCACCTCAATATAAAACTAAACACTGGTGAACTGTCATTTTCCTTGCTAAACCCAGATTACTGCAAATTTAAAATCTGCACAAGTAAGTTTCTGCTATCAGTTCAACATTTAAATAGACTAATTCATCTCTTCTGACACACTTGGTAGATTTCATATAATGAAAATAACTAAAAGAATTAGTGCAATATACTGGACAGATCAAAATAAAATGTACTTTGGAAAACAAAGTTGCAAAGTTCATTACTGACAGACAGCAGTACTTATGTTACAGATACAGGAGCATCATTTATTACTGTTCTAGCCGTGAAGGAAGAACTTAGAACCCCCTTTGATTAGAGAGGAAAAAAGTTAGCTTTAAGTAACTGTACATTCTGTATACCTTTAAGCAACTCTTAAATATTACAGAAAGTATTAAACAAAAGTAGACTACAATGCAGAGTACCTATTTACAGTACATTAATATCCAAATTTAAAATCAAGTTGGATGTACATAATCGTTAGTGCACTATTTTTTTCCTTAGGGGAAAAACATAAACTGTAATGGCCAGCAATGATCAAAACCAAGAAAGAAGTCACAGACACCGAGTTTGTTGTGGTTTTACTTGAAGAGCTCTTACAGTTTGCAGAGAAAAAAAAAATCCTAAGTTGTAAAGTTGAATTTACTGGTCTGTACCCTCTGAACAGATTAGAAATGAAGTTAAACTTGATTTATCACTAATTCCTTTAGATAGCTAACTGGGTTGATATAATTTACATACAGTGTACCAACTAAAACTCCACTTTCCTGTAAGCACAGGGTTCTTAAAATTGTTAATGCAAGTATTATTTGTAATTAAATTATTAAACTATGGAATGTATAACTAAACAGTAGATACCTGCAGAAACAACTGGTTGCATCAATACTGTGAATACATTTAAGTAATTTTAGATGCTGTTTCTAAAAAGGTTTTAAAGCACAATTGAGAATTATGAAAAGTCCCAATTCTATTTATTATAACAGTAATCAGTATTGAGGCTACAGGAACTGGCCAATTAGGTCCACGGAAAGTAGTTCTTCTACACCCCTAATGGTAAGTGATTTTTAAAACCTTTCAACTGAAGGAAGTTTATTCCGCTTCCATCTCTCCTCTACTGCTGAAACATTACAGCCAGTGGTGGATACATGCATGTTAAAATTTTAGATCAAAAAAACCCAAAACTCTGTATCATGAACTTGACTATTATCATAAGTCTCTTCGCTGTTTGGAAGCTGTACTGGGCCAGGTTAAGCACTCCAATTCCATGGTTATTAACAGTTAGGAAGCAGAAGAATATTCAGAACAGTTTAAAGCAATTGGTGTTTTAGTTACTACAACATTGACTCTTGGGTGGTTGCGTGGGTTCAGTAAGGTCTACTCCTCTTCCTCTGGCAGAGTTGGCTCCTGCATTCTGTGGTTCATTCTTAGGCAATTTTTTTGCTACAAAATCAACAAGAAGTAAGAGTTAAAACTGAGATTATACTGAAATTAAATCACCTGAGCACACAAACAGCCAACACTTTATTACTCTATAAGCATATCAATATAATCACTATAAAATCTGATTTGATTCAGTGTGTTGGTAATAAAAGTAGTTAAGACATTTAACTTCTTAATGATTAACTACCTTACCAATGATTTTCAAAAGTGAAATACATTAGTAATTGAGCAGTAAAATGTATCTGCACAGGTATGCTATGCCAGTACATGATGGCTCTCATGGGAATCCACCTACACAGAACAGGCTTTAAGATCGGGACATTAGTGCTAAAAGCTACAGAAACATTGAAAAGGCACAAAACAGACAGAAATGGGTCAAACTACTGCCCAGCTATCTAGCCAGAATAAGTATTTGCATACAACATATAAAATGGCCCTCAGCACTAGATCAAGTCTCTCCTCTTTTTTTCAAGCTGTCTCTTCTCTCCAGCTCTTATGAGTCAATTGACTGTGATAATTTCTTTGTTGTCCTTGTAGCTCCAGGATACCTCCTTGGTGCTGACATGAAAAACAAGGCTGACAAGTGTTACCCTTCTGAGCAGTACCTCCTCCTAACAATTTTCTGACGGAGAGAAAGCTAAATACTACATAAAAGGACTTCTGTGGGGCTGTCTCACCCATGTTAGCAGGACCCAACAGACATCCCTGTTCTACAGTTTGGCTGCATGCTTCGACTCCAAAGTAATTACTTTGGCCAGTAACTTTTAAAGAACAACTTTTCCTAAAAGGAATGAAATGCAAGTATAACAGCCAGAAAACCAGCAGAGTACAAATCAACAAGCTGTGTTGCGGTGCTACATAATCTCAGGGTGCTAGGTAATCTCATCTAGGCTCCCTTTCCCACAAAAGGTTGGACCAGATGATCTTTTGAGGTCCCTTCCAACTTAGGCTGTTCTGCGATGCTGTGATAGAAACCAAGAGTTCACGTGATACTAAGCTGCTGAGACAGTACAAAGGGACAAACTACCAGCAGAATAATGCCTTCAGAGCACTGTCGTTTTGGATTCTAGATACATTCTAGAACTATAAATTAACATGAATTTTAACTGGAAGTTCTGAAAGAGCTCTAAAACAGTCAATTTACAAGCAGCTGTAGCTTGCATCCCTCAATTCTGTCCATGTTGTCATTTTTCATTTTCTCCCATTTTTGAAGATCATATGTACACATGGTCCTGAGAACTGCATTCATGTTGTGCAAAAGGCTATTCTGAGTTCCATGCAATGCTTATATCCTCGTCAAGATTTCCTTTCAAGGTCCATTGCTACAGAGATCTTGTTCTGATGCACTGACAAAGCTGAATTTCAACCACTGATGTGAAAAAATACTCACATGGACAACCAACCTCGCAGACAAAATACCCAGGTACTAACTGGGCATTGTTTTCTCAAATTTACTTTGTATACTTTACTAAAATATGGAGAAGTAAGAATTACTGTAGATATAAGAAATTACCAAAAAAATTATCAGATTTTGGGTATTAATTTTTTTTTTAAACAAGATGCAAACTGCACTTTTAAACAAATTAATTTTAAAATTTCACCAGAACAGTGCAATTGAGCATTTCTGTATCATTAAATGCAGGCCTATCTTGAGCATCTATGAGAAAAATACACTTTCCACTCACACAGTTATGTGGTTCCCCCCCCCCAAGTATCTATAGTTAATATGAAACAAGTACTTGTTATAAAGTGTTGCTATAGTGATAATTTAATTTGCATCTGCTGGAAGTTTGAACCACACCACAAATTACCTTCTGCTTTGCTGACTTGGAAAGCAGAAGATAAGAGCTCTTTAGAAACATTTAATTTTGATAGCAACGCTGTTTTTCACAAAATGAAGTGGGATAGAGAGGTCACTGTAGTGCAAAATACAAAACAGATTTAATAAGGTTATTTGACACTATACATTACTATCCTCCAGTAACAGAGCCACTACTGGGATTAAGGTGATTACTAAATAGGTTGGTGACCAACCTAAAAATGGATGCTTTTTCCTCAACTTTCAAAATTTTATTAATAATGAAATACAATTTTGTGTCTATCAATGGAATTAACAAAGTTTCTTAGTAATTTATATTTACTATTACATGTTAGCATCTTTACAGAAATGCCTAAAATTATGTCAGGGCTAAAAATATATTAGTAAATTTACTTTTTACATGAAGTGTCCTTTACTTATAGTTGGACATTGAATTTAAGCACACACTGTCATCTTTGGCACAACTTTTGGATTTCAGATAGCTCGCGTTTGGAATTCAAACAAAATTTTAACACAAAAGCATATTTAGCAAATATTTTGTTTAGACTAAAATGACTTGACTTTTTTTTTAAGCAAGTCCATTATCATTCTCCCATTTCGACTTGTTTCCAGCTTCAACTACCACTGTCTCATAAAAGGTACATTATTGCAGGTTCTGCATCTATCCAAAGCAGTATGGAATCGGCTGCAAACAACATACCATCAAAAGGCACACATTTATACACTTTCACTTACATTCTTACACTAATTTGATTAACAAATGCCAAGTGCATCTTACAGTTAAGAAAAGCTGTGTAAAGCTTTTTATGGTTACCTATTCCATGGGAAAGGTCGTTTTTTGTATATAACAACTAAAGCTTAATTTTGCTTGAACTTGAGGCACTACAAGTTTTCATAATGGAATCAAAACAGGTACATGGAACTTGCTGGCAGAATTCAAAAGTAACCTAGCTTAGCTATTCCAAGTTAATCCAAGTGTTTTGGTTCTTGACAGAAAACCTATGCAACTGTGCTTCAAGTAAGTTTATCTGACTTCTTAACACCAAAAAGGATCTGAAATGGGCTAAGGAAACTTCAGTGTGAGAAACAGTTTAGGTGAAACAAAGATCTTGGATTAGGAAGATTGTGATTGTATGTATCTCGTGAAAACAACTCCCTTAAATTCTCAGTTTGTTCATAAACTCACCAATTGCCATGAATATTTCGTTTACGTTCATAGATGTTTTGGCAGACGTCTCCATGAACAATAAGCTGTTATCATCTGCATAAGCCTGTGCTTCCTGAAAGTTAAAATAAAAATGCAGTACTTCATTTAAAAAAACAAAACAAAAACCCAAAACCAAAAAACCACATTAATTACACATTGTACTTTTATTGCTAGTAAGGAACAATTTCTATACCATTTTGAAAGAAAGTTTGTTGAAACACTCATGTGACAACGCGTTATTCATCAGCTATGAAGAGGTCACAATACCATCAAGCAGTTAAAAGTTTAGAAATGCAATCTTAAAAATCCTTACTCGTCTTAAAAACATCTAGATGGAAAAGTCTCAGGCAAAACTAAATAATAAATAAAAATATTTATTAAAAAAGACAACTCTGATCCACAAGACTAGCTGTGACAGCAAGAATGAATAAGCTCCAGAAAGTGCCATCAAATGTCAGAAAGTCTATTACTACTTTGGAAAGAAGACAGTTTGTGAACTATCTCGCATCTTTCAACCATTGAGGCAGATGGATCAGAACAGTTCCATTATCCTGACAGAAATTCACAATTATAAAACAAATAAGCAGTATTAAATATCTTGCCACATTATCTCCCTTTTCAGTCTGAATTTTGATCTGAAATACACTGTTTATAAGAGGTTTCCTATTTTTGCTACTTCCTGTTAGCCAATTCAACTGAGAATCCCCAGCTTCTTATGATTATGTAACTGCCTTTGCATTTGATAGGGAATCTGCAAAAAGGCAAACTATAGAATACCTATGATGAAAAAAATAATCTGCAGCATTCTATATTCATTTAAGTGACATCTGCTAAGATCTAGGTAACTATATCCGAAATAACAGATTAACAAATACATAGAAATCTAAAATGTGCTTTCCAATGAGAAAGGATTGTCAAGCCTGCAAGGAACCCATAAATCCACATTAACAAAAAACTGAACATTTGAAAAATATTAAGATTGTAATTGCACAAAAAATAGTAAAGGTAGTTATACTTTGGTAATTAAACTTGATTAAGTTTATGACTGCACACATATGAAATTTTTGTTAAATACCACAGTTTTTCACAAAATACCAAGGTCTTCCCTCACACAGCTTATGTTACAATTGATATGGAAGTATAAAATTAGAAAACAAAGTTGTTGAATTCTGGCAGAAAAATACCTAACACGCTGCTAACCTTCATAGTCCAACTCCTATAGTTACAAAAGGTTTCATTACTATACACAGCAGTATGTCACACAGTGGCAGATTAAATACAGATTAAAACCGTAAGAGACTAATGAAATGACTAATAAATATGATCTTAATTTAAATTCAATCAATCATGAATGGACCAGAACCACCTGCAGTAAGTTTTATTTGCTTTGGAAGCTATTTTCTGATGACTTAGTTAAATTTTCTAGAAGATAAAATATAGCAGTGAGACCACAGATATATCCACTAAACCAAAAAGAATGCTATGAAAAGCACAATTAAAACTTCAACGCTGCTTCAACAGTATAGCCTAAGCAAGTTAAGTACATCAATCAGTTTTGTACCATACGATAATCAAAATTCTCCTGCTGAAAAGCCAGAGAGAATGGTTTGCACTTGACAGTTACTGCTGTGTCATCCATTGAAACTCTAGTTACTGGTAATTTTGGATAGGGGACAGGAAGAGGTCACACCAAAGAACAGAAATTCAATTAGCCTTAAAGATATGCAAGTATATCAGTTATTCCTCAAAGTCAAACTTAATTATTCAAAGAAATCTATTGCTACATGCCACTTGTACAGAAATAGATTTTTCAGTAGTATGTCTAATTTAATTAGTTGCAGTTGACGTTTATATTTAACAGCATGACCTCTATAACAACTGGTTGGGCTATGCATATAAGCTCCTTGTAGGTTTATTTACTTTCTATTCCAACAAAATGCTATTTCTATAAACAGAAGTTATGTACATACCTGGAAATCCACAGCTCTTTTGTTAGCTAGATCAGCTTTGTTTCCTGCTAAAGCTATTACAATGTTAGGACTTGCTTGTCGCTGAAGTTCTTTGACCCAATTTTTCGCTCTGGCAAAGGATTCCTGTTAATGATTGCAAAATGATGCAACTGAGTTTTACCATCCTTTTGTACTCACCTATTATCCCAATCTCTGTTATCTATACTTCAAGCAAAAGGCCAACGTAAGGCTGCTACCTTTGTCCAAAAGCACATTCCAACTTGCCAACTGAGCTTTTAAAATGAAACATTCCTACCTTAGTTCTCAAATGTGCTTAGTTGGGATAATGCTGAAAAAAGTAAGTAAAAACAGGATGATCTTTATGTAGACAAAGTAAGGAAAGAAGTGGTTAAGAGAGAAAATGGAAATTTTAATTTCTCCTCTAGAAGAATCAAGTTTATGAACAGCTATATTGAAAGGGTCTCAAAACACTTTCTAATTACTGAGCACTGTTCATTATGGTACAGGGTTTTTAGGTTTTCTGAGGGTTTTGGGTTTTAAGTCTCATTTTACCAAAAACAAGTGAAGCTTATCTGATCTAAGTTCAAATAAAAAGAAATCAAATAACCCTAGGTTTTTGTCTCAATGGCTTGTGCTACCTTTACAATCCTTTCCTGTAACTTGCAATAATACAATATTAAAATAATGTCTTTCACTATCAGAAATAAACTGCCACCAGCAACGTGGTGAGAGTAACAGCTCAATTTTGGTGAACTGATTTAAACGTGGGTTTGAAACACTTCTACAACTGAATTTGCTTTCTTTCTCTCTCTTTTTTTTAATACAATAAAAAAAACCTAGAAATGGTCTTTTGGCAAGAAAAGTTTACAGTTACAATTTAACATTACATAGTCCAATATGAAATAAGCAGCCTCATCTAGTTGAAGATGTCCCTGCCCATGGCAGGGGGGTTGGACTAATGACCTTTAAAGGTCCCTTCCAATCCAAACCATTCTGTGATTCTATGATTCACACAAGTCAGTGAGAAAAACTAAGGAAAGATCAAGGCAAGACTGCTACCTTCCAAATCCCCCTTGTGCCTCCCTAATATAGTACTTACCTCATTTGTAATGTCGTATACCACTATAGCTGCTTGCGCTCCTCTGTAGTACATGGGTGCTAAACTGTGGTACCGCTCTTGCCCAGCTGTATCCCAAATTTCAAATTTTACCGTTGTATCATCAAGACATACAGTCTGGGTTAGAAAAGCAGCTACAAAAAAGATAGAGGTGCTGAAACCAGAAGGCTGCTTATATCTCTATATTCATATAAAATTATGTTCACAGAGAGCAAATATGATTTCCTTAAACAATTCAAGCCTATTATTAAAATATAGCACGTTTGAAGCAAGCGTTAGCTGATAGACCGTAACTCTGATCAACACAGAACAGTTATTTAAACAACCAGCCTTTCCTCAAGTTAAAGACATAAGAAAGCAATAATTGGAAAGAATGCCCTTTTTCTTTGTAATAGTGAATATGAGTAACCACAAACCTTCTCTTAAGTCTTCTAGATACATTTCATCCTGCTTCAACAGACTATCCACAGTACCAATAATAGGATCCCATCATGCTATAATCCAATAGTTCAGGTATTTACAGTTCTATACATCTACACTACTTGAATAGTATCTTAAAGCCTTGATTTTCAGCTCCTGACAACTCCACCTTAGCTAATGGTTATGGAAGAAAGAATCACTTCTCAAAAGTTCTTGTTCTTAAAGCAGCCATATTTTTGACTTTGCAAGTGACCTCAAGAATTAATTTCAGCATAATTTTGACAGCCTGCAGTTTCAGGGAAACTTGCATCCATTGCCACTACAGCTGAATGCATTACCATAAATAATGGTCTTCTAATTACAGAAAACAGTAAGTAACCCATTCCAAGTCTTCAAACAGTTACTCCTAGAAAAGACTTTCCATTCAGATTAAGGTACATATTAGAAATGTGGAGGTGAGTCCCCACACAATATAGAAACCCATATTACAAAACTAAGCTAGAATCTCAAGAATTTCTTGGGGGGAAAAGAAACACAACTGAAAAGCAAGATTTCCTTCTACTGGGTTCTTTTAGCCCTTTGAGTTTTAACTCAGCCATCTGTTCTACCTTAGCTATTGAAGTTTAAAAATAAGCACACAACTATTACAGTGGTCTGACGAACTGTCTTGATTACCTGCTTTACAGTCATGTTGTTTGCCCAGTTATAGTACATACACAGCAGAAAATGCAACAATTCCAAGAATTTAGATGAATCCAGCATAAATGCTTGGAGTTGTTTTTCCAGTCATGACAGACGTTTAGTGAAATACTGGCTTGCCCTTGCTCCTTCCACAAACAAACAAAAAAATTTTAAAGACCTTCTGCTTGATGAAACGCTAAGGGAAGCCCTCTACTTGGCTGAACTGGGGACTCTCATCACTAAGCATACTGACAGATTGTGGCCAATTTAAATCAAACATCTAAAGAGGCACTGATCCATAACCCTTGCGTACCTGTGATGTTACCCTGTCCCACACACTCCAAGACATCATAGGCTATGAATCATTCCAAAACTGCTGCAACTTTAAACTCATTATAGTAAACCAAAGGCAAGTCAATCTTGCTTTATAAAGGACACTGTAACTACCCTATAGAAGCTGACTAGTTAAGTGGTCAGGTGTTCTGCTTCAGGGGTATTAGCATCCATCACAGATGAGCAGGCAGGTTGGAGAAGGTAAAGGCTTTGATGTTCCAATGTTAAATCACCATAAATCTCTCTAAATGCTAAATATCCAAGCACTGGTAAAACAGGCTCCTCTTGGTAACTCCCTAAGCAGCCCAGAACCAAAACAAAGAGGAAAAAACACACATCCTGCATCAGACTAAGGGCTTCCTCCTCAGAACCAGATCAATATTATATTTCTCCAAGGCAGAGACAAGATGCTAAACAAGAGTTCTTACAGACATTATTCTCTTCAACAGAAGAATGTACCTACACTCCATAAATGAAGGGATGTACTCAGGAAAAGAATTAAAACAAGGGTTTTATTCTATGACATCCTCTTGTTTTTGTTGAAAGGAACATTTCAGCCACCATAAAATGCCAGTTAATTTCTGCAAACAAGGCAACTTTCTTCTATCTTGCAAGGCCATAGTAAATTGACAGTTAATCAGCTGTGTTAATTATCTGAAAGCCTATCATCCTTAACAGCCATACTTTTGTCTTAAGCAACTAGCAGGCATTGCCACACTAGTCTGAAGTGGCAAAGTCTTAGTAATCAAACACACCACCACTAACCAACATGTCTGCCTTGAACTGCACTCTCTTTCAGATGTTTTTATTCAGATCCACAATGCACATAAGCTGCTCTTTGTTAAAAGGCCCTTCTGTATACAAAGAAAATTATGCCTTAGGCAACTACAAGCTACAGAGTTAGACAGCTTTCTCTTCTATAGAAAACTTTTTCTGAATCCCAACATTGCTACATTTAATCTCTCTCAACTGTATTATATGGCATTTCCTTGTTCTTATTTTATATAGAAAAGGCACAAGTTAATAGAAAGATTACACTAAACTCTATATATCTGAACTTGAACTTAAGCTCTTGTTTAACCCTTGTATAGATTTTAGACAGTGTAAAGGGTTTGGGTTATCCCTAATTCTACCCAGACACTAAAACAAGAAAAAACAAAAAGGAGGTTAAATGAATTGGAGATTGCTGAAATTGAATTTCACCTAATTTTAAGAGTGTTTTTTTAACTAAAAACCACATTGATATTGGGAAGTTAATTCACTATAGATCTTTGAGAACGCTCTCCATATTACCACATAGCTGTATCAGATCATACAGAAACCTTTCACACTAGCCCTTATCTTAAAGCCATTATAAAACGCACAAAGCCAAAAGTGAGCATTAGTAAGACTGCTGAAGAAGGAAAAAAATGTTTCTCCATTTATGCTGACAGATATACAAAATAAACACATATAGCAGCTAGAAATAGGTTAAAAAAACGATGCAATGAAATTCAGCTTGTATTTATTTTTGTAAGCTTTGTAGATTTTTTACATTTCAACAACTGTTCATGTGTAAAGACATATACAGACCACTGAAAGGGCTTCACATAAATACTACAACGAAACAGACCGATTCATGCAAGCAGCGACAGGGACTACTAGAGAATATTTATCAATCCATAAAATCCATATTTTGTTTAAGACTGTATGCCGTTAGGTAGTTTTAGGATAAGTTCAAATTTATCCAAGGAGCTCAAAGCACAAACAGCTTCAGCATACGATATAACAGAAGAAATGTGCCGGTTGGGGTGGGGTAAAATCTGTTCACAGTTAAACAGATATTTTTTTTTTTTTTAATTCTAGTAGCCAGCACCTGTTTTGTTTGAAGTCACAAAATGTAAAAACAGCACATTAAATTCTCTGATTACTAACAAGGAAAGGTATATCCAGAAAAGTAGCAAGTTCTCCCAAATCAAAAGCAAAGCCAGGATGCGTAAATGACAACACAACCTTTTTGGAAGATGCAGCACTTAGTTTTCATAGAAACTAAGTTCTTAATTCTTATTAAGGAGTTATTTCATGCTTAAGCATACAGCACAATTAAAACAGCCACACATCCACCCACAAACAAAATGTAACATCAAGCCCAGTTTTCAAAACTATGCAGTTCAAGTACACATTTGGTTTCTCCACTTGAGATGGATGTTTGCTACAGCCTTGTAACAACTACAACTTTTAGCTTAGAAAGTTATAGTTCTCAATTAGAGACACAGGGCTCAGATTTGATCCTTGCTGTCAACGACCCATTCTAGAAGCGCCATTACATTCAAGGTTGTCAAGGGCAAGGGCAATATAAACTCAATGTGAAACAAATTAACAGGACAATTTTCTCACCTCCAATTGTGCTTTCTTGAAACTCGTGAAACTGTCCTTTTACAAAACGAAGCACCAAACTTGATTTGCCAACTGCAGACTCTCCTAAAAGTACTAGTTTGAACTGGCAAATTTTATTTCCAGCATTTGGCCCATTGGGTCTTGTTGCTCCTCGATTAGCCATGCCCAAATTAGAAAGAAGTCCTTTGTATCAAGCTCTTGAAAGCAAGTTCCAGGATTCAGATCTCAGTGGTGCTTCTGCCAGTAACAACCTGGTTATGAAAAGACAGTGGGTGATATTAAATTTACAAATGAAGTAAGAAAGAAGTCTAATTCACTAATGCAACATGGATTACATATAACTTGTCTTAATATTTACCAAAGCCAACAGTCCAGAGTAAATCGCTGTTAAGATGTCAAATATAGACAAAATCTATGACAAATGAGCCAGTTATCTTCTGCAATACCTCATTTTCCCATTAGAGATTCAAATTAGGACATTAAAATCCAATTAAGTTTCTTGCTTGCAAGATTTCAGTCTCTTATTTCTTAACATATCAAGATTGAAGTTTAACACAATAGATTCAGACTTTCACATTACTGGTAAAATATCAAGTGACAAGAAATAATAATTTTTTCTATAATTTTGCTATTGCTAAGCAATATTCTGAAGTCAGCACCGCTAAAGGACACTAAAAAAATTGAGCAAATTGGGAAAACTCAATCACCACATCAAATTCTTTGCAAGTATACTTCATCAATTCACTTCTATCATGTGTATCAGAAGCAACTCCCTTAATTAAAAGTACAGAAGATCTTGACGTACAAATCATTAATACCTTCTCTAGTTAACAACTATACTTTGAGAAGCAAAAATACAAAGCCTTCCACATGTACAAAAATGGACTGTCTTGACCAGTAAGAATTCCAGATCATTTTGTGCAAGCCACCAGAGAACTATTCTAAGATGATGAATTGCTATTTCCAATACTGACACATGTCCTAGCAGATCAATCTTCACAATAGAGATCTCTCTTAGGAACAAGTATGAACAGTGTATTCCTTAGTATACCTACTCTTCTTTCAAACTCCTTAAAAAAAAAATCACAATATTTATTCATATGGACAGGGAAGCCTTTAGACTCTGCTGGTATCACTTCTGAGTCTAAGATTTATGCTTTTACACACTTAACAGTAGAGATTAAATCTTTTTGCAGGTAGGCATTGCTGTAAGAAAACCTGGAATAATAATTTTCTATATTATCTTTCCTCCCTGTTCTCAAAACAAAATTCCAAGTGAGTCCACAGGAAATATACCTAAGCAATGGTCACTGAGCTCTCAGTGAGAGAAACAACTGCTTCTGTATTTCTGCTAAAAAAAAAACCCCCAAACCAGAAAAAAACCCAAAACCAGAAAAAAACCCTTTGTCCTTAGGTTTGTCCTAACTTTGTCCTACTTGAGTTGATTATTTACTTGAACTGTGCACACTTTGTGGGGATACAGCTGTTCTAGCATCTAGAATGCAAGCAGGTTAGTTTAGAGCACATCCTCCTAATGCAAAAATGGCTTTAATACCTATGTTGCAAAAAGGTAAGCAAACATACTACTTTCAAATGACTTCTTGCTCTTTCTTCCTTATGGTAAAGTAACTACATTTTAAACCAAGCAGTAGTCTTTAGCCATCTTCGCATTTCAAACCACTTACACATATATCAGGCACTTGAGCATTCCAGTTTGCTATGCACCTAGCTCAGACACTAAGCCTTCATCCTCCTTCCTAACTCTCCCTTTTGCAAACTCCTGAAGAATCTTCATTTCTGGAAAGTGCTTCTAACACTCTAGCAGAACCCCATCCTCCACTAAGATACTCCCTTACAAAATAATTTCCATGCAATAAATGAAAAAGAAATCTTAGCATTATTTATTCACTAACATAAAACTTGAAAAACTGGTGTTTTACTTCTCATTGTAAACAGAACTTGAATATAGGTCTTAGGAAAAAAAAAATTTTCAACATCTTAAAGACACTCCTATTTGCTCATGTTGCTCCTTTTCCCACACCTCTCAAAATAATTTAGCTTCTTCCAGGTAGGATATTCCAACCCTGTATTCATCCCTGTCTGTCCTGAGTTTGTGTCCTGTTTGACTATTATGATATCCTTAAATCAACAGATTTTTTTTTTATTTTAGTTGCACAACATGATCTAATAAACATCAAATTTTAGATGTTCTTACAAACATGTGAAAGTGTACCACAGTGAAAGAATGTTTCTATGAAGCAAAAAAAGCCCCTGTACATCCCACCACCGTTATTATTAAGTACCATGATAATTACATACTAAAATTCTTATGCATTAAATTAATTTTGGTCGAATATTTCAGAATACAGGAATGGATCCAGTTATTTTAAAAATACCAGCCCTTTCATCCTTACAGCATAGAACAATTCATGCACAGCTGGTGTGTTGGTTCTCAGGCAAGACTCTTCCCCCCAACAAGTGCTGCTGAAATACACTTCAGAAGTTGTGGAGCAATTTGGATAAAAATGGATCTGTGACAACAGTTAATCTCTCCCTAATTATACTACAAGAGAGAAAGCAGCAAGGCATAGTCAAAATATAGGTAGCTCAGAATACTGTTAGCCATTTGTTTATCTTTTCCTTTGGAAAAGTAATGAAGACAATTAAGTTATTTCTGTTTTAAAATGAAATACATCTGTTTGCTGTAGCATTCTAGTGTGCTTGGATAACCATGAAATAATTTAAAACCCTTTAATCTTAATTCATCCCATGTTTTTCTAGACTCTGCACCATTAATAAAGATGTAAGGACTACATCCAATGACCATGCGAGTTAGTACTCTTTGGAGCAAGCGACTTCTAGATGACACTCAGCGAGGAAATCAACCCACTACTCTGGTTACTTGCTATGACTACTTTTTTGCTTGCTGTTACCCATACTGAGAGCAAAAGGAGGTATGACAGAAAAACAGGCAAGACTGACTTAAATCGCATACTATCTATTTGTTTCAACCAGCCATTTACAGCTTTTAGTTATTCAGATTTATAGCACTTACAAACCAATAATTACTACCCCTTGCAAAACTCCTTCAGAACCCAAAGCTGAAACACGTTGTCAAGAAAAATACCTAATTCAATTTTTATAGATGTCCAAGCTACAGAAGCTGTAGTTATCAGAGAACTGTAAATATAGCAAAGTTTACACTCTTATAACACCCCTCCCCCACTCACCAGAAATCATTCTAGACACTCAGATATCATGTGCAAAAATAACCAGCTGTCAAGCTGATAGAGATCACACTACCTGAGAGGAAGGCCACGAAGTCCCAGAAACATACTGCAAACATCATTCATTCAATAGTCACATCAATATATCCAAGAACTTAATAATAAAACCTACTACAGTCATACCACCCACTTTTTAACAGCTCAGGATAAAAAAAAAAATGCAAGACTGAAAACCTGATAGAGCACATCCAGATGATTTTGATATATTAAAAAAGTCACTAACACCTTCTGTAAGTGTATATGGAAATCATCACCTTTTGAAGTTTCAGACAATACTGAAACTGTTCAGTAAATTCACAACATGGCAGCATACAAACATGAAAAACAAGGAAAAGATTTTCTTAATATGAAGAGAAGGAGTACTACAGTTTGACATAGCCATTACAGGATGGTTTTGGCCTGTTCTTTCACATTTGTGTGCTGAACATAGTGCCTCACAAGGATTTAAAAGTAGATTTCAATGCAACAGACCCTATGCACGCTCCAAGCCTTAGGTCACATTCATTCGCCAATTCCTTAAGTCATCTGTAAAATATTAGCCTTGAGAACCGAAAACAAAGCACCACACAAGACAGGAATACTACATTCAGTACCCTACACACATGCTGCAAATTCAAGTCTTTTTTGACAAATCACTTTCAAGACAATTCTGAACACTAACTTCAAGGGCTTAGCAGCCATACTTATTTTTCACCCTTAGCTTTGGTGAAAATTTCCAGAAGACCCACTAACATCCCCTCCCCCCAATTTTTGTATGCTAAGCAAACTTTGTAATCAGTATGTTTGGAACATGTGAAGAAAGAAAACCCTGATAAGACATTTTCATTCACCTACACAAAAGCAAGCACAAAACTGTTTGACTTGAACCAAGCTCTTAAACTTAATAGGTATGGAAGTTATGCAAGGGAATTACTTATATAAAAATCTGCTGAGGAAAATACTATGGAAGTTTCTTAGATGGATGGCTTCATGGATAGAAATGAGGGAGACTTTCTTACTTTTATGGAGTTAAATGTGAGAACTCCATCATATATGAAAAAGCAAAGCCCATTTTGCAGTCTTGGGCACTACAAACACATAGGTCCTTCTGATAAGTAGGAACTTTCACTCTTCTCGTGAATATCCCCCAAAGGCACAGCAGCTCCATGCTGAAATGCCAGAACAACAAAGTTTGCTGTTTGAGCATATTATTAGGATGGTACTCCAGCTAATACTACCGAGTAATTTACCAGATGTTGGGTATTCTCATCACTCAAGAAGGGAAATTTATGGGCTGCTAAAGAGTCTTTATGAGTTTATGAGTTTTACTTAAGAAAGAGTCAAATATTTTAATAGATCACCACACAAATTTTATTATGTTTGAGTCTGTGTACAAAATACCAGCAGTCCTAGCCAATACCTACAAACTCACAATTTAATGGCATAATTCACAGTCATGTAGGCGTTCAGATCAGTGCCTATTTTAAACTACAAGAAAGCTAATACAGAAGTATCAAAATAACACTAGTGACAAAAGCCAGCCCACTGAAAAGATTAAGACAGCTAACACCGTTCCTACAATGAATGTGATTAAGTGCATTATCAAATACAAAGACCACAACAAAAATTCACGATAAATTTAAAACTAGATCATTCCACCACTTTTACATTTCAGAGCAAATGACAGTGTTTCTTACCATGAACATACTTACTACTGTAGTAATTACTAATAAACTTTTTCACACTTCATGAACAGAGAAAGATCATACAATGCTGAGGTTGTAATCATTATGTACTTTAAATTTGTTTATACTGGACTATCTTGAATGTTTTAAAAAGCAGTATCTAAAAAGCCTTATTTATTAGGCATTCCTACTAACCAAGTTTTTTGTTATTCCCTTCCAGGTTTGGCAGAATTAGTGCGGCATCTTACTGCAGCGTTCAAGACAGTGATATGTACAACTATCAAAATGTTCGTCACGTGTAAGCCAGTTGATATTGAAACATAATGAGATAGTAAGTTAAGCAAGTGAATCAACACATTCACTGCAAAAAAATCACAGCATTCCAATTAAAGACAATAACAATCTCATAAGCTCATATGAATGATGTATAGTATCAATTGCTTTCAGATAAACTGGTTTATCATAGAGGAAATGTAAATAATGATGACTGTACTATCATTGTCTCTAGCCACCTCACTTCAGTCAACGTCTACCTTTTTCCTGACATTTGTTATTACACAATAACAATGCACATGTGCAGTCTAGCCTGCCTGCAACTCTGAAAAGTCACCACCAAATTGGAAGAAACAAAGATGCCATGCTTTTTATTTGGTCTGAACATTACGTGGAAGAAGCTGATTAATTTCAGCTGCTTAATTAGCTGTTCAGCCTCTCTTTTCCATCCCCAGGCTCTGAAAGAGGCATAAGGTGTGTGCGGGCGAAAAATCATTGAAAATGTTGAGAGAATAGCCTTTCATGGCCCTATTGTTTGGAACATTTTCATAGTTCTTAAACAATTCAGCTCTCCTCTAAAACATAAGAGGGCGTAAGTTTCTTCCTCCACCATACTCTAGCTTTATGTCTAGTTCCAATTAAGTCTTATGTTGAGCACACCCAGTATACTAGGCCTGTCGTGATCCCCCGGATGGCGACGCGTTGGCTGAGTATTTTACTTCCCACCTTATTCACCGTCCCTCCTCCAGCTGCAAGTGAAAGGGAAAGCGAGGGATCCTTCACCCAGCCTCCCCTGCCATATCTCACAAGCAACTCGGAGGGAACCGCGGCCTTGTAGCTGGATCCAGACAGCGATAACTCACTGCAGGAGAGCCCGCACGCAAGGAAGGATCCCCGCTCTCCCCTTCTCGCTGCGGTCCCGGGCCCAGCCCCTCCAACCCCCGACGCCACCACCACCTCCCCTCCCCCGCGGCTCCCTTCCAGGCAGAGGAATAAGGGGAAGTGGGAAAATCGGGGGCGCCATTTTGAGACGGGAAGGGAGAGACCAGCCTCTCTTCCCCGCCCGCCGGGCTGCCCACCTCGGCAGCCCGCACCACGGCCCAGTGTTCCCGCGGCGCCCGGCGGCGGCGCCCGGGCCGGCAGGAGCCCGAACAGCAGACGCCCCCTTCTCCCCCACCCCTCGCCGCCGGGGCCCCACCGAGCGCGGCCCCCGCCCCGTTAGCGCCTCCTCACCTGGCCCGGCCGCGGCGGCCACGCGCGGGGGGAGGGGGAGCCGGGGGAGCCGGGCGGCGGCGCAGCGACGTCCGTCCGTCCGTGGGGGCTGGCGGGTGAGCCGGGGCAGGGTGGGTGGAGGAGGGAGAAGAGGGGAGGCGGCTCCTCGGCGGGGCGCGGGAGAGGGGTGGGGGCGAGGGGCGGGGGCGCAGCCGTGCCTCACCCAGCCCGCCGCCGACTTCCGCCGCCGCCTCTGCCCCGACCAAAACACACTCACACACACACACACACGTACTTCCGCCGCCGCCGCCACGTCACGGCCCGCACGCGGCATGCGCTTCCGGTTCGCCAGCCCGTCACGTGACTCAATTTCTTTCCCACGTTTTTCTCCCTCCGCCTTTTGTTTCCTCTTCCCCTCCCTCCCTCTTCCCCGCCGGCTCGGCCGTTACCATGGCAACACGGGGGCCTGGATTCCCCCCCGCGCCGCAACGGCCGCCACGTGCTAGCCCGCGCGCAGGCCTCTGGGAGAGGCGCGAGGCGGGCTGGGCGCCGCCGCCGTCCCGCGGCAC
The DNA here is from genome assembly GCF_964195595.1 of Calonectris borealis. Lineage (NCBI taxonomy): Eukaryota > Metazoa > Chordata > Aves > Procellariiformes > Procellariidae > Calonectris > Calonectris borealis. The sequence goes on from NC_134313.1 coordinate 130,236,291, forward strand.
CCGGGCCCCGCGCCGCCGCCGCCGCCGCCGCCCCGCGGCACCCGGGCCCCGCGCCGCCGCCGCCGCCGCCGCCGCCGCCGCCTGAGGGAGTAGAGGCGCGACGCGGAGCCTGAGGGAGAGGCGTCCCCGCCCCCCCCAGCTTCGCTGTCTGTGTTTTGTAGCCGGGTAAGGCCCGGGGAGCCACTAGTGACCGCAAAGGCGGCCTGTCAGCAGGGTGGGGGCTTCGTCCGACGGATCCGCGGGGTGTCCGGTACCTCCTGCTTTTCCTCAGCGCCGAGTAGAAGAGCCTTTGGGCCGACCAAGCGTCTTCCGTGCCTGTCCTCTAGCGGCTGCGGGTGCAGTGCAGCCTGGGGGGGACACTGAGGTGCCAGGGGTGGGAGCTGGGTGTCATACAGACAGAAGGGTCCTGGTTTAATGCTTTAAAAGAACCAGTTTCGAAAGCTGTTAGTCAAATGAGTTGAAAGAAGGAACTAAGCAGGAAAATCTGAGTTGCAGTTGGGAATTCACCCAACTTTTTAGAAATTGAACAACCACTAATAAAGCCTTAGAGATAGGCTCATTATTGGGAGAGTGCGAAAATTTAAGAGAACAGGTTGCTAAGACAGAACAAGTCTTGATGGCTTAGTGGGTGGATACAAACAATCTGACTTAATACATGCAAATATTAAATAACACACCTTGCTCTAGAGACTGTTGGATATACATCATTGATTTTCTCTATTACTGGTGTATTTTGTGAAGCCTTTGTAATCCCGTGTGCCTTTTTTATGTCTATAACTGAGGAATAACACTGAAAAATTTGAGGATAATTTAGGGATGGCCTTTAAGAATGGTTAAAAGGCTAGAAAACTTGCCTCACGGTGGAAGAGGCGAAGACCTGCTGACCTCGTAAGGGAGAAGAGTAAGGATCACTTGGTCACAAGTGGGCTGTATAGGAAACAAAATGATAAGTGTTTCTTTAGTCTAGCAGATTTAACAAGGTTTAATAGTTGGCATTTGAAGGAAATAAAAAAACAGAACCGGTAAGACATTTAATAAGTTTATCAATAATGGTATTTAATCATTGGTACAATTTAATGAAGATTGTTTAGACACTTCATCACTGGAAATACTGAATCAAGATGTGATGTTGCTGTCTTCTCAAAATATGCTTTAGTTCAACCACATGTATTTAATTGAAGCAAAAATTAAGTTAGGGAAAGCCTATGGCCAGTGTTGTACTAGAGCTGCAGTTCCATTATGTCATTCATTCGTAAAATATATGACTTTAGTGTTAGTTGTCCAGTCAATCCTCTTGCCAGTGCAGATTTGTCTTCTCCTCTTGTTGCTGCTACTTTAGAAATATGCTGAGAACAAAAAGAAGGGTATAATCAATCATGTCACAGCCTTTTTTTTTTCATCATCTCCACTCTTCAGTGCTGCTTTAGAAATATCTCATTACTTGTAAAATATTATAGCTGATGGCCTTGTAGAATGAGAGGGAAATCAACAAATCTCATATCTGTCTGCTTTTGTGTTTTCCTTTTTCTTTGTCTTTTTTCCCTATTATGGACATATCAATACTTTAACAATTACTGAAGTGAATGAAATAAAACCAGACTGTTCTTTTTCTTTTCGTCTTCTTCAATTCTTCTTTTCCATGTATTTTTCCATTGTTAGCAGATTGGTCTCAGAGTAATAACTTCACCATTCTGCTTTACTAAGTAAAAGCTAATCACTTACATAAATGCTTTTTGTAAAGCCAATATGTAACTTAAAAAAAAGTGAAAAAGACTTTGAGTTCACCAGTGATGTAGAATGCCAGACTAGCTCCAGAGAAACATGTTTGAAAGTACGCAAGTTTTCTGAGCTGCGAGTTTGCTGAAGCTTGCTGTAAAGAGTGCCTTTTAGAATATTTGTAAGAGTTGCCCTTTAAATCAGGTAATCCTGCTCTAATGCACTGCTTATTTGCCATACTCGGTACGTTCAACTGGACTGCAGGATTTGCTGAGCAAAACATCAGAATCCTGATAAACGGATGTTTTTTACCACATATATTATGAGCATACATCCAAGCACCAGCCAGCATCCAACCAACCTGGCAGCTGCTTGCTTGCTCGCTCACCCACCTCCCTGCAGTGGAACAGAGAACAGAATAGGAAGAACGAAAGCAAGAAATCTTGTGGATCAAGATAAAGACAGTTTAATAGATGAAGGAAAGAGTAGGGGGGAAAGGCAGTATGAAGGAAATCACGCACCACCTCCCGCAAACAGGCCAACGTCCAACCAGTTTCCAAGCAGCAGCTGTCTTGGAAGCCAGCTCTTTCTTCTTCTACCTCCAATTTTTATTGCTGAGCATGATGCTGTGTGATATGGAATATCCCTTTGATCAATTCAGGTCAGCTGTCCGGGCTGTGTTCCCCTCCCAGGTTTCTTGCCCACCCCCAGCATACCCCCTGGGCGGGGACGATGACCAAGTGGGGAGAAAGAGAAAGCCTTCACCCTGTGCAAGGACTGTTCAGCAGTAGCTGAAGTATTGCTGTGTTATCAACACTGTTTCAGTCACAAATCCAAAACACAGCATCATAAGGGCTGCTGTGAAGAAAATTAACTCCATCCCAGCCAGACCCCATAAATACATGAACAGTTTGGGATGAAAAAAATGAAACTACTACACTGTGAATCTTTAGAATGACTTGAACTTAAATTCAATTTAGAGATTAAATGCTCATGTCATACATGGCATTTCATGTTTCACTTAATCCACTCAAATGAAGAGCCACTGATGGAAGGTATGATCCTAGTCCATTGCTGTTTCCAGTTGCAAGCTTGCACCTCTTGAGCAAGTTGTGATACCCTACTGCTGCAGAGTTGAGTTGAATCAACCACTGATGTAATGCAAAAATTATTTGCCAAAAGACATGGTTTTCTACTGGCTCAGCTGACTGAACCAACTCATCTGTGGCTGCAGGCTGACTAGATCTGGTGCAGGTGAGAGTAAAGGAGTATGAGTTCAGAGAAGAAAAAGAGCCAAGAACCCCCTGTTTGGCAGTACACTTTGGTTAGGTGTAATATGAAACCACATCCTCAGTTTACATGAGAAGAATGAGAGAAAATACAAAACATAATGCAGCAATGTTCCGAAAAGAACAACTGTGGCATTCTATATGAAGGGATCAGATATTCTATACTTCTAATATCAATAAATAAATAAATAAATAAATAAATACTTTCTAAATCCGGAATAATCTTTCAAATGTATCTGAAATTCAAGGCTGAACGGAATTTTTGGTACAGGAATTATATTCATGTGATATAATTGCACTAATAAAAAAGGGGTGAAAGTGATAACGTATTATTTTGTCATGAGAGAATTTTTATCTTCAAAATCCTTTGAGCAGACTTAAGATACGTAGGCCATTTTGCTGAAACTGCTAGTATGAATGCAAATCTCACATGCTTTTTGTCTGTTAAGTATATAGGTGGTCCATATTTTGGATTATGTGATGGACACACTCTGAGACTCAGATCCTACAACAGCAGAGCTACGATGCTGTTGTGCTGCCAGAAAGGGTGTGTTATATGCATGAGGTCCCTACTGGCTAACAAAGTCCCTGACAGCAACACAGAGCTAGTGTATGTCTCTCTTGCTTTGTGAAAATGCCCAAATTGTTAATAGCTGGTTGACACTGACATACGGGTTCATCAAACAGCAAAGATTCACTGTGAACATATGAAACAGAGGCAGGAGAGCATGCGGCAGTAATCACATGACTGAGTTCCAGTTACTGTATTTTGGGCTTGACAGGTCTGTGAATGTTAGAGGTGAAGAAGAGTTTCTTTTGTTGTAGTCTGGACAAATGGCTGCTTAAGAAAAGCTCTGAAATCACCCAGATAGCCCTACCAGTGATCACGTTTTCATATTTTATGTCATCTTGGGTCATATGTCAAATACCAAAAGTGAAACTGTGTTGGATGATGTTAACAAAAAAATTTATGTTAGTGGGTCATCATTTCACCAGATGGATTTCTATCTGTTTCAGCATTTCTCTGCAGAGTTTAATAATATGCTCTGTTCAGTCTTTTTGTGTTTAAATCTGACTCTAGATGTGTAATAATAAATTAAAGTTGACTTTAGAGGACGTGCAGAATCTCTTTATTCTGTTTGAACTTCCCAAATTTCTTTTTCATGTGTCCATCTGCTATAATACCTTCTTTCTGTCTTTCTTCTGTCTCTGCTTGTGTACATCCATTGGTTTGGTCATATCATAGCATATAGAACATGTGCTGCACATAGAAAGCAGTAATTTTCTATCAGTAAATGAGTTGAATAAAAAACATGAAAGTAACCAGGCAATAACAACAGCAAAGTGTATCAGTGTAGCTAATGTCCTTCAAGAGTTTCACAAAACTTGCAGCGTTTTACATCACGTTATCTGGCCTTCAGAGACCTTAAGGAATTTAAAACTTAGTGCTTTGATTGCCATCTGTGCCAGCACCATAGTCAGAATGAGAACTGTTGCAGAACATGGGGTCTTTGTGCTTCATAAAGAAAGTAAAATGCAGGTTTTAGGCGGTTTCCATTTCTCAGTTTTAGCCTGAACAAGACAGAAAAAGGCACTATATTATGGGAACTGGATGTCAGCAAATAGTGGTAACTTTCAAATGACAAGCACTGTTTAGTAAAAAAGTATTGCTATAGAAGGGAATATTTTGTTAAACTTTTTTCCAAACATTTCTCTAGAGAGATGATTTTTTTAACATGGGAGATGACAAATTCATACTATAATCAAGAAAGTTTTGATCTCTTTTTCTAAAATAGAGTGCAATTTTTTTTTCATCAGCTTATCTTTAAAATTTACAGATCCTTCCTACCCTACAAATATTCTTTCTGCGCACCAACTAACTTTGAATCTAAAAAGGAGTGAATATGACACTGATTCCTAAAATGAGCAGGACTGTAGGGAGAAGGGGCAGCTCTTTTATTGGATACATCTACATGGAACTTTGAGTTCACATTTTGTATCTGCACTGTAGACTTAAGAAAATACCTAGAAAGTGGAGGTAAGAAACTCTAGTTTTTACTACCCTTTCTCATATTGTGTGTCTATCCGTAATAAGCTGAGAATGCACTTAGCCTGGCTTTTACCAGGCTGAACCCTATCTACTTTTAATACAATTCATACGAAGGCAAAATCTTTCCAAATTCATCCACTACTATTTTTGTTTCATTTCTGTGATTTCAAGATTTGCATTTTTAAAAATATTATTTTTTTCTGATAGGGCATGAAAATATGGATGCAGTTTTTACAGCTTAATAGTAGAGTATTTTTTATACAGGTGAAAGAGATGTATTCTTCTCTACCTTTTTACTAGCCAGTTTTCTACAGTATCCATCCTGCTGTAGTAATTTATACTACAACCAGCTCCTGCAGTTAAAAGTGTTTTCCTGCTTTCCCTGGCACCTGGATGCATCTCGTGGAAAGCAGCAGTGAGGCATTTCCCTCTTCCACAAAGAAGCTAGCAATGAGAGCATTTCTAAGAGCAGGTTTTCGGTCTGAGGGGGTTTAGGGTCTGCTTCCAAGAGATGTGTGAAAGATAGCTAAGGGAAGCATGTATATTGTTAGTAGGTTTGAAATTGATTCATAGGGACCTGCATCTCTGCTGAAAAAAAACCCAGAGGGGCAAACCAGAGAAGGCTGAGGACTTCTGCTCTACTTGTTTCTGCAATAGGCATTCTTTTTACATTGCCAGGGCGTATTTTTCTGCCTTTCATGCAACCTACTCCGTTGGGGCTGAGCAGATCCTTTCAATTAGCAAGAGTGGCCACCTACTGGAGAAAAAAACAATGTAAAAATAAAATAAATCAGAAATAACAGAATGTATAAAAATGGTAATACCTTGAACACAGGTAGATAGCCACCTTAGAAATACAACAAACACAAGAATAAAAATTCAAGTCCCAGTTTCCTGTGCTGTACAATTACCATATAATTTTTGTGATGCTGTACTTCATTCTTCCTCTGTATCAATAGTTCCCTCTCCTGACAGCTTTATCCTTACCTAGTTACTCCTCTCAATCAGATCAAATTAATCCCTGATTTCTAACACCTGCAGTTTTGTTCAAATCACAATTTAGCCTTTACTAGGTAGAAATTGCAGCTGACAGAAGAACAGATCACAAGGCAAGACGTAACCAATCATTTTATTTTATTTGTTAGACTACCAACAGTTACTGCTTTATTTTGCAGGAGCACTCTAAACTTTAAGTAACAACAATTATGATTGAAGGAAGTATAAATGAACTGAACATGTTAAGAGTTTACAAGAGCTTCTTTAGTTCCCAAGTGGTAACGGATGTTCTATATTAGCGGTGTTGTATAGCCATGTCTATAGCAGAAAAACACACCTACTTTTGAAAAAGGACACCAGCAATGGCCACAGCTAGATAATAGCTGAAGATAACATATGTTACTTGGAGAAGATTAAGCTACCTTCATGTGTGCTGGATAGCTAGCTGATCATAGTACTGACGTGTACTGTCAATGCCTCTGATGGATGGAGCAGGTAGTCAGGCACCCCTACCGCCCAGTGGCCCCATTATCAGAGCATAGTCGCTGCCTGAGCCTCTCATCTTCCATTTGTAGGAAAGGGTCCTGAGAATTCAGTTTTAATTTAGCTTCCTTCATTTTGAATCCTTATTAAGCAAATGTTAGAGCCGAGAATAAAATGGCAACAGCTGGTAATGTTTGTTAATTAATTACGGTTAATGTCTGTATGTTTATCTAAAATTGGGTTTGCTGTTATAGGACTATAGAGAATGGAGCAGGATGTGATTAAATTTAGGTGTTTTGCTGGGAAGGAGGGGAGAGTTTACTAAATGTCACCTGAGAGTAAAAGTCTTTGTAAGAGCTGAGGGGCTTTTAAACAGCAGTGAAACTTGTTCGGTCTTACCCATGCTGAAATAATCTGCATCTGTTTCTAAAAGGCAAATACAGTGTTTTAGATATATGATGTGTTGACTCATTTAAGACAAACAGTAAGAGCATTCACGTGTCCTGATATATGGGTAGTGCTGACAGGCTTCTCTCACCCACCTCTGTGCCGTTGCATAGATGGGAGTTGCAGTTTTCTCTAGAGAAACAGTCTCAGTATAAAATATTTTATTAATATGTTTATACATGTGACAACACTTGTATTTTTTGTTAGAATAATTAATAAAGATTTAAAGTTTGATCAGACTTTTGACCATGTAAGACCTTCTTTCAACCCAAAGAAGACTCAACCCGCCTGTCTGAAAGCTGGTGGATTTTCAAGGACTTTAATAATTGGTCTAAGAAACATAATATCCCTGCAGTTGGCTTAATTATTTTCTTAGGTCATGATGGTTACAAAATAGCCTGAGTGCAGTTTGCTTCCTGGCTTTCTCCAGGACGTGTGAGGGGGGGAGGACGGTGGGTGCTGGGTGCGAGGGAGATGGCGCGAGGATGGTGGGTGCTGGGTGCGAGGGAGATGGTGAGAGGACGGTGGGTGCTCGGTGTGAGGGAGATGGCAGGAGTGCAGTGGGTGCTGGGTGTGAGGGAGATGGTGAGAGGACGGTGGGTGCTGGGTGCGAGGGAGATGGCGAGAGGATGGTGGGTGCTGGGTGGGAGGGAGATGGCAGGAGGACGGTGGGTGCTGGGTGCGAGGGAGATGGCGAGAGGACGGTGGGTGCTGGGTGCGAGGGAGATGGCGAGAGGACGGTGGGTGCTGGGTGTGAGGGAGATGGCAGGAGGACGGTGGGTGCTGGGTGCGAGGGAGATGGAGAGAGGACGATGGGTGCTGGGTGTGAGGGAGATGGAGAGAGGACGATGGGTGCTGGGTGTGAGGGAGATGGCGAGAGGACGATGGGTGCTGGGTGTGAGGGAGATGGCGGGTGGGCTGTGAGGGGCGGCGGCGCTGCCCGCCCCGCACGAGCGCTCCCATCGCTGCCTCCAGGGGGCGCGGTGACGCCTCCCGCCGCCGTTATCAAGCGCGCGGGGTAAACGAACGCCGCGGCCCCGTGCCGCCATGGCGAGGGAGCTGCGTCCCGTCTACGAAGGGAAGTTCACCGACCCGTTTCCCGAGCTGTTGGCCGTGAGTGCCTTCGCCGAGGGGTTTCTCTGTTGCAGTGGAGCCGCCAGCCCGCTCTCTGCGCCTTTCTGGGGCCGGGGTCTCGGCGTAGGCTGAGGGGAGAGGCTGGAGGGGGGCAGCGTGTGGGGCAGGCAGGGGCATCTCGCTCCGGCACCCCCTCTCTCCCCCCCCAAAAATGCGTGTGGCTCCTTTTTTCCCCGTTTTATCAAAACGGGGACGATTAGATAACATCTTGTGCAAGGTATCAGATCCCAATTTGACTAGTTGTGCTTATTAGTATAATGGGTTCGATTATGCCTTATTTTTTGATTGTATTGTTTAGGCTGGAAAGTTGCTTCCCACTGGTGATACGGCTGCGAGTTGCCTCACTGAGGTTTTGCCCAGGGTGAGTTGGTTTTTCAGACACTCCCTGTGAAACTTTTGTAATAATTTCCTATTAGTGATTGTGCTTTGAGACAGGCCCTAAAAAAAAAAAGAAAATCAGTGAAACCTTGGTCATTTTGTCTACATCCTGTCTCATTAGAAACTACTATTTTTTTTTTTTAAATGTCAGTTTTTATCACATGGGATGATAGAGAATAGCTGGTAGGATTGTAAAACACTTCTAGCAGTTCTTTTTCACTCTGCATGTTTTACGAAATTCACCATGCCTGCTTAGGTGGGACGACAGAATTGTTTTAGACAGTTTTTCTCTGGTAGTACAATTATAGTGATTATTATTAGGAATTATTATTACTTCTGATGGAGGTCCTTCTTCTTTATCAAGGATGCCCCTCAGAATTGTGCTTACCACTGGCCCTTCCCCATGCTTTGGAAGAGTCAGAGGGTACTGAGACACAAACGGATCCCTTAAATAGCAGCTCTCCCTTTAAACGGGTAATTAAAAAAAAACCCAAAACTGTGGTTAATTTCTGAAATTGCTTTATTGATGTTGGAATGGTTGTGAATCAGGTTAAAGGTTTCTGAAGTTGATAAAGGTAACATCTGCTTTTCATAAGAAGAAGCTGTTATCCATCTTAAAGATGGAACCAGATAGTTGAAACTTAGCAACTCTCTTGTTAGTTAGCTGGCTTGATAAAATTTAGGCTGGGCTATGTTGACCTTATGCTCAGAATATCAGCATCTGCAGGAGTGTACGTATATGTTACAGCCCTAAAACATCCTCATGTTTTGTTCTTATCTCTCTGGAATCACACTGAAATGGCTGCAGTACGTTTTCTTTTCATGAATATTTTGTGAATATCTGGTGTAAAATTGTTTTTGCTTTGCCTTATATATAGCCCATTACTCCAACTACTGTGCGGAAGTTTCGAAATACAACAAATCCAGCTCCTGGAGTTGAAAGAATATTCTACGGCAGAGCAGATGATCCTGACATTGCACCTCACTTGACACATGGCATAGAGTCACGTTTTTCACTCAGTGTAAGAATGTGACTCGTTTACTTCTCTTTAAGAATGAACCGTTTAAGAATGTCCTTAATAAGAGCAACTGATTTCTTCATAGTCAGGGATAAAGGGACATAGCTGAGTGATTTACACTGCAGCATTTCACTGCTGTTGTGGATTATCTGAATTCTGAGGTCAATTCATAGGATTTAATTAGCATGATTGAAATAGGAATACACTTGAAGTTCAGTGACTCTTATCTTATCAGTGACTTAAATTCTGCAATAACTACTGAATTATTCACTTCATTCCAACATTTAAGTTAATGAACCGTCTTCCACCCACAAATGTTGCTGCTTTCTTTTTTACTGATTGCAGAGGTAAAACCTGTTGAGCTCTTAGCAAGAGAACTGCTATCTGAGAATGTGCTTATCGTTCAGTGTAATTATTATGTATTCTTTCTTACCTTTGGGTTGAAACCGATTTTGTTAGCTAAAAAGTGATGTTTTGGATATGTCAGACTATTTTGTGTGTATTCTTCACTTCAGAAATTATTTTTGTAATCTGTAATCAAACAACTGAAGAGATCATTGGTGATTTCATCACATAATTATTGTTCAGATTTCTAAAAATAACAGTTGTATTAGTAAAATACACTTTTATGATGCATTTCATCAGCTGGGCTTGTAAATTAATGGTTTTCAATTTTACAAATGAAGAAGTTGAGGCAAAGAGGAGTTCAGATCTCAAAAATAAGTTTTCAGGTTGAAACATGTAAGTCCTGGTATTAGAGGATGTTGAGTAGGACATTTATTAGGCATATCCAAAATGAAAAAAAATCAGGTTCTTGGTGTATGTCCTCAGAAGTTTTACGTTGAATGGATTAATTTGTTTAGCCTGTACTGTCTGTTGAAGACTGTTTCACTTTGCATTATTACTTAAATATTAACTGGAGGAAGAGTTGGAATCTTAGTGAGTTCTCTAAGCGTGGGTTTGTATCAATTGTATTTGCTGGTACTTTTTTCAATATTTCTTTATATAACATTCAACAACAGTCTAATAATAAACCCTCTCTAGAGTTCCCATTATTTTGATACTTTGATGGGTAGCCTGAAAAATCAAATTATTTGGGAAGATCAAAATACCCTTTTGACATTTTTGAAACTTTTTTTTTTGCAGATTTTTTTTTTTCTCCTTGAAGTTGACCTAATTTTACAAGTAACTTCTATTGATCCAAGCCCAGAGTGTACACTGAGGAAAAAAAATTTGTCCAACCTAGTGCTAAGCTTTGAAAACCCTGCTGGAGTAATTTCTGTTGGTGTGTCGTTTTAGGATGCAATAGTCGTGTACATCTGGAAATATTATCTTTAAATTCTCCATTGGCAGAATTGGGAGTAGCTGTTTAGAGAATAGATAGTCTTAACTGCTAGACAATTGTGCTGGTTTTGGCACACATAGATGTGTGCTTAATCATAAACACCAGGAGACTTTGTTCCAAAGATGTTATAACTATAATAACTTTCACACTTAAGAGTTGGTCATATTATAATACTTAAGTTCTGGTCATGTTATAATTTGACTATAGTTTCTAATATAAGAACAGAAAGGCCCCAGTCTGAAATTTTATAAATTAACAAGTGGAAAAACTCGCATAAAAATCAAAGGTTCTGTCTCACAATATGTATTTTCTTTAGCTGGAGATTTAGCATAGCAATGATTATTAGTGGTCTTCTCTCAAAATACAGTTTTGTTTTGTAAATTGGTAGATAAAATTACGTCAGTGTAATCATCTAAGATCTCATTAGAACACTTCTGATCAAACTTTTGTTTGTGTATGTGTGTGAGGGGGTAGCCATACTGATGTGTGAATGATTAAAATTTGCTGGGTTTCCTGCCACTTGTGTTGTTTGTGATGTTTTTAGGCAGCTTCATTGATAAATCCACTTCCTAAAACTGATTTTCAACAAAAAATACAAGACAAAAAAGAAGCAATCTACTTTAGTAATCGTCAAGCATCCTTGGGCAGATCACATGATACTTCTTCTATGTTACCTAAGGGTTTGGATATAATTAATACTACTTTTGGAAAAAAAATCATCCAAGGTAGGGAAGTTTAATGTTAAAACGTATTTCTTCTAAATACAAGATAATCTGCAATTTAGTATCTAGCACATAGTCTGTGCTTCCAACAATTCCAGCTTAATAGAAAAGTTATTATTATAACAGTTATTTAAAGGCATAAAAATGTACTAGTGTTTTTCAGTTATGATGAACAAACAAGCAACTGAGAACATTTGGTAACTGGTAGGGCTTTTGGCTCTGTTCCAGATCTGTCTTTGTAGATTTCTCTGGAGAACTGTTTAGGTAGCTGACAACTTACTTTCCTTTTCCCAACTATTCTAATAGGTCTAATAAAAGATATTACCTTGACCTGTGAATCTTTCCTGCATAGATTGGAGCAAATCACATATGTGTTGACCATATAGGTCTCTTGCAACAGTTATGTTCATCTCAGTTTCTGGGATCTTTTTTTTTTTTTCCCCTAGTCCCATGTAAGATTCCTATAGATTGACTAGAAATGTGGTAAGAAATATCATTCTTCCACAGTATTAGCATTTTCTCTAACAAGATGTTGTTTAAAATTAAGAATCAATCAAACAAAACACCCACGCCCCCTCACCTCCCCCAACCATATATTTATTCCTTACTTTCCAGATGTATCAGCTGGAGAGCTTATAAATCCACGAAAAACTTTTGAGGAAGTGGATAAAGAATCCAGAGAAGGACATGATCTATACATTGTGTCACACAATGATTATTATGTGGGTAAGTTTAAAGGCTGCTGATAAGAAACCACATAAAAAGTTCTAATATAAGTAAAGGTAATTGTTCCTCTTTTGTGTCTTCAACACATTGTACGCTATTTTTTGAGATGTAAACTATTACTTTTTACTACTGTATTAATATATTATAAACTCTTTTTAAATGTAATGATGTGAAAAAAATACTTACGTGCAACTGAGAGAGCATGACATGTTTCTAGAACTGTAGATCGCTTTGTGGTGGGTGTATTAGACAGTATAAGAACTTAATGAAGGAGTTGGAAGCCTGATTTCTGTTGGGTGCTATTTGAGAAGCAAAGTATTTCCAGGTGCCCTGGTTGCTTATTGAGTTAGGCATTGCTTATGCCATTGAGAGCAATCTCAGGCTTAAAGCTACAGACTGCGAGCCCAACCCATTCCAGTACTTTCACCTCTGGTTCCTCTTTTTTGTCAGTATCCAAACAGAATTTCAGGGCAGCTAGATTTTTTGATGGGGAGGTCAGCATCCAGCTCTGGTTACAAGGAATTTCAGGCTGCTGACTGACTCTCTGGAACGCAGGTTCCTCAGCCTACAGCATCCTGCCTGTGAGTCTGTCCCACAGCCTTGGCTCTGCCCTTCCAGTGGGCCTCCACTGCTTCAGCCTCTGGGGCCTGTACTTGTGTGAAACGGTCTGCTCAGGAATGTTTACCCTTTATCTCATAGGTCTGCACAGGAACAGTGACAAGCAGCACTCTGGAATGCAGTACATGTATTACTTTTGCAGCCACTTCTATTTTTCCCAGTTCCATCATTTCCACAGGCTGAGGGACTTACATTGCTGCTCTATAAGATTACTATTATAATAAAATTGCCCATTGCACTAGTACCAACAGTTTTGTAAGTATAGGCCAAACATATAAGAAACTGCAATACAGATATTTCAGTCATAATAATGTAAATTTTACATGGAGGCAGTTACGTAGAAGTGAAATTATAGTACTGTGTTCTCTCATTGAGAAATTCTACAACAAGTACTATTGGTATAAATTGGCCAAACTTGTGATTTTATTTCCCCTCTTCCCCACCTTTATTAGGTGTTTTAGTGGAATTGTTCATTTTCTGTTTCTGTCTCCTTTGTAACTTCCATCCACAAGATCATGGAGAGGCCAAGCCAAAAACAGACAGACAACAAAAAAAAAAGTCAACTTTGTGCCCCAGTTTTGAACAATAACATAACAATTCCATACTGCCATACAGCCAGAGGAAGCCCTTATTAGAATGCATGGAGTGAGTAATATTTTTTCAAACTTCTAATTGCCATTATTTTCAAAAGGTGATAGAAAAGAGCTTGAAGAAACAGAATGGCATTTTTTTCTGTGATAAGAAACATGTGCTTGCAGCTTACTTACATAGAGTACTTATCTGATATTCTTGTATGTAAAACTTCATTTTATAGGCAAAACTGGATTAATAAATTCATGAACAAGTAGGGTAATATCTTGTTTACAGTGGCAAAATCTCCACTGAAGTCAACATAGCAAGAGTATATCTGAAAGTGCAGCACCTCAAAAACATTTTTTTCTTTTTAGCATTTTTTTTTTAACAAGTAGTAAATTAAATGGTACACGTCTCTGCTCATTATAAAGTGATTTGTTTGCATGACCCTCACTACTTAGGCTACCTGGTATTTTTTCATTAATTCTGTTGGGCTTGTCTTCAGTCAGACATAAAAGGACATCCAGCTATCTTAGCACTGAAGCAGTTTTTGCTTTTTATTTTGCCTTTTATCTTTACTTTTGACAATGAGATTATTCCTAACTACTTAATAAACATGGAGAATGCAAATTAGTTCTCTTCAATTGAACAGAATTGTTAATTAGTTATTTGCTTTTGTTTCTTCATTGTTTTGTCTTAAGAATGAAGATACTTAGTCCATTTTTCTTCCTGAGGTGTTTTATACAGGTTGAAACGCTTACTTTTTCCACAGGGGAAGCAATAAACAGGAAGTATGACTCACCAAACTTCAGCAAATCTTTTGTTTATGGAACAGAAACCCCTCACTTTAAAGATGGGCGAAGTGCATCCAAATCCTTAAATTGGCTCTATGATCTGCAATTGTAAGTTGCAATGATTTAACTAGTTAATTAGTGGTGTAAGTTCTCAAGAAGAGTCTTCCTATTTGAAGATAATTTTACAGCTCACAATCCCATCCTTAGCTGTATTGAACTGAATAGGAAATGCAAGGAGTAATTTTTAGTATAGTTTATCCAAATCAGTTCTACCATATTATAAGAGCACTTGGCATGTCTTTAGCATTGTGTAAAGACATCTTTGATTTTAAATAGCAGGATTTTTCAGTTACTGAATTTGTGTTTGTCTTGCAGAAGAGTTGCTGTTTCCTTCTAACATATAATAATATTTTTTAATATTATTGAAAAATTGTTGAATATTGTTAAAGAAATATATGTGAGAACTATTTTCATAATTTGTAGGAAGAGAGCAGCAAAAATTGTATCAAAACGAAGTGATGATTTCAAAGAAAAATTTCAACCTCAGCTTGGAAAAGTCCTTGATCCGTAAGTAAGCAAAGTTACCTTCTGAGAACAAAATTCACTCACATTTGCCAAGTCTCCAGTATCTTTTTCTGTCTTGGGTAAAAATTATAACTGTGCGCTCAATGCTTCCACTGCAGCACTCAATTACAGAAAGGGACTTTTTGCTTGCCCTAGTTAGGCTGATAAGTACACAGGTTACTAATGAGGGCTGTATTGTGTCTATGTGATGAAGTTAAGTCTCACTGTTTAAATGGTCTATATTTGAATTGATCACATTTGCACCAAGCAAATTTCAAGCACACTGTAACACTTCGGATTTTTTCCTGTCTTTTGCAGTTAGGAAGGTTTGAAAGAACTGAAATGTCTCACCTATTGTTTGGGGATTTGACCATTTTACTTACTCTGACACTATTTTTGGTCATCTTTGTCATATCACTTGTTTTCTCACTTCATTACTTCCTTGGCAAAGGACATGGAACTAAATTGTTTTATTATCTAGCAGCATGTATCAATCTCAGTCGAATCATTACAATGCTTCATAAACCTCAGGTGATCTGGAACAGCTTTTTAGTTTTACAAAACAGTACTTATGAAGAGCTATAGTAGTCCTAAGGTACAGTGTGGTTAGGATCCAGCTGTGCTACAAATCTAGGGTTCCTGAATGTATACAAAGACTGTCTTTGCAGATGCTTGAGATTTCTGCAAAATTGTATCTGAAGACTCACAAACAACATTATTGACTTTGATAGCAAAATTTAATTTTAAGCTCAAGATCACAGGCTTAAGTGACTCTGGAGAACTATGCCCATAGAACCTGTAGGGAGTGAACACAAATGTGAGCCAGTTTTCTCCTCTCCCCTTCACTGTGTCCTAGCTTACTGTGAAGTAGACCTGGAGTGTGAGCAATATGAGGCAGTATGATCAGTCAGAGAATACGGGTTGCAGTGCAAGCTCAAACCCAGCACAAATATTACAAGACCGATACAAGCTAACCTAATTTTATTTAGTGAATTTTACACCAGCCACATCCTATGTGTAATATGAAAATGGTAAAAGAAAAGTACACATAGTAGTTTTTAGATTACAGTGCTTCCATCTCTGTGTGGGTTTGTTTGTTTGTTTGTTTTGTATTTTAGAATAAAGCACTGATTCTCTTTTCAATTTTGATGGAGATTTCTGATTCATGTAACAGTTTTAATTATTAAACATAGAGATAAAATGAACATTGCGTCTTTTTAAAATGAAGAAATAAACAAACAGTTCTTTAATGTCACCAACAGCATCTTAATTTTCTGGTAAATAAAACTGGGCCAAGTTTTCCAGGTGGATATTGGCTTGGTTGCTGGTTTTGGTAGATGCAAAATTGCATGTGAAAAAGCATGTGAGATGTGATTCAATTTTTCCACTTTAGCTGAAAGTAGTTTATTTGGAGACATTATTTCAGTTGGACATCTGGTTTGTCCTAAACATTCCTATTATTTGACTAGTATGTTATAAGGACTTTTCTCACCCATTTCTGTCATTGTCTTAGAAAAAAATACATTTTAGCGTAGAATGTTTTTCCTTTTAATGAGTATAAATGTTCAAAAAAATGTTTACATTTGGTTGTGTTATATTATGAACAGCAAATGTTCTAAATAGGGTTATAAAGGCGTGCTTTTCTGGAATGATAACTTTGAAGCAAATTTCAGGTGAACCCATATGGGATATGGGTACCATCCCTAATTATATAACAGATGATCACATATTTTTTTAATAATAGCATAGGGTTTATTTTGGCTATTAATAAACTATTTGACAATTAACAAAAAAATGTGCTTATTAACAGTATAGCAGAAACTTTGAATGTTCCCCCAGGCCATACATTTGGAATGTTACTCCGTCGAGATGAATATGGTAAGTTCAGGGGCAGAATAAAATCTTATCTTGTTGATGAAACTATGCTGAAGTAATTACTGTTGGTTGTATAGTATATAATTTTCCTAAAATCTTAGAGGCAAGGTACAAAAATTTAACAGTGACACTAAATTTTTGGAGGGAAAATTTGAGAAGAATTGAAATTGCTAGTGGAAAAAAAATGAATGTCAGAAATAAAGAAACTTTAGGATTTTTTTTTTTTTTAAAGCCTCTGTATCTGAACGTAAACAAAATGGGAAACAGCGAAAAACTCGTATTGACATCTAAGTGACAAAGTTAAAATGGCTATTTAAATGAATATGTCTTTCCTCTCAATGATTTTTCCAGCACTTCTATAAAAAGAGTAAAAATAACAAGCAATAAATAAGAAGAAGTTTTTGAAGGTAGCAGAGAGACAGAAAACAGATTGAAATAAAAAATTATTAGTTTTCATTATGACAAAATTTTGAAAACTAGTCAACTCAAATAGTCAATGTTGGGATTAATGGTGTTTTAATATTATGTTTAATGACTAGGCAATACAGTGAATAGTTAGGCAGCAAAAAATGTAAGTGGCTCAAAGTTATTTAATTAGTCAAGACCAGAGAAGACTTGTTCAAATTCTGCATAAGCTTTTATACATGCTTTACTATGTAGAGTAATAAAATTAAATATTTTAAATGTGTAGGTATGCTTGTCCTATAAGGAACAGCAGAAGGAACTGAACAAAAAATTCATTATTAACAAGTAGAAAATAATGCATGTACATTGCTGTTAGAAGGGGATTAGGTGAGCTACTGCCATTTGTTATTGGACCCTGAATGAACTTCTTGCACTCTAGAAAGTGACCTTGGTTGTCTTGGGGTCTTGGATGAAGACTGTAGCTCAGTGTGCCAAAGTGTTTAAAAATACTAACAAAGTTAGGATACATAGAAAATGGGAAGAGTAACACAAAAATAGTACATTGTCTTTCTAGAAATCAGTGGTATATAATTATCTGAAATATTACATTGACTTTTCCGTTGATTCTTGTAAGTATCCTGAAATAGGACAGACTGGAAGTGATAGATTAATAATATATGTTCTTTTGCTCTCAACTATCTGGACATCAATAACTCTTACTGCTGTCAGAAGCTTTTGGAAGCAGTGGATGGATTTATGAAGCTATATTAAGATGTTGCAAAGTTTTTTTTATATTAACTGCATGTGAGTAGAGAAATCATCATGTGGACCATTTGATCTTTTGATGAAATGGCCGTATCGGATGCTCAGCAGTGCTGAAAATCAGCATCTCAGAACTGAAATTCTCCTTTTCCTTAAGACTGTAAGCCATTTTTTAAAATGTCCATTTTCTGTATATGCACAAGTAATGGAGGAAGTGTTTATTTTTATAGGAGTTGGTGATCTTCTTCACTGCTGGGTTCCATGTGAGTTCCTCCATGGTAAAGACAGAGAGAGAGCTGTCTTGACTGCAGTTCGGCAAAGTTTGAAGGAAGCTAACTATGAGAATTTTGACATGTTACTAGAAGCATTCAGGCATTATGATAAGGTTAGTGCTTTGAAAAAATAGAAATGTAAAGGAGTGTGTGACATTAGTGCTCCTGTGTTATGGGGAAATACAGACATGAAGAAACACAAGCATAGCAAGACAAATATAGATGAAGACTATAAAGACAAGGTAACTTCATAGTTATTGTACGTTTAATATACTGTGATATGCTATGGAATTAAACACAACAGTATTTGGAGCCTTTCACAACAGTATTTGGAATATCCAAGTTAACAGGAAGCAAGAGACTTGTGAGCAGGAATAATCTTAGAATTTTTTGCTCTGCAAAATTTGGTGATTCTTCTTAAAAGAAATCTGATTGAAGGTATTATGTTCATATTTTCTTCCAAGCTGTACTTTTTGACTGAGTCACCAAGCATCAGAATTTCATATCTTATAAATTTTTTTCCAGAGAGGAAAAAAAGAAAATTGACATTTCATATGTAACATTAATTGTAATGTATACAGAATGATTGATGCCTTACTTTCAAAAGAAATCTTGGCTTTGCCTCAACATTTATTATTAGATTGTTATCTTGTCACAATACCCTGTCGCACTGACTTTCTTTTAATCTCAAATCACTATATTACTTAAGTCGGAAATTATTTATTGACACTGGATTTATGTTCAGATTTTTAATTTCTGAATTACTCAGGGTTTCTTTTTGTACTCAGCAATGTTACTCTTCTGAAATGGTGTGCTTGGCGCTATACATATATCTCTACCTGTATATATAAACACATATGTGTATGTGTTCCTTTTGGTGGAGCCTTTTTATAATCGCTTTTATAGCAATTGTTTTATTTTATTTGTAATAGAATGGCAATGGAATGATAGACAAGGATGACCTGCGAAAGTCCTGTTTTCAGCTTAATCTGAATATAGATGATGAGCTCCTGGATTCCTTGTTTGACTATTGTGATTTGGATAAAGATGGTCTGATTAATTATGTGGAGTTTGCAAACTTTCTGAACTGGAAAGACAAGATGGCTGCTAAAGAGTTTGAAGAAAAAATAATTACAAAAGGTAGATGACTTAATACTTGGAAATTGTGGAGATGATCTTGTTCTTACAACAGCTACTGAAAGGACATTGCTGGTGTCGGACCAGGTGCTCCTTTAGAAGGGTAGGATTTAGAGAGTGCATTTAGTCCTTGCCTGCCACCAGTACAGCCTCAGATACAAATGTATTTCAGAACCCTGGAGTTCTGGGTTGCATGTTGAGAATGTCCCATAAATCAGGAGAAAGTAAAAAATCGCATAGAATCATTATCAGATATGCAGATTAATTATATTATGTTATCTACTTTATAGTTTTTCAAGGATTCAGGCAATGTTTTTTACCTCTTAGTCTATAATGTGCTGATAATAAATCCGGGCTGTACCATAACTTTTGTTTATAGGAGAAAAACTAGATGCTCCTGTTCTGCCTGAAGACACAAAGACAAATGATGAGCCACTGCTGAAGCAGGAAGATCTTGTGTTAAAAGAACCGAGGAGCTCAGAAAAGACATCAAAAATGCTAACAAGATCAGCAGATCATGTATTTGCAAATTATCGAACAACTTCTTCTCAGTATAATGCTGTAGTAGGTGGTCTCCCAACAACCTGTAAGTACGGTGGACTGTACTTCTCACTTCTGAGCATTATTTAAGACAAAATCAGGAACAAGTTTAAAAAGTATTGTTACAGGTTCTACTAATGTACAATAGTGAATTAATTTACCTAAACTAAAGTTGCTTAGGATTGTGGCTTGGAAGTTGGCATGGCTTGGATGTTTGGTATGGTTAATCCATTCAAAACATGAAAGTTAATCTAGAAGTCTTTGAGAAATTATGCTAGTAATTTTAAGAGAAGAATATCTTCTTGGAATCGCCTAAAAATGTTTTTAGCTGGAAGTACTGGATAAGTACTAGAATATTACTGCAAGATTTCCTGTTGTGATGCTTCATGATGTAGCTGAAGCTAGGAATTCTAAAAATATGAAAAAAGAGATGAGGAATAAAACTATATAAGTCCTTATTGAACCTATGTGAGATGAAGTATCAAATTTGTTCTCATTTCACACAAAATGTTTTATCCTCCATGGTACTATCTTTACATACAGGCTTTTCCATGCTACCTGTTGATTGATTTCCACAGGTTATCCAGTGTGTGGTGTTCCAACTATTCGTTCAGATATTCCTGCTCCTCGAATTCGCCGCATCAGTGACAGAACCAATTACGGTGATGAGGCCAATGCTTACGCATTATTGTTCCCTTCTGTCTTCAGTCAAAAGGGAGTGTATGAAAGCGACTTTTTTAAAACAAGACCAAAGGCAGAGGTATAGTGCATTTCTTCAGAATATTCTTCCAAGATGAATGCACCTCTAGCTATGTAGGAGTGGAAAGTCATACTATCAAATAAACAGGTTGTAAAATTCATTGTTGCAACATTACCATCTTTCTTTACATCCATTCAACTATCTGAAAAATATGTACTCTTCACATTCAAAATTATTCATAAAGGTGGTAGGTATTGAGATCCAACTTCAATAAGTAATATAAGGAAGTACATCAGGTTGTTGCTACTCACATGCTCAAATGTTGTGTCGAACAACGGTTGGTAATTAATCTAGGGCTTAAGAGTCTATGACTCATCATTTCTGCAATGTGAGAAGAGCAGAGCAGTTGTGAAATTTCCATCCTTGGACATATTCAAATTTCTGAGCAAGGTCCCAAGCAACATGGTTTAATGGTAAAGTTAGCCCTGCATTGAGTATGTGGTTGGATGGATGATCTCCAGAGATCTCTTCCAACCTAAGTTATTCTATGAGTAGATGTCTTAAAAAGCCCCACGGGAAGGTTTTTGTAGGTGTGTAAAACTAGCTTCTATCACAGAGGGATGTTCAGTGGAAAATTTTACTCAAAGTGTCTCTCTTCAAACAAACTTGAAGGTTTTGCTAATGGCAAATTCAGCAACCTGCTTTTAAGTGCTCTGCTGAGTCAGGGTTGTAGGCTCCGATCTACAAAGGACTTGTACAGTGATAGAGGATATAGGGAGTCACACACCAATGCTGTGCCATCTCATATTTCTGAAGAGAAAGATAGGACATGAGACTGTAGGGACTTACTTGGGGACTCTCTGATTTTTCCAGCTGGTATCTCTGGGGGCTGCTATCACTCTGTTATCTCATAGCCCAAAGGTCCTCCCACATAAATACTGAAACAACTTTGCTCCTTCTTCAGTATTGTTTACTCTTTTGCTTCTACATTTGTATGCATTTTCTAGTGAAAAAATACTAAGAGAGAACTTCATTACCTGAAATACAATTTATAAGACAATTGTAACAAAAGTGTGAAATTCCAATCTAAAATGAAAAAAGAAGCTTTGACAACCTCTCCCTTTCTACTAGTCATTGTATTAAATATTCAGTCACATTTGAAAGTGGATCTGGAACGTGAGTATATATTTTACAGAAAATAATGTTGCTAATTAGTGGCTGGGGATGTAAAAGGTGTGGTGTCATGTTCTATACATATCCATAAAACGGCTTGTCAGAATGTCGTGTACGAGAGCATTTACCATTTTATAATCTAGCTCTGAAGCAGGAAATCCGTGCATGCAGAATATAGCTAACAGTAAATAGAATTCATGCTTCATTGAGAAGCCTTTTATACCTGTCAAGCACTAGATAGAACTCTTCTCTGAAGTTATAATGTAGCCTGAGATATCATACGCCATTGTAGACTATACAGGCTATACAGAGTTCAGTACAGAACCTCCTCTGAGTGTGTTAAATCACCCTATACTCATGAAATGGACTGTTTCAGTGTTTTAGTGATGGTCTTCGATTTATTTTGATATGGAGCATTAGTATTTTCAAACGTAATAGCTGATGAAATTATTATATGAAAGCCCAGAGTCATTTAATACTACCAGTTCTTGCATAGGCTTGTAGAAATGAATGCGAATTCTGACTATAAAGCAGTTTCATGAGGTGACTCTTCATGTTACAAAAGAACAAAATGGTTCTAGGGCCTGCTATTTTCTTCACTGGAATTCGTCCTAGTCTATTGAAGAGAACAGAAGTTATGTAACTGAGTAATACTGTGTAATTTATATTCAACATGATTGTGCTGATAATAGGTGAGGGTCAGTTTAACCCTGTCTGCACACTTGATAGTCTGTGGTTTAGTCTGATTATTTTATGGCTGTTGATGAGCCAGGACAGAGTTGTATTTCAATATGGTGAAACCAGTTATGAGAGCATGTAGTCCTTATGATCCCTGCAGTGGTACTCTGTAATGGAATATTGCTTTTAGATTAACTTTTAAATTTCACTAGCTTGTTGAAGACATTAGATCAAATCTGGTTTGTTTTCCTCATGAGTAATACTATTGATTTAACTGAAACAACACCTATGCTTAAAGGAACAAAATTTAGTCCATGTTTTCCTCTTGTAATTTCAGCTAGCATAAACTGTCATAGATTTATTGGCTAAGATGAAGCTGCAGATTTGCTGTACTGTGGATCAGGCCTATATTTAACACAAAAGATAGTTTTAGAGAAAGATGACAAACAAGGTTGATCTGACTGTGTTAAAGGTCTGTCTTCATCAAAGCATGCATAAAATCTCCAGAGCATAAACATAACACATATGCGCACACACATGATACAATTGAAGAAGCCAAACATTTGCTAATGCAAAAGCACAAGCCGTGTCAATATTCTTTTAAAGCCACCTTCCTCTAATGAGTCAATAGGTCAGTGTAAGGAGGCATGCAGCAGGAAGCATCCAAGTGAGAAAATAGGGAAGAAAAGTATTTCTGCTGGATTTCTTTGGAGTAAAACTATAGCAAGACCCAAAGTTGATGTGAACCATTTCATTTTAGTCACTTCACCCACTTATCTATACCAATTGAAGATCTTGCGTATAGTATTCTTGCTGTGAAATGCAGACAATAATGTAATCTGATTTATGTCGATAACTGCAAACAGTAAAAATAGAATGGATAAACAGGAGTTGCCTTAAGGCTTTTAAAAAAATGTTTACTTTTCCCTGAATCTTCTGTGTTTGCATTTTCCAATGTTGAAGTTGCATCACCCTTACTTTATTAACTAAAGACAATTTTGTACACCACAGCTTTCATCCCAATAAGATTCAGATTTACTTAAATAGGAACTTCTTTGGTTAAGGATGCAGGATGTGGTCTGTAGTTTTTATTTAAGAGTGGGAAAATATTCTTTGGCAAATAGAGATTGCTAATATATGTAAAAGCCAGACTCTATATAGTTTAAATAAAATGCTGACCAGAATTACATGAATTGTATTATTTTGTAGATTGCACAAATTCTCCGCAACATTGGCGTGAACATTTCAGATGAGAGGTTTGAAGAGATATGGCGGCAAGCCTGTATGAAATATCAGAAAGAAGAGGTTTGTGTAGAAAGCATCAGGAACGTACTGGATGAAATACATGTATCACACACAAAAAACAGTTGGTAATTCTAGTCTTCGGGCATTGCATTTACATTTATTTAAATTGACATCAGTCATAATTCTGATGCTGAATACAATAAACATTTTAAATAAGGTGTGTTTGCAGAACTGGAATGCACTCTTTATTGTCTTTCTGAATAGTGGGTTCACCACATATATGTGACTCTTTCTGCTATCATTGCAGTTAGTAGGAACGGATATCCATAGGAATAAAAGAGGATACAACATGTTTGTGAATGGAAATCAAATATTGATCTTATAGTCTTTATTTTATCTTTTTAAAGTGTTTCTAAGTCTAAATAATAATACTTTGAGCGTGAACACATTTTGCATTTTTTAATTTATTTTTTGCTCTTACAAACAGAGGGACGCTTTTGAAGTACTTAAATGTTTCAGATATGCAAGACCTCTTAAAGATTATTATCGCAGAATGGCATCTTGCCTTGCTTCTAATATTCCATAATTTCTTGTCAACAAAATGGTAGCTAACAGAGCTCTGGTTATGGTAAGTTATTTGATACGTTTAAAAATTCGTGTGAGAAGGTGTTTTACAGTAAGATACTAAGGAAACTACATGGTCCGTAAGAACCAATTGATTAAGAAGTGCAAAAATAAATGCCCAATTGTGTGGCAGAGGGCTTATATTCTTTATGCAAGCTTATGGCTAGTAGGTAGTAGTGTTTGGCTTTCACAAGCAAGAAAAAAGAATGGCTATTTAGAGGTGTATGTGCATATTACATAAAAATACAGGCTAGGTAGTCAGAAAAGTTTGGGAGGGCTTTCAGAGAGCTAACTGTTCACCTGTGACCAATGCAATTTCTTGGGAAGAGGGATCTTCATAAATGAAAAACACGTGAGGATCATTATGGAAATCTCAGTGAATATATATGAAGTCCAATACGAATAAACAATGGAAAGCAAGTAATACTAAAATCTGCAAGTGTGAATTGGTATGTTCACTCTTCACGTACAGTACTGAGCTTGGTATAAAACAAATGGAAATTGTTCAGTATTGACAGTGAGAATGATTACTTCTAGACTTTTTCAAATTAATTGAAAAATCCTTGCCCAATGTAATCTTAACATACAGGATTTCAGGAAGGATATCACTTTGTCACCTATCAGTGCTTTAATACCTTAGTAAGATTTGGAGGAATAGATAACGTTGCCAGCCAAAAGTTTTACTGAGTTCTACAATGTAGGTAAAGGTTCTATATATCTTAAATACTAGGAATGCATGTATGACAGCTTAAAATTTCATTGTAACTCTTTTCTCACTTGGCACTCCTGTGATTGCCAAGATTCCTCTTTTGCCAGTGTTTTAGGAGCTTGTAATTTGCTAGCTTGTTATGTGAGATCCACAAGCCAGACCCTTTTGTACACTATTATTGTAGCATTAATAGTAGCTGTCTTACATCAAGTAGAAAGAATTTGCTTTCTGGTATCTCCAGGGAGCAGGTGGTGGAAATGCTGCTTTATGAGGGCAGCTTCTTTCCTGCTGTGAAAGTAAGTTGTTATGCACTGTTGTTGCCTTGCCTTCCTGTCCTGCTGGAACTCTGTGCATGCGCTGGGATGCATGCAGGAAGCAGACTGTGACTGTCCTAAGTGAAATCGTGACAGAAAGATGAATGTACTGCTAATTTCAATTGAATTTGTTATGTCAGGATTTCACTGCCTCCAGTGAAATTCTCTAAAGCTCCTCTTCTGCTCATATAGGGTGGGAGGGAAGAATCCTTTACCTTTGTTGTGGTATGCTTCCAAAAGCATTGGACAGAATTACTTAAAAAAAAAATACATTGTTTTTCGTCTTCAATAGACAATTTTAGATGAAAGATTTAAGCTCACTTCAGGGAAAAATTTTTAAAAAATCAGATCTCTGTGAATATATATATAAAAAAAATATATAAGAGATCTATTGTGTTTGTGCAGCAGCTGAAAATTGTGTACCCTATTTTTTGAACCTACTGTAAAGACACCCACTTTCATTCCTCTACTTTCAGTAGAATCTTTTCCTTTGTCAGTGAGATGGAATTAACATTGTTCTTGAGCAGTCTGATAGATAAGTCCAGAATAACGAAGACTAATAAATCATGATTTAGTTTTTTGCCAGTATGTTTTTAACCACAGACTAAAGGTTTCCTTCTGAGCTTGGGTTTGAAATGAACTGGAAGCATTGATCACCTAAACTTACCTCTTCTGAAGCTTTAAAGGATTAATCACTGAACAGAGCTGTAAATTCTACTTGTAGGTGCTTGTTTTTCATCACAATATACATATGAGGCCTCTGAAAGATTTAATCGCTGTGACACACACAGTTACTTCTGTGGAGTTTCCCAATCCCTTTGGGTTTTTTTGTTAAATGCTTTATGCACACAGAATCTTGGTGCAGATTTTTGTATTTCGTTTCTGTTTGACTTCCCAACGTGTATGAATTCAATGACATATTGATAGGCTTTAGAGCTGCAAGTTGTGTTCTGTGATTTTTATGTTTCCCTTAATATATTCCATTTGACAGAAAATAAAAAGTTTGCTTTCTTCTACATTGCAGCGTTATTGCCTTTATCTAGGTACGGAGTTGATTTAACTAGGACAGCACACTACTTTCACTAACCCTTGGGCTGTATCCAGGGCAAAGTTTTTCAGAAAGCGTTAGCAAAATAACCTCCACTATGGCTCAAAAGCCATGCGTTCTAAGAGGAAACATACAAATTTAGCTGCTGACTGAATTTACTCTGATTACAAAATCACAGAGATTGTAAATATGTTGACTGGGACTTTGTGGACAAAACTAGTAAATGGCAAATCCTGACAAAGGTAAATGTTTTGGTAAAAATCAGTGAGTTCTAGACATTTTGGGCCAAATTTTCTTCATAGAATTTTCATAAAAATAGGCACTGGATAAGAGACACAGCACATTCAGCTATTTGTGCACTATTTCTCCATTAATCTCTGTTTCACTACAACAATTATTCTAAAGAATAGCATATTTAAGAATTATGCATTTTTAATTGGTTCTGTCAAATGAATTGAACTCCTCTTAAGTTCATCTTAGAGCAGATGTATTGATCTCCAGGGACAGAGTAGGGAGGTCTTCCTTTCTACAGAGGTAGAGGCCAGGGTTTTCTTCTCCCCAAAAGCCATGCCAGGGATACTGACTTTCAATACCTGAAAACACTTACCTGTAAAAGATAAGGCTGAAGATTTGAATGTGCAAAATGATTTGTTATTCATTCTGTATTTCTGGCTCTTAATCTCTAGAATGTGAATATTAGCACAGGTTAGCGTACAGCTAATATGACTTATTTGGCAGTGACTTGTGCTATGTAAAGCAGATGTTGGACTGGATTACTCTTTTTACTGTTATCTAATGGAAAAACTCATCTGTGCAATGACTTGTGTTTGAGATGCTGGAAGATCCAGCCCACTGTCTTCCATAGAAATGTATGTACAAATAAATGTAGACTTTGCCTTGATATTATTACTACATAACTTTAATATATGTCTTAAAAAGATTAAACATTTGTTTTCAGTAGACTAAAATTACCAAGAATTGCTGGTAAAGCAAGTATATTTCCTGGTCCTGGAACTCATTCTTAGAAGTGAAGTGAACAGCCAGTTTTGTTTGCTTGTTTGGTTTGGTTTTTAAACAACTGTATGTAATTATTTGGGTGCTAAATAGAATGCTAATAACCCTTTACGCTAAGAAGAATACTTCAAATGGATGTCTAAGCAGAAAAGGAGGCAAAGTGCCTGGAAATATGATTTAAGTCTTCATCTTGCCAACAGATACAAATAGGTAGGATGTTTTTGGAATGGCTTATACAGCCTAGTTAGTTGGGGTTTGCCATTAAGAGGTATTTCTTTGGAAACTGGTTATTTGCATTTGACAGTCTATCATTGGGCACCATCTGGCTGTGTGGTTTCACCTTGCTGACTGGCCAGAATGCTTTTCTAGCAGACGGGTATGAGTTTAAGCTTGCCAAAGAACCACTAAATGCTACATGGTTGACTAGTTGGGATAAGATCTATATTTCTTTATTACTCTTTAAAACTATATTAATTTTGAAAATGCCAACATATATTATGCAAACCTGTAGGAAGGATGTTGGCATCTTTGATCAGGATTAATCTGCAAAGGGAAAGGTGGTTAAAACAGTCTTCATTGTGTTCTGATTTGCTAAGATAGGTGCTTGTTGATT
This sequence comes from Calonectris borealis, assembly GCF_964195595.1. Taxonomy (NCBI): domain Eukaryota; kingdom Metazoa; phylum Chordata; class Aves; order Procellariiformes; family Procellariidae; genus Calonectris; species Calonectris borealis. The sequence goes on from NC_134313.1 coordinate 130,264,254, forward strand.
TCTGCCAAGTGTGTGTGGCATCTCTGAGCAGACTGGAGTAGGTAGAGAACTTGTGCATCCTGGGTCCACGTTCCTGACTTCCAAATGTCATAACCATGGAAAACTTATATTCCTCGGGACACAAGTATATGCAGCTGTGTTCTGAAATTATACTCTAGATTAGGTGGTAAATTCTATAATACCTGAATAGTAAATCTTTGGTGTATTCTGCATGTTTTCAAAGTGCACTCCTCATTCCAGTGCCTAGATGTAAGTAAAAATGGCAAAACCAAGACCTAATCTGAAAAAAAGAGAAGGGCCTGAGTATCACTGACAGATTTTATTCATGCGGCTTTTGTGAAGTATCTCTTCCTCTAGTAGTAGGGTTATATGTTCTGCATCTTAAAAAAAAAAAAAAAAAAAACAAAACAAACCCAACTTGCATGTGGTGTATACTGACTAGGTAAGGTTCTACCACCCAATCAGATCAAAAGCAGACAGAGTAGCTTAAGTACACATACTTACAGAAATAGCTTTTCTATAAGCCTTGAAATTTTCTGCAGATTCTAGAAAATGTCAAGTATTTCTTTGAAATCTGAGGTGGAAAAAAGGACTGAAATAAGAGCAGAAGAGTTTTCAAATGGTACCAGTTAATTATGGGGTGATTTTGTTTTCCCAGCAGTTTTCAACAGATAATGGAGACATATGCAATCCCATATGAATACTTTACTAAAGTGTGTTCCCCCAGTGAGCGACAAGGCTGAATGCGTAACAAATTTTAGGGCTATTTTTTGCTAGTGAGCAATGAATATAACATAAGAATGTAAGAGTATCTGTACAGGGCAGCCCAAAGGTTCTGTCTAGCCCAGTGTCCCATCTGACAGCGGTCAAAAACATGATTAGGGAGAAGTAGCAGATCAGGGCAAACATGATATTTCTTCCTAGCAGTCTCCCAGTGCTTCAACCACTTGAACTTCAAGTGGTTGAAAGGAAGGAAGGACCTTTCTGAAAAGCATATATTTTCCTTATATTCAGTAACCTTAAACACATTTCTCTTCAGGAACTTACCCAGTCTGCCCTTGAAACTTTGTGATAGTCCAGCCTCTGCAACATCTTTTGGCCAGGAGTTCCATAGCTTTAGCAGTACACTGAACAGAAAAACTAGTTCCTTTGCTTGTTTTAAACCTTCTTTCAGATGGCTTAGTACAATGTAAGTTGATTACTCTATTTGAAGAAACAACAAATAAATCAATTTCTAGACACTGTCAGTGATACAGGTATTTATAGACCTTTGTCACATCCCTCATAAGTCCTGGCCAGGGACTGCTTGCCTAGCTTTTGCCTGTATAGAAAAGATTCTAAGGTGTTCTTTCGGCATGTTACTTTTCTCTGAAGTTTTTCTGATTCTGCAGCACATTTTCTGAGATACAGTGAACATGGATTTAAAAGTGGCAGAAGGGAGCTTCTCAGTGTTGTTAGTTTATTTCCCCTAATAACAGTATTAGGAATGATTACTATATTTCAAACATGGAGGCAGGGGTAATTTCAAAGATGTTTTGTACAATTATAGGGCAGCTAGCACAGACTGAGTCAGTAAGGCACTGCTGAGTGCAGCAACCTTGTGATACAGAGTTGTATGCTTAATGCAAACATAGTCCCCCATGACCTGCTTTGCTGCTATAAATACACTGAGTCAAGTGGATTTGATTCCAGTTTGCATGTTGTTGTGAGAACAAAATTTAGTTCAGTTTATACACCTGGACAGTCTATGTGTTTTCTTTCATAAAATGCTTTGGAGGTGTTGGATGGAAGATGAAGCCTAAGATTAAACTGGTTTTGCTTTAATACTCAGTTTCAATGCCACCATGGTACACATAGCAAGGTAAATTGTTAAGCTGCTAGTGAGAGATGTTTGTTATACTGAGATGTAATTCTTCCTCTGCATAAATTCAGCAAAGGGATCTAGCTACCTCTTACATATATAATAGGCCTGAGTTAGTGCACAAGCTCGTGCTAACCCCGTGAAAATAAAGATCAGATCCAGTCTGTTAGCTTTCTTAAATGCCAGGTCTCTTCATCTAGGGCTAGAGCTAATGCTGTCTGCCAGTGTTCTTTTTGTTGTTCCGTCGCAGTGGGAGTGTAGAATAATGCTATCTCTGTACTTATTGGGCTTCTTATTCCAGTGGATTTATATGGGTAACAAAACAGCACTCGTAGAATGATTCACTCAAAGTAGAGTACTGCTGAAAGCCAAATGTGAAGAGATTCCAGACTTCTGATCTCTCTGTAAGCATCTCTTTTGAAGTCCTTATTTGCACCTTCTTTAGAATGGAAAGCAGTACAAAGAATTTCTGAGTAAAAAACAAGCTAATGATTAATTACCTCATTTGAAGGGGACTTAAATTACAGTTAAAATAGTAGCATGATGCATAGGCCTTTTTTTTGGTTTTTGAAGTCTGCTTTTGTCCTTATTCTACAGGCAGGGAAACAAAGACTCATATTGCCATTTTTTAGGACAAGTGTTAAATGCGTTTGTAGCTGTGCAGCCGTCTACTGCAGACAGTAGGCAACTGTCCCTGCATACATGCAGGCATATAATTGTCTGTCACAGACCTGGTTTTCTTTTCTAACTTAATCACACAGGTGGTTAAGTAAACCAGTTAACCCTTGTTAAACCATCAGTGAACCCTTGTTAAACCATCATCAATGTTTAATACATCCTTGTTTAAGGTAGTACACAGTTCATCTCTAAAGTTGCTTTGACATGAACCTAATACCAGTAACGGAGGGATAAGATTGGGACCAAAAGATAGATATCATAACAAGTATTTCTCACTTGAATAATAGCTATTGTTTCTTAAAAGTTGGGGGGGGTGTGTGTTTTGTTTTTGGTTTTTTTTTTTTTTATTGCTGGAAACAATAGCAGTAGCCTGAGTATGTGCCATAGAAAGTGCTAGTACATCGTTACTGACTCATTTTTTGCTTCAAGCCATTTCCCTCCATTTATTGTGTTTGTCAGCTTTTTGTTCAGATGATTTACTTAGGGATAATATTGAGGATAGTAGGAACATGCAGCCTAATAGTGTTTGCAGGTGGTCAGAGATGCAGGTGCTAACAGTGCTCCAGTGTCATTGATTATTGGTCTTATTATTTGAGAACAAGAAGAACTGAGAGATTATTGAATAAAATGCTGCATGACAAACATTTGTTCATAAAACTAGGCATGGTTCAGGTGAGTGATGATTGTTTCCCTTTCCACTGCTCCTTTACTGGAGAATTAGGCAAGCAGAGTGCTATCCTGAAAAGAGCTTTGCATAGATTGAAGAGCTTTGGGCCCTGGGGCTTTGAAAGATGTCAAATGTCACATCAAATTCTCCCTCTGGTTAACCAGTTAACAGAATCGGTAGGGGAAAAAAGACCCTGTTCGGAATGAAGGGGAAAGAAACTAATATTTTGTATGCTGTTACACATTTTCTGTGGATTATTCCTTTCTTCAGTGCAAAAAAAAGGGAGGTAGGGAAACAGTCTCTCCTCTTTATTCCACTGAAGAAAGTAGAACACAATAAGAAGAAAATAGGATAAAGTGGGGAAATTAGAAATGAGTAATGTATGAAAAGACACATCTTTTCAAAGAGGAGAAAAACTTGCATCAAAATGATATTGTTTGTTTGTTTTTCTTCGATAAGAAGAACAAAAGTCTGAAGGGACTTTTCAGTCAGTGCCACCCGTTTCTGCCAAAGAGCCTACATAGAAGAAAGCTGATTCTCTAAAAGGAAATGCCTGAAAGTACATTGACCCTTTCTTGAAATACAGCAGAGGGTTTGTGAGAAAAGATGTATTGTACCTGTCTATAGAGTAGCCGTCATTCTTCAATATTAAAAGATTATTTGAAATGTTGAGAGAAATGTTGTGTATTGGATTGTACGACAGTGGTGTGCCAGTACAATGTGTGCCTGGCTCCCCAGTGTGTGCAATATGTAGGACCTTTTATGGAAAGACTTTTATACAGGATAGTTATACCATATATCATATTTGTTTCATGTCTAGCTACACTTCTTAGGAGCGCAAGTCCAATTACAAATTCCTGTCGTGAAACAGAAAGCAAATATCAGAGTTTAGAAGTATCTAAAGGTTATGGATGGGTTATTGCATATATAATGATGAAATAAGTTTAACAAATAACTTCGTTACCCAGCAGCTCTTAAACTGAAGAGCAAGTCCTGGTTTTCTGCATAGCCCTTTTCAAACAGAAAGTACTCATTTCTAACACAGAGGGCACATGAGATATTCAGACAGTATTTTATTATCCCAAGAGGTGTGGGAGGAAACATTCCCTCTTAGGCAAATAATTATTTTGTGGAGAAAGGTGAAGGAAATGAGGGAAGGAGCAAAAAGAGTAGGGGCAAAGAAATTTCTACAGAATGTGTTTTTCTTTTCCCCCCTTATTAAATCAAATAAGAATTTTCCATAGAGGGAATTTCTTTCTGTCTCTCATCTAATTAGTTAGAAAAAGGCAAGTAAAGGCAATAAAATGATGACTGTCTCCTTATTCCATTCATACTCTTTTTCTTGATATGCTGAAGAAACACTGATAAGACCCACAGTACTTCTTATATATATCACTCATTATAAACTAGAATAATTTATTCTGCTGATTCTTTGTGTTGAATGACTATAGAAATATGCTCATAAATCTTTGTTCTTCCCTAAGTTGTTGGCTATGCAATAGAAATACGGCATTTTATTATTCTCTTTAATTTCACTGGGAACTATAGGAATATCAATAATTATCACTTTATTGAATGGCTGCTGGTGGGGTAGAAAATATACTTGCCTTCAATATTTTGCAGTGTTTCATACAAGTGGGAGGATATGTTATATTGTTTCCACTCTGCTTTCTTGGCAGAATTGAGAGCTGCAACAGCTCCTCGCATTTCTGACAAGCAACCCATTTGTTTGAATTTCTAGGTGTCATTCACATCCTTAATTCCAGGATCCAAGTCAGTACTGTTATTCTGGAATTGTGAGTTGTCCAAAATGTTTTCATCCAGCATTCAAGAATATATTTCATTTTAACCATAAATATGATGATTGAGATACATATTTAGGAGACAGGATAGTTGGTGGTATTAAGCACAAAATCTCTATGCCTGCCACTTAACTGTAGACAATTTATTGATGCATCAGCTTGCCTAAAGGTTCCTTTATATTAAACAGGAGAAAAGATGTGCACTTTTGTGGCAGTTCAGTTTTTCAGACATTTTTCTCGCTTTTCAAAGACTAAGGGCAGGTTTAGAACCACTTTGGTACATCAGTTAAGCGCATGAACTTGGTGGGGTGTTTCCAGCGCTTAATTTACCTTCTTCAGTCCCTACCCTTCATTTGTGCCTTCCAGGTATACATACATTAGATTACCATGTGGAAGAGAATAGTTTTCCTCGAGATTAATTTACTTGTGAGTTTGATTTACTACTTTTTTTTTTTTTTGGTTAACCAAAAGCCTTGTTTTGTAGCACAATGTTGGCCCAACATTTGCTCTTAATGACTCATATGATGTAAAGCTATTTATTTTTACTAGGTGGCAGTGGAAAGGCTAGAAAGAAATCTTGTCTCTGAGACAAAATTTAAAAGCTTAAATTCAACCTCTAATTATCCACTGCTGTAGTTTTTTTTTAATTGAATATGGCTGGGGGAAAAAAGTGAGATTTCTTTTTTTCCCCTGCCGAACGGCCGCTGTGCAGCGGTTCCCTGCGGCCCCCGCGCCGGCGGCGGCCCCGCGGGCTGAGCGGAACGGCCATCCCAACGGCAGGGGGCGCTCTAGCATTTCCACACGGGGGAAGGGCAGCGGCTGCCGGGCGCGAGGGGCTGCGAACCGACGGGTAGGGCTGCTTAGCGCTGTGTTTGCCAAAGTACCTAATGGCAAGCGATACGTGTCACTTCTGTCCCTTTCTCTGTATTGCCCCTCTTTAAGGGGGAACGTTAGTTTGGGGATGTCTAATACTGTGTGTTCGTTCTGGTCCATAGAACCTTGTTCTCTGAGAGGAATGAAATTCAATAATTCTGGAGTATTGTAACGTGTAAATTAATACCTTGTCATATTTTCTCCCCTGCTGTACATCTCATCTGTGGTGGTTTAACCCCGGCAGCTAAGCCCCACGCAGCTGCTCGTTCACTGCCCCCCGGTGGGATGGGGGAGAGAATTGGAAGGGTAAAAGTGAGAAAACTCGTGGGTTGAGATAAAGACAATTTAATAGGGAAAGCAAAAGCCGCACACACAAGTGAAGCAAAACAAGGAATTCATTCACTACTTCCCATGGGCAGCCATCTCCAGGAAAGCAGGGCTCCATTGCGCGTAACGGTTACTTGGGAAGACAAACGCCATCACTCCACACGTCCCCCCTTCCTTCTTCTTCCCCCAGCTTTATATGCTGAGCATGACGTCATATGGTATGGAATATCCCTTTGGTCAGTTGGGGTCAGCTGTCCCAGCCGTGTCCCCTCCCAACTCCTTGTGCACCCCCAGCCTGCTCGCTGGTGGGGTGGGGTGAGAAGCCAAAAAGGCCTTGGCTCTGTGTCAGCACTGCTCAGCAGTAACAAAAACATCCCTGTGTTATCCACACTGTTTTCAGCACAAATCCAAAACACAGCCCCATACTAGCTACTGTGAAGAAAATTAACTCTACCCCAGCCAAAACCAGCACAACATCTATGTTATTCATCATGTTTTTGTAGTGTTTGTATGACTTGATTTCATCACACAAATTTAAGCAGGTAACTGATTTTCAGTCAAGTTCCATAAGTATTAAACCAATATGCAAATGCTTTTGCAGGTGGACCTGGGAATATTTTTGTCTGTGAGGGTTAGCATGTTTGTATCTATAGTAGCCTTAGTTTAGGTCAGAGATCTTCAGGAAACATCACGTTTTCTCTTTGGTGCAAACAATAATGGAAAGTTATATAAAAACTTCTTATCCCTTTAATGGTAAGTTTGTGATTTGACATATGTAGCAGCCATGGTGAATGGCAATTCAAATGGGGAAAAAGGAAAAATCCTGAAAGGATCTCCAAAAGCCACGGGATGTTTTATGGTAGTATTGCAATAACAATTTACAATAACCTAACAATTATGAGCAAAGATTCATTAGTGAGTGCATGTATTAGAGAAATACTCATGTCCTGGGTGTTAATATACAGATTTTCATCAATCAAAAGGCCAAAAAGTTTGGTGTTTTGTTTTTTGTTTGTTTGTTTGATTTTTTTAAAGCATTGATAATATAAAATACTTTTGGACTAAAAGGATGGAAAAATTGCTTTTAAAAATTTTAAGTGGCTATTCATATTTTACTGCTGATACCCCTGGTAACAAACACGTTTTGAATTAAGCGTTTGGCCGTGTAATGCTTAAATATGGGATTTTCAGTAGTGAATTAGTTACTCTGTTGCTCGAACACATACTGGTAATGCATTTTCTGTTTGATTCTCATATCCTCTCAATGCTAAACTTACTTCATGGTAAAATATACTCCAATTCACCCAGTAACAGATTCACTCTAAATATCTGCCCCCAGGAACTGTTGCAGAGTAGGGGAGCAGAGCTGGAGAATGTCACATTTCCAGTTCTTGAGTTTGAGCTATATTAAAAGCTATCAGTCTTTCTCTGTAGAAAGCAAAATGAAACCAAAACAAATTGAGCTGAAAATCAATGAAATTGTTCCTGTATTAAGCAAAACCTAAGAGTATATAATTTTTTTCTCTTAAATCCTCATCTGACAAATTTATGTTTCAAATAAAACTTAGACTCTAAGCCAAAAGACATCTTTCTGTAAGGTCATAGAGATGGGGGAAGGAAATATAGAAACTCTCCTGTGTTCAAAAGGACTATTTTTTTCTTGCTTTTTAAGTACTGGAGACTTAAACTGCTTTCAATTTTTTTCTGGGACCACTTGAATTACTTTTAAGAGGTCTGGTATTTCAAAGGATAGGCTATCAGCATTTTCTAAAAGTAAAGGCCGTTAAAGGTCCTCACAGAGTAACTAGAAATGTAGGCACTCACAGGCAGGAGACGTTACAAGCAAAGTAATATGAAGACATATTACTTTACCCATAATCTTCCAGTGATTCATACTCTTAACTGTGTTACAGGGTTCCTGAATTTAACTTATGCTTTAAAAGAAGCGAATAGGAAGCAAGTCCAAAATTGGTTATGACACTCTTGTCTAATGACAAAGAAATTGAGCCAACAACTCAATTCTTCACTTGTTGATTTTTTTTTTCTGATTAATATAGGGGAAAATTAAGTCCTAGTCCTGATGTTGTCAGGTTGCCTGATGTTTTATTTTCTTCTTAACATTTTCTTAAAAGTTGGTGAAAATTCTAAAATTTCAGCCGAAAGAGCAACTACAACTGTAAGTATTTTGACTCGGTTTGAATCTACCCTTAGGGTTGAATGGGAATCATGCTTTGCTTGCAAAAGCGTATCCTCTCCAGTGCCATCCCACAGCAAAACATTGCAGCCCTTGCAAAGAAGTCTCTGTATTAGCAAGAGCTCTTGCCGCTGGCAGTGCTGCAGAAAGTGATGATAGTGACACAGAAGTTGCTGACAGGCTGACACTGCATATTAATCTGTGGACAAATGGTTCACGGTCAGACCATTATGCAAGTCACTTGAGCCATGTTCCGTACTTTGTTCAATGTGTGGGCTTGTATGTAGAAATTAAATTATTTAATTAAGGGCTATTCACCTACCTGTTTTCTTATGGTAGTTGAAAATTATTTGAGATGGTTTCCTAAGTATAACTGATTAGGTTAAATGGAAGTTATTTTCTTGGAACTAGCAAAATTATGTCTTTCACTAATTTTTGTTGTTGAGTGCATTCACTGCCAAGGCTTTCATCTCTGACTGTAACCTTAGAACTCCAAATTGATGCTGAATTTTAGTTCTTCCTTTTTCTGCAAACTAATTCCTGACATCTACCCCAAAGTTCCTACTATGATCTCATGATGAAGGCTTCTCTTTACAAGTCTTCCCTCTCAAACTACTCCTGTACTTTCACTTTCCTTTCTCTCCTGAAACCACAATCTTACTGTCTTACTAAAGACTTTTCTTCTTCTTTCCTTGAGTCCATCTTGCATCAGATTCCTTTATATTGTCCTCTAAAAGTATTCTAAAGCCTCTCTTCCCTAACTGCTTTAATGTAGTCTTCTTTATCTTCCATGGTATCATCTCCTCACCAATTTGTTCCATTTAAAATGATGCACATAAAATCACTGTACAATGATTGTACACCTGTCGTGGTTTAACCTGGCAGGCAGCCAAATACCACACAGCCGCTCACTCACTCCCCCTGCCCCCCCCCCCAGTGGGACGGGGAGAGAATCGGAAGGATAAGAGTGAGAAAAACTCGTGGGTTGAGATAAAGACAGTTTAATAGAACAGAAAAGGGAAGAATGATAATAAATAATGATAGAATATACAAAATGAGTGATGCACAATGCAATTGCTCACCACCCGCGCTGACCGATAACCAAGTAGCGATCGGTACTTCCTGGATCTCGCCTACTGTTCATATACTGAGCATGACGTCACATGGTATGGAATATCCCATTAGCCAGCTGGGCTGGCTGTTCTGATTATGTTCCCTCCCATCTTGCATACCCAGCTCAGTCAGTAGGCACGGGAGCTGTCCTTGGACTAGGAGGGCACTTAGCAACAACTGAAAACATCAGTGTGTTATCAACATTCTCCTCATACTAAATCCAAAACACAGCACTAGGAAGAAATTTAACCCTATCCCAGCCGAAACCAGGGCAGTATCCACCCCTTATTCTATACCATTTACGTTATGCTTAGGTCTCACATTTTTCGATAAATTTCAATTAATCACCACTATCTTTCTTTTTATATATATATATATATATATACATGTACACACAGATATCATTCCCTTAGTCTATGGACTACCCCTTTAAAATGTCCATTGAGTTCATTTAGTCTATGACTTTGGGTTCCATCTGTCATAACAGTCTTTCAGGGCTGGAGAGATGGTGTGTGGTGTTGCGCTGTTGCATCCTGAAGCCAGTTCTCATTTCGGTACTGCTGCACTCGTCCAGTTCTGTCATTGTTGCACTTTGCTCGGTTTCATCGGAGTTAGTTCATTCTTCGTTAATCTGGGTGATTTTCACTGCTATACCATTGATAGCAACCATAGAAATAATGATATACAATATCATATAACAATTGACATCATAAAATTCAGTTCATTGGCTATTTTCACCCAAAATCAAATCCCCTTGAGGTACACACCGGACCTCCCCATCCGTTCGCATCACCCACCAAGTGCACCCAGGTCCTTGAGCAAAAGCAATCCCACGGATGGGTTTTCCCTTGCCAGAGGCAGGAGTAATCCAGACTGTCTTCCCCAGCATATTCCTTATGTGCATGACAGGGACTTTATCTCCATCTACAGTACGTAAGAGTTTTGATTGGGCAGGGTCAGCTCGATTAACAGACCCCTTGATGTTGACTAACCAGGTGGCTTTTGCTAAATGTGTATCCCAATGCTTGAATGTCCCACCACCCATTGCTCTCAGCGTAGTCTTTAGCAGTCCATTGTATCGCTCGATTTTCCCGGAGGCTGGTGCATGGTAGGGGATGTGATAGACCCACTCAATGCCATGCTCTTTGGCCCAGATGTCTATGAGGGTGTTTTGGAAGTGAGTCCTGTTGTCTGACTCAATTCTTTCTGGGGTGCCATGTTGCCATAGGACTTGCTTTTCAAGGCCCAGGATGGTGTTCCGGGCAGTGGCATGGGGCACAGGGTACGTTTCTAGCCATCCGGTGGTTGCTTCCACCATGGTGAGCACATAGCGCTTGCCGTGGTGGGTTTGTGGGAGTGTGATATAATCAATCTGCCAGGCCTCCCCATATTTGTATTTCAACCATCGTCCTCCATACCAAAGAGGCCTTACTCGCTTGGCTTGCTTGATTGCAGCGCATGTTTCACATTCATGGATAACCTGTGCAATAGCGTCCATGGTTAAGTCCACCCCTCGATCACGAGCCCATCTGTATGTTGCGTCTCTTCCTTGACGGCCTGAGGCGTCATGGGCCCGAGCTATAAATAATTCACCCTTATGTTGCCAGTCTAGATCCACCTAAGCCACTTCAATCGTAGTAGCCTGGTCCACCTGCTGGTTGTTTTGGTGCTCTTCAGTGGCCTGACTCTTGGGTACGTGAGCATCTACGTGACGTACTTTTACAGTCAGGTTCTCTACTCGGGCAGCAATATCTTGCCGCAGTGCGGCAGCCCAGATGGGTTTACCTCTGCGCTGCCAGTTGTTCTACTTCCACTGCTGCAACCACCCCCACAGGGCATTTGCCACCATCCATGAGTCAGTATAGAGATAAAGTACTGGCCATTTTTCTCGTTCAGCAATGTCCAAGGCCAGCTGGATGGCTTTCACCTCTGCAAACTGGCTCGATTCACCTTCTCCTTCAGCAGTTTCTGCAACTTGGCGTATAGGACTCCATACAGCAGCTTTCCACCTCTGATGTTTTCCCACAAGGCGACAAGACCCATCAGTGAACAGGGCATATTGCTTCTCATTTTCTGGTAGTTTATTATACAGTGGGGCCTCTTCAGCACGTGTCACCTCCTCCTCTGGGGATATTCCAAAATCTTTGCCTTCTGGCCAGTTCGTGATCACCTGCAAGATTGCTGGGCGACTGGGGTTTGGGTAGCTGCAATGCTTGTCATGGGGGTTGGAGTAACTGTAGTGACTGTTGCCAGAGTTAGAGTGGCTGCAGTGCCTGTCGCAGGGGTTGGAGAAGCTACGGTGACTGTTGCCAGGGTTTGAGTAGCCACAGGGGTTGTCGCGGGGGTTGAAGTAGCCGCAGTGCCTGTTGTGGGGTTTTGAGTAGCCACCGTGTCTGTTGCCGGGGTTGATCTCCCGCTGCCGGCCGTCCCCGGGACTCGCTGCTCCGCCCGCCCCGACGAGGCACCACCGTTTACCCTCCCTCTTTTCTTGTTCCTGAGGGTTGATCTCTGGACAGTATTCCTGAATAGTTGTTTAACCCTAAACAAGGCCTGAACCACATTCAGGAGACATAGCAATATGAACATGCTTATTTGAACATCCCAAGGATATTCAAAATTCTCAGGGAATATTGTGGACATCTTCGTGAAGAGGATAGAAGAAAAAGGAGTTTCTGATGATATGGAAGGGAAGATGAACAAGTGGGAGAAAGTGTCCCATCCTGTCTCCCCCTTAAATTCATTCTCCGAGGAGAAAAAAGTGCAATTACTAATAATTTCTAAGAGGTGTTTCCCGAGGTACAGAAATGACGGCAGTGCTGAGTACAGATACCAGATTAGACTTACGACCAATGATTTTATCACCTCTTAAAACTGCAGCAAAATGATAATCTTGGCCCAGTTCCGACTAATGATAAACAGCACGAAAGGGAACATATACTGCAAGCAAGGTATTACATGACCCAACATTGAGAGCCAGCCCCACAACTTTGACAGCCAATACATCAACATTGTGACCAATCAATATAATGAATGCTTATAACAATTTTGCCTTAACACACTTTGGTCAGATCTATCGTTATCTCAACCCTTCGAGCCCCACGTTGGGCACCAAAAAGCACTGTCGTGGTTTAATCTGGCAGGCAGCCAAATACCACACAGCCGCTCGCTCACTCCCCCCGCCCCCCCCAGTGGGATGGGGAGAGAATCGGAAGGGTAAGAGTGAGAAAAATTCGTGGGTTGAGATAAAGACAGTTTAATAGAACAGAAAAGGGAAAATAATAATAATAATAAATAATGATAGAATATACAAAATGAGTGATGCACAATGCAATTGCTCACCACCTGTGCTGACCAATAACCAAGTAGCAATCGGTACTTCCTGGATCTCGCCTACCGTTCATATACTGAGCATGACGTCACATGGTATGGGATACCCCATTAGCCAGCTGGGCTGGCTGTCCTGATTATGTTCCCTCCCATCTCGTGTACCCAGCTCAGTCAGTAGGCACGGGAGCTGTCCTTGGACTAGGAGGGCACTTAGCAACAACTGAAAACATCAGTGTGTTATCAACATTCTTCTCATACTAAATCCAAAACACAGCACTGGGAAGAAATTTAACCCTATCCCAGCCGAAACCAGGACAACACCGAACAATGTCCCATTGTTTTTTTTCATGTCTATCTCTAAATCCTTTGATCTTTTTCATGAAGTTTAAGTGTATCTTATTGTCAATGAGGCTAACCTAGTCTGGCATTTTGCCCTTTTTACTTCTCTCTGATCCTTGCTTCCCTTTACTCCTTCCTGTACTTGTGTTTGCCTGTTGTCTGATGTTGTGACTACTCCCACTACCATTTTTATGCCTTTCCCCATCATACTCTTTGACACAAAAACTATCTTATTATGTACCAAACGGATTCCTTCACTATACTTAGATCCTTCCTTCCTTAAAATACAAATACACCTGTTGCTTTTCAGCAGTGAAACATTTTAAAGATACTTGAAGTACTTTAAAAATAGACCTCCGCTCCTATGTGTGTGTGTCATGTACCCTGAGAGATCCCTGAGGAGGGAACTGGACCTTTCTCTGTCTGTGGATAGACTCGGATGGTGGTGAAAGTCAAGTGACAAAGTCAGTTCCGAGAAAAAGGATGGGATCTGAACTACACTGTCTTAACATAAAACTACTAGTACAGGGATCAAAAACTATGAGGACAGTCAGATTTTTGAATTGCATACAGTAGAGCTGTTCAGAAGGCTAGAAGTTGCTGCCTCTCAGATGTTTACTTTGCTGCTTTTTTGGGATTTAACCCCAAATCGGTGTGAGTCAAGAGGCCTACTTTGAAAGTGCTGAAAGACTTCCAGTTGGCTAGTAAGCTACGTGGGACATCAGATCCTAGCTCCCAATAAACAGAAATGCCCAAATTTAGGGGGAAAAGAGATGCTGCCAACCACTTCTGCAAGAAGCAGTATTTTCCAGCTCTTATTATCTACCTCTGTGATTAATGTTGAATTTGGAAAAGTAAAGTTAAATTGGACTTGCGACCCTGAAAAAGTTGCCAAATTCTGGCACTGTTTGCCTTAGACAAATTTTAAAGAACAGGACACTTATGGAAGCAAGGTATTTCTTCAAAAATTAGGAAGTATATGTGTATATCCTACTGTAAAGAAAAAAAATTAGAAATAATTTTCTCATTGCCAGTGTTGACATTACTACTGGTATGTACTTCCAGGACAAAGGAACAAAATATAGTAATGTTTTATATGATTTAGTGAAGACAAATACCAGTTGTAAGTTACAATAATAGTAGGGTACTGATCTGAAATTTCCACAATCCCAGAACATTTTCCCCTTGCTACTTGGGACAGTGGGTTTTTGTGTGTGCGTGCACATGTATGCAGGTTGGTAAGGAAGATTTAAGCTCTTTGCTATGTGTTATCATAACTTCTGTTACCTGCTGCTTCCAGGTACTTCAACCTTTGAAATTGAAGCAGGGTAGTGCAGAACTTATTCTTTCATTCACTGGACTTCCTGATTCTGATAATGTTGAATCAAGCTCTGCCAGTTTGTTAAGGATCATTTTTAGTAATTGAGTCTATGAGCTATGACGGTTCTGCTATTGGGCATCGACCTCTAACTCTGACATCACTTATATAGGTATAAAGCAGAAAAAACTCCACATAGATACAAAAGTGGATAACTAATGGAAGAAGAAACAGACCCTATGTATAGACTGAAATAAGTATTTATGTAACTAAGTGCAACTGCTATTGGGCTGAAATTCAGGAAAATACAATTTTAAAGTGTATATGTTACTAGATGTGAGTCAGGTGGTACTTAATTGCAGATGGTGCTCAAGCTGGCGTTTCTCCCTACTTACTGTGGCTTTTGGACTAAACACAGTTATGAAGTTGAATAAAATATGTTGGATTTGTGTGCTTAAACTGGATATCAAAATAATGAAGTAATTAAGTAATTGAGCTCATGCTTTTGTAGTGACTGCTGGAGTGACCAATGCTCCTCTGCCTTGAAGGTGGTTAAACTATGGGACACGTGAGGCCCTCGTTATCTTGCTTTGTGAAGAATGTATCTACTTTGTCTAATACTTTAATGTATATTTTGTGTGTGATTTGACAGACAATAAAAAGTGAATAGGCCAGACATCTGTGCCCAAGAAAATGAGGAAGAAAATGATTATTTTTCAGAATGATTTGTGGCTGATTTCCACAAAGAAAAAAATAAAGAAACCCTAGAAGCCGAGTGAAAGCTGCTGGATTTTTTTGTTTGTTTGTTTCATCTCCATTACAATACTTTTAAGCAACATCTGCAGTTGAGATCTCTGCATGGCTTTTCCTTTAGGTTTTAACTACCCAAACACAGCAAGCAGCATGAACAGATGTAGTGGACTAAGATTAGTATTAATCCACAGGTGTAAATGCTGTTCCTGAGATAACCTTAGGAAGCTATTTCTATTTTAATTTCTTTAATACCCATTTTGTTTTACATGTAACTGCAATGATGCTTCTTTACTTGTAGCTTTCCAATCAACTTTTTCTAAGCTTCTTTTAGAAATCCATAGTTAAATAAACTTATGAGCTGCTAGCTGCAATGCTTAATGCTGTGTCTAGCCACCTCCATTTTTACTATACTCTTCTTAGTTACTTTCACTGTTCTTCAAAGCTACATGCTTTAATTCAAATACAACATGTTTTTGTACTTGAATTACTCACTCAATAAATTACTAGATAAGGTGAAAGTGTCAGGAAATATGTTCTGTGTAAGTATGCTTTTTTGTATTCTTTAAAGACAGATGTTATTGTTAAATATCTTTGTAATTTTACATGATAAACAAAGCTACATTTGCTGTACTTACCCCATTGTTTTAAAGACTGAAATAAATATGTTTATTGGTCCGTATGTCTGGGGTTGATGCATGT
The DNA here is from genome assembly GCF_964195595.1 of Calonectris borealis. Lineage (NCBI taxonomy): Eukaryota > Metazoa > Chordata > Aves > Procellariiformes > Procellariidae > Calonectris > Calonectris borealis. The sequence goes on from NC_134313.1 coordinate 130,280,205, forward strand.
CCAAGAGGTGAAAAAAACCTTTAAAGTAAAGGGAAAAGTTTTAGGACTTCAAATGTACTAAGGTATACTGAGTTTATGTTCTAGTTACTCAAATTTCATAAATATAGGAAATTTAGAACAAAAATTAACAATGTAGAGAAATCAGTAATTTTCAGCATAATCTTGTGTAATAAGACTGATTTTTATTTTTAGGTTTTTATTATACCAAGGTAAACATATCTTTACATTCATAAATACATAACTTTCTCACAAAATTTGTCTAGACTCAAAGGACAATTTGTTAGAGCACTGTCTTTTTTTCCCGTGAAACAGTGTTCTCCATAGTGAAAATTGTGTTCAGATCTTGCTTGTGACTGTGTAATGGAATACAAGGAGAGATTATATTGTATGTGAAATGCATTAGTAAAATGGGAAAGAAGGAAAGCATTGATACAGGAGTAGAGAAACTGATTCAGTCTTCCCTTTCATACACAAATTATGTGTGCCATAGCATAGCCAACAGTGAAAGGAGCACAAAATATTTTAGCTGTATCTCTCTTCCTCATACCCGTTCAGGGAAATGGAGACCAAGAATGGGCAGTGTTGGGCCAGCTTTGGGGGATGAGAACTCTAAAAGGAAAGTAAAACTGCTTATTTAGCATATTTTAGCAGTTATTTGTCACTTTCAAAACATGACTTAGATTTTTGTAAAGCAACCAGCCTGATTAATAGAAATTATTGGATACTTCTGCTATTTTAGGCCAATCTTACTGTCTCTTCACTAAAATCCCATATTCCCCTTCAGTCTGTTTTGTTCTTTCTACCAGGTACGTGTACTTTAAATGCACCGGGACACTGTGTCGGAGTTTGAACAGTCTGCCCTCAGCCTGAAAGGGAATATAGTAATGTCTTTCACCTGGGAAGAAAATAACACTCAGGTGAGAAGATGAATACAAGAAAAAAGCTTTTCTCTCCCCACATCCCCCTTGTTTCTCCAGTGCACAATTAGGTTGGGATCTTATTCAGGTGTTGTTGCTAATATCTCCTGGTATTCTGTTTCTGTGGGGAAAAGGGTGGAGAACAACTAATCTGTGTGGTATGGCAGAACTAAGCTTCTGCTTTCCCTTGGTCTGCTGATTTTGCCATTTTGTGGTGGGATCCCAGGTAATACTGCAATGATTTCATGTTGAGACGGCATGAAAAGAGGTATGTGATGGTCTTCTCGGTATTGTTAATTCTCGTGATATCTGTGTGGTTTCTTTGCTTTTGTTCAAGCTGCCGTCCTAGAGATAAATGAAAATTTTACTTCTGACATTTTTTTATTTAAATAAAAGCTTTTCTAATTCTTATGGCTTTAAAGAAATACTTGAAAGGGTTACTAAAATCTACTATAGATAGAGGATGGAGCTATTTTTCCAAACTCCTAGGACTAAATAGTGATGTTTTTATAAAATATGCCATGAAGTTTTTCAAATTGGGCAAATAACCCTTAAAATGGGATATACAAGTGAGGTAAAGGCCTGGAACTTCAGGTTCGAATATGCCTGTTTCTTTGTTTTTCCTTTCCCAGTGGGACCCAAGAAGCTGCCTTAACAAACATCAAAACAGACTTTGTCAAAACTTATTTCTGTTTGTTTTCCTCAGAAGTTTTGTTTGTTTACTGTCAACGTTTCTGAAACTCTCATCTCGATGCAACCCATTCTCTGCAACCTCATACCCTCAGTGGCAGTACAAAATACTACCATCTGGATTTCATAGGGTTTTCCATCTGCTTTATGTTTTCATGGATGTGAATTACTATATGATGTTCAGAACCATGCAGAGAAGGACCCTCTTTATCCAAAACAGTTACTCTATACAGATCACCAAGGTTATGTGGATTTTCAATATGCTTTAATTACCTATGTAGATACTCCTAGTGTGTGTACCTGAAAGGTAGCTGCTTTCTGTTGAAATGAAAGTGAAGCAACCTACCTTTCCAGGTGGTATCGGGCAGTAGGAGTAACTTGTCAGTGAAGTGCAGTACAGGTATTGCGGTGTAGCTTCAACATCCCCCTGCACCGGATTTTCTCTCCAGGAAAGACTTATATAGCTGGGTGGAGGACAGAGCCGAATAACAAATTAGAAGTTTTTGGCCCTGTCCTTTCTGATATGCAAAAGCAATGCTGGTAGTTATCTATTAGAGATCTACTTTAGGTGTGTGATAACTGCTGGGTTACAAATCCTCTGCACTTCAGTGCTGCTCAGGTCAAGAATTTGGTTCTGCTTGCAGTGATGCTGGTTACAAACAGGCTGTAAACTATCTTAAGATAGATGATTTAAGAAAGTTGTCAAAAAGATGAGAACAGGGCTAATCTTTAAATCTAACTAAAACCAAAAGCGTGGTACAAATGCTGATTATGGCTTGATTGGTGCAAAATCAGACAACGCTGCTGTCCTCAGTGGTAGCTCAGATGAGGAATTCAGCTGTACAGACGATGACTGTTCATGATTTTCAGTGCTATCCTTAGAGATGGAGCATGCATGACAACTCATTATTTAGTGCCTATGAGCTTAGTGTCTGCTCCCCATATGTTTAGGAGATTTGAGTGCCAGTTATTCAGCTTAAGAAAATGGACTATAATTCTAGAACCGAATGGCCGTGTTAGCTTTTTATAAACTGTTGAAAACATTCATACCAGGAAAACAGTGAACCTGTTATGAATAAATGTATATAGAACAGAAGGTGCTCAGACTTCTTTTTAGCTAGTAATGATGAGGAAACAGCAAACACATGAATAAAAGGTGATTGCAGAGCATTCTGTAGATGAGGTTGCAGAAATTCAGCTGGAATGTTCCATAATTATTTTCATTTTGTCCTTGTAACACCAGACATTTCTCACCAAGAATAAATGTTTTGGCTAATGTCACTATCTGCCTTAGGTTTTAAATCCACACGTACTGAATATTTTTCCCTCTTTCAGTCTAAAGGAAAAAAATAGTATTATTATTGGCTTCTCTATATAAGAAAACTATAGAAGAGTTATTTTTTGTTCTTTTGTGCCTTCTCCCCCAAAAGGCAGGGGGGAGGAAAGAATGAAATTGGTTCCCAAATACTCGGTCTGAAGTGTTGTACCTTTTCTTATAACAAGCTTCCTAAAATGAGCAACTGTAACTATATATCTTGTATTCTGATTTTTCTTTCCTTTTTTTTTTTCTCAGAAGAAAAAGATTAGAAATCCTTTCCTGTAATTTTGTTTTGTTGAATTCTGTTCTTGATTTTTGGCTATTGCTAGTTTTCATTTGATGCTTCAGAGGAAAAATGATGTCATACTGCTGCAATAAAACTTGTGATTTGACAGTTCTTCCTTTGTGTCCCATGAGGCAGAAGAGAATAGGATGAAATAGCTTATTCCCCTTTCATTGCACATAGGTGCACAGGAAAGACAGGCAGCCATTGCTTCATGCAAAGAAATCTGCTCTAATGGCAGGGCTGCTGCACCTTGTCCGTCAAGGAAAAATCCCTGTATCCTCCCATCAGGTTCTACAGATGTTAGTTATGCACAGTGGCTTCTAAACCTCTGGACTGTGTCTTTGTACCTGATTCAATGCCTAGGGGCTGACCCTTATGTTTCAAAAACATTTCCTGCATGAATGACACTGTGAAGAGAACACTTTGTTTTTCTTTTTTAAAGTCACTTTTTTAAAGTGACTACTTTATTTTTCCCTAGAACTCATGCATACTTATGTCTCTTAGAAAATTAGCTCTGGTAAAACTAACCAAAGTTTACTAAATAAAATGCTAGCAAAAGGCATTGCCCCTCTAAAATGTAGGAGGTTGTACAGATGGGAAGCAGTGTTGTTGACTAATGCACTGCTTAAACAGGATTGCGAGGTGTGCTTTTTTTAATTAGATATATCTTGGATATTTCAATGGTCACTATTAAAATACTAACTGAACTTCTGACATTCCTTGAGGTATTTATCCTGTCCTTGTAGCCTGGAGTCAAAGGTGCTGATATCTGTCTCCTAAATCTTCCTAGACCTTCATTCCCCCAGTGACTTGTGTAAGGTCACATCGAGTAGTGGGTGTTAATCTCGGGAGTTCATTCTGGGATCTTCTGAACTACAGCTCAGAGTCCAAGTTGCTGAGCTATTCTTCTTTCTACAGTAAAAGAGGAATACTGACAAGATAAGTATTGGAACAGCCCTAAAAATAAAGGTCAGTGTTTTTACATTCATACTCAGGAAAGAAAATCTGCCTAATGTTTCAAAGGTGGAAACGGTCCTGGAAATTTTACTAGAACTGTTGCAGCAGTAATTAAAATGCTACTGAAAAAATACTGAGAAACATCCATGTTCTATACTGCATCATGTTGCTATCTGAAAATTATATACCTCAAATAAAATTATCAACTCGGGGAGGGGGGGGGGGGGGATCAGAATAGTCAGGTGGTAGATCAACAATACTTCAAGGAACTGAAATTGTTCCTCTTCTCCATTTTCCTCCCTTTGTCTAAAGATTGGTGCAGTAAAAGAATGAACTGATCCGGTGCAAGTTACGGATTGGTTTTGTGTTTTGAAGCTGCTAACAAAGAAAGGAGCAACTGCAATGCAATAATCTACCACTATTGAGGAAATGCGGAGAAACTGAATAATCTTAGCTTGTCTCCCCTGACAAGTTCAGAAATCAGTAGAATATTACTCTGATCAACACTTAAGCCACTAAATTATCCTTATGATTCATGCACCGTGGTATATGATTTAAAGTATCAGAATATGTTAGCCAAAACCTGTTTAAATCTTTGCTCTTGGGGAAACAAAAGGAGGGGAAACAAATAATTTGCTGCAATGTTAAAGAGATTTAGAGCAGTATTTTGTATTTCTTCTAATATCTGCTTTGTCATAGACACTTACAATAATTTCTCAAGACAAATTTAAATGCTTTAAACAAATATGAGAAAGGTTGTCTGCTCCAAAAATACTTTTTTGTTTACTTGTTCGACCTTAGGAACTTTACAGAGAGCTTTGGAAGAGGGAGCTTCCTTGAAGAGCTTGCAGCATATTGAAGCAAGCAAGTGATGGCCATGCTCTGGTGGCTGTGCCTTCTTGTCAGTGATGTGGACTGGTACCTGTGTTGTCTTTGAGGGTTGTGGGTGTGTTGTAAGAATGGAGGTCAGCAGGTGTATCATTCAGAAGTTATTTTTGAGAAGTCTTGTAGTTTGCTCAAGAGAGAAGTAGGCATAGAATCACAGAATCATTTAGGTTGGAGAAGACCTTTAAGATCATCGAGTCCAAACGTAAACCTAACGCTGCCAAGTCCAACCATAAACCTAACATTGCCAAGTCCACTGCTCATCCAAGAGAATACTTGCTAGGTGCTAGAAATCACAAAATACTAGAGTGGGACTGTGATGGTCTATCTCAGTTTATATTCATTTTTCTCTTTCTTTCACGTAGTGTTATCTGTCACTGAAAAATAACTTTTACAAGTGGGGAAAAAATGTAATCTTTGCCAGGGCTTTCAGTAGCCTGCCACAAATTTTGTACAAAAAAATGCAGTTGAAACTAAAGTGTGTGGAAGCAGTAGCATTTTGCTTAGTGATGCTCTTTTCCGAGTCAGAAGAATGGTGTTTGGTTTTTTTAATACACAGTTCATCTGTGCAGGGCGAGGTTGAATACGGAGTTCTTCATGCAAAATGAGATTTCTGGTAGAACTACACAATCTTTTACTTGTATTAAATGGTTTGAGTAAGAATAGGAAACAAAACTGCTGTCCTTCTAAGTACCTCTTTTCTTTGAGTATATCACCAATAAGTCTCTGAGTAAGGTGTTGAAGAATTCCCGTTGCCTTTGTTTGCTTTAATATGCTGCCAATGTTTTGGTTTTTTTTTTTTCCTTCATGTGATAGGCTTTGGCTACTTGAACTGCCCCTTTCTAAATTAAATGGGCGCACTTTTGTTTGTAGTTGCTTTTTTTATTAAGAAGGCAGATATAAAAAGAGCTCAGTATACTCTTCTCCACCCTAACTTAGATTTGTACAAGTAGCTTGTTAAGTGTTACGAAGTTATCTAGATTCTTATGAGAGTTCTGCATTTTGACTTTCTCATGTTAATTCCTTAAGCCAATATAGGACCAAAACCAAAATCCTAGAATTTTTCATGATATTTTGAAGTATATTTCGTTAAAGTCAAAACACAGATTTTAAGTTTCATAATAATAGAAGAAAGTGTTTCACTGACAATATTTCCTGTAAAACAAACCTAAAAGAACAAAACATCCAACTCTGAATGGATGACAACTTATAGGACAACTTTCAGGGAGCAAAAGGGGATAAAACCCCTTTGACCATATTTAGCAGCTAATAGTTTCAAAGCGCCATTTCTCTACTTAGACCTCTTACAAATGTCTGGTAAAGTAAGTGGCTATAGTAGTTAAGTGTGTTCCTTCAGCAATGCCCGTGCCCTCCCCAAGGAAAGAGGAGGAACTTGTGTACTTGTGACTCAGCTGCTGCACTTCAGTGTAAATTGATGTTGACTGTGGGTCTCTGGCTAAGCCAATATGCTGTAAACTGGGGCAGCTGGGGCCCGAGTGCTTATTCTGGTTTTTTCACTCCTGCTATGAGGACAGTAACTGTGAGGAGTGAAGTACGGGATGAACAGCTGCAGATAGTAACACAATAAACTACCAGAACAATGTTTACCCATTTTTGCATCTGTAATATTCATATTTCTGCTATTCAGTGGGAAGGATAGATGCATATTAATGTATATCAAACAGATCTTCACAGGGCTGTGGAAACTTTTCAAACACTATTATTAAAATTTTTCTGAATGTTCACAGAGAAATTCTACTAAGAACTGCTACAAAAATTAATATTGGTGGTGATTTTTCTTTTAAATAAAAGTCTTTATAAGTCTGGGGAAGTGTCGTGGTTTAACCTGGCAGCAGCCAAATACCACGCAGCCGCTCGCTCACCCCCCCCCGCCAGGTGGGATGGGGGAGAGAATCAGAAGGGTAAAAGTGAGAAAAACTCGTAGGTTGAGATAAAAGACAGTTTAATAGGGAAAGCAAAAGCCGCGCACGCAAGCAAAGCAAAACAAGGAATTCATTCACCACTTCCCATCGGCAGGCAGGTGTTCAGCCATCGCCAGGAAAGCAGGGCTCCATCACGCGTAATGGTTACTTGGGAAGACACACGCCATCACTCTGAACGCCCCCCCCTCCTTCTTCTTCACCCAGCCTTATATGCTGAGCATGACGTCATATGGTATGGAATAGCCCATTGGCCAGCTGGGCCAGCCGTCCCGGCCACGCTCCCTCCCAGCCCCCTGCACATCTGGCAGGGCATGGGAAGATGAAAAGTCCTTGACTAGCGTAAACAATACCTAGCAACAACCAAAACATCAGTGTGTCACCAACATTATTCTCACACTACATCCAAAACACAGCACTATACCAGTTAATAGGAAGAAAATCAACTCCATCCCAGCCAAAACCAGGACAGGAAGTTCCAGGAAATGGGAAGAAAAGCTAAGGTCTCTTCAGCACTTAAACGGAATAGACAAAATAACCTAGGGCTGGTTGCCTGGACACTGACACCAGGCAAGATGATTGAGACCGATATGGGATGCAATCAGACAGTAATGTTAGCAAAGCTAATGCCAATCAGCATGGTGCTATGAAAAGCAGATTGTCTGTTGTATTTTCTTTTGAATTAGATTGGAAGTGCTAAATGAGACGGTCTTCACTCAGATTTACATATGACACGGAGCTTGGATGCAATGTGAATTTCCTTAAAGCAACATACATGCAGACAGCAGATATGAAACAAATTAGAATTATGGTAAGGCATTTAAAAGTAACTGTAAATATGGAAGTATCCAGTTATGCAGATATTTTCTAACGGAATTCTCTGAATTTGAACTTGGTCCTCTTTTTTAATGGGTGTTGCGTTGTGGAAGCCTAAAATCATTGCTGGCTTAAAGTGGGGGGAAGAAAATGACAGAAGCTGGCACTGTGTGCTTCTGAAATGGAGAGTGCAGAGTACTTGAAAGCAGTGAGGTTTTAGGATGCAGTGTATTAGCAATAATCATTGCTTAAGAAAGTATTTTGGAGACTAACTACATGTGCTACACTGATATAGAGGTCTTCAGGTAAATACATATGTAAATGTGTTTATAAAAGCATCAGTGGCAAAATATCTGATCAAATTTTCTCCTTATAAAGATGTCAATGTTTTATTACTGTATGCGTTATGAATTGCCTTTTCCCTAGCGTGTGTAAGACACAGATCACCAGCATTATTAAGAATGCCTTTATTCATTAGATGGTAATTAGTAGGTAACTGTTCAAACAAAGCATGCCCTTATTTGCTCACGTAGCTTGCTCACACGTTCACTCACAGCACCCTTGGTGGAGCCACAGCTGATGGGCCAGCCCCAGCTGCATGCTCGGACGTGGAGGGGTGAGTTTATGCCCCAGGGGCTGCCAGGCAGCTGCTTGGAGAGTCCTTGGTTCCAGCAGGCACGTAGGTGTGCATCCCTGTGGTTTCGTCTCCCTGTGGTCTGGTTTGCACAGCCCCTTGCTGATGCTAGTATGTGCTAGTGGCCTCGTACGGGTTGAGCAGAACCTTGTGGCCTGAGTTTGTCAGTCCTTGCAGATTCAACAGGACCATCAGTCTCCAGAGCTTATCAGCACTTGGGAAATTGTCACACACTACCTTCCTGCAGACGCAATGGGAAAGGAAGCATGCGTTATTTGCTTTCCAAAGCCTTCAGCTTCACCATGTGTTTTATCTGCCTCTGAATATGCAACACCACCTTTCTAACAACTTTTATTGTGTTTAGAAAGACTTGAAAACAAGCAAACACCACCGCCCCCCAAGCCTCATAGCCCTAAACTGATGCTTTTGAGCAAAACCCAGTATTTTCTTTTGAAAATGACTTTTGTCAAAAAAACAACAAAAATTCGTATATGCTGCGGGCAAATTGGAGATCTAATTTATATAGTTATATTTATGCGAAGAGGTGCAAAAGCTTTCAGAAATATTGAAGCCATAGTAGATAGAACATTTTTCCATTTCAGAGAATGAGCAAAATAACTTTTTGGAGAAAGAAAAGCTGCATGCTTACTGATACTGTTGACTCATTGTTTGAGGGAAAATATCTCAGTTACAAGTTACCTGTCAGTCCTTCCACTCTGTGGGATTTTTTTTGGTTGGTTTTTTTTTGGTGGTTTTTTTTGTTTGTGGTTTTTTTTTTTTAATTTTGTTCCAGATTCTCAGTTTTGTCTCAAAATTGGTTTTTGAGTGGTTATTAGTTGTAGGCTGTCCATCAAAAGCCGTGTGAAAAAGGTTGGTATTATCCTAAATGGGACTGCCTGAAAGAAATCTCTTCAAAATCTATGTCAGCTGATGCATTTAGGATCAGCTCTGTCAGTCCTTTGTGGACTGTGTAAAACTTCACCAAAGGTGGTATGTGTTGTGACTTTTCAGAAACTGTTAAACCCTTTTTTACTGGTTTCAGTTACTTTGTTCTAAATATATTGTCAAACATAGGGGACTGAAATCCTGGCTAGAAACAGACCCGTATGAGTTTTGTTTTGAAGACAAGTGACACGGAGAAGCTGCAGAAAACGAACTGTACAGTCAAACGAGCTGTAGAAATGGTCCTCAGAAAAAAATTTTGAGAATGCCTTTGGGGTATGTGCTGTCTGGAAAGGGCCTTGGAAGTAAGGAAAAATAAATTGTAGCATGCCTCTTTTCCCCTGAATGTGGAGGAATTTGGGCTCTGGTACTTTTTTTTTTTTTTTTTTTTGATGAATGAATTACGTGAAGGAAATGACTGTACATAAACGTCTTCCTCTGGAGCGAGGTGTGAGGGAGGTAGGAATTATTTTTTGAAAACAATACGAATAAACTTTTGTGCAACTCTTAAATAGATCAGAGGCAGATAAGCTTTTCCAGAAATTGCAGGAAAAAGGGTGAACAAGATTGTTTTACCTGGTACTTCAGAGAAGTAAGAGGTACTTTTGAATAATAAATACGTTACATATCCAGATTTATTCAGTATATGATGTCCATAAACGTCTTCAACTGAGCATTGATGTTTTAAGCTTTCACAGACATCAGTGAAGTTTAATTATATATTTCTGAGATATGGAGTCAGATACAACTGAGCCACAAGAGTCGGCTTAAAATTAGACAGCTTGCAATAAAGGTTAAATCATGCCTTGTGATGTTCACATATCTTGAAAATACTTGCTTTATTATAATTTAAACTGCAGGTGACAACTGCAAAGATTAAAAAGTTGGTTTTACAGAAAACAAAACCAAACTGCTTCTGTAATTTTTTCCCAGTACAGCTGATGTGGAAAACGCTGTTATTCCTTGTAGTTCATTTTAATGCATCTTTGCTTAACTATTTATGATTACTGTTATAGTATCTCCAGAAGTATTGTTATAAACCATATTACGTGGAAATAAATTGCTGACATCAGTGGTCAGAGCAACACAAAACCACTTGAACACTTGCAAAGGCTTGTACTGCCTGGAGAAGACCTGGCTGAAGAAGATGACCCGAAGGCCTTTCGCTGCCATGAGGAAGGCTGTGCTTCGTTAGCTGGGTCTGTCACCTATAAAGCTACTGTGACCATCCGACGGTAGCAAGAGCAGCTGCAGCATCAATCGCTGTCTCTCCTCCCGCACCCCTTCTGACCTGTGCCTCAGTAAGAGAGAATACAGCATGTACCGGTGCCAGGCACTGCTGCCAGCTGCTGCTGTGACAAAATGACAGATGACAGTTTGTGGTGGGTGACAGTCACAACCAATGGACCAAATGGGAGCCGCTACTCGCGAGCAGCTGTTCTGTGAGGCAGGAGAGACAACAGGCAGGCAGGACGCAGCAGATGACACGGCTACCCTAATATGCAGCTTCCTAGAAAATGGACTTATGTCACTTTTCCAAAAAAAAAGCCAAACGCCAAAACAAAAAAAAAACCTGAATTAAAGGCAAACCTCTGCCTTATTCAACTGCTGTAACAAGATTGATATTTTCTCCTTCTGTTTCTTGTAAAAAGTGCCTAATTACATCAGGCCTCTGTTCTCCTTTTTCCTGAACTAGACTTAACTGCAAACCTAAATGATGTTTTATTACATGTGAACATCAGAAATGTGGTACAAATCTGAACTGGAAACTTTCATAGAAATAGGTTAACAGGACCATAAGCCCTCCTGCATGCAACTAAGTATTAGATATTTAATTGAGAAAAATCCTTGGAACATCAGCTGCCTCTCCAAAATCACTCCTTAAAAACACCGAACAATATTCAGTATGAGGTTTGGAAAGGAAAAAAAAAAAAGGGCATAAAGAGTGGGAGATACTGAGGAGGGGACTCGTACCTAAATGATGTTGAGGTAGATTAAATACATACAGGAGTTCTTGCGGCTCAGGTCTTAAACAAATAGCAGAGGCCAAACCTGTTGCGAGGACAAATGCGAGAGCTCCGTGGCAATCGGTTAAGTTATTGCTTCTGATGTCCAGGGTGGGTTTAATTGTTAAGGATACAGAGCTCCGTTACCCTCCGGTGGGGTGCGTCAGTCATTCTGTAAAAGCTGTACAGCTGCTTTTGACTTTAGCTGAAATGAGGCGGGTGAGGACGGCTGTGGTTTGACCGGGGCACAGAAGCATCCATGCACAGCACCGAACGGGACCACTGAGTAGGGGCGAAGGGGGCAGATCTATCTTCTTCCTCAGTAAATCCGCACCTGCATAAAAGAAACTCTCTGAAATCCTGTAGATCGGAACTGCTGCTGCTGGGAAAGAACTAGTGATTAAAGAAAATAATCCTTGCCTTTTGATGGCTTATTCAGAATTTGTGCAGAAGATGAAGCAAAGCATCAAGTGTGCCAGAAAGGCAAAACAGATATTTTCTCTTGGCTGACATTTATTTTTATTTTCTTTCATTAGAATGGCTTTAAACATCCGTTTGCTCAGGATTTTGGGTGACATTATGTGTGTGTTTCATGTGTCTGTAAAAAGAGAGGAGAAAAACCAGATTTGCTGTTTGCCTTTTTTTTTCGTGACAGGTAACCTTTAAATCTATCGCTTTTGCTCAAGATTAACTCAGTAATGTCCTCATGAGGGGTAAAGGCTTTGGAACTTCTAAAGGAAAGGGGGATTGTTGAAATTCCATGTGCTCAAACTAAATACAGGGCCATAAAAATTTCTTCTGCATTGCAATTACACGTGTTCTGAACTTAAACCATGCTTTTCCAGTGGCTGAGAATGGTCTGGCTAATTTTAATAAGTCATTGAAGTGGGATATGAATGAGTAGCTACCAAATTAGCAGTACAATAGACTTGTTTTCCAAATATTTTTCTTCCACTTGGGAATGTGGCTATTCTCTACCACTTCAGATGTGGCTTCCTATGTCACCTGACGTGATACTTCCTGTGTTTGAAAAAAAATTGGAGTCAGGCATTGAAAGGATTGTGACTGATTCATCATTACTCTTATGATATTTATAACTAGAGTGATTTTTATCTGCCTTTTGATCTCTGTACTTTAAAGGTGGTAGCGGGGGAGGTTAAGGTTCTTGGGCTGCTGCTCTGTTGTCATGAAGTATTATAGATGTTAAGAAATTGTTACTAGAGCTAATAAATTCTCTTACTAAAAAATGCTGCTTCTCTCACATTTTGCTGTGGCTCAGATCATTGAACTTCTACTGAGATCCTGGCCTGCCAGAAAATGGGTAGACTCCATAGTAATACGCTAAAAGGCTTAGAGGGACCTGAGGGTGGCCTTGATGATCTCCCACGCTGGCTTAGTAGGGGATCTGCAAACTGTGCTAGGATGTTCAGCTGCCGAGGCCTGCATTAACGCACCTAAGGTCTGAGGGAATATTACCAGGATGTTATTTTTCAACATTCCTCCTACAAAAGTCTTCTTGAAAGATATCTTGGGGAAAACCAGTCATAGAAGGAATGGCCAAAATAAAGGGGTAACCCTGAGCCCTCAGGCTTACTCCTGAAAAATAGTTTCTGCTATCAGTGGTTCAGTCTTGTAGCTTGAAAAAGAATTGGATGGCTGTTGTTTCCCGCTCCTCCAGCTGAGGTTGTTATACCCAGGAACTGTGGGGACAGTGGTGGGGTTGGTTGATTAGTTGGTTTTTTTGTTGATTTTGCTTTGTGTGTGGGTTTTTTGGATTTGTGGTGGCGTTTGTTTTGTTTTGTTTTATATTGGGTGTGGGTTTTGGTTTTTTTTTTCTTTGTTTGGTTGGGGTTTTTTCGGTTTCGTTTGTTTTGAGAAGGGGGGTGTTCCTTTAAAGGATTGGGATCCTGGAACTCTGTTTTGTCCAGGAAGATTTTTTTCCTTTCAAGGTAAGGGTGTGATTTTTCCCTAAAAAGCAGTAGAATCTAAATTATAAATGGAGGAAAGGCCCTCCTGATGCAGTACCTCTGGTCTCCAGAAGAATTAGATGCCTGTTTAAGCTTTTTTTTTTTTTCTTTCTAAATAGTTGATCTGTACAGTTCTGTTAAGAGAGTGATTGGAGATGTCTCATGACTCCTTTAAGTTCACTCCCCTGTGTGAATAGATGAAGCCCAATGAGATGTTCCAGTAGATGAGGCCACTGGAGAGAAAAGACCTGAGCAATGACTAGAGTGGTCCAGAAGCATTCGTGTACAACATAAGTTCCTTTTAAAATTTCTTCTCTCCTACTTTTTAATTGTACTCTGCTATCAACTGGCAAGTACTAGAACTCTGTTGTTGTAGAATTTGACAGAGTCATTATACCTTCCTAAAGGAAGAAAAAGGATTTTAAAAGCTTGCTTCTAGTGCTTTATTTAAGTATTGCAAGGTTTCTTCATGCCTGGAATTTATGCCAAAATACAGTGACTAATTATAAGTGTGATGTAATGAATGAACAGTTAAATTACAACTTTGTTTTTCTGTGATGTAACTAATCATAGTTTAGTCTCCTTGAGCTGAGTAAAGATCAGTGTAACTTCCTGTGCTCTGTAGAGACTGTGATAAGAATCTCCCAGTTTTCTGTAAACCTTACTCTTAAGATGTATCATAAAAGATACTTTAATATTCGTCTTAAACCTAAGTTACATAAACCCATGCTTCTGTCCTGGTTCCGGCTGGGACAGAGTTATCTTTCTTCCCAGTAGCTTGGGGGTGTGCTGTGTTTTGGATTTAGTATGAAAGGAGCATTGATGGCCCATTGATGCTTTGGCTGTTGCTGGGTGATGCTTGCACCAGGGAGGGGGAGCACAGCCGGGGTGGTGGACCCAGCTGGCCAATGGGGTATTCTATACCATGTGACATCACGCTCAGTATAAAAACCAGGGGTGTGTGGCGGCTCGCCCCCCAATCGTGACACGTGGTCGGTGGTCGGTGAGCAGTTGCATTGTGCATCGCCTGCTTCATATATTCTGTTATTGTTGTTGTTCTCATTGTTATTATTACTGTTCTACTTTGTTTTATTTCAATTATTAAACTGTTTTTATCTCAACCCGGGAGTTTTCCTACTTGTGCCCTCCCGATTCTCTCCCCCATCCCACCGGAGGGGGGGGGGGGAGGTGAGCGAGTGGTTGCGTGGGGTTTATTTGCTGGCTGGGGTTAAACCACGACAGCTTCCTAACAAAATTCCAAGACTGACAGTTGAACTTGCCTCCAAAAAAATCACTTGTATGGGGGGAGAGGGGGAAATGAAGAAAGTAGCAGGTAGCCTATCCTTGTCAGAGCCCTACTCAGCCACTGGCAAGCGTAGAGTAGCGCGGCAGGCCTGGTAGGATGGGGAGGCAGGTTGCTGAGGTCTGGGCTAAAAGTGCTGAGACTTGTTTGCTGGGGAGGACAGAGCAGCGGATGGCAACAGGAAAGAAAAGAGATGGATGTAATATGTGGTGTGCGTCTCCAAATGTAATTTGTAAAGTGCTTGGGCATTTGTCCCTGTAGGCTGACCTTGTAAGGTCTGGAAAGTGTTAAAGGAACATATGTCATGATGGTTCCCACAGCCTGAGAGAAGCGAGGCTGCTGCAGCTCCTTGTCTCCAGATCCAACCAGTAGCAAGGCTGAAGATGTATTCCCAGCAGGCACAAATACATGTATATCAGGTGGTCACACAGATTGTGGACAGGCATTCAGAGCACTCACATGAGTACAGACAGCACCAATGGCCTTATCCTGCTCCCCTCTCTGGTTGAGTAGGATGGAGGTCTGCTAGTGAGGATCCTGCCATCAGGATAAAGCTGTCACTCCCTGCCTGCCCTTCTCCTGCTAATGTTTCCAGGTGCATGGCATTTAAGATTCTGGGCTGGGAGGGAGCATGACTGGGATTTCAGAGATACGCACCCGTTCCTGGAAGATATTTTACATTGGAGCATGCCTGGGTTTAAAAACAAAAAACAACAGAAAGAAAAATCTTATCAGTATAGATAGGGCAACAATTCTTCTCATCTCTGGTACTGATCAGAGGGGTGCTAACCACGAAGCTGTAGTTGGCATCTCTTGCAGGTTCATAAAAGAAGTGGGGAGGATGCCTGTGGGAGGCAGGGGCTCCATCCTATCAGGCTCACTGGCACTCGAGGACTGGAGCTGGGGCTTTCCTAGGCGAGTGCTCTGCCCTTTAGGCTCTCATGCAAAAAGTGAGCAGCAGGTATGAGAATAATAGCTAGTAGCTTAGCACCTGGCTGGAGGCAGACATAATTTCCTTGTTTCCTTGTGATCTTCTAACAGGTTTCTGTCCTAAGACGACTGGGTCGCTGCCTGCATCTTCCCATATTTGGTCAATGAACAAAAGGAACTGCCTGGATTAGGCAGATTGAAGTTATTCAGAGGAAGATGGAAAGAAACCTGCCTCTCTGTGCTGACATCCTACACCCCTCAGGCAGTGAACGTCAGGCAGGCTGGGTTAGCCCTGCTGCCATCTGTTAGATAGGCTGAGTTAACTTGCACGTTTTGATTTTCTGTGTGTTTTTGATTTTGTGTGGGTTTTTTTTTTTCTTTTTGGTTGTGTTGGGTTGTTGTTTTTTTTTTTTTTAAAGTGTATCCAAAGAACTGTTTTAAATAGGATTTCACTGTCCCAGGCCATGTGAGGACAGTGAGAAGAGTGCCCTAGTCGCCATTTGAAAGATTTTTTTTTTTTTTTTTTCTGTTCAGAAATTTGCCCAAGGAAGCCAGTGAAACTGGTGTTTCTTTGCAGCCACAATGAGTCAAAATGAAAATAGCAGGAGGCACAAATTGTACAGGACTGTTCCTGCCCCTGTTAATGGCTATCTGAATCCTGCTCCACATCTCAGTATGCACTGCATTTCAATCTCTTTTCTGGCACTGCAACATAAGCCTCAGCTGTCTCAGTAAAGTGTTGAGCCCTGAAAAGACTGTGCGTCCTAAGATCAGGATCCCAGGGAACCTATTTGTAGTCAAAGGCTTTTCTGCAACAAAGGCAGCTGATCTTTGCAAATGTGTGGTAGGATTTTTTTCCTTGCTTTGTGAATGACAGTTCCCTAGGATTAATGGTATTGCTCTCCTGTGTGCTTCATAGAGCCAATTAACATTGATTTGTTTGATTTCTGTTTGTTTTTTTTTTCCCCATCAGATTGGAAAATAAAAAGGTGGATGAGTGATCCTTTCAGCTTTCCAATCCTTATTTTTCCTGCTACTTTTACAGCTCCTAATAAACTGTAGGGATTTGTTGATACTTCTAACAGGGAGATAGAACACCGCTATGACAAAGCAAATAAGTGGTGCTGTCTCTCATGGGGTAAGTTTCACTAAGTCTGTAACTCCCAGAATAAGCATCAATAATTTAATTGACACTAGACATCAATAACTTAATTGGATTTAACTGCTTACCAGGTCCACCACTATGTGCTTGTTATTTTCCATAGCATGTCTTGTTTCAAACAGCATCATTAGTTGAACAAATTTATTAGCATTACTTTAGGTTAAATGACAGTTCAGCAATGTGGATAGTTGCCTATAGAAAATATCCAAGCAATTTCTTTCTTCTTGCCGTGAGAACAGAGCGGCGGTGTGGGTGGTAATGAATATTTAGAGTGCTTTTATTAAAAAAGAACAAAAGAAACAACACCCCCAACCAAACACACATTTTCTAACAGCATTCATTGTAATTTAATTGGAAGTTTACCACGATGAATGCAGTTAAGCACTATGTTGCACTAAAGGCAGGTGTTAGATTCATCCCTGGTGAACTTCCAATGGACTGTGGAGCTATGCCAAGAGTGGATTTGGCACGCTTTCCATGTATTTTCTTGAGGCTGTTCAGGCAGGGGCGGGATGGATACTTAAGAGTTAGAGACATGAGTTTAAGCAGCAGATTGGAGAGAAAAGTACATCTGTGGTACTTGTGACACTTTAAAGAATTCTGTAGGTTCCTTTTTGGGTCTCTTCTCTAAATATCTATGTAAATAAATGTGTCCTTTTCTGGGAGCCTTTGATAGACAGGGGGAAGCCTTACAGCAGAAGTGAAGGGACTGCACATAACCCTGTAATAGTCATTCTGTACCGAGAAGTGCACTGTGGAGAAAGTGGTCTCCTAAGGCTGTGAATCCATAGCAAAGCCCTTTCGTGCTTAACCTTTGAAACAAATTATAGTTCATTTATAGCAATAATACACTTGGCAAACTTCGATTTACATTCACAACTTCTATTCTAATCTGGAAGCCACAGGAGCCTTGTGATGGGTATAAGTGACTTAATGAAAGGCTGGGACTGTCTAAACAACAAAGGAATCCTATTCTTGTCAAGCAGTATGGTTTCAAAGCAGGGCACTTGGCTGCAATGCAGAAAATTTTGGTTTCTTGCCATACAGCAGCTCTATGATGTTAGGAAAATCTCTTCCTTCCTGTGTGCTTCATTTATCTTTCTGAAAAATTATAATGATCTCTCTTATGTCATCATGAGCTTCACAGGTCAAAGTCTAGATAAGACCAGATTATATCTGCAGAATACCCACTTGCAGAACTTCATGGAACAAGGGACTTCATGCATTGCAGCCTGTTGCTTTGGACACGGACAGATATATTGTGTATCCTGTTCAATTCCTTGGCTTAGAAGAATCAAATAATCTTGTCGTTAAGAATCAATATTGCACACATTTGAGCAAAACCCTGATTGATCTGGAGCTCACAGGCTATGTGATTTGTCTGGCAGTTTCTCTTTTGAACATTTTCAGACAGCCGCTTCTCTTTCCTTTTTTCCCCTCCCTCTGGAATAGATCTGGGACTCTGCTTCCCACAGACATGCTTTCTGGCATCTCCCAAAACCCAGTTCCCAATGAGTTAACCTTCCTCTCCAAAGCATCATGCATCCTAACTTTCTGCAAGGACCCCTTCCCTCCTGTCTACCTAACCCTTGAAAACCCTTGTTGTGCAAGTCCTTTTAACATTGCCTGTTGCTCCCTTTATTTGAGGAGGCCCTGGGGGCACCTTTTGTCCCTCTCCCCCAGCCAAGCTCACTGCAACTCTGTCTCATGACTGTCTTGCCCTACCTCATTATCTAGAGCCTTCCTGAGCAGGAGTTTAGCTGATGAGACTCTTGCACTGCACAATAAAAAGGGGCTTCTTAAGTCTTTATAGATGTGCAAGTGTCTATAAAGACCCCACAGAAAACCTAGCTTTCTGTAGAGGCAAACTTCTACCTTTTTGAGGGAGAGGGAACTGAAATTCAACACTCAAGCAAGCAAAGTCCTTTATGACATTGCTAATGAACTGCAGCATCAGAATCCCAGAAATACCTATTGTATGATTATTGCTAACTTATTTTTGTGCTAGGTGGTGCATGGGCCAGTGAAGAACTTGTAGTCTTGTCAATCACAGAAAAATTAAATTCCCTTTTTCAATACTGGAGTCTCTAATAAACATTTTCCCATGTTGCTGAAGCACACTTTAAAAATCTTTGAAATGAAGCAGGTACTCAAGGTTTTTTTTTTCCCCCCTCTCTTATTCACAACTTTCTAATTTTGTCTTTAGTCTATTAGTTTGAATTAAAGATCAAAGTTGAAATTATTCAATCTATAACTTCTTTCTGTATTTATTCTGCTTTCAGGTAGGTTTAGATTGTGTTTTACCTCTCAAGCTAAGGTTTGGACTTTTTTTTTTGTATGAATTTTAAATTTTAAAGGATAGGAACAGTTTCATATTGTTTAAAAACTATCAGTATGACTGAGGTAGATCTCCATAAGAACAAAATATCCCTTTGTCCTCAAATTACAATCTTTTAATTGGAATGAAGGAACCTCTTCTTCCTTTTATTTTCCCTATTCTTCATCAAGCAGGTTGCAAGTAATTAACGAACAAGATTTTGGAGTCAAGGTCTTTTTCTATTTAATTCTCATCTGCTACACTGCTGCAAAAAAATACTACACAAACTTTTCTCCCTTCTAGGAATTCTTTGAAGGAGACTTTTTTCCCTGGCAATTCTAGTGTGCTTACATAAACGTTTTGTGGACAACATTTAACTTCAGGTTAACCCCTGACTCTTTGCCAGAGGTTTCCAGCATGTGTTCTCCAGCTGAAGGAGTTTTTCATTTGCTCATGATGTCCTGCTTTGCCTGTAGAATGCTACTCGTGGTAGCTTTTCTTCTCAGCCCCAGGCCAGGGAAAAATGCACTGATTCTTCTTTTCATGCATCTTAATTTTTTTCTGTTTGCTTATCCTCTGCACTTCCTTCCTCCCTAAAGGTAGGCAGTCACTCCTCTAATTCCTCCTTTTCCACTTTTTAATTTCTGGATTCTACCTCCTCTTATGCTTAGGCAAAGCCAGCCTTCACGTTGTTTCTTTTTCTATTGCTGCTTGCGTTTTTCCCTTGTCTGTGGTTATGGTCAAAGTTCAGAAGTTGTCCTCTCTGGCTTCTCTGCTTGTCACTTGAATTTCCTCCCTCCTCCTGCTGTCTTATCTCTTTTGGTACTGCTCATCCTTCCCTACCTCTTATATCACACCGTTTGCCACCTCCAGTTCATTAGCATCTGTCCAACAGCCTGCTCATTTGAGAGCATTTGAGCCATCTAAACGAGATGCCATCTAAGGAGAATGACCTCCCTGAACCCCTGTCCCGCTTCTTGTCTTTGTGTCTGACTCTATACCTAAATCAGTATACCTGACACAAATGCAGACTCTCTGTCAGAAATGATCAAAGCTATCGTAATCCTTCTCTAATGATGAGATATTTACATGTTCACCTCTGATCTTTATATAAGTGGCCACATTTTTGACAGTTTCCTCTCATTAAATGCCTTTTGCAAGCTGGAGGTTGTCAGAATAAGTAGGACAGCAGTTTCTGGCACCATTTTTTAGGGTGTTCTGACTTGAATGCCATGCTTAAAAGCACCGGCACAGATATTTGTGTTATCTTTGGCTGCTGCTCACTCTGAACTGTGCACAGCAAATTTTCAGGACAAAGGGAACGTAGTAGGGGAAGAAAGCCTGGTATTGCAGTTATTTTAGCAGTTTACGCAGCTTTTTTAGCAGTGTTTGCACTTACCTTCATATTTTAGGGCGCTTGTAATCACTGGATCAAATAAGCCTCAGTGTGGGTCGCTGAAGGAGGAGAATGCTTGATGGAGGTCATGGGTTTATGTGTGCCTGGATTGAATCTGGAAGAAGAATATGAGATTTGTTCTCAGAACTTGCCTTATTTCCTTAAAACATAACAACTCATAAGGAGAAACTCTTGCAAAATTCAGTTTGTTTTCAGTCAAATTACTCAGCTACCCTTTAATAGAATAAATCTCTGAGTCATGGTTGTCCTCAGGATTGCACCACACTCGGCAGCTGTGTGTATATGTAATAGGTTCAGGAAATCCTCCTGCTTACCTAAACTTAAAAGTCAAATGATTCAATTTTCTCATGAAACAAAATTAGTTCTGTGGATTTTAAATAAAATGCAAGGAGTAGATTCGTATTGTGATGGTGATAGTGGTGTTGTACTCTCTCTTATAGGCAACATTGAAGGACACTCAAGGTCAGGAGCAGGTCAGCTTGGTTCACATCTTTTTGTTGTCTGAGTCAGAACAGAGACTGAAATGCCAGTTTCTCATTTAAATGGGGATTAAAACCCTGTTTTCTTCCTGGGTTTGCTAAATACTTGATATGAAATGAACTAGAGAGAGTTCAACACAGGAATATGATGTGTTTCATGGCAAGAATATGTGCCTGGGAAGAGAGATCTGAATCAATTTCCCAGTTTAATTCAGTGAATTTTGTAAATGCTGAATGAAAGGATATGAGAAGGTATCTCCACAGTACTGCATTTCCATTCAACCAAAATTATTCCTGAACTGGACTTGATAATTATTCTTGCAAAAAACTCTGAATCAGCAATCAGTGTTTTTCGGTGGATAAACTGTTTTCTGAAATGGTTGTCTATCCTTAAGCATCTTAATTTACAATCTAAACAGTTCTGTGTTAAGTACTAGGGATTCCTCAACTGCAACAAAAATTATGCATGATTTTTCATACTGATGTCAGTATGACGTTGAGATTGATCAAGTTGGTGATATTAGAAATTTTTAAGGTTTTGTGAATTTCATTCTATTGTCTTTTTAAACTAGTTGACTTCTTTCATTTTTTTTAAACTGTCATAAAACCATTTTGCAACAAGAATTCGATCCCTTTTATGATATTAATTTTGTATTGCAGAAAACTATTACATTTTAATAAGGTCTAGGATTCACTGAAACATAATCCTACTGTAGAATCACAAAGGTTCAGGTATTAAGACTTCCTTGTTATGTATTACTTCCAAAAATATGCCTCTGGAGAAAGGAGAATACCCTACTACCTGAAAATGAACAGTAGCTTGTAATACTGTTTCAAAACTGTGTAGCGGTACAAAATCCCTTGAGCATAAGCCAACATCTCTTTAAGTGGTCAGAGGCTTTCACCTTTCAAAGCACCTAAGCAAGTTTAGTGTTATCTACTGTTCGCATATTCTGTGGTGCCTCCTGGTTTAATCGTGATTGAAAATTGTATGCTATAAAGCTCTTCATGCCTCTTGTTATGCATGGATAGACTCCTGTGAGGCAAAGCTACTTGACAGATAAGATTAAAAAAGAAAAAAAGCTATTGCTTCCAAAAAAAAAAAAAAAAAAGAAAATAGGAAGTAAATACCAAGTCAAGACTCTGGGAAATGCAGGTTCAGTGGTGATGACAAGATAACTGTAAAGAGAGACTATTGGACTGCAGTCTATTTATAGAAAGTATACGTCAGGAGCATAAGGCACTGAATGGAAGAAGAAATTCTTGTGCTGATAATGTGCGCAGTGGCAGCTATATATAGTTCTTCTTCTGTATGCTGTAGAGTTTTTGCGGCTTTTTTCTGAAGTGAATTTATTTCTTGTGAAAGTTGATATAAAAAGGGCTTTAGAAATAAGAACCCTTTGGCTACCTGCAAACAGGGGGAAGTATGAAGCAATATCATGGTCAAGCTTCCTTTGTCAGTACTCTTGAATCCTTTTTTAAAGGACAGATGTGACAGATGAAACCTTGTGAATTTTACACACTCATTTTACAATTCCAGCATTTCAGGGTGTCTGTGAAGAATGGTTCTGTCCCAAAGCCCTCCCATCTTACAGCATTCATAGTGGTGATTGAAAAGAACTTTAAGCTGGAAGCTTGTAATGATGACAGTGCTCTGAAGCAAGCATATAAACTAACAAAAAAGTTCAAGCGAAATTGTGGTATCTCTTGTTTGCTAGGTGTCTTCTTGCTTTGGAGGTCTTGGAAGGTTTGAAGAAAGCTAAATGTAACACTAAGCTGCTCTCCTCTTCCTTCAAAGACTCTAATAAAGAAAGAGGCAGAGGGATGAAGTCACTACATGCTGTCTCTAAAATAACTTGAAGGTATCCCACCCTGAAATGCTGCTGCAAAAGACCAGGTCTCAAAATATTTGTCCCTTGAAAAAATAAATAGAAGAGATCAAACTGAGGTTTTGGGGGAGTGTATGATCTGAACATTTCTGCAAGTCTGCCATACCGGTTCAGCCTCTAACCTGTTGACTCAGTTATCTGCTAGGAACTGGATTATTTCTGAAACGTGGTACTATGAAAATGGTTCAGTTTGGCTTCAGTGGAAAAAAAAAACTTTTGGATTTAAAGGAAAACATTCAGCATTTTTCTTCCACAATTCTCTCCTCTTACATGGCCTATGTCTTTGCATATTGGTTTGGCTACAAAATATAAACCATATTTTTCCCCTCTTTCTGTTCAGCCAGGTTAATGCTCGTGTTTGTCTTTTTGCTGTGTTTGCTTTAATTACTATAGTGGCATGAATTATTCTTAACAACATGATATCTTTTATTATGCCTATTGTGATAAATTAGTATAAAACATAGTAGGTCAGCGTGCTACACTGCAATCAATTTTGCAGCGATTGGGTTGCTGCATCAGTAATACACCAGTAATCTAGAGGATGGTGGAGGAGCTGTTTTACAACAGTAATTGCCAATGAAGTATAAAAATTACCTGTGAAGGCATCTTGATAACACTTGGATCCAGATGTTCCTTTTCCACTTTACCATCCTTACCTTCAAAAATGAAGTTTCAGTACCTGTAGTGCATGAGCTGACACACTGGGTGGAAAGTTCTTGATCCAAATAGCTGCCTATGCTCAAATTATTGAAATTCTGGTTTTGATTTATTCTCCCTCATCTTAGATTCGGGGGGGGAAGGGGGGGGCGAAAGGAGATTGCTGGCTGCTTTGCTAGACGTGTTAATTGTTGATAGTTTAGAGGACTCTCTTAATTGATGGTCTGCCATTACATAAAGTGTTTGATGTATACAAAGCTCAAGTGAAAAGAAGAAATTATTGGAGGTTGGAAATTTAGCAATTATGTTTCCTGATGGAGGTTTAGACTTGATAGGGAAGAAAATCTTCACAGCACAGCCATTCGGAGGAATACAGGGTTTTTGAATCCATAAGTAAATTGTCTGTCATTATCAGGTGCCTCAGATTTTTTTTGTAGGTGGTATTCCTGTTTTATGTTGTCATCAGGTATCTGTTAGGTATCTTCACTGGGGTTATGGAAATGCTGTGGTTCAGGTGCAGCTTACAATGAGCAAGAGGATTGTGTCTTAAAGCTGAGCTGAGATAAGTTGGCATGCTGAGAAGAGGACAAGACTCAAAAAATTTGATCTTTTTCTGTTGTTTTAAAGAGAGACACTCTGGGTGGTGAAGCAGTGTGATAGGACAGTGTAAGGAAGCTGGTCTTGACCCTATAAATGTAGCAAAGTAGGGGACCCTTTCTCTGTCTCTTAATTAGTCTAAATGTATTACTAATCCAATATATTCTTAAAGTTTAAGTTACTGATATTCATCAAGAGCAGGGGAAATCAAAAGGCTGCTTCTTAGTGGCAAGTTCATCTGGAATATTTACATTTCCATGGAGGAGAATTGTTCCTGCACAAGCATTCTCAGACAACAATGAAAGATTAGTAAAGATAGCATTAAGATAGGAGTTGAACAAAGAACAGCCTCTAAAGCCAGAGGAAGAAGTTAAGAGTAGATGAGCAAAGCACAGTTTCGAGCTTACTGGTACCCAAGCCCTTCAAGATACTGTTTGAAAGGGAGACAAAGTAACTGTGTTTGCTGTTCTCTTTCAGGGCGCTTATTAATTTACTCCAGGTCAATATTAATGGTTAATTGACAAATTGTATGACATGTATAAAAATACATTGTATTTGGTGTGTTTGTAGCAACAGCATTATTCTTATTAGCAGGAAAAAAGACTATGTAGTAACGTCTCAGAAGTTAGAAAATACTAAAGTTCACGACAATGAAAGCTCAAGTTAATTTTCCCACAAGACTCCTCCTTGATTGATTGGGCTGAATATAACTATAATAATAATTTAGAGGGTAAGCTAATGAAGGAGGATTTTTATAGGGCCATTTTCCTTGCTTGTTGTAAGTCTGGGAAAGTGTTTAGCAAAGCCAGCAAAAGCAGAAGTTATTTGTAAACTTGTGTAAAGTTGGTAAATGCTTTTAATCACAAGAAAATAAGATGATGATTGCAGGAAACAATATTCCAGGAAAACCTGTATTACGTGATACTTGGTCCCTTTTATCTGTGAGGGCAGAGGATGCTGGTAGTAGCCAGTGCCTCACGTCAGTTACTCTGTAGCATGGTGGTATATCACTATGCTTGTTTTAAGTCAAGGACTCGGGACCGTAAGAGGCTATGTATCTTGGGGTGCTGGCAGTGGAACCTAGTAGAAGCTGCTTAAACTGATTTTCTATAAATGGGAGGAAAAGTTGATCTCCTTGGTTCTTTTTCTAAAAACCAGGAATATCTAGAATTTGAGCGGACTGCGGAGATAGGTACCTAAATATTGGATAATATATAGATGTATGCTCTAGAAATGGATAACATTTTAGATATACAATGTATAACATAAACTCGAAATCTGGTAGAAACGGACCCTTAAGTCTGTCCTGGAACTGATCTTGAATACTATGAAGTAAAGAAAATCTAGAGCTGCACATTAACCAAATAATGAGAAAACAAAATATTGGACCACTACTTGCAATAAGTATGTGTCTATCTGATGCAGAGAATAATGTATAGAGCTTGTAGGGAGAAAAGTGAACAATGTGTGTTCACTAGACCCTTGAATTCAAGATTCCTTTAATTCTGTTGTGTGTGTATGTGAGTGTGTCCCCTTCAGCTTCAGACTGCTTACAAATTCATATAAGTATTACTGAATTAATTTTTCTTGATTTAACATTATTAAAATCTTCTGTTTTCAAACAGAAGTAATTACATGAGGATAAAAGCTACAGTTGTGTTGCCATGAGGGATCCATAGGTGCCCAGGATTCCTCGGTGTCACACAGTTAGGTAGGAGCGCTGGGAAGGGGTGGTTGAGTGAATTGCGTGGGTGTCATGCAAACACATGCTATGAAGGGAATTGGCAGCTCTTCATCTCTCTAGTCAACCATGTAGTCAAGCCTAATAAATGGAGCCTGGACAGGAAAAGAGATAATTCCCTAAGGAAAAGGATAAACCCAAACTGCTTGGAAAGAAGAAAAAGAAGATAAATGAGCATGTAAAGGAGTATCGGAGAAGCTGAGAAAGAGAAGCCAAAGGAAAGAAAAGTAGGAGGAGCAAGCTTTAGGTTAGGTCTATTAAATAGTCAAAGTGTGCAGATGAAGTGATCGCTACTAAGTGACCAGGAACAAAGCTTGTCTGGCATGATCAAAGAGGACACAAAAGCAGCACAGAAATAGGTACAAAGGGGAAAATAAGTCCACTTAATCCAATGACATTTTGACTGTTGAACAAAACCATACAGAGAAAATATCACTGCAGACTCCTTCATAAAGACATAATATGGTATAGCTTATAGCAACACTAAATGATATTTGGGTACCACTGTCATATCAGAATTTTAATGTCTGTGGAGTCACATACTGTAATAATTACTAAGCATCATTACACATTAAATACCGTAATATTTATGTGATCTCCTGCCCTTTTCAGTCTCATGTTCTGCTCCGAGCCATATGTACCTGGGGCAATGCATTTTTACAATACACAGACTTCTGCTCTAGCCATAGGGAGAAGCAGAGGGAAAAGAGCTGGAGATGAGCTGTGGTCACTCTCTTCTCTCTCTCCTTTCCCTCTTCCTCCTATTTCCTGTCCAGCCAGTAGTCCTCTCCCCACCACCACAGCAAAGTGACAGAGCAGAGAATTGCTCTGCTCAAGTGATCTGAGTCAGGGTGAGAGGGGGACGAAGGGAGCTGTTTGTTTCATGGGAGGGCTGGGATCCAGGAATGAAGACCCTTGGAGGACAAATTTCATCCTCTTTCTCCTCTCTTGTCCTTTCCTTCCACCCACAATAACAGGTCAGGTGTCAAGCAGGGGATTAGAGGTCACAAAGAGAGAAGCTTACGTGTACACCTTCTTCCAACCCACAATTATCCTAAAAGTTAAACAGTATTACAATAGTTTTATTTTGGTATCTATATGGCAGAACATTTAAATGTTGATCTTGGGGAATTCCCTTAATGAACTGAGAATCCTGGAATAAATCATTCTTTGCTCCTTGTTGTACCACCTGCATGAACAATACATCTATCTCATAAACTGACCTCTTTCTGACTGTTGAATTTAGAGTAAATGCTGGATGGGCAGGAGGGGGGATGAGTGGTAGGTAATAGGAGCCTCGTGCCCAGCTGAGAACAAATGTCTTCTGCTGTGTGTGTTTTGGCAGTTGCACGTCGTATCATCCATTCTCCTTTTCAGGCCAATGAAGCAGGAGAAGTGGGAGGAAGAAATACACAACTCGACAAGCTGCACTAAAAATAAAGAGGTTAAATGAGTTAATGTTGAAGTTGCTTCTTTTCTTACTTGCTGAACTAGTGACTTTTCTTGAGAAAAGTTACTTGAATAGTCAATATACAGGACAGACATGAACCCTAAATCTAATCTCCTGTGAAAAATTGAAGGTTGTAATGACTGGAAAATACTTTTTGATCTACCTAGTGTATTTTACTTTTATAAAATTCCTTGCCTTCTGTAGTTTTCATGGGTCCTGGATTGTTTCTCTCTATTGTTTTTGTAGCAAATCCAACTTTGAAACTGCCGTAGAGATGAAGATCAAAATTAGTTCAGGCTTCCAGGCCTGATACTGTCCACTCTTTCTCTTAGAATGACTGGAATTTATACATAAAAAACTAAGCAGTTCAGTTCGTAGGTGGAAAACATTACACAGTTACAGTGTGTTTTATCACAAAATGGAAAATTCATTTAATTGCCTTCCTTTTATTTTCTCTTCCTTAATATTTCCTGAAATCTGTAATTTCTGGTAGCTCCTTCCCACCCCCCACCCCCACTTCAAGAGAATGTAATGGTTATTTGCTAACTTTTGATGTTGGCATTAGAAAAGCACAGACAATTGCATGTCAGCCTCAGCCCTCCATCTTTGTCTGGATAAGCCACATGGATTACACTAAAATATTCATCTGCCCCACGTAATGAATGATAAAATCCCTGGGATTTCTGAAGTGTGGGATATGGTTATGAGGCCTGAAGAGCTCTCTGCTCATTTGCTCTTTAAACAGCTTTTATTTCTTTCCTTATGAGATACCTACTTCAGGTGTTGGATGATGAAATCTCAGATGCCCAGCATTGATTCTCATCAGTGAGAGTTCATTCTGTTGGCCAGTTCACAAGGAAATTTGGATATATAAATGTAGGTGAGCCAAATTAAGCTCCTAAACAACTGTCCAAGTAAGGTATGTACAATAAAACCAGTATGAATTTGCTGATCATTTAGGGAATCGGTAGAAATGTTGCACTAATTTGAAAGTTGGATTTTTAGACGTCATGATTTTATGGTGGAGGAACTAGATACTGTGATTGATCTACTCCTTGTCTTCCTGAAGCTTCACCAGTTCTGTTAGATAAGATGATGTGTCAAAGTTTCCAAGACTCCTAGTAAAACCCTGTTAAAAGAAAAATACCACACTGTAGCTATTCCTCTTGTGCTTATGAGAAAGAACTACCCATGGGCAAATACTTGAAAAACTTCCATTAGATTTTGTTCATATGGTTTATGGTTGGACTTGATGATCTTAAAGGTCTTTTCCAACCTAAATGATTCTAGGATTCATAGAGTTATCTTAAAATTGCAGAAGGCCTCCTCGCAACAACCAGGTTAATGTGTTTCACATTTTTCTTTAATTTTACAATGACTTCCTATCATACCAGAAGCCAGACAGGAAACATGGTGTCCTGGTTTTGGCTGGGATAGAGTTAAATTTCTTTCTAGTGCTGTGTTTTGGATTCAGTAGGAGAAGAATGTTGATAACACACTGATGTTTTCTGTTGTTGCTAAGTACCTGCTAGTCAAGGACATTCAGCTTAAAAAAACAAAACAAGCGTTGGGAGGGAGCACAGCCAGACAGCTAGCCTAGCTGGCCAACGGGGTATCCCATACCATGTGATGTCATGCTCAGTATATGAATGTTAGGCGTGTTCCAGGAAGCAGTGATCGCTACTTGGTTATCAGTCAGCGCGGGTGGTGAGCAATTGCATTGTGCATCACTCATTTTGTATATTCTATCATTATTTATTATCATTATTCTCCCTTTTCTGTTCTATTAAACTGTCTTTATCTCAACCCACGAGTTTTTCTCACTCTTACCCTTCCGATTCTCTCCCCGTCCCACTGGGGGGGCGGGGGGAGTGAGTGAGCGGCTGCGTGGTATTTGGCTGCCTGCCAGGTTAAACCACGACAGTCCTTTTTTGGCGCCCAACGTGGGGCTCGAAGGGTTGAGATAACGATAGATCTGATCAAAGTGTGTTAAGGCAAAATTGTTATAAGCATCCATTATATTGATTGGTCACAATGTTGATGTATTGGCTGTCAAAGTTGTGGGGCTGGCTCTCAATGTTGGGTCATGTAATACCTTGCTTGCAGTATATGTTCCCTTTTGTGCTGTTTATCATCAGTCGGAACTGGGCCAAGATTATCATTTTGTTGCTATTTTATGAGGTGATAAAATCATTGGTCGTAAGTCTAATCTGGTATCTGTACTCGGCACTGCCGTCATTTCTGTACCTCGGGAACCACCTCTTAGAAATTATTGGTAATTGCACTTGTTCCTCCTCGGAGAATGAATTTAAGGGGGAGACGGGATGGGACACTCTCTCCCACTTGTTCATCTTCCCTTCCATATCGTCAGAAACTCCTTTTTCTTCTATCCTCTTCACAAAGATGTCCACAATATTCCCTGAGAATTTTGAATATCCTTGGGATGTTCAAACAAGCATGTTCATATTGCTATGTCTCCTGAATGTGGTTCAGGCCTTGTTTAGGGTTAAACAACTCTTCAGGAATACTGTCCAGAGGTCAACCCTCAGGAACAAGAAAAGAGGGAGGGCAAGCAGCAGTGCCTCATCGGGGCGGGCGGAGCGGCGAGTCTCGGGGGCGGCTACAGACACGGTGGCTACTCAAAACCCCACGACAGGCACTGCAGCTACTCCAACCCCCATGACAACCCCTGTGGCTACTCAAACCCCGGCAACAGTCACCGTAGCTTCTCCAACCCCTGCGACAAGCACTGCAGCCACTCAAGCTCCGGCAACAGGCACTACAGTTACTCCAACCCCCATGACAAGCACTGCAGCTACCCAAACCCCAGCAACAGGCACTACAGCTGAACCAGAGGACCAACCCTTGCTGGTATCCGTTGCCCCTGTACAGAAGAGGAAATCTTGGAAGCGGAGATCAGGTCGTTTACAAAGGGATGATGAAAGAGCAGGGACATCACGAGGAGAGGAGGAGGAAGAGGAAGGACTCATAAACGAGACGGAAACCACCCGATCCCTATCCCTGAGTGAGCTGCGAGATATGTGGAAAGATTTCAGCCGTCGTCCAGGCGAGCATATTGTTACCTGGCTGCTCCGATGCTGGGATAATGGGGCCAGTAGCCTGGAATTAGAGGGGAAGGAAGCCAAACAGCTGGGATCCCTTGCTAGGGAAGCGGGTATTGACAAAGCAATCGGAAAAGGGACACAGGTCCTCAGCCTCTGGAGGCGACTGCTGTCAGGTGTGAAGGAAAGGTATCCCTTCAAGGAAGATGTTATATATCGCCTAGGCAAATGGACCACTATGGAGAGAGGTATCCAGTACCTGAGAGAACTAGGCGTGCTGGAGGTGCTTTATAGTGACCTGGACGACACCCGAACACCCAAAGATCCAGATGACGTCCAGTGCACCCGACCCATGTGGCGGAAGTTGGTACGGAGTGCACCAGCATCGTATGCCAGTTCGTTGGCAGTACTGTGCTGGAAAGAGGAAGAAGCACTAATGGTGGATAATGTGGTTAGCAGACTCCGGGAATACGAAGAAACTGTCTCCTCCTCCCTTGTCTTGGCTGTGGAGAAACTGTCCCAGAAAGTCCAGCAACTCAAAGAGGGTATGTCCCATTCTCCACCTGTATGGACCAGTATCTCAGCCATTAGGAGTCAGCGTTTTTCTCCTCAAGAGAGAGGATATCGAAAGTACACACCACGGGGCACCCTGTGGTTTTACCTGCATGACCACAGAGAGGACATGAGGCAGTGGGATGGAAAACCTACTGTCGTGGTTTAACCTGGCAGGCAGCCAAATACCACGCAGCCGCTCACTCACTCCCCCCGCCCCCCCAGTGGGACGGGGAGAGAATCGGAAGGGTAAGAGTGAGAAAAACTCGTGGGTTGAGATAAAGACAGTTTAATAGAACAGAAAAGGGAGAATAATGATAATAAATAATGATAGAATATACAAAATGAGTGATGCACAATGCAATTGCTCACCACCCACGCTGACCGACAACCAAGTAGCGATCGGTACTTCCTGGATCACGCCTACCGTTCATATACTGAGCATGACGTCACATGGTATGGAATACCCCATTGGCCAGCTGGGCTGGCTGTCCTGATTATGTTCCCTCCCATCTTGTGTACCTAGCTCAGTCAGTAGGCACGGGAGCTGTCCTTGGACTAGGAGGGCACTTAGCAACAACTGAAAACATCAGTGTGTTATCAACATTCTCCTCATACTAAATCCAAAACACAGCACTGGGAAGAAATTTAACCCTATCCCAGCCGAAATCAGGGCAGTATCCACCCCTTATTCTATACCATTTACGTTATGCTTAGGTCTCACATTTTTTCGATACCTTTCAATTAATCACCACTATCTTTTTTATATATATACATATATAATACATATACATACATATATACATATAATACATATACATACATATATATACATAAATATGTATAAATGTCCATTGAGTTCTTTTAGTCCACAACTTTGGGCTCCATCTGCCGTAACAGTCTTTCAGGGCCAGAAGGATGGTGTGTGGTGTTGGGCTGTTGCATCCTGAAGCCAGTTCTCATTTCAGTACTGCTGCACTCGTTCAGTTCTATCATCGTTGCACTTTGCTCGGTTTCATCGGAGTTAGTTCATTCTTCATTAATCTGGGTGATTTTCACTGCTACACCATTGATAGCAACCATAGAAATAATGATATACAATATCATATAACAATTGACATCATAAAATTCAGTTCATTGGCTATTTTCACCCAAAATCAAATCCCCTTGAGGTACACACCGGACTTGCCCATCCTTTCGCATCACCCACCAAGTGTACCCAGGTCCTTGAGCAAAAGCAATCCCACGGATGGGTTTTACCTTGCCAGAGGCAGGAGTAACCCAGACTGTCTTCCCCAGCATATTTCTTATGTGCACGACAGGGACTTTATCTCCATCTACAGTACGTAAAAGTCTTGATTGGGCAGGGCCAGCTCGATTAACAGACCCCCTAGTGTTGACTAACCAGGTGGCTTTTGCTAAATGTGTATCCCAATGCTTGAATGTCCCACCACTCATTGCCCTCAGTGTTGTCTTTAGCAGCCCGTTGTATCGTTCGATTTTCCCGGAGGCTGGTGCGTGGTAGGGGATGTGATAGACCCACTCAATGCCGTGCTCTTTGGCCCAGGTGTCTATGAGGGTGTTTCGGAAGTGAGTCCCGTTGTCTGACTCAATTCTTTCTGGGGTGCCATGTCGCCATAGAACTTGCTTTTCAAGGCCCAGGATGGTGTTCCGGGCGGTGGCATGGGGCACAGGGTATGTTTCTAGCCAGCCGGTGGTTGCTTCCACCATGGTGAGCACATAGCGTTTGCCGTGCCGGGTTCGTGGGAGTGTGATATAATCAATCTGCCAGGCCTCCCCATATTTGTATTTCAACCATCGTCCCCCATACCAAAGAGGCTTTACTCGCTTGGCTTGTTTGATTGCAGCGCACGTTTCACATTCATGGATAACCTGTGCAATAGCGTCCATGGTTAAGTCCACCCCTCGATCACGAGCCCATCTATATGTTGCATCTCTTCCTTGATGGCCTGAGGCATCATGGGCCCACCGAGCTATAAATAATTCACCCTTATGTTGCCAGTCCAAATCCACCTGGGCCACTTCAATCTTAGCAGCCTGGTCCACCTGCTGGTTGTTTTGATGTTCTTCAGTGGCCCGACTCTTGGGTACGTGAGCATCTACGTGACGTACTTTTACAACCAGGTTCTCTACTCGGGCAGCAATATCTTGCCACAATGCGGCAGCCCAGATGGGTTTACCTCTGCGCTGCCAGTTGTTCTGCTTCCACTGCTGCAACCACCCCCACAGGGCATTTGCCACCATCCATGAGTCAGTATAGAGATAGAGTACTGGCCATTTTTCTCGTTCAGCAATGTCCAAGGCCAGCTGGATGGCTTTCACCTCTGCAAACTGGCTCGATTCACCTTCTCCTTCAGCAGTTTCTGCAACTTGGCGTATAGGACTCCATACAGCAGCTTTCCACCTCCGATGCTTTCCCACAAGGCGACAGGACCCATCAGTGAACAGGGCATAATGCTTCTCGTTTTCTGGTAGTTTATTATACAGTGGGGCTTCTTCAGCACGTGTCACCTCCTCCTCTGTGGATATGCCAAAATCTTTGCCTTCTGGCCAGTTCGTGATCACCTCCAAGATTCCTGGGCGACTGGGGTTTCCTATTCGGGCCCGTTGTGTGATCAGTGCAACCCACTTACTCCACGTAGCATCGGTTGCATGATGTGTAGAGGGGACCCTCCCCTTGAACATCCAGCCCAGCACCGGCAGTCGGGGTGCCAGGAGGAGCTGTGCTTCAGTACCAACCACTTCCGAAGCAGCTCGAATCCCTTCATATGCTGCCAATATCTCCTTCTCAGTTGGAGTGTAGCGGGCCTCCGATCCTCTGTATCCCTGACTCCAGAACCCTAAGGGTCGACCTCGAGTCTCCCCTGGTGCTTTCTGCCAGAGACTCCAGGTAGGGCCATTCTCCCCGGCTGCGGTGTAGAGCACATTCTTCACATCTTGTCCTGCCCGGACTGGCCCAAGCGCTACTGCATGAACTATCTCCTGTTTAATTTGTTCAAAGGCTTGTTGCTGCTCAGGGCCCCATCTGAAGTCGTTCTTCTTCCTGGTCACTTGATAGAGAGGGCTTACAATCAGGCTGTAATCTGGAATATGCATTCTCCAAAAGCCCACAACGCCTAAGAAAGCTTGTGTTTCCCTTTTGCTAGTTGGTGGGGACATGGCTGTTATTTTGTTGATCACATCCATTGGAATCTGACGACGTCCGTCTTGCCATTTTATTCCTAAAAACTGGATCTCCTGTGCAGGTCCCTTGACCTTACTTTGTTTTATGGCAAAACCAGCTTTCAGAAGGATTTGAATTATTCTCTCCCCTTTCTCAAAAACTTCTTCTGCTGTGTTGCCCCACACGATGATGTCATCAATGTATTGCAGGTGTTCTGGAGCCTCACCCTGTTCCAGTGCGGTGTGAATTAGTCCATGGCAAATGGTAGGGCTGTGTTTCCACCCCTGGGGCAGTCGGTTCCAGGTGTACTGGACGCCCCTCCAAGTGAAAGCAAACTGTGGCTTGCACTCTGCTGCCAAAGGGATGGAGAAGAAGGCATTAGCAATGTCAATTGTGGCGTACCACTTGGCTGCCTTTGACTCCAGTTCGTATTGAAGTTCTAGCATGTCCGACACGGCAGCACTCAGTGGCGGCGTGACTTCGTTCAGGCCACGGTAGTCTACTGTTAGTCTCCACTCTCCATTGGACTTTCGCACTGGCCATATGGGACTGTTGAAGGGTGAGCGAGTCTTGCTGATCACTCCTTGGCTCTCCAGTCGACGAATCAGCTCATGGATAGGGATCAGGGAATCTCGGTTGGTGCGGTATTGTCGCCGATGCACTGTTGTGGTAGCGATTGGTACTTGTTGTTCTTCAACCCTCAACAACCCCACAACAGAAGGGTCCTCTGAGAGACCGGGCAAGGTGGACAGCTGTTTAATTTCCTCCGTCTCCAGGGCAGCTATACCAAAAGCCCACCGGTACCCTTTTGGGTCCTTAAAATACCCTCTCCTGAGGTAGTCTATGCCAAGGATGCACGGAGCCTCTGGGCCAGTCACAATGGGGTGCTTCTGCCACTCGTTCCCGGTCAGGCTCACTTCAGCCTCCAATACAGTTAACTCTTGGGATCCCCCTGTCACTCCAGAAATACAAATGGGTTCTGCCCCTTTATAGCTTGATGGCATTAGGGTGCACTGTGCACCAGTGTCTACGAGAGCCTTATACTCCTGTGGCTCTGATGTGCCAGGCCATCCAATCCACACAGTCCAGTAAACCCGGTTGTCCCTTTCCTCCACCTGGCCGGAGGCAGGGCCCCTCTAGTTCTGGTCATAGTATCCGCTTCTCACTTCTTGCAAACGTGAGTCAAGAATTCCTTCATTACAGTCCAAAGT
Source organism: Calonectris borealis (assembly GCF_964195595.1). NCBI lineage: Eukaryota > Metazoa > Chordata > Aves > Procellariiformes > Procellariidae > Calonectris > Calonectris borealis. Next base: position 130,315,514 of record NC_134313.1, read on the forward strand.
AAGATCAGCCCTTCTACTCTGTCTGGGGAACTGTTCACTGGAAACTGGACCGTCGTGAGACAGGGTTTTCCTGAAAACTGGAGCAGCATTTTTCCTGGGAGAACCCCCTTGTGTGATTGTTTTTCCTTGCAACTCACGTACACGTGCCTCTAGGGTCAAGGTAGGTTTTCCATCCCACTGCCTCATGTCCTCTCCGTGGTCACGCAGGTAAAACCACAGGGTGCCCCGTGGTGTGTACTTTCGATATCCTCTCTCTTGAGGAGAAAAACGCTGACTCCTAATGGCTGAGATACTGGTCCGTACAGGTGGAGAATAGGACCTATCGTCTTTGAGTTGCTGGACCTCTCGGGATAGTTTCTCTACAGCCGAGACAAGGGAGGAGGAGATAGTTTCTTCGAAATCCCGAAGTCTGTTAACCACCTCATCCACCGTTGGTGCTTCTTCCTCTTTCCAGCACAGTACTGCCAACGAACTGGCATACGATGCTGGTGCACTCCGTACCAACTTCCGCCACATGGGTCGGGTGCACTGGACGTCATCTGGATCTTTGGGTGTTCGGGTGTCGTCCAGGTCACTATAAAGCACCTCCAGCACGCCTAGTTCTCTCAGGTACTGGATACCTCTCTCCATAGTGGTCCATTTGCCTAGGCGATATATAACATCTTCCTTGAAGGGATACCTTTCCTTCACACCTGACAGCAGTCGCCTCCAGAGGCTGAGGACCTGTGTCCCTTTTCCGATTGCTTTGTCAATACCCGCTTCCCTAGCAAGGGATCCCAGCTGTTTGGCTTCCTTCCCCTCTAATTCCAGGCTACTGGCCCCATTATCCCAGCATCGGAGCAGCCAGGTAACAATATGCTCGCCTGGACGACGGCTGAAATCTTTCCACATATCTCGCAGCTCACTCAGGGATAGGGATCGGGTGGTTTCCGTCTCGTTTATGAGTCCTTCCTCTTCCTCCTCCTCTCCTCGTGATGTCCCTGCTCTTTCATCATCCCTTTGTAAACGACCTGATCTCCGCTTCCAAGATTTCCTCTTCTGTACAGGGGCAACGGATACCAGCAAGGGTTGGTCCTCTGGTTCAGCTGTAGTGCCTGTTGCTGGGGTTTGGGTAGCTGCAGTGCTTGTCATGGGGGTTGGAGTAACTGTAGTGCCTGTTGCCGGAGCTTGAGTGGCTGCAGTGCTTGTCGCAGGGGTTGGAGAAGCTACGGTGACTGTTGCCGGGGTTTGAGTAGCCACAGGGGTTGTCATGGGGGTTGGAGTAGCTGCAGTGCCTGTCGTGGGGTTTTGAGTAGCCACCGTGTCTGTAGCCGCCCCCGAGACTCGCCGCTCCGCCCGCCCCGATGAGGCACTGCTGCTTGCCCTCCCTCTTTTCTTGTTCCTGAGGGTTGACCTCTGGACAGTATTCCTGAAGAGTTGTTTAACCCTAAACAAGGCCTGAACCACATTCAGGAGACATAGCAATATGAACATGCTTGTTTGAACATCCCAAGGATATTCAAAATTCTCAGGGAATATTGTGGACATCTTTGTGAAGAGGATAGAAGAAAAAGGAGTTTCTGACGATATGGAAGGGAAGATGAACAAGTGGGAGAGAGTGTCCCATCCCGTCTCCCCCTTAAATTCATTCTCCGAGGAGGAACAAGTGCAATTACCAATAATTTCTAAGAGGTGGTTCCCGAGGTACAGAAATGACGGCAGTGCCGAGTACAGATACCAGATTAGACTTACGACCAATGATTTTATCACCTCATAAAATAGCAACAAAATGATAATCTTGGCCCAGTTCCGACTGATGATAAACAGCACAAAAGGGAACATATACTGCAAGCAAGGTATTACATGACCCAACATTGAGAGCCAGCCCCACAACTTTGACAGCCAATACATCAACATTGTGACCAATCAATATAATGGATGCTTATAACAATTTTGCCTTAACACACTTTGATCAGATCTATCGTTATCTCAACCCTTCGAGCCCCACGTTGGGCGCCAAAAAAGGACTGTCGTGGTTTAACCTGGCAGGCAGCCAAATACCACGCAGCCGCTCACTCACTCCCCCCGCCCCCCCAGTGGGACGGGGAGAGAATCGGAAGGGTAAGAGTGAGAAAAACTCGTGGGTTGAGATAAAGACAGTTTAATAGAACAGAAAAGGGAGAATAATGATAATAAATAATGATAGAATATACAAAATGAGTGATGCACAATGCAATTGCTCACCACCCGCGCTGACCGATAACCAAGTAGCGATCACTGCTTCCTGGAACACGCCTACCATTCATATACTGAGCATGACATCACATGGTATGGGATACCCCGTTGGCCAGCTAGGCTAGCTGTCCTGATTATGTTCCCTCCCATCTTGTGTACCTAGCTCAGTCAGTAGGCACGGGAGCTGTCCTTGGACTAGGAGGGCACTTAGCAACAACTGAAAACATCAGTGTGTTATCAACATTCTCCTCATACTAAATCCAAAACACAGCACTAGGAAGAAATTTAACCCTATCCCTGCCGAAACTAGGACACCTACCTTGATCCTAGAGGCATGGCTGTTATTTTGTTAATCACATCCATTGGATGTGATGGATCTGACGACGTCCATCTTGCCTTTTTATTCCTAAAAACTGGATCTCCTGTGCAGGTCCCTTGACCTGACTTTGTTTTACGGCAAAACTGGCCTTCAGAAGGATTTGGACTATTTTCTTCCCTTTCTCAAAAACTTCTGCTGTGTTGCCCTATACGATATATTGCAGGTGTTCCGGAGCCTCACCCTGTTCCAGTGCAGTGTGGATCCGTCCATGGCAAATGGTAGGGCTGTGTTTCCACCCCTGGGGCAGTCGATTCCAGGTGTACTGGATGCCCCTCCAAGTGAAAGCAAACTGTGGCCTGCACTCTGCTGCCAAACTAGCAACAAGGAAACACAAGCTTTCTTAGGCATTGTGGGTTTTTGGAGAATGCATATTCCAGATTACAGCCTGATTGTAAGCCCCCTCTATCAAGTGACTCAGAAGAATTACGATTTCAAATGGGGCCCTGAGCAACGACAAGCCTTTGAACAAATTACACGGGAGGTAGTTCAGGCAGTAGCCCTTGGGCCAGTCTGGGCAGGACAAGATGTGAAGAATGTGCTCTACACCGCAGCCGGGGAGAACGGTCCTACCTGGAGTCTCTGGCAGAAAGCACCAGGGGAGACTCGAGGTCGACCCTTAGGGTTCTGGAGTCGGGGATACAGAGGATCGGAGGCCCGCTACACTCCAACTGAGAAAGAGATATTGGCAGCACATGAAGGGATTCGAGCTGCTTTGGAAGTGGTTGGTACTGAAGCACAGTTCCTCCTGGCACCCCGACTGCCGGTGCTGGGCTGGATGTTCAAAGGGAGGGTCCCCTCTACACATCATGCAACCGATGCTACGTGGAGTAAGTGGATCGCACCGATCAGAAGGCAAAGATTTCAGAATATCCCCAGAGGAGGAGGTGACACGTGCTGAAGAGGCCCCACTGTATAATAAACTACCAGAAAATGAGAAGCAATATGCCCTGTTCACTGATGGGTCCTGTCGCTTTGTGGGAAAGCATCGGAGGTGGAAAGCTGCTGTATGGAGTCCTATACGCCAAGTTGCAGAAACTGCTGAAGGAGAAGGTGAATCGAGCCAGTTTGCAGAGGTGAAAGCCATCTAGCTGGCCTTGGATATTGCTGAACGAGAAAAATGGCCATACTTTATCTCTATACTGACTCATGGATGGTGGCAAATGCCCCGTGGGGGTGGTTGCAGCAATGGAAGCAGAACAACTGGCAGCGCAGAGGTAAACCCATCTGGGCTGCCGCGTTGCTGTCCAGGTGGAGAACCTGGTTGTAAAAGTATGTCACGTAGATGAAATATAAATATGGGGAGGCCTGGCAGATTGATTATATCACACTCCCACAAACCCACCACGGCAAGCGCTATGTGCTCACCATGGTGGAAGCAACCACCGGATGGCTAGAAACGTACCCTGTGCCCCATGCCACTGCCCGGAACACCATCCTGGGCCTTGAAAAGCAAGTCTTATGGTGACATGGCACCCCAGAAAGAATTGAGTCAGACAACGGGACTCATTTCCGAAACACCCTCATAGACACCTGGGCCAAAGAGCATGGCATTGAGTGGGTCTATCACATCCCCTACCATGCACCAGCCTCCGGGAAAATCGAAATACAATGGACTACTAAAGACTACACTGAGAGCAATGGGTGGTGGGACATTCAAGCGTTGGGACACACATTTAGCAAAAGCCACCTGGTTAGTCAACACTAGAGGATCTTTCAAATGAGCTGGCCCTGCCCAATCAAAACTCTTACGTACTGTAGATGGAGATAAAGTCCCTGTCATGCGCATAAGGAATATGCTGGGGAAGACAGTCTGGGTTACTCCTGCCTCTGGCAAGGTAAAACCCATCCATGGGATTGCTTTTGCTCAAGGACCTGGGTGCACTTGGTGGGTGATGCGAACGGATGGGGAGGTCCGGTGTGTACCTCAAGGGGATTTGATTTTGGGTGAAAATAGCCAATGAACTGAATTGTATGATGTTAATTTTTATATGATATTGTATATCATTATTTCTATGGTTGCTATCAATGGTATAGCAGTAAAAATCACCCAGTTTAATGAAGAATGAACTCCGATGAAACTAAGCAAAGCGCAACGATGATAGAACCAGATGAGCACAGGAATAATGGAATCAGAACTGGCTTCAGGATGCAACAACCCAACACCACACACCATCTCTCCGGCCCTGAAAGACTGTTATGATAGATGGAACCCAAAGTCATAGACTAAATGAACTCAATGGACATTTTGGAGGGATGGCCCATAGACTAAGGGAATGATATCTGTGTGTATATATAAATATATATATAAAGACAAGAAAGATGGTGGTGGAATGTATTAGAAAATGTGAAACGTAAGCATGACATAAATGGTATAGAATAAGGGGTGGATACCATCCTGGTTTCGGCTGGAATAGAGTTAAATTTCTTTCTAGTGCTGTGTTTTGGATTCAGTAGGAGAAGAATGTTGATAACACACTGATGTTTTCTGTTGTTGCTAAGTACCTGCTAGTCAAGGACATTCAGCTTAAAAAAACAAAACAAGCGTTGGGAGGGAGCACAGCCAGACAGCTAGCCTAGCTGGCCAATGGGGTATTCCATACCATGTGACATCATGCTCAGTATATGAATGGTAGGCGTGTTCCAGGAAGCAGTGATCGCTACTTGGTTATCAGTCAGCGCGGGTGGTGAGCAATTGCATTGCACATCACTCATTTTGTATATTCTATCATTATCATTATCATTATTATTATTATTATTATTCCCTTTTCTGTTCTATTAAACTGTCTTTATCTCAACCCACAAGTTTTTCTCACTCTTACCCTTCCGATTCTCTCCCCGTCCTACTGCGGGGGTGGGGGGGAGTGAGCGAGCAGCTGCGTGGTATTTGGTTGCCTGCCAGGTTAAACCATGCCACATGGTTACTTTGACTGACAAAATTAAATGGGATCTTTTCTAATGTTGTGAATTTTAGTAACTTTTCTGTTTGGCTCATATTAAATAACAAGTAGTGATATGAATGTATAAGAATGTCTTAAAATGGTTTATTAGTTTGGGGGTTAATTTTGGTTACTTGAGAGAAGTAAAGTCTGCTTCAGTCACCCTATTCTCTTTCCTTATACCTCAGAAACTCCACCTTGCATCATCACTGTGGGCTTTAAACTCAGTTTGATGCGGACAGCCACAAAAAACAAAACGGGTGTGGGGTTTTTTTTGTGTGTGTGTTGTTTTATTTTTTTTTTTTTTTTTTGAAGTGACCAGCTAAAAGTACTGAATTCTGGGTAGTGGTGAGATCATAACTTTCCCCATGGTGGGCCACACATGTATTTCATTTAGGGGCCAGTTACTACCTGGACAGAGATGGGATGTTCCTACAGTAGGAGCTGGATCCTGGCAAAGAATTGTAAAGCTTCCTCCGGAAAGAAATGTGGAGACACTGATAGTGCCTTGTGGCTGTGACACCAGCCCACCAGTCAGTACCAGCTCTTCCTTTCCACCACTATTTGTGACTTTACAGTGGGTGGGAAAAATAAGATGGGTGGGATTGGCACAGGTAGGAAGTCTGTCTCAGTGATATCACGCAGCATGCCTGGGTCTGTTGCTAACAAACCAGACCTTTGATCCCCAGAATAAGGCTGCTTTGCTATTCATTCCTGTTAGAGCCCTGGCTGAGTAGATTTCAATATGGCTCAATTGCTTCTGATCTTATTGTGATAGAAATAGATTAAATGGCATTAAAGCAATGGTTTAACCATAACTGGTTTAGAGCCACATGTCTATGTACTTCAGTATTTGTGTCAGTTACTCTTCCAGAGCCCTGGGATAGTAATGTACAATTTCTTAAGTGTATGTAGTTTTGGGATACCACAATATTCTATGTAATTTGTTCAACTCTGTATGTGCTGGGTGGGAGCGGAACAGAATGAATTGGATAAATATCTTGATTTTTATTTTACGGGCTCATCCATCTGAAACACACAACTTTACCTTTTCAGCTTGTATTTTTCTGCGAAAAGTGTTAAACTGCTCTTGGAAAAGTTTATTGAATGCTTGATTTTGACTTCTGGCAAGACAGACAGGAATATGTTTTCAGTAAGTAGGAAACAACATACTGAACGTAGAACGGGTGAAAATCCTCCCATAAAAGAATGTGTTCTCACGAATCTTACCAATGCTGCGTGTGTGCATGTGTATATTTATATTCATTTTTTTCCTTTCCTAAAATAAAATCCTGTTGGCAGAATTTTATATTCAGAAAAATAATCTTATTGTTTCTAAAGAACATAAACCGTTAGCCTCTTACTTTGTGAATTGTTATGCTGAATGGATCAGATGCTTTTGGGGGTAAATCATGTATTTCAATGTGTGTCAGACTTCAAGACACTGTAAATAATCTGTTCTGATCTACGCTATATGAGGATTTGGCCATTAAAAGACCAGTTCTATATATTTTTGGGAAGGAGCTAGTATGTCTGTCTTTTGTGAAAGAATACAATGTCCTTTAATGCTTTGCAGTTCTGTTGATAAATGGTTTGCATAAAACTAAAGAAATGGCTCAACAGAATTTGTATTTTGAAGCTCTTTCTAGGATAGAAGTTGTATCATTATTAATAATTCAGCCTTGATTTAAGAGATTTTCTTAGCATTTTTTCCCCTAATAAGCAGTACATATTATTCTCATACTCTAAAAGTAAAATACAAACAAACAAATAAAACCCCTAAACCCCTTCAATCTTCAGGTTTTATTTATTTATTTAAATGCTTTGGAGGATAGGGAACTAAGAATAGAAGTTTTCATTGCAAGGTTGGTGAAGCTACCCAGCATTTTAACAAAGCCATTGCTAGCGCTTTGGAAAGGTTTTTCTTTAATCAGGTTTTTAATGCTGCAGCAATCAGAAAAGGATAATGGTGATTTTTTAGCAGCTTGGAAAAGAGAAACAATGGCTATTGTAGTGTGTAGCAGTGGTTCTTAACTATCAGTCTTATATAGCTAAACACCTACTAAGAACGAAAGAAGGTGTATTTTTCTCCATTTTGAACAACTTCCATCACCCTCTATTACTTTTTGATATGATGAGCCAGAAGGATTTACCTGTTGTTGTACTAATGAATATCTCATCTTGCTGTGATAGCTGAAATCTTCCCTAATTCATAGGACAAAACCTAGAAGAGTCTTGAAGATCATCAAATCCTTTTATGACTAGGAACCATATCCTCTTTTTCTCTTAAAACTGATTAGCTATTTGAATTACAGGTTGCAGTCTGGTCCTGGAATTTTGTTAAGGAAAATTTGGTTAAAGTGATTTTAGCCTTCTCTGCTTTATGTAATGTCTTCCTCATTTGTAATTTAGAAATAACAAAGAGTATCACGAATCTTTTTTGCCTTCAGCAAGCATATTACAGAATATCTCCACTGAAGTCGTAGACTTTTGTCTAAAGTTCTAGCCTTCTATGGCTCTGTGAATGGCCGCAGAAATAGGATGCTTGTGGCCATGGGGGACATACTGAATACAGGTCTATAAGTATTAAATAATTGCATAGAAGAGAACAAATTCAAAACATGATGTTGAAAGAGATCTGCCAGAGAATATATTAAAGCCAAATCAGGACAAGAATTTATTCCGAGAGCAGAAAATTAATTTTCAAATGCTTATTCTAAATAAAACATGAATTTGGGGGACCCAAGTGAGAGTTTTAACTATTGGGAAGTAATGGAAAATGAGACTGCATTTAATGGATTTTTGTTTCCAAATTTCCTTCAGCTTTTTTAATTGACTCGTTTAAAAAAGCTGTAAGTAAAATTGGTGTTCATTTAGATTAGCAGAAATAACCAACCAAAACCCCCACATCCCCAACTGTTCAAAAAGCCCCAAATCTTTTTGGAATGGGAAGTGAGTGGAGGAATACATTGTTCATAGAGAAGGGAGTCCCAGTTCGTGCTACTGGCTTGAAGATCAGCCGAAGAGATCTTCCAGCAGTGAAACTCACTTATGGAGTTCCTGCAAAAATTGCAAATTACATGGCACTACCATGTTAAAGGAAAAATGTCTAACTAGTGCTGTTCAATGACAGAAGAGAATTCAGTTTAATCTTTGCTACACTTCATAAAGATAAAGATCTGAACATGACCTACATGTATGTATTATGTCTCCCTTTCTAATGTGGGGACAAGAAAAATGGAGAACTTCAGACCAGTAACTGAGGTGTGATTTTTGGTAAAAGTTCTTCGACTTGCTTTTTATCTTTATTAACACCAACCATAGTAAACGAAGTCAAGTGCTTGGTAAATGGGAGATGAATATTATCCCTACTGTGATCCGCTCATATGGGAAAAATTGAGGGAAAGTTATGAAGAGCTTCCTCTGCATGAAGGTTGTCAACTGTCAAGTGATTGTGGGATACCAGTCAGAGGATTATTCCAGTAATGCTGACTGGACCCTGTTGGAACAAGAGCTGTAAGGATTACAGAATTTTCATGTACTGAATTGATGAGTTTTCCTGGCTCAGAGTGGAAACTTGATTCAATATTTAAGGAAAGATCCCTGTTTTAAGTAAAGGGAGGGTTGGCTGATGATGAACTCTTTCAGTTTTGTGTAAAAGATTTTTCAAACACCTTTCCACCAAATAAGTCATACGAGAGATACTTTGTGGATTCAGTAGAGGGTTCAAGCAGTTAGGGAAATATTCATCAAATCAATACTAATATTATATATAAAGTCAACAACAGAGGGTGAGTTACAAATTGGACATAAAAGAAAGCATTGAGGTAGCAGGAATCTGTCCATTAATGCTGTCTGTATGAGCTTTTCAGTAATAGAAGTAATAACTGCATCCTAAACCTTTGTCTACAGAAACAAGGAAGCTGGTGTGTTTTTCTCCCACTCTTCTAGGTTCTCAGAGTGAACAGCTCCCTTGCTACAGAGTCTGTACTGATTGGGTGTCTGTTAACAAGAAGTGGGGGAAAAAAATCCTTTATTTATTTCTGGGGTGGATTAGTAACTGTTACACATTAATATAACATACATGGGTGCATACTATTAGAAACACACATGATGATGCTAGGGAGATGGAGTGTGGACAGAATGACTGTCTATACTGAGCTTGTAACATGTTCCTTCCTCAGTAAAGGACTGAGAAACCTTTTATACTCCGAATATACTGTCAAATCTCTGTAACTCTGTTTCCTGAACCGTTACAGTTGCTTGGTGTCTTGAACAAGTTTATACAATGCTACTCAAAGCATTGCTACCCTGAAAATCCACAGAAGACTATAATGTTTTTAAAGGAATGCCAAGTAAAGAAATAGTTGCTTCAGGCTGGATAGGCTAAAGAAAAGATTGCTGCTCTTTGCTTCTCTGTGTTCCTATTGGGCCACTTTATATAATATAAGATCTCTTTGAAAGTCAGGCTAGCAAACACAATGTAAGAATATACAGGACAGCTGGCTGGAGCATGAATATAAAAAGACATAACCTCTAGCTTTGTGCTTAGCTGGATCTATTTTTATAAGAAAGTCTTTCAAAAAAAAAAAAAAGTCTTGCATTACTGTGCACATCAGTTCTGTCCTTCTTTTGTGCCACTTTTGATGGGCTGTAATTGTGTTCCTGGCATTCACAGTGAAGCTTACTAATTTTGCCTTTAAGTCTTTTGAAATTCAATAGAAAAATATGCAAATGGTTCAGGAGGAAGTATGTAATTCAAAAAAAGGTGTTATATGTGCTTTTTTTTCCTAACTGAAAGAATAGAAGCTTCATTGTCTTTTCAGGACTACTTTATTCATCATAATAAATCAGGAGTCTGTTTCCTCCCCAAACTTCGAAACGTAATTTTTCCAGATTCTGATGAGATTCTAGTGTGGAAGGGAGAGGGGGTTCCTTTTGCTGTTCTTATTATTTAATTGTATACATACCTCCATGATAAAATGGGTTGTTCCCTTATGAATTTTCTTAAAAATTAAACCATCACAGTGATATTAGCTGATTTAGTCAGCAATGTAAGGAGGAGATTAACTCTCTTCCTACAACCTCTTTGTGAATAAATCAGCAACTATACCTTTGGGATGTCTGGAGTCCAGTGTATGATCAAGTGCATCTTAGGTGTCACTACACAAACCTAAACGGAAGTTAGGTTTGTGAAGCGACACTGCCTTCATTATAGTCTGGGGAGGCATATTTGCTTGGCAAGACTTGCAACCCAAACTGTTAACAGGCTTAGAAAATCCCCTTTCCCAAAATATAATATAAAATGGTCTTCAATTTGCATGTCAACAGAATGTGCTGTGGATGACCATGCAAAAAGGCTAGGTACACTATAGACAAGCTACCCTTCTGGGTGCCATCTACCTGAGTTAGCAGAACTACCCTTTCATTCCCTTGCACTGTATGCATGAATAAGTCAAACCCATGTAGGATACCCCACTGATGATATGATAGGCAAGATCCGTATGCATGATACTTGAAATACCTATTACCCATCTTGGTTTGGATCACTGACTGAGAATTAATTACAAATTCTGGTAACTGCCCTGCTTCCTGTTGTCTAGTCTTGAGGTATTCGGCATGAACTTTAGGTAGGTTAGGCAACGGGACTAAGAAGGTTTTATTCACTGGTGCTCATGGCTATTAAATGGAAATTGCTTTGGATTCTAAAGGGAATTTCTGGCTGTTGTTTGACATCCTGTCAATAAGCTGTAGAAAATATCTGTTGGGGGAATGTTACAATCCAATTGAGGCAGCTTTGCTGTAGAGGGAGTCCTGTGAGATGCAGAGAAGAAACTTGCAGAAGTTGGAGGTGAGTGGCTTGGTTTGACACTTGTCATTTTCTAGAATTTCCAGAATTCGGCACCCCAGAAGTATCATTCCTCTGAGGCATAATGGAAAGAGTATACCAACTGGAGCAGTGGGATGGCTTAAATAATACTCCAATAATACTTGTGCTATCAGAACATTTCTGACAAGTTCTCTCAAATTTTGTCCCCCAGCACTCCAGTCTCCCCAGTTCAAATTCTGATCCCAACCTGAATGAGGACTTTTTTTTTTCTCCCTTTTGAGCAAGATGGCATATGGATGAGATAAGGAACAGAAAAACACCCTACCAAACAAACCAACCCACGTGACCTTGCCCTTCGTGTGAGCGTCACCTTTGGAGGTGGGATATGCATCTATTCAAACTCCCTTCATTTTATGTTTAGCTTGATGACAATGCAAACGTATACTGAAATCTGTTGCTTGCTGTTGACCTGCTATGAGCAGAAGATCAGGCCATACATAAAGACATTGGCCTCTCTTCCTACGTGAGCTTTGAGAAGTTACTCAGTGTTACGTGATCAATGTCCTGACTGTTATGGAAATTACGCATGCCAGCCACCATAACAGGGTTCGGCTCCAGGTTTCTGCTGAATCAATAAGCCAAAAGGAGATTCTTCTATAAAGTCCTTTTTATTAATAGCGCTACAGCTCGGGCTGGGTGTTTCCGAAGAGGGACCTCGAACAAAGAAATCCCTGCGCAAATAAACCCTTACAATCTAAATTCCCCACCCCTCATGCGACAGTTCGGACCAGTAGTAATGTTAGGGTCTGGGGTCTTCCCATTCTTCATTGGGTCCTTTCATTGTCTCTAGGCGGGCCATTTCTTTTCTTATCTCTAAGGTTGTAGCTTCTGTTAATGAGTGTGTCTTCCTTATCTTCTGGCTTGAACCAGCTCTGGGCCTTCTTTTAGTTGAAGTAAAAGTTCAACATATCTAGGTGAAAGTTCACAGCTTGTGGCCTAAGGCTTCAGCAAATTTAGGTACTAATGCTAAGCAAGTTATGCTAAACAAGTTCTATATACATAGTATACCAAATCGCACAACATGGCTGCCTTTGATTTCCCAGCTTGGTTCCAACAGCTGCCTTTGCCAGAATAACTTGTCAGATGGAAAGTGAGAGCAGTCTTAGTGCCCCCCGCTTGCCTGCCAGAGAGTATCCCCCTGGAACTCTTGTGTGGTTTTCTCTTATGAAATCAGGTGAGAAAGGAAGGTAAAGACACAGTAGCACCATAAATGGCTCTTGCCAGTCATTTTAATATCTCGCAGCTTTGACCTAGGAGCAAGGCAAGCGCTAAGTACAAAACAGAAACAACCAAGGGCAGTTACTGTGGAGAAAACACCTTGTGCCAACTCGCTATCCTGTGGGAACTTCTGTTCCTAAAGCTTTGAGAAGAATGGAACAATTAATGTCTGTGAGGCTCAAGTGGATATTGCTCATTAAGTTGTACTTCACGTATATTTTTCATGTTGTATTTGTGACTTACATTGGCCCCTGGGGGCTAGCTGAGGGATAAAATGTTGCTGCTTTAAGCACGCTGCAGAGTAATGGCTGCTGTGGCTGCCACGGGGAGCGGGTAATGCAAGGGGAAGGCGGACACCGAGTAGGGGAAGGAACGAGACTCGGGACGTGTCTGCAATGTGCCTGCTAAATAGGGAGGGTAGAAATGGACCTTTCTGCTTGGCAGGTATGTTTGCTGTGTGAAATCTTCCAGGCTGTATGGCATTGAACCTATGCTTACAGGTTGAGTTGCTTTTACTTACGAGAAAGGTATGTCTGGTGTATTTGTGCACTTGGGGATAGGTGTATGTTTCTGATAAATTCTGCAAGAGAGGTGTGTCTGGGAAATACTGAAAAACTACTAACGCTTCCAAAGGGTTTTTAGTCTTAATGCTCTTTCAGTCTGCTTCTGCTTGCAGATGAGGTTCTGTGAATGCTGGTTTTGGCAGCAGAAGAGGCCTACGAGGCTTCCGACCTCAGTTATTCTTTCCCATCCTTGCACTGAAGTTATACAAAAATAATGGTGCTGGGGCCATATGGTAAACTGAACTGACTCAAACTTAGAAAGAATTTAAAAGTGTTATTTTCATGCTGTGAATGGAAGGAAAGTGGATATATTATTTCAATAACTAGATTGTTTCTGTGCTATTTAGGGAGTGGACAGTGAGCAGCAATACAAAGTTGTCACCTTCCCTGTCTTTCAAAAGAAAACCTGGAACCACAGCTTAATTTTGTTCTTCATTTGTGCAAGCGATCTCTGCTGTTTATCTTGCAATTGCTAATTAACAGTCTATCACTACCTTCAACCTTTTATGCTAACTGCAAATGTGTCCCTTTAAGCTTACTGTTGTATTTTCACCTCTTTGAAAAAATACTTTGAAAAAATATATTAATTGGCTTGCATTTTCTCATTACTTCTTGGTTCCTGTATGTTGTGACTATCCACATGTGTATTTTCAAGGACGTTAGTCTGAAAATTAGATCCTGCAGTTGTTCCATAGCAAAGATTGAAATGTAATGTTTGATACTTCAAGGTTTGATTTTTGCAAAAGCACTGTGATATTTTGATATGGGACCTATGATGGTATTTTGGCTTGGTGGGCTGGCAAGACTTCAAGACAAAACTGGTGTGTTAACTGATAAAACCCCAGGTGTACATAATAGCTGCAGCACAGAAGGCTCTTTGCAATGTGCAGTTAAGTTCAGAGTCCTGCTGGTGACGTTTTACTCATCTCCAAACACAAAAGAGAAGGACAATGACTTCAGTTTTGTTGTCTGTTGTACTTTATGCAAGTAACAGTGCCAAGACAATAAAGCTAATCCTCTGGCATCTTCATTTTCACAAACATTTTTCTATTAAAACTACTAATAGTAGTAAAATAGTACATTAACACTTAGCATGAATGGAAGTTACAAAGTTATATTTCATATATGGATGTGTCAATCGACTTCTGCGCTTGGTGGTTGCTTTGTTGCTGTTTGTGGAAGAGGAGGAAGGTTTTTACACATCTGAACACTTTAAGAAGCTTTATTGTAGTAGCCTTTCTATGTAAGCAGTGTAAAAGCTGTAAGTTAAGATCATAGTGATTGTTTTGGTGAAGGCAAAGAAACCTTGAACAAGAGAATGACAGCTCTTACAGGGAAGTGGGGAGGTGGGAAAGGATAGGAAAACATCATTAACTGGGCTACTTTTTTATAGAAGAGCAAACACAACTTATCAAAACCGAGGTTGTTACTTATGAATGGAAGTACAAGCAAGGAGTTCACACCTGATTTCTGTGACAGAGTCGAGTCTAAAGGGTTTGGCTTGGTCCTTTCTCGCTGTCTCCCTTTCTCACTGACTCTTGCTCTGCTTGTTCTCGCTCATTCCTGTTTTCAGTAGCCTGTCTCAGGGAGGGATTTCCCTTGGCATTCTCTTTTAATAAAACAGAAATCTAAATTTCTGTGTTTACATAAATTTATTGCCAGCCTCCAGGCTTGTCTTACTATGCCTTTAGTTCAAAATGAATTGCAGTAAACTATCAGCAGAATGAGAATATTGGTTTGTGGGGTTTTTTTATTATCTACTGCAATATTATCTGGTAAAAAAACTTTACCTGTTCAATGCATAGTCATGGAAGAAAGGGAGGATTTGTCCTTTCCCCTGACATAGAGGGAAGACAGAAAGAGAAAGATGAAAGTGGAAAAACTACTTTGACCCCCTGTGTAAATTGAAATTTTATTTCACTCGTAATTGCCTTCAAAACCCTAGAAAAGGAACTGTTGCTGTAGCTATGGCATTCTGCAACACAACAGCATCCAATGTAGATTCCCCTTCACTTATGCCCCTTTCAAGTATATCCCTTGCATTTCATGGGCAGTGACCTACTGGTCAGGACCACTGTCTGTCTGCTGGAATTCTTGCAATTTTACTGAAAATCTCTGTAGGTGATGGTGCCTTCGCTGGGAGAGAATTCGGGCTAGAAACAGCAAGAATTTTGATGGGGATGGAAAAATATCTCATGCTTATAGAGAGGAGCTTGAAAAGATGGTCTGGAAGTACCTTATGTGTTAACAGTCTGAAAGAAGATTACTCCCCCTCAACCCCAAAACATCCTGCGAGTGTGTTTGCTAAACAAGGTTAGTGAATTTAGGTGACTTGCTCTTGATTCTTGAGCAGCTGGATTTATAATATGATATTGCAGAGGAATACATAGTCTAGTTTAATAATATAGGACTACCTATATAAATTACATGGCTTTTACACAATTCTGCTTTTCAGTACCAGTAAGGCACAGCCAGGCGTAGTCAGGAACACGGCATAGGTGAAACAGACTCTGAGTCTTCTCCTAAAAAGGCTGTAAATCCACTTATTGTTCATACAGCTCTAAACCCGCTTTTGTCTCTGAAGAGGAAAGAGAGTTGTTTCTACTGTGAGGTTTGATGCATCTAAGTGAGCCTTGGCTCTTAATTTACACACCTACATAATCCCTGCAGAAAGGGAGGTGCTCCCAGTTGCTCTCCAGGGACGCTTATCTTCCTCTTTTGACTGAGAGAGGAGAAGTGGAGGTGAGGGCAATCTTCCCTTATATTTAGTTGCAAAGACATGAATATTTTCCCTTCTCCCCCACCACCCATGCTGATGAACGCTTTATTCAAGCAAACTTACCTCCAGACCTGGAAAAAAATATTTGAGGAAGTATGTGGTGATTTAGAAATAAAGGGTGAAGCTGTTCTGGAGAGGAGGCAAAATGGTGTGTGTGTTTGTTGGAAGTGGTAAAGTTTGAGGAGGGAACAGCGGGGAGCTGAATAAAACAGCCTTGAAAGCTATTCCACTGCTGGTATATAAGCTGAAGGATGGAGTAAGCCAATTTTCTTATCTCAACAGCATGAACCCTGCAATCAAGACTGTTCTCATTTTTAATTGTCACCTGTATTGTCAGCCAGCTTAGTGTTCCCACACAAAGTGTTTGCATTTACCTTCACAGTCGCATCTGGAGCTAAAGGTGCTTACGCACATCCAGCCCAGCCTCTGCTCACGTTCTCCAATAACAGGCTCCTCTTCAACGCCCAGGACGTGCTTCCAGAGTCATCAGAAATGTTTTGCACTTAAGAAATGCTTCATTTTTATTTAATTTCCCCACTTCCCCTCCCTTTTAGCCTTTCTGCTGATGGGGGTCCATTTGCTGATCTCTGAATCAAGAGGGGCTTGTTAGCTGGATTTTTGCTGGTATGATGGGAGAAAGGCTGTCTGATTCTAGAAATGGAAATCCAGACCCTGTAGGTTTTCTTGAAAATTTAAATATAAAAAAAATCTTGAATTGCTTATTGATTGGTATATGTGTGCTTAAGGAAAGTGCACACTCTATTTACCGCAACACCCCCCAATGTTTCACTTGATCTTTGTGAAAAGTAGGCAAAGAACTGACTGTCTCAGAAAAACTGTAATTGTCTTCTCTCCCTTTTATGTATTAATAGGAATCAGCAATGGCTTCAGTGAAACTTTGAAATAGTTGATATAAAAATCAATGCTAAGTAATCCGAAGGACAATCAAACTCATTATAAAACCAAGTAACAAATCCAAAATAATCCCCATACATGGTAATCCCATCAGACCACTGATGTCAATGGAACACATTGTTCGTTTAAAACTTTGATAAGTTTAACTTATTGGCTTTGGAGTGCCAGGGGTGATGCTTATCAGAAAGTATAAGCTAGTGTCCACTGTGATGAGTGGTAGTCTTAATATTTTAAATAGGTTTTTGCTGTTTGAGAAGAATAATTTTTTTTTCCCCTGCCTCAGGCAGAGTTGTATGCCCTAAAATCTGCACTTTTTTTATGAAATCACTGTTGTTCATGGCTACTATTTAAAACTCTATAAAAATATTTAAGGAAGGAAGGGCTTAGTTCTACTAAACTCTTTGTCTTCCTACAGACTTTTTTTTTTATTAGATATGGAAGTTTGGGACCATTTTAAAATCTATTTAAAATGCAACGTGTAGTAGGATGCTACCTCTATAATGCTAAGAAAATGTCTTTAATTACCTTTCGGATAAAAGCTACAGGTATTATGTTGACGTTTTTTCACAATCACCTTATTAACCAGCATGACATGTTTGGGAAGCTTCTAATTTGTAACAGCCAATGTGTATTTGTTGAGAACAATCATGTCAAACCAGTCTGATTTCTTTCAATGACAAGGTAACAGGCCTTTTGGATAGGAAAAAGAAACAGATGTTGTATATCTTTAGTAAAGCTTTGTTACTGTTTTGCACAATATTCCTATCAGCAAACTAGATTAACACATTTAATGTAACTAATAAAAAAAAAAGTTACAAATTTCAGTGGTATAGGGACAGAATGGATGAGTAAACAAAGTAAGATGCTTCAGGGATCTTTCTTGGCTGAAGTACAATTCAATGTTTTCATCAATTACTAAAATGATAAAATTGAGAGTACTCTCTCAATTTTACACTCCTGTGTAACCACACGAACAACTGTGCAGGTAGCAGTTCAGTAAAAAGATCTGGGAGGTAGTGTGGTTCAAAAGCTGAACAGGAGCTAACAGTTTAACACAGTTATCAGAAGGGCAGAGGTAAATGAAATTAAAGAGTTTGCAAAATGTAAAATAATTCTAAATATCGGTAAAAATGTAGCTGGAATGTGGTGGCAGGTTTTGGTTAAGAAGAGGACCAACTGTGCCAAGAAAACCAGAAGTCATAGGAAAGCAGGAAGGATTATCACAACGTAGAAATGGCGACCAGTAAGGACAGACAGACATGAAATTGTTTTAATATACTGAAAAGGAAGAGACATAAATCTTGAAATGTGTTAAGAATGCCTATAAAGAGAGAGAACAATTTATCTTTGTGTTTAAAGGACAAGAACTAATGAGCTTAGGCTGCAGCAAAGAGTGTAAGTATTGGGAAAATCCTTCTAACTTTAAGTGTAGCGAAGTCTGAATAAATTGTCGGGGAAGTAGTGGATTACCAACACGGGAGGTTTTGAAGAATAAGCCTGACAAATATCTGTCAGGAGCATATAGGATCACAGAAGAACCAGATGTCCTGGGTGTGATGTGCATGTGTGTGAACATCAGTTATGCTCAACTCATAATGAGTAACTGGGGAAACCTTTATTAAAGTTTGTAATGCCCGTAACAGGACAATGACATGGAAAACTCTTGGCGTTGATTGCCCAGAACTGATCTGCTGTTGGAGATGTTGTATGCAAATGTCTTTACTGAAGCTATTGTTCCCAACTGTTGTTGCTTCTGTCATCCCATTTAATACTTACGTCTTTGTCAGGCGTATCGTAATGATGATCACTTGCCACACTTTAACTATCTCAAGGGTATGCTATTCTTCAAGGCAGCAAGCTGTTAGGCTGGCTCCACTGATTTTCAAACTGCGCTTTATAGCAAGTAATAATAACATGAAATTTTTTTGGTTAGTCTTAAATAGCATGAATGTTTTTGAAACATCTTTTATCACCACTCTGAATGCAAACACAAGCATTTAATGGATGTGAAATCAAACAATGTTTTGGGAATGTCAAATCTCTCGCTGAAAGAGAGTGTAAGATTTTTGTCATTGTTATTCTGTTTTTTGGTTATTTCCTGTGCGTGTCTGAAATATTCTGAGGTTCAGTTGCCCAAAAAAGCAACCTGTGCTATTCAGTATGGAGGCTTTGGGGAAACATGGGCGTGCAGCCCACCTTGCCCACGTAGTTCTTTACCAGATGGGTTGCAAAGGAGTTGGGGGAGCCGTCAGAAAAGCAAGGGAAACTTCCTTTAGCTTTCTCTGAAAGATACATGAAAAATAATGATTTAACGGAACATCTTGCTTTTCAATAGAAGTTTCTGCATGCGGGAAGGACCTTCTGTCAATTAAGCTTATTCTACCATTGAAATTACCATCTTAGCAAGTGGGACTCTGATATGATATCCTAGAGAGAAAACCAGCAATTTCCTCAGATCACTGTAGGTCAGGTCTACAGATGCAGCAGGATGCCAAGGGTCCAAAGATAATAAACTGAAAACTTCCCTCAGTTGTTGGAATTACTGCTGTACAGGATGCCACTGAACAACGGCGTGCAGTCTGACAATAGGGCTTCAGTTTTAGACTTGTGAACATTTTGTTACCCACCTGTGGCAGTATTTGTGTCACCAAAGCAGCAGCTAACCAACTGCCCGAACACGAGGGCCTGTTGAGATTTTTCCTTAAGTTGTTTTTGGAGAACGTACAGCATTTCTTTCTTTACTTGTTCAAAGCTGCTGTCGATCACTTGGTTGGTTTGAGGTAATCTTCACTCTAACTGAGCTAAAAAAGGTTTATAAAAGCTGAAATTCCTCAATACTGTAGGAAAAGTCTCATGATAGTTAGCTTGTGTATTCATTTCATTGGATCTGTGTTGCCCTTCTGTAACTCAAATCCTTGCTTAATCCTGTTTTCACCTTCGGTTTTATTGTAAATACTATTATGCCTGAACATACTTTCCATACCTTTGCAGCAATCTGTTTGATCCATTTTGAATGGTCGTCTTTTCCAAATATTATTTCAACTCATCAACATGCTTAAGTGCATTTCTTGTCATAGATTACACTGTGCCATTTGGGTTTCTGCTCAGATAATAAATGCCCCTTTCTTTGTTTAATCTCACTTAATGGTTTTTAATGGCTGACCACTATTCTTTCATCTTCACCTAATTTCCTATTTCCCAGTGAAGTGACTTGTTCACTTATAAATAAATTAAATTTAGTAATTCCTTATGTTGACTATTTCTTTGACTAAGAATTTGAGTTAAGCTGTGTCAGGTTGACTCTCTCAATTGATTTATTGATAAAAAAATAAGAGAATAACTAATTTTACCACTCCACTGGTTTACTTTTTCATTTTTACTTGTTCGTTTTAAAAGCAGTCATATGAAATATTAGCGTAGCTCATGTACAGACTCTCTTTTGTTAGTATTCATTTGGAATTGTTGAAGAAGCAATAAAAACACAGAATAAAGGCATTTGAGATCAGGTATAAACTCCCCAAAGCTGTGAGGATGTTTAAAATGGTTGATTGTGCTGAAAGGTGAATGAGTGTTTCAGCATTAAATAAAGCAGGGCATTAATTCAGCATTAAATAAAGCATTTTCGTTTACAGCGGTAATAGAAGGAAGTCATTTTAACAAGCACACAAACTGCATTGAAAAACACCACCATGCCTATACCTATGAAAAAGTTTTAGTTACCTTGACCAAAGTGTGTTTACCTGTCAGGCAAGGACCATGATACCTCAGTTCTTCTGACGGGAGGATCCAGTTTAGCATAATTTCAAGAGCAGCTTTTCTTCACATATCCTAGCAGAGAGGGAGATCCAAAAGCCAAGGATTTCTCTCAGCCTCCCTGGGTTACACCCTTCAGGGGTTAATTTAAGTATCTGTCATCTCAGATCCTCTGCTTTCATAGTCTGTTCCTTCCTGCCCATCCTGTTCGGCAGCCCCCATCCCATCCTGTGGAGCTGAGGTACCCAGGTGGGTGGTTCTTTGCCAACTCCAGTATTAGCAGAAACCTCTCATCAGCAGGCAGAGGGCAGGTTACCCGCTATGGCAAACAGCAGCGGCAGAGTGCGAAGGGCCAGGAAAGTTACCGCCTGTCATAGCTATGCACTTAGTGAATGTGAATCAAAGCTGAACTCTTATTCCCTGCTGTGGAGTGGCTTTAATGAAGCAAAAGCATTGGAAACATCTCCTTTGGCATCATCTTGGAATATATTTATCTTCTCTCTCATTTAAAACAAACAGAACAACTCCATTTCCAGTTAACTGTGTGGTTAACCTGCAACTTTGTTCCTTCGGGAATTTATCACACGTTAAAGATGTTGCATATCTGCTTTGGGGTAGAACAAACATCACTTTCTCACAAAATAACTCTCTTTCCTATAAAGAAAAGTACTGAAATAAGTAATTCTCATTTCGCAAATGCTCCACAGCCTTTCTTTTTTAATCAAGGATTAGTGAGTGGAGGGTTGGTTTTTTTTACTGTTGTCTGTTAGAAAGAGGGTAATGAAAACATAGAGGAGAAAGTGTTTGGTATCGTGATTTGCGTGCGTAAATGTGTTACAACATTTTATGGCATTTCTCAGATCGTATAAAGTTGGTTGAAGTATTCTGGTTGTGAATTTGCTGCCTTGGGCACTCTGACAGAAAATCAGCTTCTGTAGAACAAATCAAATGATTCATCACATCTTCTGTAGCTCCTAGAAAGTGAGCTTAAAAGTGCAGCTATTTAACTGGCTGCTTGTGTGAATAACTGGTCAGAAAGAAAGAATTGAACTTTAGAGAAACGTTTTGATATTTTTAGTTGTCTTTGATAATGAAAGCTGAAATACTTTTCTAAATGGACTTTTACATAGTATATTCTTCTAATTCTCCCTGTGACTCTTTTCTTTTTTTTTCTTAATGTTACAGAGTCTGTGAATTCATATTAGACAAAAATAAGATTAAAAAAGTGAGCAAACCCACAGCCTCCTCTACATCAGAAAACAGTTCAATGCTGCAGATGAGTACAACTTTACAGTCTTTCCACTTACAAGGGCATATTTAGAGCTTAATGATCATGGTGTGCTAGTTTATATTATAGGATAAGTTTCCAAATAATAACAGAAAATTAGGTTGCTGTTCCCATATGACGCGAGCAAACTGCATTGTAGAGGAGGCTCTAGAATGAAGTGGTCATCTAAAATTGAATTTAGGGCTGAAAACCTGTACTCTGTTCGTCATCATCAATTTATCCTGAGCTCTCCATTTTAATTGTTCTGTGATGATCTTTGAAAATACAGCTGTAATGAGAATGTCAAATGAACAGAAGTATATGACGTATCCATTGAGGACACTGAGGACATTGACCTTCTTTATGTAAACCCATGTTCCATTTCAATCAAATATGCCATACATTTACAACAGCTTCATAAAAAGTCAGCGCTGGCACATTTGACAGACAATTAGACCATCCTGCTAAGTCCACTTACAATGAAACGGGACTCAGGAGTGGGTGAAAATCATCAAGTGATAATAAGCATATATTTTCTTTGTTCATAATATATTGATTGGGGAAAAGTGCAGCTGTGGAAAATCAATATGCCTGTATACTGTTGTTCTAGCTGGACAAATGCACTTAGGGTCTTCTCATTACTGTAATTACAAAAGTAATCAGTTTTAAAAGAAGACCACAGCTACCATGTAAATGGGTATTGAATTTAGCAGAGCAGCACCAGTTTGTTACTTCTCAGCAGCATCAATTTTCCTGAAGCAACCCAAAAAAATACCAGCAGAAAGGCTGTCCTAGATGTTTTTTTCTGTAGAAGTGTTTACCTAATAATATAACATAAAAAAGCATTAGGCAGTTCAGTTCCAGAAGGGGAAAGAAATAACACGCAGAGACACAATTACATCTGCCAGAACAGGTATATTCTAGTAGCATGTAATCCCAGTATTATGGCAAATTCAAGTAATCCTACGAGAAATGTTTCAAGTTTGAATTAGAAGACTTCCCATGCACCCAAGGTAAACAGAATTGTTGACAGTGCAAGTAACCCTCTTAGAAAAGCTACAGGAGAGGGTGAAGCGGTGGCGGGAACAGAGTATGTTATGAGGGAGGAAGTTGTCTAGGTTTACAGCATCCTTCTCAACTTCTATTGAGCATGCTACAGATACTTTTGTTGTGAAATAAAAGTTGATGGCTTCAAAATGAATGTAGCAAAACTAATTTTGCTGTAGCTTGCTTTTATGTATTTGTGGCAGTATCAAGAAGAATCACTTTTAACACAAGCCTTTTGCAGAATAAGGTGCATCTCACCATCCTTTTAAAAAATTCCCACCTCTGTTCATGCTTGGATCCCTGTAACAAGGAGGGTAAAAAACCTGCTGAACTCTGCAGTGACATGGTGTATTTGGGAAAAAGAGGTAATGTAATCCTTCATAATGAAGAAGGGATTGCGCTCTAGAAGACAGTTTCCTGGTATAGGGAAAAAAAATGTGCATGTTTTTCTTTTCTTCAGTTGAAATTTTTTTGGGGTGATATTAATTCACAAACATAAAAAGGCATTTCAGCCTTTTTTCACAGCTGAGAAGGTATTTTGTATTTTTACTCTTGTTTAAAATAGTGAAGTGAATTTTCTCTTCAGGAAATGTTCAGTTTTAGGTGGAAAATATAAAGATATCTTAACCTCAGAGGAATTTTTACGATAAAGGTAGTTTCATACTTTAAACTTAGAGATTACAATGAAAATAAAGGCAGCTGCCCTTATGTAGATACTGGACATTTTTAGTTGTGAGTAAGTAGGCCAAGGGGAAACTCAAAAACTGTCTTAGGTGACAGTTTCCCCTCTCAAGGAAAGAACATAATTAAAATTTTCATTATTTTCCTCCTTACTGTGTAAAGGTATATATGCGCATGTATGCCAAGGGGAGGCTGCACTCTGAAATACAAACCCAACTGCTCTAGCCAGCTCCCTATCCACCTTCTCCGGCTCTAGCCCTTCTCTCTGCAATGTCTCCCTTTCCAGCTGCATATCTGTGCTTTTTGTATTTCTCAGGACTGGCCAACACACAAAGTCTCCCTTTCAGTTTGCATAGGTGACTCGGAATCAGCTGAGGCAGAGAAAGAAACGCTGGTAAAACAGAATAAAGAAAAGAGAGAAGACTAGCTATGAGAGCGAGTAAGGGACTGGAAGAAATTAAACACAGGAATAAGAAAGGCGTCCTCAGTGCTTTCCACCTG